>NC_081408.1:347912253-349112253 GCF_030272615.1 Cryptomeria japonica
CCAATAGATGTTAAAGAAAAAGAAATTTGGAATTATAAAAATTCAAAAGCCTTGGCTTTGATAAGAGCTTCAATTAATGGAGATGTATATCATCATATATAGGGATGCAAATTTTCTTGGGAAGCCCTTGACAATTTAAAAAATTTATTTGATTCTCATTCAGAATTAGAATTTATTCAGTTACAATTAAAATTGTTCAATCTTGAATTAAAAAATGGTGATGTTATGAGTTTGGCTTCTGAAATTAGAGCCATAAAACAAGATGTTAATGCTGCTGGTGGGAAAGTTGATATTTATCTCACTGCTTTTATTAAGGCACTCCTTCCAACACATTCTACTTATCTAGGTCCCTTCAAGCAAGTAACCAATTGAAAACCATTACTTTCGATTTATTGGTTGAAAAGTTGGTTGAATGTGAAAAAGCTTTTGGAAGGAAAATAGATAATACTAATGAAAATGTTTGTTTTGCTCACCAAGAAAAACCTCTAAATAAGAGCTCTTCAAGAGGAGGTTATAATGATAGAGGCAAAGGTAGAGGTCAATGGAGGAAAAATGATAATCAAAATGATAGGCAACATTTATATTGTAAAAGATGTGGTAGAAAAGGAAGTCATGAAGCACATGAATGCAAGTTGTCATGGGATAAGATAGAAAGTTTTAAAGAAAATACTTTTAAGCAAAAAGATAAAACAAAAGTTTATAATGATGATAAACATTTAGATGATAAAATTCCAGGAGCAACCCAATTTGCTTGTGATAGTGATGGTGATCAATATGTGCTTTCTGTTTTTGAATGAATTGTTTATTCATGATGTATTGTTTATTCCTTAATTGCAACGTAATTTGTTATCACTAGTATTGATTCGACAACAAGGCTACTCTATTCTGTTAAAAGATGGGCAATTTATTGTTAGAAAACAATCAAATAATCAAATTGTATTCACTGGATGTGAGGATGGGAGATTATTAAAACTAAATGGCACTTCTTTTTCTAAAAATTTTGCATATCTTACTGAAGAAGGTAATCTATCTCCTATTCTTTTATGGCATGCAAGACTCGGGCATATTGGTTATGATAACATTCATATCTTGCAAAAGCATGGTGTTGATGGCTTACCTGTTTTGCCTAAAACAATTGAAAAATGTGAAGCATGTATTCTTGCCAAGCAACATAGAAATTCTTTTCCTCGCTCCACTTGGAGAGCACAAAGAAAATTGCAGCTTATTCATTCTGATTTATGTGGGCCTTTACCAGTAAATTCTGTGGGAGGATCTAATTATTTCATGTTGTTTATTGATGATTACAGTCGCATGACTTGGATTTATTTCTTGCAGCAAAAATCAAAAGCTTTTGAAATTTTTAAAAGGTTTCATGTTATGATTGAAAAACAAGCTCAATCTCAAATTGGTACTCTTCAAATAGATAATGGTGGAGAATTTACTTCTCTAGTTTTTGAGAACTATCTACGTCAAAATGGGATCCAACATCATCTTACTGTTCTAGGTACTCCTCAACAAAACGGTGTTGTTGAATGAATGAATAGAACTATCATGAATATGGTTCGTGCAATGTTATATTTTAAAGGAATCAAATTACATTTTTGGGCTGAAGCAGCAAGAACTGCAATTTATCTTCGTAATAGATCTCCATCATTTGCATTACACCAATCTATTCCATATGAAGTGTGGCTTGGATATCCTCCTTCTGTTCGACATCTTCGCATTTTTGGTTCCACTTGCTATGCTTTAATTCCTAAGGACAAAAGAAGTAAGTTACAACATCATAGTATTAAGTGTATTTTTCTTGGTTATTCAGGATCTTCCAAAGCATATCGGTTGTATGATGAAGTCAACAAAACTTTCTTTATTACATGTGATGTTGTATTTGTTGAAACCTCCAACATTGCTGAAAATGATGAATGTAAATTCAAACAGCTTGATACAATTACAAATTTGTCTCCTTTGATAGAAAACTCTTGTGAGATTCCACATATAGAATCTATATCTCCAAGTGATCTAATTCACGTTGCTCCATCAATAAATGACCAAGAAGAAGCCCATCATGATGAGCTTGAACTCTCTGAACTATTAACCACTAATACAACATCTAGTAATGAAATGGTCACATCTTTTGTGCAACCAAAGTCTTCTCATAAGTGGGCAAAACAAGTCCAACAAACATTGAAAGATTCAAGACCTGATGAAATAGGTAAAACAGGTACAAGAAGCTCTTACAAAGCAAGGCTCCAAGCTCAAACCAATAGTGCAGATAACTTGAAGGCCATTGATGAACTCAATCTCATAATTGACTCTGAACCATCATCCTATAATGAAGCCAAAAATATTACAGTATGGAGGAAAGCTATGCAAGATGAGTATGATGCTCTTTTGACAAAAGGCACATGGCAGTTGGTTGATCCTCCACTTGGTTGTAAACCTATTGGCTGCAAGTGGATTTTTAGGAATAAATATAAAGCAGATGGTACACTTGACAAACACAAATCCTGACTTGTTGCCAAAGGTTATGCTCAAAAGGAGGGTATAGATTATGATGAAACCTTTGCACCTGCAGCAAAATGGACCACCATTCGTGCTTTGTTGGCCCTTGTAGCTCAATATGGGTGGAAAATTCACCAAATGGATGTTAAAACAACATTCTTAAATGATGATCTCAAAGAATCAGTTTATATGACTCAACCAGATGGGTATGCAGTCAATGGAAAAGAACATCAGGTATGCAAGCTTGTCAAATCATTATATGGTTTGAAACAAGCTCCTCGAGCCTGGTATGAAAAACTTACCGAGTATCTCTTAAAGTTGAATTTCCAGCATTTTGAATTTGATGATGCCACACTTTTTGTTAAAAAACTTGATAAGATTATTGTCTATCTTATTGTTTATGTGGATGATTTATTTATCACTGGTCCCGATGAGAATAATATTCAAAATGTGAAAGAACAACTGAAGCAAGGTTTTGATATGACTGATTTGGGCCATCTTCATTACTATTTGGGTATTGAGGTAACTCAAACACCTCATTTTATTTTTATCACCCAACAAAAATATGTTGGTGAACTTTTGCATAAGTTTGGCATGGCTGATTGTAAACCCCTTAGTACTCCTATGGAGCAAAATCTCAAGCTCTCTTCAGATGACCCTTCAGCATTGGTTGATGCAACTATCTATAGGAAACTTGTTGGTAGTTTGATTTATGCTACAACTACCAGTCCGGATATTTCTTTTGCTATTGGAGTTCTTTCAAGGTTTATGCAACAACCTAGAGAAACTCATTGGTTAGCTGCCAAGCACATTCTTCGCTATTTGCAAGGTACTCAGCACTATGGGCTCAAATACTCCAAGACAAACCAATTTTCTTTGGTTGGCTATTCCGATTCCGATTATGCAGGTGATTCTACAGATGGAAAATCTACATCTGGGTATTTAATGTATCTTGGATCTGCTCTCATCTCTTGGAGATCTAAAAAGCAATCTGTTCCAACTACCTCTTCTTCCGAAGCTGAATATATGGCTGCCTTTGAAGCAACTTGGGAAATCTTATGGTTTCGAAGAATTCTTGAAGACTTACAGACACCACAGATTTCATCAACTCCACTCTTCATTGACAATCAATCTGCTATCAAAATGGCTAAAAATCTAGTATTTCATGATCGCACCAAGCACATCAATACAAAGTTTCATTTGATTCGGAATTATATGAAAGATGGCACCATATACCTTAAATATTGCCCCACTACAGATCAACCAGCAGATATTCTTACCAAGGCTTTGGGCAGAGAAAAGTTTGAGAAGTTCAGAGAAATGCTCGGCTTAACCCCTTCAGTTTAAGAGGGGGATGGTAATATCTCTTCATGGGTTTAGTTCTCTTCACGGGTTTAGTTTTATTTACATTAATTTTTCATTAGTTTATTTATTAGGTTTTTCTATTCCGACAGTTTTGTATAACAGTTTACAACTGTTTTTGCCTCCTCTTTATATCTGCTTGTTTATTTTATTTTGAATGTACAGTTTTTTATTGGAATACAAATTATATTCAGATTGCCATTCTTTCCATTCTTTTTTCTATCTGCTGCTAATAGAGATTCCGGATTGTTATTTTCTGCTAGGCTAACAATTCCATCATAGTGAATCAAGTATAAATTGTTGCTTTATTATCCATTTATTAACTAGGACCGTACTACCTAGAACCATTGAATTAAATTAGGCTAACATAATTCATCAATTTAATAGATTATTATTTATTACTTATCCATATTTATATATTTATTCATATTTATCTATTTATTTATTTAGTCATTTCATCCATTATCCATTAAAATTTTGATTTAATATTAATTTCCACCTTATGTTCACCTATTTTATTTTTTTAATTAATTATTAAATCACTAAAATTCATTTCATCTAATTGACCATCTAGTCTAATTAGTTCACTTATGGTTACTCCTAGTCGCACTCATCTATCTAATCAACTTTAGTCATTCATGCAATCAATTGAAAATTCCATGCAAATAATCAGCTCCTGCTAATTCTCTCATGCACTCAATAAACTCTATCATATAGAATGTTACATCAATAAGATTCATCTTCTGAATTAGTTTGAGTTAAGCAATGATAATTATTTTAATTAAAAATCAAATTATTGTGCAACTCTTCCATGCTTGCTCAATCACCTTGTCAGATTTAAAGTCCTGAATTAAATCCTAGTCTTAATTATCTTGAAACTCTATAAATAAAACCCAATATTCATCATTTCACAAGAGTTCATTTTTATATTAATATTCTTTAGTTTTTTATCCAAAAAATGCTAATGTTTGCTAGCAAATTGAATACCCACATTCTAAAACAAGTAAAAAAATCACGACGTGTTCAATTTGTGCTATGTATGTGCAGAATCTGAGTGTTTTAATTGTTTGATTAGTATGCTTATTGGTTTACTTTAATTGCATGCATTTATCTAGTATAGACTTTTCTCATAACTTTAGGGGTAATTGTTTCGATTGATCCACACCATAATCTTGATTTATAAATTTCCACTCGCATCAAAGTTATCATGCCATTTGAAATAACCATTATGTTTGTTGATGATCTTTTAAGAAAATGGGGTTTCAAACTTCTTCTTATCAATTTAAAGGGCAAGACCAATTCCCTTAAAATACCATAGTGAAATGTGTTCATTGAGGTTGGTAGAAGCAAAATGAAGAACCTCATTGGGTTATGGTAACCATGTAAACTAAAGCAACATGAAATTAACCAGCATTGATTGAATAATGGATATTATTTAGGCAAGGTTGGTTGGGCCTCAAATATAGAAAAGATTTGCATAAGAATATATCAATGGGTTTGCATTAAAAAATAGTAGTTTTTCCCTTACCTTTGGGTAAAGAAATCATAGATTTCGAGCCATTAGGCATAATAATAATAAGAAAAGAAAAGGCTTTAATTTTAGTTGATACGAGTAATACAAGCTAGGAAGGTAGCATTTAAAATTATTAAAGGTCTAGTGGGGATGAAGCCAAGGTAATCTCAATAGAGAAAAGGTGAGGAAAAAACAACTAAACAAATAATCTAAAATATAATTAATACAATGTGATAAGAAAACAAATTAAATTTTGCGTTAAACAATTAAATTCGTATTTTAATTTGTTATATATATAATTTGTTCAAATATGACCAACATTAATATTAATTTTCAAAACATTGATATGGTCTAGACAATTTCACATGGCAATGAGATATTTTTAATGGAGGATTTTATATCATCCACAAGTTCATTTTGCTACCCAATATGAGAGCATGAACCCATATAGATAGCTCTTTAGTGGAGTGGGGTATTCATTCTATCACTTTGGAAGTCTCTTTTTATGATATTTTTGTATATTCGATTCTTAATGGATAATGCAATCATCAAGATACCATCACCCTTACCAATTATACTTGCAAAAAATTAATAATACTACGTAACTATGCTGAAATAGACTGATAGAATGTGAACATGATCATGATTCTTTTGGAAAGTTACCTAATGAGAGAACATTTGAGGAAATTGAAAGTTCTTGCTACGTGTCAGTCCATACACATCTTACTGTATACATTGATATCGATAATCGCTTCCAATATTTAACTCCATGTGGCCATTCTTGAGCTTTCCTGCTTATTAGTTTGGGAGAACATTATTATTAACTGTTTAGCCTTTTATGAAAAGAAAGATTCTTCCGGTTGACTTCAGAAAGAGGTCAGAGAGGAATAAGAAAAATTTGGATGGCGGTGAGATTTCTTTGAGAAATGGCCTATATAAAATCCTTGAGCCTCCCTCTAAGTTCCATATCAGAAGACTACTCATTCCACCGAATCTCATGGATCGCGCTCAAGAGTCAACTGAATCTCTCAGGTTCTCTACTTTTACCTTCCCAATAGCTTTAATATTTCCCTTCACAAATTAAGGACTGGGTATTGAGTTTTCTGTTCTATTCGGTATGGGTTTTCAGAATTCATCAAATAATCAAAGGATTGTTTTTAAAATCAATTATGTTTTCAATAATCTATCTGTAATTATTCTTGTTTATTGTTTATTATATCTTGAGTAATGTTGTTTATATTTTGAATCAATAATCTATTAGATTAATGTTTGTTTGAATCAATCGTTTCTTGTGTGGCCATTTATCATCTATCTTATGCTGATTAATCTAACATTTCGTTGTTTAGAAATTAACGGTTGTCTGAATCGATCGTTTCTGGCAGAGTGGTTTTTATATTCTTATCTATCAACATATGATTAATCTTATATTTTGTTGTTTAGAAATTAATGGTTGTCTGAATCAATCGTTTTTGGCAGTGTGGTTTTTATATTCTTATCCATCAACATATAATTAATCTTACATATTGTTGTTTAGAAATTAATGCTTGTCTGAACCAATCGTTTCTTGTGTGGTGATTTATATATTCTCACCTATCATATGTTGATTAATCTAACATTTTGTTGTTTAGAAATTAATGCTTGTCTGAACTAATAGTTTCTGTAGTGATTTTTATATTTTTATATATCATATGTTGATTAATCTTATATATCATTATGTGGAAATTAATGTTGTTTGAATCAATCTTTCTTGGTATTAACTATTAATGTGTACTTTTTTTTTAGTTAAAAGTCTGCCAACATCAATTAGATAGTCTTTTCTTGCGAATCAGTAAATAGTTTGTTGTTTAGTTGAGCGACAGTGTATTAAACTATTTGACCTAATCTTGGAAATCAAGGTTTTATCGGCTGTCTAATATTTTTTCATTTTTTTTTTTTTTTTAATTTATGTACTGTGAAATTATTAAATACTTATGTAGGTGAGTTTCTTTGTAATTTGCAGGCATAAATGTGCAGCATGCTTCAAACAATTTAACAAAGTGGAGCATCTAGTTGAGCACATGAAAACTTCTTATCACTCTCCACATGAACCAATTTGTGACATTTGCAAAAAGCATTGCAGGTTCTATGACTCACTAAGAGAACATTTGATTGGTATGATTTTCTTATCATGTTGTCGTTATTTCTTTTTGCCCAGTAAAGGAGAACCACATGTATAAAAGCTAGAATCTAGTGTAACATCTTGGACATCCTTAAATGTTGGGCTTACAAAGAACCACTCCATAATGTCAAAAACTTTAGGACTTCTTCATTGATTAGCATATTTTTGAATACCCACTAATTCTAATTTAATATTATTTAATATCATGGTATTGTACTGATCATATTAGGTCCATTGCCCAAAGCTGAGTGTGCTAAACAATTCAGTGAAAGAGGATGCAACCTCTGTCTCAAAATTTTCCCCCGTGCAGAACAACTTACTTATCACCGAGCAACTTGTCAATCCCTGCCTCCTGTAAGTTCTTAATGAATTTGCAGCTCTCTTTTTTAATTCCAAGGTTTATCAACCGTTTTTTTTAAATAACAGTGGATATAAATATGTAATGCTCTATTTTTTCCTTCTTTTTTCAAGGAATAATGCCCTAATTTCTCATCAGTCATTTTTTTCCAAAGGAATCATTGTTTCAAAATTCTTTGATCTATACAGAATGCTGGGGGACGGTTTTCCTTGGTGAATAAGAGAATCCAAGCAGAAAGTGGACAGATTCAAGGTGAAAGTTCAAATAAGAGCAATATTTCTGCCATTGCAATGGATTGTGAGATGGTGGGTGGTGGTCAGGATGGGTCTCTAGATCTTTGTGCACGAGTCTGCTTGGTGGATGAGGAAGAGAAAGTGGTCTTCCATTGCTATATTAAACCTCCAATTCCAATCACAGATTACAGGTGATAAAATGTTTCCAACTTACTCTTTTTGTTGTAGCCTGCAATCACTATATGAATTTATCATTTATATGGTTGGATGTTGTTTGTAGATATGATATTACTGGCATCAAACCAGAAAATCTCATGGATGCCATGCCACTGAAGCAAGTGCAAGAAAGAATTCAGCAAATTTTATATAATGGAGAAGCAATTTGGCGAATTCGTTTGAAAGGGGGAAAAGCCAAGCTTCTTGTAGGACATGGCTTAGATCATGACTTGCAATGTTTATCAATGGAATACCCTCCCCATCTTATTAGGTATAAATTTGGATTACCTTATGATTTCATTAGGTTTAGATGAAGAATATAAGGTCATGATTACACATGTTCGTTTCTCAGGGACACTGCTAAGTACGTTCCACTACTAAAGAGTAGCAAAGCTAGCAATTCACTCAAGTATCTCACTCAATCATTTCTAGGGTAATTTCTTCTGCACCTTATTCATTTGTTATTATGTGAATGACAAATTTATATTAAGCTAAATTGATTTTTATAGTGGTCTACAGCACATATCAAATACTGTTAATGTTAGTTAGAAAACTGTTTTTATTGTGACGTTTTAGGAGTTTCAAAGAATAGTTTTGATTTAAGAACTAATATACCATATTAAATTGATTTAAGATATCTCCTTGATTGTGTCTAATATTATTATATATTGATTATCTTGATCATATTTTTTTCCATTTAATTTATGTGGTTTCCATATATTTTATTCCAAGGCATAGTATTATGAAGGAAAATAGTTTGTGGAAATCAATTCTTAACTCTACAGTCCTTATTAGACTGGTTACTTGTATTATGATGCTGATGATATGGTTAGAATAATCAATTGCATTACGAGGCTGATGATATTATTAGAATAGTAAATTTTCTTTTCAGTTTCGTTTTAGAGGGTTCGAAAATAAAGGTATCTCTGAATCAGGTATATATCTCAATATTGAGGAAAAAAATATATATTGTATGTTTTGTCAGGTATAAAATTCAGAGTGGTACTCATGACCCATATGAGGATTGTGTGGCAGCAATGCGTATTTACAAGAAAATGAGAAATGAGGACCATTCCCAGTCTGCTTCCCTCAGTGTAGGTGAATTTCTTCCTGAGAATGTGGTGTATGCAAGAATGAAACAGAAAGATCTGGAGAAAATGAGCCCGGAAGCTCTGCTTAATATTTCACAATCCGATTTCTACTGTTGGTGCATGGATTCCAGTTCACAAGCCAGTTAAAGCCACTTGAATCTCTTTAGCTAGGCTTTCCATAGGAGAAAATCAGATGCATTTGTTATGTAACAACCATCACTGTTGTGCCTCAAATAGATGACAGTGTTGGATATAAGACCAATGATTTAGATCATTTTAAAGTAGTAATATAGTTAAGTCAATTTTCTTTGTTAGAATATTTCAAAAATTATTTAATACATATGGTTGCTATTTTTAATAAAATTGAATAATTTTTTTTAAAGTGATGAATATATTAATTAAGAAAATTTTTAAAACTAAATAATGATATTCAAATAGTAAAAGTCTTTATAGAGGTTTAAGGATGAAATTCAAGGAAATTTCTCACAAATCTTCCCCCTCTAAGAATAAAAAACAGTCATAACTAGCTTATATATATTTAATAATATATATAGAATAAGCCGAGAGATATCCTTCTAGAGGCCCCTATTTTTTTATTAATTTATCAACATTAAATGGCAATAGGCACCTCGAGAAGAATATCTCTCAGCTTATTCTATATATATTATTAAATATATATAAGCTAGTCGGAGTCACAGCATGAATTGAAAGACATGACATAAATTAATTTCAAATTATATATTGTTGTATAGTTGTATATTTTGTATTGGTACAGTGTTAGATTTAGGATTCCATTTGGTTCAATTCTAGATTTATAATTATAGTTAGGATTGGAATCAAAATAGTAGGCCTAATTCAATAAGGATTAGGGTTCATTATGGTTTACTATTAGGGTTAGGATTTGATTTAGTTTAAAATAGTAGGCCTAATTCAATAAGGAATAGGGTTCATTTTGTCTTGCTATTAGGGTTAGAGTTATGGTTGTAGTTAGGGTTTACATCATTGTTGAGGTTAGGTTAATGGTCAGGGTTTGGATTTACATCATGTTTAGTGTTACAGTTACGCTAGGATTTAGGTTATGGTTAGATTATGTGTAGGGTTATGGTTTATATCATAGGGCTATGATTAGGGTTAGGATTATAGTTAGGGTTTACATCATTGTTAGGGTTAGGTTAATGATTAGGGTTTGGTTAATGATTAGGGTTTGGATTTACTTCATGATTAGGATTAGGGATAGGGTTAAGATTGTGGTTAGGCTTTGGATTTATCATTATGGTGAGGATTATGTCTAGGGTTAAGGTTAGAGTTAGGATTATAGTTAGGGTTTACATCATTGGTATGGTTAGGTTAATGGTTAGGGTTAAGGTTCTAGTTAGGCTTAATTTTTAGGTATATGGTTAGGATTATCTCTATGATTAGAGTTTATATCATAAGGTTAGGGTTATGATTGCAGTTAGGGTTAGGGTTAAGGATTAGGTTTAGGATTATAGTTTGGGTTTACATCATTTTTAGGGTTAGGTTAATGGTTAGGGCTTGGATTTACATCATGTTTAGTGTTACAATTAATGTTAAAATTGTGGTTAGGCTTAGGATTTAGGGTTATGGTTAAGATTATATGTAGGGTTAGGACCTTTATATCATAGGGCTAGGGTGGTTATGGTTATGGGTTAGGGTTAGGATTATGTGTAGGGTTATGGTTTATATCATAGGGCTATGATTAGGGTTAGGATTATAGTTAGGGTTTACATCATTGTTAGGGTTAGGTTAATGATTAGGGTTTGGATTTACTTCATGATTAGGATTAGGGATAGGGTTAAGATTGTAGTTAGGCTTTGGATTTATCATTATGGTGAGGATTATGTCTAGGGTTAGGGTTAGAGTTAGGATTATAGTTAGGGTTTACATCATTGTTATGGTTAGGTTAATAGTTAGGGTTAAAGTTCTAGTTAGGCTTAATTTTTAGGTATATGATTAGGATTATCTCTATGATTAGAGTTTATATCATAAGGTTAGGGTTATGATTGCGGTTAGGGTTAGGGTTAAGGATTAGGTTTAGGATTATAGTTAGGGTTTACATCATTTTTAGGGTTAGGTTAATGGTTAGGGTTTGGATTTACATCAAGTTTAGTGACACAATTAATGTTAAAATTGTGGTTAGGCTTAGGATTTAGGGTTATGGTTAAGATTATATGTAGGGTTAGGACCTTTATATCATAGGGCTAGGGTGGTTATGGTCATGGGTTAGGGTTAGGATTATAGGTAGGGTTTACATCATTGTTAGGGTGAGTTTAATGGTTAGGGTTTGGATTTACATCATGATTAGGGTTAGGGTTAAGATTGTGGTTAGGATTAGGATTTACATTTATGGTTAGTTTTATGTTAGGGTTACAGTTTATACATCATCGTGTTAGGGTGAGGGTTAGCACAATGGTTAGGGTTATGGTTAAGTTTAAGATTGTGGTTAGGCTTAACATTTATAATTATGGTTAGGGTTATGTCTAGGGTTAGGATTTATGTCATAGGAATAGGAATAGGGTTAGGGTCAGGGTTATAGATAGATTTTACATCATTGTTAGGGTTAGGTTAATGGTTAGAGTCAGGGTTAGGGTTAGGGTTAAGACTGTGTTTAGGCTTAGGATTTATGGTTATGGTTAGGATTATGTGTAGGGTTAGGATGTATATCATAGGGTTATACTCATGGTAAAGGGTTAGGGTTAGGGTTATAGTTATGGTTTGTATGACTTTTAGGGTTAGGTTAATGGTTAGGGTTATGGTTGTAGTAAGGGTTTATATCATTGTTAGAGTTAGGTTAATAGTTAGGCTTAGGATTTAGTATTATGGTTATGATTATTTCTAGGTTTAGGGTTTATATCGTGGGATTAAGATTAGGGTTATGATTAGGATTTATGATTATGGTTAGTTTTACATTTAGGGTTAGGGTTTATATCACAACATTAGGATTAAGATTAGCATCAAGGCAGTCATAAAAATAATAAAATATAATATATAGAAGAACAAATCAATCAGATCAAATCAAATCATTTTAAAGAAGCAATAAACACTATGAATTTTGAAAAGAAGAGAGGGACACCTAATCTATGACCTTTCACCTGAGATTAACATTAAAGACCCATTAAACGAAACGGTCTGCAACAACATTTCACTCTTTAATTCTTTAAAAATAAGAAAAAAATAAAAATAAACAAATAACACCACATTGCTTATTCTTTAAGGTTTTGAATGTCCTAAATAATTGACATACAAACAGTTTAAACATTAGAAAGAAGTAGTAGTCTCACAGTTTAAACATTAGAAAGAAGTAGTAGCCTTAGTAAAAGGAACAGAAAGGTAAATGCATTGTGATAAAAGGCCATCGAATAGATTACAGTGGAACAAACCACAAATAACATATCAATTGTTTAAACCTTACCAAATAACATGACCTTATCAGTAAGAAGAAGAGAAAATTACAGTGTATTATACTCCTTAAAAGCCATGACTAGCTTACAGTGCCCTCAGATCTTCACTGTACTTAACTTTCTTTGAGCAGTTGAATATTAGCAGTATACTTCTACGTGATGTTTGACCCCATTCCTTTAAAATAGGTGATATATTATAGACTAGCAAACAATATTGTCACTCTATCTCTCCTTGTAACATACAAATTTCAGTAGAACTCGAAAACCATTTTCATTCATCACTAATGGTAATTAAAATATCAAATGAATGTACATAGACTTAATACTTAGTCATGAAGGCTTACTCTTACTTACTAAGCTTGGAATTAAATTTGACATGCACTATAAAACAATTTACTTCAGGTACATGGTAACAATTTAAATGTATTGTAATAACAATTTAAATGTATTGTAATGTATTTGGGGGGTTTAGAATACTTATGGGCTTTTTGTAATGGGTATATAGGCTTATGTTCTTTTGAGCAATACTGAAGGGTTTTCTTACCGGTTCTTTCCCTTCAGTGCTCTTTGAACTAGACACATGTAAAAAAAAATTAAAAAATCAATATAATTTTAGTGGTCTCATTCACTTTTATCAAAAAAAAAAAACAATCTAAAAGTTATTTTTCATCTAAACATAAAAATAAATAAAATATTATTTATTATCACAGCATCATAATTTATGTAATATAATTAGTTGATGTGTATTAGTAAAATGATATCATATATTAAAATTATAGTTGTGTATTTCTCTATATGAATGTGAATTAGTATATTTTGTAAGTAAACAAGTGCTACATATGACTAGTATTTGCCATTTTAATAAAGTAATAAATATAGTAAGATAATTATATAAGATTTTAATTTTATGTAATTATATTTGGTTGTTTGAATTAACTACTTTGATTTATATAATTAAAAAATAGAAATAGTCAATGTCATTTGAATTATTCAAAATTATATCTATTATAATTTAAAATTAATTTTGGTTTTGAAAAATGAGATTGTATTAAATATAATATTATTGTATTTTAATTATGATATCATTAATATTTGATAATTATATATTAAAATAATTTTATTAATTTATGTTGTTTATATTATATATGTTTATTTTTTATATAAATATTTGAAAGATTTAGATAGAGAGTCTAAATAATTTGTTAAATATTTGTTTATATGATCTGTGAAATATATGTTTGGTGGATGTGTAGAATAAATTTTACAAGAAAATTTAAACACACTAAATATTATCTTAACTTATCTAAAAATTTGTCTTAAAAAAATTACATAAAGATATAATTGAATAATAATAAGTTATCAAAAATGGATACCAACCGATTGCAATAAGTACTAATAATATTGTGATCCAAACTACATCTTAAGGAAGTATGTTCTCTAACAATTCAAACCTTCAACCACGCCAATTTTATATAGGTGAGAGTTATTTTTCATAATATTTTATGCTAAAAAATTTACAATATCATTTAGTTTTTAAATAGATGTAAATCATTAGAATTAGAAGCATGGTTATTCATATAGTAGATTTAATTGACACGTGTACTAATACAATGATTTCACATGTTAAAAAGACAATATTTTACATAGTTGTGTATTTTTCTAAATAAATGTGAATGTATATTCAATGTACATATTATATTTTGTAAGAGAATATTATTGTAAAACTAAATCCTTATAAAGATAAGTGGCATTCTATTTAAATTAGTTAGCAATTTTAAACTTCAATTTTATTTATATAACATTTTTAATATATTTGTAACAATGCTATTTTTATCCATATTATGTACATTTGCCTACATATTCATGTAACTTACCTAATTATTTACATTATATGTGTCCTTTCCTTTTTATCTATTGCATGAGGGTCTAATTTTGTTTATCATGGAACACTTTAAAACTCTTCCTTCTCCCTCTAACAAACCTACTAGTGGTTGTTTAAAAGCTGACTTGGAATTCCTTTCAACTATAAAACTAAGGTTGAGGGGTCTAAGGATGATGATGTTCATGGAGAGTTGAGGAGGATTTTGATACCTATTCCAAACCTCCCTCTAAGAATGATAAATGGAGGAAAGTTAATTATGCTAAGAAAATAAACAAATCCTAGATTTCATGGTCTAACAACTCACAAATTGGGGATGAAAATTCTATAAATAATTTATCAATTTCAGCAAAGAAGGGTAAAAATATAAAAAACCTAGGGTTAGTGTTGGTAAAGATATCGCTTTGTCTAAAGGGAAGAAAAAGGTTGATATGACTATTCATGAAAATAATATCCAAATTCAAGACATTTAACTTTAAAATGCTAGAGGTGATTTAGGTCTTTCTCCCCATGACCCCTTAGAGAGCAGGGAGGACATTTATAATGTGCTTTGCCTTGAAAAGGATAGCATGGTGGATCAATTTTGACTTAGAAAAATGTTCCACATGGAGATCAATTATATTGACATTAATTTGGGGTCTTTGCAAAACAAGTTTGTTTCAACAGGGAGGGTAATACTGATAAGGGGTCTTTGAAGGCATCCATATTCTCTATGAAAAGCTGAAGGAACTTAGAGAAGATCAAATTGTGATTGCAGCCAATGTAGGGTAGATTAACGGTTACGCTCAATTGGGTCCTAGTGCTGGGACTTGAGGCAAGAAAAATTCTAAGTCAGGGGAGACTGTTGGTTCTATTCAATCAAGTCCCACCTCTCATTTTTAAACCCTTTTTTTTTTTTTTTTTGGTCCCTCACCCTTCTCGTTCCTCATGCTATTTACCCTTCAAATTTCTCCTTAGTGAGTCTAATTCTACACTTTACTTTTTGATCTCTTGACACTCATACATCCCGATCATGAATCACAGAATGTGATTTGAAATGTTGATGAAAAAAAGAAACACGCAATCAAATCCAAAAGAAGCTTGGTAATTAAGAAGAAATCTATTGAGGCTAAAACAAAGGATTTGCATGACCCATTCATGGGTTTTCAAGGGTCCATCCTTCGTGTGGGGTGCATAGGAAGGAGGAGGAGAAGTGGTCTAAGCCAAAGCTGGGGTGGGTTAAGATAAATTTTGATGGGGCATCTAGGGGTAACTCAGGTATTTCTAGGGTGGGATATTTTGCGCATGATGAAAATGGGGTGATCTTCTTCAAGGGAGCGAAGAGACTACAAGACGAGACTAATAATGATGCAAAGGTGCAGGGTGCATTATTAGTCGTTGAACTGGTCATTAACATGAGGACCCCAAAGGTGCACTTGGAAGGAGATTCTAAGATTGTGGTGAATGCAATTATGAAAGGAGTAACCCCGAGTTGGCAATTGAATAAGTTTATAGCTCTGATTTGTTCAAAATTGAACAATTTTTAAGATTTTTGGATATCTCACATTAGGAGGGGTGGAAATGCTTTAGCGGATGCCTTATCAAACGTGGCATGTGAACTGGACAAAGGAGTGATGAGGTGGTGGGATAAAGATGATGCCATAACACAATGACATTTTTGAAATATCTCGTACCATATAGTACCACTAAAAGATTTGAAGTGTGCAAGAGCATGTTTCATTCTCTGCTTGTGAGCCTTGGCTATTTTGGCTGGCACTGACAATTAATGTTGATGAACTCTACAGTGATGGAAGAGATGAAGATAGCCTCATTAATAAAAAAGTGAGAAAGAATGCCCACTCAATGCGGATGGTGGGAGCTCTCCTGGGATTGCAAAAGTGGTCTTTTGACAATGAAAGGCAGTTTCATGGTTCACAAGAGTAATGGAAGCCAATTTCACACTTAAAAAAACAAAATGATGTCGACATTTTTGGGGCCGATTCTGGAGAGACGATTGAAGACCATGTTCAGGTCGCAGGAGCTATGTTTTCTGAAGGTCATGCAATTGGTGTTGGGAGAAGGGGTGGTGGTTATTGGCCATAGGTATAGAACAAGAATGGACATCTATTCTCTAATAATGGCGTGGGGGCTTAATTTGGATTCCACATGCACAGATGTTCAGAGAGTAATGCTAGCAATAGTGCCGCATGAATACCTGGAGAATATGGAGTCTTTGTTGGAGTGGGCGGTGTCGGGATAGGGGTTTGATATGGCGGAAGGAATTATGGAGCAACTGGTTGAACCTAGGGGTCGACATATGCACATTCCCTTTCTTAGACGAAGAGAAGAAGTGAAGGCTCGATTTCAAGAGACGACGAAATGGGGATGGGAGGCTCTAAAGTTGTATGTCAAAATTATGGAGCTAGAGGAGGTCATCGAGAAGGCACAAGTAGAAGCAGGGGATGAGGAAGTAGATGGAAGGAGGTTGCATCCAAAGACCAAATGTTTATCTATGGAATTGGAAAAGAAAAACTTGTCTTTGGCAGTTCTCCCAAACGTTGGAGGAGGTGGGATAGGTGGTGCGGTAAACACTGCAGTTGTGCAAGAGGCAGAGATGGAACAAGAATGACCTGGCTATGGCCCCGAGTACCTCTGTTTTTTTCTTCTTAACCTGTTAGAATTGGATAATTCATGTTTATGATTTTTTCAGTTATGTCGTATGAACTTCGAATTGCCTGTTAATTTTTCTATGGCAATGTTGTAATGAGAATCGTTTTGAGCTCAGTTAACTATTTTTTGGGTGTGGGATGATGGTTGGGTGGTTTTATGGTTGGTGGGATTGACTTTTGGTTTTTTGTTGGGTGGTTTGGTGGATCTAGTAGGTGGTTTTGGGTGGTTGATGTTTAAAAACCTTTTTTTGTTATTGTACTACTTATATTTTATAATATAATAAACATGCATATTACCAATCCAAAAAAATGAGGGATTTGCATAAGATTTTTGAGATTCATAAGAGTTTCTATTAGCAAGAGATGGAAGCTACTAACACATTGAAGTTGTTGAAGTGCTTCTTGGTGTGCCTATTTTTTTTTATGTGTTTGTTAATTGTTTGTTGTCGGATTTTTATAGGTTTATTGTGTTGATCTTTAGCTGCAACATTTTGTTATTTTGGTTCGATGTAGGTTTATTATGTCTTTATTAATTGAAACCTTTTGTGTTTGGTGTATAGTCTTGTTTATCTTATTTGTAATATTTTGTACAAGATTTTTGGGTCCCTTCAAATCTTATTTTACATGTAATCAAAAAATAAAACAAATAAAACTTAACATAAAATAACTAAACCCAATTAATCCATGACTATTGAGGGGAAAGGGAGCAAATGAGGAAGTTCAAATTCCTTTATTAGAAATAATGATAGTGATGTGACTAAGGATGACACTAGCAATATGGATGAGGATGATTGGTCTACCCCTTAGGATGAGAAGGTGGAGGAGAAGTTTCTCTCTTATTTGTCGATTGGATCTTGAATGATGGAAAAATTACCTACCCCTATGGTCATTAGGAAGGATTCTATGGTGGCATTGGTTGATAAAAATTTGTAGTCTTGTTATGAGTTGGAGAAGGGGTTTTCTATTACCCATATTTTCGAATTCTTCTACCCAAATCCATTCTAGGTCTTCCCTAGTCAATATTTCTTAGGATCTCCTTTAGTCAAACTTTTTACTTAAAATGGGGTTGGAAATGCTTTGACATGTGTTTGGAACATTGTTTGTGGTTTTAGGATCATTGTGAAGGCTATAGAGAGGCTTTACATGTCTCCTAACTTATTGTAGGGTCATTTTGGGGAGAACTTTTTCTCTTCTATCGCAACACCATCTAAAAGAATTTGTATTGTTCGGACTTTAGGTCCCTTTTATGTCATCTTTGTAAGATTTCATTTAGAAATTGCAAACTAATTCTTTTTGTGAATTATACTTTACAATGTGTGTCTAAAGTTCTACCAACATTATGTGAAGTAGGGATTATCCTATTGTGCTAGTGGTTGGTGATATATCTAATCATTCAAAATTGCTTTTTTTTTTTTTTAATTTTAAACTTGATACACCTTCTCATGCCTTAGATGGATCTTGCACCATTCTAAGGTTCTTTGATGTTATTGTTGACAAAGTTTCAACCTACATGGGAAATTCCCTCATTGAGTTATTCTTTAGTTTTGTCTAATGTTGGGTTCTTAAAAGATGGTTCCAAATAGCTAGTCAAATTTGAGCAGTTGCCATGAGAAATGATTTTTTTATAAGCATGAGATTTTTTCAAGGAGGTCCTTGATTCCTCGATAATTCTAGTCTCCATTTGAAATGATGGTTTAATAGTTTTGATGCTACCAAGGAGAATGTTAATAGGTTCTCTATTTGGATGAACATCCCAATGATTCCTTTAGAGTAATGGAATGAAGAGATCATACACAGTATTGCCAACTTGCTACCAGTCAATTTTTATCGATTGACAATGTCACAAAATCAATGAAGCACTTTGTTTTTCTCCATTTTGTATAAGTGTTTCAACACTAATAAGGTTTTTTCAAAAGTCATAATATTGTGCTCCAAACCTAGTGTTAGAAAGTAAAGAATCCACTACATGATTCCTCACATATTTGCCTGCATTGCCATTAAGCTAGACACTCCTCCTATTCATCCTAAGATGTCAAAGAAAAGTACCATAGTCAAATAAAAAGTACTTTCAAGAATGGGAAACGGTGTTAGAAAGTTGTTAAAGAGGGCTTTGTAATGAGGAATAAAGGAAAGGATTTGAACATTGCAATTATGGATCCCATAATAGATGTGTGAAAGTCTCCCCTTAAGGACAAGAGAAAATTGGATGCTAAGACTAAGTGTAATTTGGAGCCTACCTTTCTTAAAAAAAGCTAGGGTGGCCCTTACAAGTCAAGCTTTTAATCCACATCAAAGCTCTTTGGCAAGGTTTGGCTTCAAACTTCCATGATTGTTATTATGGTTGTTCCTCTTCTACAACTTCAATATTTGTTTGTCGAGAACACCTCTAGTTTTAAGATTTGTTTGTTTATTGATCATTATCTCATATTATATCGTTTTCTTATTGTTCAAAAAAAATTTACCCTTTGTATAAAAAAATATAAAAAATTTGAGATTCTTTCAAACCTTACTTAGATTTATAACTCTGATTTTTCCTAATTAAAAACTGACAAACCTAATTTTATAGAGTTATTTGTACAAACTACTTCTTAACAAGGAGTTTGAAGTCAGCATATACTCATGAGAATCTCTTTGAAAAGTGGTATCTAACTATTATGGAATAGGCTGGTCGGGTGTGTTTTTGGTCATCATCCTTTCTCGAAAGCTGCCATTGAATAGAATATTTGTGGAAATTGAAAGCTCATTCGACGTGTTAATCCATACGCACATCGTACATAGCTTTCACTAGTTGACTCCATGTGATAACTCTTCATCTTCCTGACGTATCAGATTGTGAGAACATTTGTTTACTTTTTCTTACCAGGGGAATGGAAAGCTTCGCAGCTGGTTTAGCTGAGCTGTATTTACAATTCCAATGGGATTTGGGTTTTTTAATAGGAATTCTAAGTTTTATGCTGCCAATTACATTATTTTTTCTTAATCAGGAGATAGAAAGCTTGGCGTCTGAGGATAGGTGGGTAAAAAGGAGGATTCTTGACCATTCAAGAATTCGTATCTAAATTGTATGGTGACAAACACTTCTGTGGAAAATTTTATCATGAACTATTTGACTTTTTTTTGTGAAAAAGAGGATTCTTCCGTTGAATTCAGGAAAGAGATGGAAAGGAATAACCATTATTTTGATGGCGGTGAGCTTTATTTCAGCAAATGGGTATATAAAGCCCCCTTTGCTCCAACCTCTATATCAGAAGAGCACTAACTCCACCGAAGCTCATGGACCGCGCTCAGGAGTCAACTGAATCGCTGAGGTGCTCTTCTTGTGCAACAAGAATTGTTTAAAAATTGGAGTTTGTTTCTCTCATCATCTGTGGAGTAATTTTGATTTTCTCATGTTCTAATAGTTGTGATATCTTGGTCAAGTAGTTGGGTATAGTCTAATAGTTTTGATAGTTTTGTTGATTTAATGTCTAATATTTTAATCTTATAGTATTAGTAGTTCTGACTTTAAAATTGTTAGTGTTGATCGTGAGTACTCGTAATTGGTTGAAATGTATATTTTTAATCTAGAAAGTAGCAAACCATCTGATGTCAGACCAACCCACCAGTAAAAAATGATTTAATGTAGAACAATTAGAACTTAATATAACTAATGATATACTCTCTTTTGTGTCTTTTTGAATACCTCAACAAAAAACATGATTTGACATCATATTTGTTGATGGTGATCTGAAATCTTACTTGTAAGCATGGACCTTACCAAATAAGCTGCTGTTAATAATTGGAAGTGATTTGAAATTTCCACATAAGATTTTGAGAGGCATAAAGTTACAACATGTTTTTTTTCTGTTCATTTATTTTTAAAAGATATACAATTCTCTATCACTGATGTTTAGTAGATCTTGTAAAAGACTAAGGCTGCTCTTTAAGTTGCAAATTGAAGTCTCATCCTCACTGTTTTCTTAGCTCTACCCTAAGAATCTCCATATCAACAATTTTCAATCTTAAGGAAAATATACAAATAAATGTTATAAAAAAAAATGTTTTTAATATTTGATCTGCTAACTAGTGCTGGCCATCATGGCCTATGATATCCTTTCTCCCATACACCATAATTTTCCCACAATTAAAATACTTCAACAAGGGAGTTTCTGTAGCCATAATTCAAATTGATTGCATGCAATTGCCTGTCTAATAAATATGTCAGACAACTTTCATGAGTGAACTTAATGCAAGAATATTTCTAGTTTTAAGAGCTGTTAAAACTATTGGTCTTTATAAGGCTGCTATGAAGATCTAGCTTAAAGTGAGACTATTTAGTACTTATGCAGATGAGTTTATTTGTAACTTGCAGGCATAAATGTGCAGCATGCTTCAGACAATTTAACAAAGTGGAGCATCTAGTTGAGCACATGAAAATTACTTATCATTCTCCACATGAACCAATTTGTGCTATTTGCAAAAAGCATTGCAGATTCTACGATTCACTGAGGGAACATTTGATTGGTATGTTTGCCTTTTATGTTCTCCATTATCATAGTATCATCTTTTTTCATTCACTGAGGGAACATTTGATTGGTATGTTTGCCTTTTATGTTCTCCATTATCATATTGTCATCTTTTTTCCTCCTTTTTCATGTAAAGGAGAACCAGACGGGTACAACTAGAATTTAGTGTAAGCTCTTTGGATATCCTTAGATGTGGGGCTTATAAAATACCACTTCATCATGTCAAAAGTTTAAGGTCTTTTAAATTCAATAGCATACAATGAATATCCCCTAATTCCAATTTTAACTATTTAATACTCTATGGTCTTGAACCGATCTTCATTAGGTCCATTACCCAAAGCTGAGTGTGCCAAACAATTCAGTGAAAGGGGATGCAGCCTCTGTCTCAAAATTTTCCCCACTGCAGAACAACTCAATTATCATCGAGCAGCTTGTCAATCCCTGCCACCATTGCCTCCTGTAAGTTCTTAATGAATTTGTAGCTCTGTTTTTCTAATGCCAAAGTTTATCAACAATTTTCTTAAAAAGATAGTAGATGAAATATATAACACACTACTTTTTCATTCCTTTTTCCATGAAGATTGCCCTAATTTCAGCTGACCAATCTTTTTTAACAAAAGAATCATTGTTTTAAGAAGTTTACATCCATACAGGTTTCTGGGCTACGGCTTTCCTCGCTGAATAACAGAATACAGGCAGAAAAGGAGCAGATTCGTGATGAAAGTTCAAATAAGAGCAATATTTCTGCCATTGCAATGGATTGTGAGATGGTGGGTGGTGGTCGGGATGGGTCTCTAGACCTATGTGCACGAATCTGCTTGGTGGATGAGGAAGAAAAAGTGGTCTTCCATTGTCATGTCAAGCCTCCAATTCCAATCACAGATTACAGGTTATAAAATGTTTCCAACTTACACTTGTTGTTGTAGCCTGCCATTACTAAGTGAATTTATCATTAATATGGGTGGATATTATTTGCAGATATGATATCACTGGTATCAAACCAGAACATCTCATGGATGCCATGCCACTCAAGCAAGTGCAAGAAAAGATTCAGCAAATTTTATATAATGGAGAAGCGATTTGGCGAATTCGTTTGAAAGGGGGAAAAGCCAAGGTTCTTGTAGGACATGGCTTAGATCACGACTTGCAATGCTTGGGAATGGAGTACCCTACCCATCTTATTAGGTATACATATTAAGTATTGAATTTTGATTACCTTAAGATTTGATGAAGTTCAAAGTAAAAATATAAGGTAATAATGTATACATGTTCGTTTCTCAGGGACACTGCTAAGTACATTCCACTACTAAAGAGTAATAAAACCAGCAATTCACTCAACTATCTCACTCAATCATTTTTAGGGTAATTTATTCTGCACCTTATTCATTCACATTGGTTGTTACATGAATAAGAAATATACCAAGATGACTTGATTTTTGAAGTGCGATATTACGCATATCAAAGGCATTGTGTTAGAAAGCAAAGTTTGTCAATTTCACTGTGTGATGTAAATCAATTCTTAACTTTTCAATCTTTATAAAATTGATCACGAGTATCTTTGGATTTATGACATTTAGAGAATATCTAAGAAAATATGTGTGTTTGTATGTTTTGGCAGGTATAAGATTCAGAATGGGACTCACGACCCATATGAAGATTGTGTGGCATCAATGCGTATTTACAAGAAAATGAGAAATCAGGACCATTCCAAGTCTGCTTATCTCAGTGCAACTGAATTTGTTAGTGAGAATGTGGTGTATTCAAGAATGCAACAAAGAGACCTGGAGAAAATGAGCCCTGAAGCTTTGCTCAATATTTCACAATCTGATTTTTACTGTTGGTGCATGGATTCTAGGTCACAGCCAACTTAATGTGAGAAGCCACTTGAATCCCTTAACTCCGCTTTCATAGGAGGGAATTTGAAAATCTAAAAATGTATCTTAATCAAGGGAAAGTTGTGTTGGAAGTGGATTGACTCTGAGAGGGGGGGTGAATCAGAGTCAATAATCAATTTAACTCTCTTTAATTTTTTTTACTTTGGAAAACTCTTTTAACACACATATGACACCCTAACTTGTATCGAAGCATGCATTTCTGATTAAACAATATATATAATTGAGTAATCTTGATATGCTTCTTATTGAACTTGTCAAAGCATCAAATTATGACTGGTAGAATTAATTAAAAAACAAAGTGACCAGCATAAAGAATTAAAATTTTGTAGAACAACAATGAAGCATAAATAAATGTATCAGAGCATTCATCTAATGGAACACAAAAAGTGGATTAGCACACAACACAGATTTTCATGAGTGGAAAACCCTCTTGGGGTAGAAAAACCATTCGATAAAAGAATATTTTATTATCTCAAGAAGCACCCACTCCTTACACTGTATTTAGAAGTCTCAAACTTCAAGGAGCACGGACCCCTATGTCACAAATGATATCAAGAAAATATCTCCAACTATGAGCACTGATAAATTCAGAAGTGCATCATATTATGCAACTCTCAACTTGTCAATCACTGAACAAGATTAATACAAAAGATGGTCTATCACCGCCATATCTATTTTTTTTTTTCTCCAACTATGAGCACTGATAAATTCAGAAGTGCATCATATTATGCAACTCTCAACTTGTCAATCACTGAACAAGATTAATACAAAAGATGGTCTATCACCGCCATATCTATTTTTTTTTTTTGTTACACCCTGTTATATTCAAGAGATCTATCCTTCATCAAGCAAAACCAACTTATCAGGTTCCCAAACTATAATACGGGTTTTATAGAACTGAATCGCAACCGGAATAAAACTGGTTTGATAGAACTGAATCACAACCGGAATAAAACTGTTTTGTGTGTTCATCCTTGAGTAGGGTTACCAAACCCTAACTTAGGTTGGAGTTAATAAAAATTTATCACCAAAATAAATGTACTCCATAGGATCTCTTTAGAAATACTTCTTTCCTTTTCCCAATTTTTGTTTCAAAAAAAAATTACTTGTGATTATTTCTTTGGAAGAATATAGTAGCAAGAAAGATATTTTTAATCTTTGCATTTTTGATAACTGGAAAAATACTCCGGACCATCTTTTTCATTTTTATTTTTTTTTAAAAAATAGAAGAGTAAACACTTTTATCTTTCTATTTTTTTCTTTCACTTCCATTTTACTTTTTACCCTTCATGGTTTGACAAGAGAAAACACTTTTATCTTTCTTTCTTTTTTTCTTTCACTTCTTTTTTTTTACTTTTGACCCTTCACGGTTTCACAAAACATACTCCAAAAATAACAATTTGACAATTTGATGCTAAAACAATTGCGAGAAATCCCCACAAAATTAGCCATAAAATATTACCATCTGAAGCATTCATACCTGTAGATTATTAAATCAAAAAGTACCACAATGCGAATTTGAAGAACCACTGGTCACTGAACCTACCTTCTTCTCTTCCACAAAAAGTTTCACTATCAATGAATACCAAAAATTAATCTGCTTACACCTGTCCACTATTCATAGAGATAAAGCTATATAGTCACCAAAACCTTTTTGTCATCAAGGACAATGCAGCATAACAAAGGTAACAAACTCCCCCTTTGTCCTTGATGGCAAAAACCTGAGCCATCATAAAACTGAACCATCATTAACTGCTAGAAACAACATCATGATACCATAAATACCACCTGAGTAAACTGCAAATTAATTTGTGAAACCTTAGAACAACCTGTAATTCCAACTATCTGTGAAACTCAGAATAACCTGTAACTCCAACTGTGTAATTCCAACTATCTGTGAAACTCAGAATAACCTGTAACTCCAACTGTGAAACTTTAGAATAACCTATAAACTCAGAATAACCTGTAACTCCAACTGTGAAACTTTAGAATAACCTGTAAGAACAACTGTCTTCTCCCCCTTTTTGTCTCAAGGACAAAGGGAAAAACTTGGGGAGAGTGATACTCCCCCTCATAGAATGCAAGATATTAAGCAAGAATAGATTGAGAGATAACTCCCAACCTGTCTCTGAAATGTTCAAATACTTCTTTAGATAGAGCCTTGGTGAAAATGTCAGCCACTTGTGCCTGGGAAGGCACATATAAAAGTTGAAATTCATTAGCTAACACCTGTTCACGTAGAAAATGTAACTTTATTGCAACATGTTTAGTGCGTGAGTGCATAATAGGATTTTTAGAAAGATTTATGGCACTAGTGTTATCACAAAAAATAGAGATTGGCTTGTTTACTATAATACCCATATCAGCAAGTTGATAAGACATCCAGATTAATTGGGTACAACAAGCTGTTGCGGCAATATACTTAGATTCTGCAGTTGATAAAGTGACACATTCTTGCTTTTTGCTATGCCAGGCAACAAGACGATCTCCTAGGAAGAAAGCTGCACCACTGGTGCTTTTTCTATCATCTACACAGCCAGCCCAGTCAGCATCCGTAAAACCAACAAGAGTAAAATCATTATTTCGTGGATACCATAAACCATAGTCTAAAGTACCTTGAATGTACTTTAAAATTCTTTTCACAGCTATCAAATGAGATTGTTTAGGGGCAGATTGAAATCGTGAAACCAAACAGACTGCATGCATTAAATCAGGCCTAGATGCAGTTAAATAAAGTAAGCTGCCTATCATTGATCTGTACTCAGATTGATTGACTTCAGGTGAGTCATCTGCCTTGGTTAATTTATAGCTAGTCTCCATTGGAGTACTAACACGTTTGCAATCTATCATATTAAACTTCTTTAGCATTTCTTTTGCATATTTGGTTTGTGATAAAAAAATGCCTTGTTCAAGCTGCATTACTTGAAGACCAAGAAAGAAGGTTAATTCACCCAACATGGACATTTCAAATTCAGATTCCATGAGTTTTGAAATTTTTTTGGATAAAGAATCATTATTGCAGCCAAAAATGATATCATCCACATAGACCTCAACAAGTAAAATATCATTACCTTCAACTTTGACATATAAGTTACTATCAACTCCACCTCTCGTAAATCCATTTGCTGTAAGGTGAGCATCTAACCTGGAGTACCAAGCTCTTGGAGCTTGTTTAAGACCATATAGAGCCTTTTTCAACCTGTATACATAATTAGGTTTATCTGCAGAGACAAACCCTTCTGGCTGTTCCATATATACCTCTTCATCAAGATAACCATTTAGGAATGTTGTTTTAACATCCATTTGATAAATTTTAAAATTTTTATAACAGGAGTATGCCAGAAATATTCGTATTGACTCTAGCCTAGCAACAGGTGCAAATGTTTCACCAAAATCTACACCTTCTTGTTGTGCATAGCCTTTACACACAAAGCGTGCTTTATTCCTAACAACTTTACCAGATTCATCAAGTTTATTTCTGAAAATCCATTTACCCCCTATAACATTTTTATCATCCGGTCTAGGCACTAGTTCCCAAGTTTTATTCTTTTCTATTTGATTGATTTCATCTTGCATTGCATTCAGCCAACAATCATTAATAAGAGCTTCAGAAACAGACTTAGGTTCAAAATTAGTTACCAGACAGTAATGCTCAGCCATTTGAGCTTGTTCACCAATTCTTGCTCTTCTCCTAGTCAAGATTCCTGCATCTATTTCACCAATAATTTGACTTTGAGGATGTCTTTTAGTAATGATTCTAGAGGGTGTATGTAAAAGATTTTCTGCTTTAGGACTTGATGGAGGACTCTTCTCATTTGTAATTTCTGCTTCAGCAGATTTAGAAACTTGTTCCAGCCTTATTGGTATATCCTCTTCAACATCCTGCATACCATCACTTAAAAAGAATTGCTCATCAAATCTTACATTAACAGTTTCAACAAATTTGTTCAATCTATTATTGAAACACCTATAAGCTTTGCTATGAGTAGAATATCCAAGAAATATACCCTCATCAGTCTTAGCATCAAAGCTTCCTAGATTCTCTTCATCTCTTTTTATATAACACTTGCACCCAAAAATCTTGAAATACTTAATTGAAGCAGCTTTACCATACCAGAGTTCATAAGGAGTAAAAGTAGATTTTACCCTAATTTGCACACGATTCAGAATATAAACAGCTGTGTGAACAGCTTCTTTCCAATATCTGTCTGGCAGATTTGCCTCATTAAGCATTGTGCGAGCCATCTCTTTAACTGTTCTGTTTTTCCTCTCAACCACCCCATTTTGTTGAGGTGTTCGAGCAGCAGCATACTGTCTTTTAATGCCATGTTTTTCACAATAATCAACAAATTCTTATGATGTAAATTCACCACCCTTGTCTGATCTTAAACATTTAAGTTTTAAATCAGTTTCACGTTCAACCATTTTCCTAAAAATTTTAAATCTGTCAAATGCTTCAGATTTATGTTTGAGAAAAGTGACCCATACCATTCTTGTATAATCATCCACAAAGAGCATGAAGTATTTTTCACCATTGATGGATTGTGTCCTTGTTGGACCACATAAATCTGTATGAACAAGTTGTAAAGGACTAGTAGAAGAGTGTTCTTTAGATTTAAAAGAAACTTTTGTCTGTTTACCTTTCAAACACTCTTTGCACACAATATTTAATGGTTTGCTCAAGATGGGTAAACCTCTAACATTCTGGTTCTTGCTGATTCGAACTAGATTATCAAAGTTTACATGTCCCGAGCGCTTGTACCATAACCAGTTTTCTTCTACTTGACCCATAAGACACATACCTACATTATTTTCATAATCTGTGGAGTCAAGTAAATTGTAAACATTCCCAATAGTCCTCAAACCAGTAGCAACAATTTTACCAGATTTATTTTTGATAGCACAACCTTGAGAACTAAAAGATATATTATAACCACTATCACAAATTTGACTGACACTCAACAAATTGTGTTTTAATCCTTCAACAAAATAAACATCATGAATAGGAGTGTCATCATTTAGCAGTAATGTGCCTTTACCTCTAACAAAGGCTCATGAATTATCACCAAATCTTACAAAACCTCCATCAAAGTTTTCAAAATGAAGGAATTTATTTCTGTCTCCTGTCATATGGTGTGAACAGCCACTGTCCAACACCCACAATGACTTTTTACTTGAAAGAAATGCAGTTTGCACTATCATAGACTGTTCAGAACTAGGGACAAACTTTGGTTTCCACACCTTATGAATTTTTTCTTTTGACTTGCATTGAGAAGAAGTATGTCCAAAGAAGTTACACTTAATGCACTTCACAGTATTTGGAAAACCAGAGGCTTGATTATGTCCAAACATAGAAGTTCTATGTTGCAAAAATCTGCAAGTGTTAACCTTATGGCCAAACTTGTTGCAGTAAAAACAGTAACCATGAAAGAACCCAAACCTAAAAGGAGTCATTCTGTTGTAGGCCTGAAATTGTTTTTTGTTTGCAAGTTTAGTAATTTGTTTTGATGATTCAACACTATCAAAACCTATACCTGTCAAATTCTTGCATTGTTTTTGTTTGCTTAACATTTCATTCAAATGCAAGGTACTTTCATACTGCTCAATCTGCTTATGTAAAGAACTACTTTGCTGTTCCAAAATGTTAACTTTCAATTCACTATCAGCAAGTAAGACTTTCAGATCCTCAACTGTTTGCTTTGAATCTTTTAATTCAATTTGTAAAATCTGTTTTTCACTTTCATGAGAAGCTACAAGTTTCTTAAACCTTTTGATTTCTTTGAGAGCACACAGTAACTCTCCTTCAAGATCAATTTCACCTTGATCTAAATCATCAGATTGATCTACTGATATGTTATTTAAATCTTTCTTTGAGGAAGTTTCTATTGCAGCCATAAACAAGGTTTCATCACCTTCACAAGGTGAGTCATCTGAATCATTTTCAGAATCTTCTTTAATAAAAAGACTCTTCTTTTTCTGAAAAGGATTGAATTTCTTTTTAGAGTTCCATTTTTTCATTTTGAATACTTTTTCTGGTTTTTCTTCTTCATTATTTTGATCACTCAGGGGACATTGAGCAGCAAAGTGCCCAGCTTTGCCGCAATTAAAACATTTGAAGGGTAATTTTCCCTTATACTTCTTTTTTAACTTTCTAACTAGCAAAGCTTCTATAGCATCTGAAAGTTCAGACTCACTATCTAGTTCCTCCTTCTTTTCTACTTTAAATGCAGTTTTTTTAGAACTAGAAGGATTACTACCTATCCTCATTTCATAGGCTGTGAGTATGCTTTGTAGGTTGTCAAGAGACATAGTTGAAAAGCTTTTCTTTTCTTCTAAAGTTGACACCTTAGTTTCAAATTTAGGAAGTAAAGTTCTAATAACCTTTCTGAAAACATCTTTTTCATCAACATTTTCACCAAGACCCCTTCTTGAATTCACAACTTCATCAATTCTAAGAAAATAATTTGCAATAGTCTCATCTTCTTTCATTCTCAATGACTCAAATTGATTCTTGAGTGTGAGAATTTTAGATTCTTTGACCTTTGCATCACCTTGACAAATAGTTTCAAGCTTGCTCCATATTTCATGAGCAAATGGACAATGCATAACTTTAACAAACACATCCTTGGTAAGACCACACAAGAGAGCATGTTTTGCTCTAGCATTTAACTCATACTGAGATTTAGCATCAGGATCTGAAGGAATAGCATTAGGAACAACATATTTTGTGATAACAATGTTCCACACATTTACATCAACAGAGATCAAGTACGTTTCCATTCTGATCTTCCAAAACACATAATCTGTGCCATCAAAGAGGGGAGCTCTTGAAAGAGAGGCACCTTCTTGTGAATAAGCCATGACAAGACTTCCAAAAGACCAGGAACAATCCCTAGGATAGACCTAAATGATGGGACCCTATGCTCTGATACCACTTGTTGGAAGTGGATTGACTCTGAGAGGGGGGGTGAATCAGAGTCAATAATCAATTTAACTCTCTTTAATTTTTTTTACTTTGGAAAACTCTTTTAACACACATATGACACCCTAACTTGTATCGAAGCATGCATTTCTGATTAAACAATATATATAATTGAGTAATCTTGATATGCTTCTTATTGAACTTGTCAAAGCATCAAATTATGACTAGTAGAATTAATTAAAAAACAAAGTGACCAGCATAAAGAATTAAAATTTTGTAGAACAACAATGAAGCATAAATAAATGTATCAGAGCATTCATCTAATGGAACACAAAAAGTGGATTAGCACACAACACAGATTTTCATGAGTGGAAAACCTTCTTGGGGTAGAAAAACCACTCGATAAAAGAATATTTTATTATCTCAAGAAGCACCCACTCCTTACACTGTATTTAGAAGTCTCAAACTTCAAGGAGCACTGACCCCTATGTCACAAATGATATCAAGAAAATATCTCCAACTATGAGCACTGATAAATTCAGAAGTGCATCATATTATGCAACTCTCAACTTGTCAATCACTGAACAAGATTAATAAAAAAGATGGTCTATCACCGCCATATCTATTTATTTTTTTTGTTATACCCTATTATATTCAAGAGATCTATCCTTCATCAAGCAAAACCAACTTATCAGGTTCCCAAACTATAATACGGGTTTTATAGAACTGAATCGCAACCGGAATAAAACTGGTTTGATAGAACTGAATCACAACCGGAATAAAACTGTTTTGTGTGTTCATCCTTGAGTAGGGTTACCAAACCCTAACTTAGGTTGGAGTTAATAAAAATTTATCACCAAAATAAATGTACTCCATAGGATCTCTTTAGAAATACTTCTTTCCTTTTCCCAATTTTTGTTTCAAAAAAAAATTACTTGTGATTATTTCTTTGGAAGAATATAGTAGCAAGAAAGATATTTTTAATCTTTGCATTTTTGATAACTGGAAAAATACTCCGGACCATCTTTTTCATTTTTATTTTTTTTTAAAAAATAGAAGAGTAAACACTTTTATCTTTCTATTTTTTTCTTTCACTTCCATTTTACTTTTTACCCTTCATGGTTTGACAAGAGAAAACACTTTTATCTTTCTTTCTTTTTTTCTTTCACTTCTTTTTTTTTACTTTTGACCCTTCACGGTTTCACAAAACATACTCCAAAAATAACAATTTGACAATTTGATGCTAAAACAATTGCGAGAAATCCCCACAAAATTAGCCATAAAATATTACCATCTGAAGCATTCATACCTGTAGATTATTAAATCAAAAAGTACCACAATGCGAATTTGAAGAACCACTGGTCACTGAACCTACCTTCTTCTCTTCCACAAAAAGTTTCACTATCAATGAATACCAAAAATTAATCTGCTTACACCTGTCCACTATTCATAGAGATAAAGCTATATAGTCACCAAAACCTTTTTGTCATCAAGGACAATGCAGCATAACAAAGGTAACAAGTTGTTGTACAACTGAATCCCAATAAAGATTATCCATTTTATATCTATTAAATTAGTTTGCGATTTCTAATTTTTTTTCAATTTATATTAATCTTTTAAAACATTATATCTGTTGGGTTGTAAACTGTCTCTTTTTCTTCATCAGACTGTTCATTTTCTGCTGCCTTGTCTTTAGACTCTTCGTCTTATTTGAAAGTTCTATTTATTAATATATAAATTTATACATTGATACATCTTAAAAACCAAAATAATCGTGGACCAAATACTAATAAAATAAATAGTGAACATATTGATCCTAATGTACCATCCATCGAGCTTCGTGTGTTCGTCCTATCCATTGTCAACTGCATATCTTCACTCCATTTCGCCCAGACGCATAACTATATCATTTTTCATTGGGAGAATTCAGTTAACTATAACTTTGTAATTTATGGACAAATCAATTCAATCTACCTGGTAAATAAGAGAAAACTAATACTATTATAATATCAAATAAAACTTGAATTGAGGATTAAAATGATTATTAGTATGTGAATGCTTTAAGTTATGACAAGATTTCTGCAACGAAAGTCTATTAAATTTTCTATATTCAAAAAAAAATCTAATGAAAAAGATAAATGATGGAGATTTATTTGCATAATCTTTGATTTACTTGATTTATTTTTCCTATGCAAAACAACTTACAGGAATAAACTACCTAACCAACTAACTAACCTAACTTGATTTATTAAATGTAAACCTTATTTCCTAACACAAATGACCACTATAGTCCCTGAGGTCTCTACACATTCTCAAAACAAGCCAAGTCGCCTAAAATTGGCCTTGTTATTGGTATTATTTACTAATTTCTTAATTTGTCTACTACCAAAATTTTGGCTTCTTCATCCCTCACCATGCATCTAGCCTTAGAGGGTCTTGGGTCTTGGGTTTTCTTGGGATGCTCCATCAAAGATTATTTTGAGCCATCTTTCATCCTTTTAATCCAACTAACCTCAACTTTTTAATTTATCAATAAATCAATTCATTCCACCTCATAAATAGGAAAAATCTAATTCCAAATTGATACCAAGAAAATTTTGAATTAATAATTAAAATGATTTTTAGTATGTAAATTTATAGAATTTCCTATAAAAAAATTTTAAAATTCCTAATAAAAAAGATAAATTATGGAGATTAATTTGCATAATCTTTGATTTATTTGACTTATTTACTTTATATTCATTTAGGAATGTGTATGCAAAAATACCCATTATAGCTAAATAATGATACATTAAAGTTTGACAAAGTTTTTTGGTGTCTTCCTATCAGACTTAATTGCTTATATCTATTGTTCCGGATTTTGGTTTATAACAACACATGTTGGGGGTCCCTTATGCATGCAATAGTCAAAAAGTGGTTATTTCAAAGTGTCACCAGATACATACTTAAAGATGCCCCAATAATCGTGCACTACAACCACCTCAAAATGACCAATAGTTATGTAGAAATGTCCCAATAGTTGCAATAAAGTTGTGCAACTCCTCCAATTAAAGTCCAATAATTCTAACTAGTGGGGTAACGTGGGTGACTATTGGTACATGTAAAATTATTAATGGGCTTTGGTACATGTAAAATTATAGAATGTATTCAAGGATAATAATTGATTCATTATATGTGCATAGATTTGGAAATGAATGAATTAATAGTAAATTGTTATTTAATTTAGATAATGTTGTTAGAGGATAAAGATGAGAATTGAAATGGATTAATTAATAATTAATTGAGAGGATAATAGTAAGAGTTGATTAAATTAAATAATGAGGAGTAAATTGATTAACGAAAAGTTAATTAACTAATTTATGATAAATAATTAACTAATAAAATGTGTTGATATGGGGATTTAATTAATTAATCAATATATTAATCTAAAGAGAATTGACAAGGATTAACTTGTATATAGAACTGTTGATAAAAGGTGGTGTGATTAAGGCATCTATATTTGTCTCTCCTTGAAAGGTTGTTGTCATTAGAAGTAGTAGATTTTCAAGAAGAGTATAATGAGGAAAAGAAGACAAAAATAGATAGAGGAATGATGTTCTAAGTGGCATAATGTTTAGATAGATGCCTCTTGAGAGTACACACAAGGATAAAAGATGATCAAAATGAGAAGACTAATGGTCAAGAAGAAGATATGTGAGATTATGACTATTGTGAATCTTGTACTATTTTACAAATGTTTGAGCAACCAAATTTATTGTAGTGTTTGACATTATGTATCATCAAAGTATAAGGATTGGGGTGAAGATGGGTGAAGTACATAAAGAACAGACACAAAACAGAATGTGAACCATAATATTGAAGACCATGATGATGTTGTGGCAATGTGCTGCAAAGATCAATGACAAAAAACAAAAATAAGAATAAAATTTTTTTTTAAATATGCAAGAAAAATAAGAGAACACATATACTATAAATGATAAGAATAGACATAACTCACAATATCAAAAAAATTAAAGGAAGTCATTTTTGTTTATCTATGATTAGGTGAAAACTTCAAGATTGGTTGTTAATTATTGTGACAATGTACCCTACGCATGGATGCATTCAAGAAAGAAATATTCTTGAAAGACATCCTAAGAAGATTGTGAGATTGTATTGATCATGGTTAAGGATCTATAAAAAAATCAAAGACATCATTTGATTTTTTGTTGTAGCAGCCATTGGTAAATTTTAGACGTTCTTACCCACTTGGAATTTTGTTAGAATTTTTTGGTCAATTTTTTTTGGGGATATTTTAATGAGTTTGAATTATTAAAATTTTCTACGATTTTTTTAATTTTTTTTTTTAAATAGATTTTTGAAATTAGATGAATAGTGTTATTATGAAGAAAAATGCATATACCAATATTTTTATAAAATAAGCCTCAATATATAGCCCATGGTTTACTTAGGTCATACAACTATGAAAAGGATAAACAAGGATACTAAGGACTTGGATGGAGTAGGGCTTTTCTAAAGTAGAAGGTACTTATAGACAAATATTACACATGATGCCAAAAATTGGTTTTCAAAATGGTGCTTGCCCAAGGAATCAAAAAAATGGTTTTCACTTGTAGATTTTTTTGTAAGGACATCCATAGTTAAACATTTACATAATTCACAAAATACACAAAAATAAGCATAAAACAATGAAACGTGTTCAAATATACAAGAACAAAGACATGACATTTACATTAAATGCAAGAATTTTTAATACAATAAGTCATGACATTTACATTAAATCCAATAAGTACATAAGGAATCATAATTATTGGGTTATCGTTGAAGTATATATCACATTCAACTGATCCACCAAGTTGATGTGGAAGTCCACGATATAGTCTATCTAGCACCCAAACTATACCATTGATTGTGCTTAATAATAAATTGAAAAAAAAAACTTGTTATATTTGAATTTTTAATCAATTAAAAATCATGGTCAATGGTACAGTCTGGGTGTTGCATAGGCAATTCGTAACAGAAGAAGCTTTTCGGTGATAGTTTCTTGAAGCTTCAACAACCTGATGATGTCCATGTGTCCATCCACATGTTGGTGAAATTTTGTATCCCAAAAATGTTAAAAATTCATCTTGCCTACTCACTGATACACATGTGGATGGACACATAAGAATGAATGACCATCGACAAATTTTTTTTTCAATCAACCAATCATTATAGACAATTTTTCCATTACTTTAGCATTCTTATAGTTTCCAATTTTTTAAACATTTAAATAAAATTAATAAAATTGATGTCATCAACAATAATTGCAGGGCTGAATTGTCGAAGTAAAAAAAAAAAGTATTCACAAACTCTATAATTATTCAAAAAAAATTTATCGAAAAGATATATATTTCTAATGATTTAAAAGTAAATTACAAAATTTGTGAGGATTCTGGAAAGACCTCGAGAATCCAAACTATCATGTCAAAACCAATGATTTAATAGAGTCACTTTAAAATCCATATATATTCTTTGGATTATAAAACAAAAGAAAAATCAGAAAAGTCTCTTACAAAATATAGCCAGTGGGCTTATACATTGTTCAGATTATAAAACAAAAAATCAAATCTTAAAATGTTGGAGTAGTGATATTCAAGAAGAAGAAATGAAGGGGCAAAGCAATCCTTAGACCTGGAATGGATTGGTCTTGGAATGTTTGCCCCTGCCACACCTGGGGCCCCAACTATGGTTCATCATCAGAACTCGAAGGCTAAATGTACTTCATCTTCAATAACCAATCCATGATGCTCTGGTTCATAGTTTGTGCCAAACCCTTCCTCATTGATGTATTCCTCGAACCAATCCTTGCCTTTGTTGAACTTCAGACCTAAAAGTCTCTAGACAAATCTCATATGCTTGAGAATTTCTTTAGTTCTTGCTACAAACACATCCACCAATAGCCTAGAAAGAACAGGCATCCTGTGAACTTGTCGATTCCCATGATGAGTTGTATTATAGTCTTGTGGGAGTGGAATGGTGAAATGATCATCGATACTACCAACAACTATTTCAATTTCTCCCAAAAAGCGTTATTGAAGAGCTTCTGACGCAAGCGCATGGCCATCACCTTTGCTTCTCTTGCCCTGATAATCAAAGCTAGGAATACAATAGGGATGTTTGTATTCACTTTGTATCTATGAGAAGTCGTAATTAAATCCTCCCCCAGGAGTTTTTTGACTGCATGAATGATGAGGGGGCTAGAATAATTCAAAACTCCTAAGAGGTGCCTATCTGAAATTTCCCCAAGAGAAGCCATTTGTTGTCTGGTAGAAATTAATCAGATAGGAGAATCCATAGATGCAAAGCAAAGCAAAAAAGCAGCAAGGCAAATGGTGGGAAAATCACGGGCAAATGAAGGAATTGAAATGTGAGCTGAAATGGAATGCAAAAAGACACCAAAAATAGAAGCTACAAATACCTAAATATATCTAGAAAACTAAATAATCGAGAGAGAGATCATAAATGGGGGATAAATGTGATATGAGTATAGGCCATGGAAATCCAAAAACATATCCATCGCAAAATCTTCTCAGTCGCATCATACATCATTTGTCCATCGGCATGTGAAAGGGGAAGGTAAGAATGTAAGGAGTTCAACCAAATATTAAATCACTATTAAATGAGGAAAAATAAATTTTGAGGAGAGACCAGAGTCGTCATCTTATTTGTTTAATCCCAAAGACCTCCCTATAAACCCTAAAGCTACCCATGCAATCCTTGTCTCTTTTTGTTATAATCTCACAGTGACTTCCTATAGTCATTTTTTCGGTCTCTTAAGTCATAACTTAAGCCTTTTGCATCATTTTTATGACTGGCCCCTTCTTGCTAGCCACCCAATTCATGTTCCCATCGAGAATCATCAATCCCAGCAACTTGACGATACCAACATGGATAAATCAGTGAGATCGTGCGCTTAGGAGAGACTCTGATTCTATCTTACTGACTGCCTATGCACATGTGGATGGACACGCATAAAGAGAAATCTTGTTGGTGAGATTCTACATCCTAGTGACATTTAAACATCATCTCAAGTCAACTCGCATGCATACATGGATGTACACATCAGAATAAATGACCATCAGAAAAATCTTCTTACACATCCCAATGACTTAGGGATGGAGGAGGTTGCTAAACCATGACAGATAGGTGGCATCCACATCATCATATAGTGCAATCAACATAATGATACCGGGAGGGAGATGATGACACATATGGGAAAGTTTAGCATGCAACGAATTGGTTTTCAGTACAATCAAAACTCATCGGTGATGGTTTTAAAATGTTTCAACTAACCAACGATGCCAAGTGTTGCACACTTGTTGCAAAACCGACCTTCAATAAAAAAAATTGTGAATTTTTTTTACATTTTGTCGATGATCATCGATCAAATCAAATCAATGGTGAAGTTTTAAATTTTCTCAGTTGCTCGTTGCGAGGAATGAAAGCACCAATTCGAGAGAATTTTCTAAATTTTGAGCAAAAACTCGATTGAAGGCAAAAGAAAATGCAAGCTCGAGCTCTGGAGAGTGTGTTCTAGAGAAGCCAAAGAAGAATTGTAGACAAGCGAATTTAGACAATGAGTTTCCTTCTTTCCCATTTTCTTGTATTACTTCGTAATTTGCAAAAGTTTAGAGGCTAAAAAGATTAAAAACCATAGCCATGTAGCAAGCAGAAAACTAGAAAACAATCTTTAGGGTTCCTCCATAAAATTAAGAAACTAGAAAACATGTCAACCTCATCCAAATCCTCTAGAGTAGAGGGTCCTAAATCCGAAAGACAAAATAAGGAGATGAACCTATGAGATGACCTAATTTCTCAATTTCTAAGGTCTTCTCGAAGACGAAGAATTGCAAGGCATGGAAATAGATTTCATGACTCACAGAGGAATTGTAAATCAACTTATATGTCATTTAGAGGCCATAACATTTTAAAATATTTTTACATGAAATCAAATAGAGAAGTGCCTGAGTGTAATCCCTAGAGGCTAGGTTTGGCTCGATTGGTAGTCCCAAATGCCTTTGTAAATGTGGACTTGATTAGAGTGATTACAAAGAAATAAAATCTCAATACAAGGTGCATTCAATCAATTTACGGGAACTTGATTGAAATCAGTAAAGACACTATTTGGCAAGTGTTTTACATGGAGGATGTAGTAGGCAATGACATGGTTATTGACTTGGGTAGCTTGATTTCAGAATACCAGAGTGTCGAGGAGATTTATAGAAGAAAGTGGCTACCACTTCATAGGCCCAAGTTGGGTAAAAATTTTCAAAAGTTTGACAAAACAGACCTATTGTCTTATAGTGTTGAGTTGTTTCACAAGTATTTTCATATGACTTATTATGTTGTGTGTCAAGTTCTTTGTTTTGAGGGATAGTTACACATGCCTGAGGTACTTACAGTGTTGATTTGTGATGTCCAAATCAATGTTGAAAATAGACCTTTTGACTATCCTCACTTTGTAGAAGAAGGGATTCACAATGCCCTGATCTATATCCAAATGGATAGTTCAAATGTCACATTCAAATGGTATTCCTTATTGATGCATATGCTAATATTTTTTGGATAGAGAAATAGATTCTGGAGTAATGATTTGTGCATTAAGGAATTTGATGATAATGGAACAAGGAGTCCCATGCTCTTGTGGACATCTATTTGGGACTGTGGCCTTATGCCTGCTCAATATTTATGTTTTGAGGAGCATTTTGTTCAAAAATTGTATGGTTTATTTGGTCATAACCCTGCAAGGCTGTCAAACAAGATCATGAAGTTCTTGAGGCCTAAAGGAGGGGAACATGAGATAAACGTTAAAATAAACCATAATTCCGATGATTGGTACATCATAGAGAAGCATATACTTACATAAGAATCTATGGATTTTAGGGACAACCACATTTGTTTCCTTTGATAGTTCTTGATGGATTGTCATATTTAGAAATAATCAAACAAATGTGTGGGGTAGATTCTCCTTTTGATAAGTCAGATAAGGCTTCTTTTCTCCCTTCTTATCTTCTTATTGGATATTTTTGGGTTTCTTCATCAACTATCTTTGCAAAATCCATCAATCTCTTCGATAGCTATAAGTTACCCCTACATTCAAAGGGCCAAAAATTTGATCTAGAAGGATACATCACATTTTCAAGAAGTTGTGTAAGTTTGGGTGCATATAGTCATATTTGTTCTCAAAGAGGAATTAACAAGGAATCACCCCACTTATGAAGACAATGTGGAAAGGGTTAAAGCATGGATAAGAATCCGACAAGCTGAGAAAGCAAGAAAGTTGGATGACCCTGCATACAAGGGTGCATTTGTAGATGGCGATGATAAAGTCAAAAGAATGGAGTTGTTACTCCAACATGAATCTAGGTTGACATCAAATGTGCCAATCATTTCCCCATCTTCATCCACTATCTCATCCATCATGTGCAAGGACATAGGGATGTTTCTTCTTTAGCTCAAATGTCCCCCGCTCCATCAGTAGGATTGGAAGTATCCGAAGATGTGGGATAAAGTGCAGCACCCCATGAAAAAGAGGAAGAGGTTATACAAAAAATGCAAGTGCATGTTCCATCTTACTAGCCCCCAAATGATCAAGATGACGACATTGTTAAAATTGTTGATTTATTAACAGATGAAGTCAAAGATCTGGATTCCAAGAAGTTTTTATCTGATGATGATTTCATCAATACAAGTGAGTTCAAAGTGTTTATTAATAAATTCATGAGAAGGAAATTGAATGAAATAACTTGTCATATGCCCTCAGATAAAATAGATGAGGTTGTCAAACAATTTTGGGTAGAGGTCTGTGAAGAAACCAAGGACATGACCCTAGAGAAGGGAAGACAATTGCTAAAAGAAGCGGGATGTATGGTCCTTCCAAGGATAGATATGTCATCTTTCATTTCCTTTTACAATCTCAGGAGACATCAAGGTTTGGATCTGAAGTTAAGTGATGAAGGAAAAGATAAGTTGTGTTATGCTTCAGATTTTAGGCCTAGTGACAAATTGTTGGCTATATGGTGTTTGTATCCACTTGACAAGAGGCCTATCACCATTGCAGATCCACAACATATTTTTGGGAAATTTATGGTTTACAAGGTGGATGATGACACTACAAAATAGGTCATAGATTTGAATGTAAATAAATTGCATTATTTACTAGGGCTGCAGTAGAGAAGCTCATAGCTAAGAACGAGGAGATGTATCAAAAGAATCATGAGCTAAATAAGATATTAAGAGCCTCTACACAACAAGGTCTTCTATTATTTCTAGAGCATCATTCTACTCAATTGAAGATTGACCTATTCATTGAGAAGGAAAAGAGGATAGAAGCAAAATGATGATTGGCCAAGGCTCAAGAGGAAACTCAAAGGCTTAGTAACGATCTCAGAATTTATAAGCTCAAAAGGCTCAAGAGGAAAATCAATTGTTGGTCTTGTAAAAAGATAGAGGAAGGTCGAGTTTGGATTGAAATTGATTGAGAAGTACATAAAGAGAAAGAAAGAATTGTTACAAATTGTTTAGCAAAATGGAAGTCATTTTGATAATGATGTTCAATTGCAATTAGTAACTATAATGGATGAGACAAAGGCTATATTGTCAGAGATCGATCTATTGTTGAAAACATCAAAAATGCATGGGTAGATAGGGAAAGCTTTGAAAATTATCAATAAATTCCAAGGAACACAACCACCAACATTTTTCAAGGACACAGGAAAAGATAAAAATGAAGCTGAGTGGAAAGAAGATCTTGGGAAAGTATTTCTGCATGACACAATGAATGAAGTGTTTGATGATGCTGACAAAGTAGAAGAAAACCTTCATAAGTATCTAGAACGAATTTCACAAATGGAGTTTATTATGAGGTTCTTCAATAGACAAAATGTTTCGGTGGCTACTGAATCTTATGAAAAGCATATAAAGACCTGCACTGAATTATTGCAAAAGGAGAAATGATTTCTCATGAAGACCATATTTTGGTTGAGGCTAATGAGATTTTGAAACATGTGCAGATGACCCAAAGCTTATTTGGATCCTTCTCTATTATAAAAAGGAATTAAAGGCCATCTACAAGTTGTTCTAAAAATTGTCTTGGATGGGTAGAATGTATTATGTTTGAGTTTTTTGATAATAGAAGATAGTTGCAAACTCTTTACTGCTTTACAAAATTGTATACACAATTGAGTTGAATGAAATGACTACAAGCAAATTCAGATTGTCTCCTATTTTATGTGTTTACTTATATGAATGCATGTGTCTACAATGCATTAATTTGTTTTCACAATCAATTGTGAATGTGTAGTATGAATTGTGTTGGAGTGTCTTTTGATTTTTTCCACTAACTGGTTCAGGGTTTATCTTTTGCACTTTGAAGCCTTTTAGGTTTAAAACCCTAAACCATTGGTCCTTTCTTCTTTTGCATTAATTTTGTTTTATTTTGATGGTGACTATTGATCACCTATTTCCGATCGTTCATGCCATCTCTTAAGCCTTTTATGTCGTGTCAATAATCGGCCCCTTGACGTTAGCCATCCGGTTTATATTTCATCATGGGCTCCATATTCACCGTACACCTCTACCCCGATCAATGATCATGAGAGATGCGCAATTGTGCGATTGCTTTAACATGTGCGACAAAGATAATTCCACAATGTCATTACAGACCTGTCAAGGGATGACATGACTCTAACATGCAAAGATGGAGGCCACTAAATGGTTCGTGTTGGAATCCATATGTCACATGGGCCTCATTTGAAAAGGTTGAATTTCGATGAAGAAAGAAGGCCCCCACCCGAGTGAGTCATGCCCTGAGTGGACTAATGAATGGTTGCCACATGAATCACAGGCCACAAAGCAAGGACACACATCCAACACCCCGTCTCATAAAGGGAGATAAGAAGTGATCATTTTGATTGAAATCAATAGTACAAGATGAATGTACAATTGTGTGATTAAATAAAGATGCAGGCAGAATCTAACTACACAATTCCGTTGATGACATGGCACGAGGGTCTCACTAAGATGAATCAATTCCCAGATGAACCCGATGTGGGTAATATGAAGTTACTTTGAATCAAATCAATGGTTATGGTTACTGTGTGATTGCATGATTGTTCCAAGGTGCACCCATAAACTAATTCCACAATGTCGCTACGGATGTGGCATGTAGGACCCACAGGGGACAATGATGAAATCTTGAGCCAATGAAAACATAGATATGTGGATAAGAAAGCCACCTAACACTAACGACTATGCAATAGGATAGATTTTTCATGACTAAGGTCGATGGAAAATAAAATATAATAAAACCAGCGATGTGTCAAGCTCCGATTTGTCACCGACTAACCGAGAATTTGTTGTTGGGACCCCAACATTCAAATATGAAATGCACTGGCTCTCTCCTGCCACCACACCAATATACATGCCTACAATTAATTTTTCCATTCTATCCATTATCATCCAAATTCTTGGTCTATTTCAAGCTCTGAGATTGTTGTGGTTTATTCTTATAGTGCTCTATACATGCTCCCAATTTTCTTTTATGCTTGTGCTTTCACAATTAGGGAATCTAAGAAACGATTGTTGATTGCATTTTTTATTGCATTCTCTATTACTTTATGCTCTTTCATGTGATATTATCAATTGCTCGTAGTCGTTTGAATACATAGAATCTAGCCTATGCTAAATTCTGATGTCTTTTGTTTTTATTACATCAAGTTCACTCATAAAACCCTAACCCTAAGAATGACAAAGTTTTCCAATCTAGGAAAGAGAAATTTCTTTGAGGAGATCATAATCCAGTTCCCCAGGTCAACTGAGACTCAGAAAAGATCAAATCCAGGATCAAGGCCAGATGAATTCATTGTCGACTGAACTACAGGTGTCAGAAATGCATTGATCCCACCATGGGGTTTTAGTCTATGGAGGAAGGGTTACAACAAGAGAAAAGAAAGATTTCTAGTTTCCAATATCTAGACTTGTAATTTGGGGAGGCTTGTTGTGTCGAATGTGTATGTGAATGCAAAATTGATTGCTGCAATTTCAGAAAACTTTAAGCCTGTCACTAGGGAAATTGTAGCTAGTGAAGGTGGCAGGATAAGAGAGATCAACAAAGATGTGATCAATGAGGTGTTCATGCTCAACCCCAATGTTGATTGGGCTATCAATCTAGAAGAGCTGAAATTAGAGTATGAGAAGCATAAACACATATATAAAAAGAATTTGGGGCAATTCTTGCATCCAAGATTCAAAAGGGAAGAAAAGAAGTTAATACTAAAGAAAACAACCCCTTATAGTGTAGACTTGTTTGCTAGTTACTTTGTGGATACATATCATGCCCTCTATCAAGTATGTGCTACGGATGCCAGAGACTTGATACCAACCTAGATGTTGATGGTTTGTATGGATATCCAAAACAGGGATATCAAGACTCTTTGATTATGCTTCTATGGTATTGAGGTTTTACATAATGCCCTATCTAATTTCAAGATTGGAAAATCAAATATTTTTTCAGGTATTATTCTCTTTTGATGCATATATTCTTGTACAAAGGTCTTAAATTATGGTATCCTGATTTGAAGATTATTACAAAGATTAGAGGGTAACCTCTTTGGATTCAGGAGTGGACCTATATTTGGAATTTATATAGTGATCAGTCTAGTTATTTGATTTTTAAAAATCTTTTTGTAAGGAAGCTTCTTATCATTTTGAAAAAGAATGTTAGGTGGGGAATAACCCAAGAGGCTAACGAGTTTCTTAGGCTTAAGGACCTTAAACCTAAACTAGGAATCACTCATAATTGGGGGTCATGGTTTTATTTCAAGGACCATACCATCATAAGAATTTATAGTAGTCTGGTTACTCCTAGGTGCTTGCCCATTACCATTCAAGATAAGGTGGCTTTCCTTGAAATTATGCATCAGTTGGTAGAGGCAGATAAGTCTTTAGTAGGGAGGTCACATAAGAAAGGGTCCATGATCCCATCACATGTTGTGATTGGGATGTATCATTTTCTGAATAGGAAAACATATGACATCCTTGATTCTATTCTTAATAAGTATATATTTCCCTGAGCTAAGTATAGATTTTATTATTTTGAATGATTGGTCAAGAAGCTTGGAAAAGATAAGACACAGAAGCATCAATCGGATGACAAAGATGATGAAGATATGATAAGAAATACAGAGGACTATGAGGAAGTGTTGAAAAGAAATGAGAGATGGTATAAGATCCAATATGAAGAAGATAGAAAAAGAAGAGAGGATAGTTCTTACTCTCCTACATGTGAGATGCAAATAATTCCAAAGGCTAGGATAAGGATGATTTTTGTTGCCTATCATGATGTTGATAGAATTCCTTTACCTCTTGAGAAGCCTCACTTGAATGTTGTCCCTCCATTACAAGTGGTAGAGGAAGAAAGGCCAGAATCTACCGAATCAATTGGCTCCCCAATTAACAGGGTTTACTTTAGTGGCGAATATTTCACATCGGCAATCTGGAAAATGGCGAATATATGTACCGATCGGGGGTGGCCATGTCACCTAGGCTTTATAAATATTCATCAAATGCACGACCCAATCTCCCATTGTTTTATGTAATTAATTGTATCTCTATCAAGATTTCACCAATAGAATCTACGTTTTCCACATGGTAAATTCAATATTTTTGCCTACACTTTCCGAGGTTATCTTAATAGATAGCCATAATTCGCCAATAGCCATATAAAGATTTATTGGCCAAGAGGACCGAATTCGCCTGGCATTTTGCGGAAGCATGTCTCAATTCACCCCAATTTTTGCCAACTCTATTATAATTGCCAATTAATTGGACGGCCCATAATCTCCTCGAATATTACATAAGACATGTTATAGTTAAGCGTGATTCACTAAATATTTGTATACCATATAAAATTCCTACCGAAATCTCCAAATAAGGATTGGTATAAATACAGTCAAAGATTAGAGTTATCTCTACATAATTTGGTTGGTTATGAGCTCTCAATTCGGATCACTAGCGAAGTTTCAGACCAGGAACAACCATTGTTGCTAATTGCATTGGTGATTGCTAGTGACCTAAAGGTAAGTGATCATATTTTTGAAGTGTTATAATATAATTCTTAGTTCATCTCTATCTATTTGCATTGTTGAGTTCATTCTGTATTTCTCTCAGGAAATTACCTAAAAATTTGAATTTGAAATGACTTTCTTGCACCTCCGAATCTAGAGTCTAATTTCTAAATCTCCCTAGTTAATTGGTTTTTTTTTGGTAAGTGTTATCTTTATGGGAATAGATCCCTATTAAAATCAAACCAAGTTACATAGAGATTAACATCATATTTTCCTAACACACTACCCATTACATCCAACCTCCATTATTAACAGGCCCTCCTATGCTAGAGACTACCCCCTCCCAAAACATAGAAAAACACATATCCTCATCCCCCTTAGATATATTGCAGAATGATGGCCAACTTCTCTCCAATTTCCATCAAAGTTCTAGTGGAAGCCTCTGAGAGCTAGTTATCCCCCCTATCGATCATCCTCTGAAATGGAGCCAATTTATTATTTATCACTCCTACCTGATAAACCTGCCAAGCTTCTTCAATGAATGATCTTTTATGCGTTATACTTAATAGCCTCTTCATCCTCCTCCTCAGACCCAATAGACCCATCCTCCTCCAGATCATCCTTGGAGTCCAATGAAAAATAGTTGTTGGGGTTGAAAAAGGTGTGAAACACGCTAGCCCCCAAGTTAGCCTCCTCTAGAATGGCATTGGCTATAGCATTCCCATCAACTACCCGAATGAACCCATCAATCCTGTGGATACACACCTCCCTGGAATCTAGAACATCTACCAATGGGCTAACTACAACCTCATACACAAATCCATCGCACCAGTGCCTGCCTACACCAACCATGCATTTGACTAAGCTCTTCACCGCGACAAACACTCTTTCATCTGTATGGAATAACTGTTTGCATTGCATTCACAGAGTTTCATCTCTGCACATACAACTCACCCCAAAATGATGAATCATGCTTCCCTTGTGATGACTCCTTTCCTCTACAACAAGTTTCCTGACGTCTACCTCCAATGTGGCCCTCCCAATCAATCTGGATAACTTTTAGATCCATCTTCCCTCCCATTTATAGTCCAACCCCTTCTGGATTCTTCCATGGATATCACTTGGAAAGGAAAAAGTACTCTAAACCTTTGTTCTAGACCCAGGAGACGTTCCTTCCAAATCACCCATAATCAACTTCGTGATACAACTGTCCAAACCAGCAAAGGCCACAATGGTACTAATATTCCTTATCTGACTAAATCCCCTGTCCAACTCCTGCGCATGCTTGATCATCTCTGCCCAACTTCCACGAATCCTATTCTTCGGATGATCCTCCCATTTCCACATGATATCTCAAGTCTGAACCAAAGCATATCCTCTGGGGAAAACAACTATGGATGGTTGATGCTAACCAATCCCATGCCTTGGAAGTGGAGACGACACCTATCTCCCTTAATTTCAATATCTTCCTCAAAGAGAAAAACCATGGTTAAAATTTGTTTCTTTTTATTTCTTTCTTTTATTAAAAACATTCATTTATTAAAACCTTTCATTCTTGATAGTGCTCACACATGTCTCTAAGTCTATTCTGGGGACTTTTTGAAGAAACTCGTATTCTTCACAACTACATAGAGATTAACATCATATTTGCATGTATTTTTAGTTCTCTATTGGTTAAATGTTGAATTAGTTTGTAGATCTAGGGTTAGTGGTTGGATCTTTAGGGTTTACAAATAGGTCAATATTTAGCATACATAGATGTATGTACCTATTATGTGTTATTCACACACACACACACACACACACACACACACACACATATACACCTAAAAATGGTTTGAAGATAATTAATTAAATACATCGTTAATTAATTAATCCCCCTTCCCAATTAATTGAATTCACAAGCAATTTGATTAATTTCCCTATTCATCTACTTGCAAATAAATCTAAATGATTTGTTTATATAGTTCATCATATCCCCCATTTGATTAATTAATCTAAATTAATTAAATCCCTCCATTTAAATCAATTCTTCTAATCTTGTAATTAAATTTAACAAATCCAAGTTTGTTGAGATTGATTACCTTTTTCCTATTATTTGAATTTTCTAAACTCAAATATGAGCACATGGCTCCTAAATTTTAACCACCTAGCCTAACCTAACCAATTCTTTCTAATCATGGGTTTAACTAACCTATCCTATCTTGCACATCCTAACCTCTTTTATCCTAACCTCATGTGGGTTGGATATCCCCTCCTTGAGACACATGACACTTTTGTCACATGTCTTCTCCCTTGGACACTTGCCCTATCATGAGAAAGGTTCCTTGACACTTGTCACCACAGAGATGACATGTGTCCCTCCATCCAACCTCTTCTCCAACTTCCCCAATCCTAGCCCTTTATATCTTCAGATTGAATCCAGACCATCAATTCCTGCCACCTCAGCTTTGGCCTTGGAATTCCTATAAATACCCTTCATTTTGGAGCAATAAATATCCCTTACATTCATAGTTTTTGGATACTTAATTTCATTGTTTAGTATTGTTCTTGCGTCTTGGACATAATTATTGGATTACGAAGGCCTTCCCTTCCATTGTAGGGAATATTATGAAATAGGTCATGTTGTGGTATCCTATCATTTCAAAAGTAAATCAGTCAAATAATTCTCACAATAGTGGAAAGATGCCCTTGTAGGCCACCCAACAAATATAATATGTTAAGATCAAAATCATCATTCACAACTAGAATTGAAAGTGGCTTCTTGTTTTGTAGAAAAATATCTTTAAAAAATGATTTTCCTCCTCATGACTGAAAAAGAGAACAAATTTATAGCTCCATTGACAAATACATTAAAAAAACCTTAAGTTTCTCAAAAATAAGAGGAAGAGAAGAAATATGAGGATCTAAATATTTTATACATTCCTTCTTCTATTGAGGAGCATTCTAAGGATTACCATTGGATTGTTGTGCAAAAGAATAAAAGGAATTCTCTCAAATAAGATTCAGATCTTCCCTTTTGCTTTTTCATTCACACTATGAGGAGAAGGAAAAAAAATTGTAATCTCTTTGGCATCTTTCTTTTTGCTAGTTGATTTTTCCCGACTCTTCCTTTGTATCTTTTTCTATTTTAATAAAAAAATTAGGTGGTTTTCTACCCTTTTCTTTAAAAAAACTTACATATCATTTTAGACTCCAAGACATTATACTCTAGGATTATTGATTGTTTGACCAAAAATTAACATTATCAAGCATCCTATTGCATCTCAAGGAGTGAACCAATAGTATCCATGACACCTACCAAGTTATTGTCATCGCAAGGAAAGTGCTTAAAGGTTTTATTCTGGAAATACTTTATCATAACGTATCAACCATTTTTTTCAAACTTGATATTCATCATTGACGTGCTTGATGATCAACATAAAACTGCCATATACTTTAAAATGTTGGATATTCTATTGAATGGTGATTTTAAGACATGATATGAATGTTTCATATTCAATAACATTATAAGTGCAAGGAAACCTATATGTAATACTTTAGGAATAGAAAGATGGTGGATGCCAAGTCAAATTTGAATGACTATCATGAAAAATAGATCTTTCTTATTCTCTTACCAAACTCTTAAGGAAAGCATGATATTTTTGCAAGCGGGTCCTTAGTTCCTTAGTAAGACTAACTCTATTTTAAAAGATGGTCTACTAGTTTTTATGCTACCAAGGATAATGTTAGTAGGATCTCTATTTGGATGAACCTCCCAAGGCTTCCTTTAAAGTAATGGGATGAAGAGATCATACATGGTATTGCCAACTTGCTTGGTCAATTTTAATCTATTGATAATGTCACAAAATCATTAAAACATTTGAGATTTTTCTCTATTTTTGTGTAAGTGTCGATACTAATAAGGTGTTTCTAGGAATCATAAAATGGTATTCCAAACTTGGTGTTTGGGAGTAAAGAATCCGTTATGAGTAATTGCATATTTTTATGCAATGCATAAAGCTAGCCACCTCTCCTATTCATGCTAAGATGTCAAAGAAAAGCACCAGAATCAAATAAAATGTACTTTCACCAATGGGAAGGAGTGTTAGAAAGTTGTTAAAGAGGGTTTTGTTATGAGGGATAAAGGAAAGGATTTGAGCATTGCAATTATGGGTCCCACAACATATGTGTTAGAGTCTACCCTTGAGGGCAAGAGAAAATTGGATGCTAAGACTAAATATAATTTGGAACATGTTTTTCTTTGGGAAAGTTAGGATGGTTCTTTTGGGTCAAGCTTTGAATCCGCATCAAAGCTCTTTAGTGGGGTTTGACTCCAAACCTCTATGATTGCTGTTGTGGTTGTCCCTCTTCTATAACCTTACCATTTATTTCTCGGATATAATTTTAAAGTTTGTTACTTTGTTGGTCTTTGCCTCACGTTATTGTACCCTTTTCTTGTTGTTCAAGATATTAGAATCCTTTCACAACATGGTTTGATTCATAACATCAAAAGAATTTTTTCTAATAAGAAACCACTAAACCCAATAGCATATACTGATGAGAATTTATTTGAATAGTAGTATCTAACTATTATGAGATAGGCTGGTCAAGTTTGTGTGGGGCCATCATGCTTTCTCGAAAGCTACCATTGAAGAGAACATTTGTGGAAAGTCCATGCGCACATAGTACGTAGCTTTCAGTAGTTGACTCCATGTGATCACTGTTCATCTTCCTCACGTATCAGATTGTATATTTTTCTTGTCAGGGGAATGGAAAGCTTCGTAGCTGATTTAGCTGATTATGGTTTTTTTATAGGAATTGTAAGTTGCATGTTGACAATTACATTATTTTTTAATTAATTAGAAGATAGAAAGCTTGGCGTCCGAGTATAAGTGGGAAAAAGGAGGATTCTTGACCATTCCAGAATTCGTATCTAAATTGTATGGTGACAAATACTTTAGTGAAAAAATTTATCATGAACTATTTGACTTTTTTTTGTGTGAAAAAGGAGGATTCTTCCATTGAATTCAGGAAAGAGATGGAGAGGAATAACCATTATTTTGATGACGGTGAGCTTTATTTGAGAAATGGGGTATATAAAGCCCCCTTTGCTCCAACCTCCATATCAGAAGAGTACTAACTCCACTGAAGCTCATGGACCGCGCTCAGGAATCAACTGCATCTCTGAGGTGCTCTTCTTCTGCATTGATTGAAAATCGGAGTTTGTTTGTCTGTAATGTGGCATCATCTGTGGAGCAATTTTTGTTTTCTTTATGGGTCTAGCATTTGATTATATTCTAATAGTTGTGATATCTTGATATTAAAAGATTTAATAGTTGTAATATTTTTTGTTGATTTCATGTCTAATAGTTTTAATCGTATAGTACTAGTAGTTGTGATTTTAAAACAATTTACTGTTTGATCATGAGTATTCATAATGGATAGAAATGTATTCTTTTGATTTAAAAAGCAACAAACCATATTATGTTACATCTATGCGCCAATAAAACACTATTCAATGTTGAACAATTATTTTTAAAAGGTATACAGTTCGTTTAGTAGATCTTGTGAAAGACTAAGGCGGCTCTTTACGTTATAAAGTGAAGTTCCATTCTCTCTGTTTTGTTAGCTAAATTCAATTGCCTGTCTAATAAATATGTCAGACAAAATTTCGTGAGTGAACTTATTGCAAGGCTATTTCTAGTTTTAAGAAATGTTAAAAGGATTGGCCTTTATAACACTACTATAAGATCTGGTTTAAAGTGAGAATATTAAGTACTTATGCAGATAAGTTTATTTGTAATTTGCAGGCATAAATGTGCAGCATGCTTCAGACAATTTGTTAAAGTGGAGCATTTAGTTGAGCACATGAAAATTTCTTATCACTCTCCACATGAACCAAATTGTAGTATTTGCAAAAAGCAGTGCAGGTTCTATGACTCGCTCAGGGAACATTTGATTGGTATTTTTCCTTTTATATTCTCCATTATCATACTATCATCTTTTTCCCTCTTTTTCATGTAAAGGGGAATCGCACGGGTAAAAACTAGACTTTAGTGTAAGCGCTTTGGACATCCTTAGATGCGGGGCTTATAGAGTACCACAGATTAAAGTCTTTTTAATTCAGTAGCATGTGTTGAATATCCCCTAATTCCAATTTTAACTATTTAATACTATGGTCTTTAACTGATCTTGATTAGGTCCATTACCCAAAGCTGAGTGTGCCAAACAATTCAGTGAAAGGGGATGCAGCCTCTGTCTCAAAGTTTTCCCCACTGCACAACAACTCAATAATCATCGAGCAGCTTGTCAATCCCTACCACCATTGCCTGCTGTAAGTTCTTAATGAATTTGCAGCTCTGTTTTTCTAATGCCAAAGTTTATCGACTGTTTTCTTAGAAAGATAGTAGCTGAAATATATAACCCACTACTTTTTCAATCCTTTTTTGATGAAGAATGCCCTAATTTCAGCTGATCAATCTTTTTTGAGAAAAGAATCGTTGATTTAAGAAGTTTACATCCATACAGATTTCTGGGCTACGGCCTTCCTTGGTGAATAAAAGAAACCAGGCAGAAAAGGAGCAGATTCTTGAAGAAAGTTCAAATAAGAGCAATATTTCTGGCATTGCAATGGATTGTGAGATGGTTGGTGGTGGTCGGGATGGATCTCTAGACCTTTGTGCACGAGTCTGCTTGGTGGATGAGGAAGAAAAAGTGATCTTCCATTGTTATGTCAGGCCTCCAATTCCAATCACAGATTACAGGTTATTAAATGTTTCCAATTAACTCTCTTTGTTGCAGCCTGCCATTACTGTATGAATTTATCATTAATATGGGTGGACATTATTTGCAGATATGATGTCAGTGGCATCAAACCAGAACATCTCATGGGTGGCATGCCACTCAAGCAGGTGCAAGAAAAAATTCAGCAAATTTTATATAATGGAGAAGCAATTTGGCGAATTCGTTTGAAAGGGGGAAAAGCCAAGGTTCTTGTAGGACATGACTTAGATCATGACTTGCAATGCTTGGGATTGGAATACCCTACGCATCTTATTAGGTATACATATTAAACAATATATTTTGATAACCTAATGATTCAAATTAAGAATATAAGGTGATAATATATACATGTTCGTTTCTCAGGGACACTGCTAAGTACATTCCACTACTAAAGAGTAATAAAACCAGCAATTCACTCAACTATCTCACTCAATCGTTTTTAGGGTAATTTATTCTGCACCTTATTCTTTGGTTGTTATTCTTTGGTTGTTATGTGAACAAGAAATATACCAAGATAAATTGATTTTTTAAGTGTTTTTGGGATATATGACATTTAGAGAATATCTAAGAAAATATGTCTGTTTGTATGTTTTGGCAGGTATAAGATTCAGAATGGCACCCATGACCCATATGAAGATTGTGTGGCAGCAATGCGTATTTACAAGAAAATGAGAAATGAGGACCATTCTCTGAGTGCAACTGAATTTGTTCCTGAGAATGGGGTGTATTCAAGAATGAGACAGAAAGAGCTGGAGAAAATGAGCCCTGAAGCTCTGCTCCAAATTTCACAATCTGATTTTTACTGTTGGTGCATGGATTCTAGGTAACTTCCAGCATAATGTGAGAAACCACTTGAATCTCTTTCACGGGAGGGAGTTTGAAAGTACAGTTTAAGGAAGAGTGCTCTATCAAGGAAATTTTATTGTACAACTGAATCCTAGTAATGAGTATGCAATTTATTTTATGAAATTAGTTTGCAATTTCTAATTTAATATTTTATTCATATTATTTTTTTAATATTTGTGGTCCGTCTCTTCGCCCTTCTTTGATGGTTCTCTTTATTAATGTATAAAATTAATATTTGATTACATTAAAAAATTCCATGTATAATATGTTAAGTGCCCTTTAATATTATGAAATGGACAGTAGTAATTCTCATTAAACCATGCAAGTTTGTGTTTTGTTGTCATTTATAGGTTTAGTTTGTGGAAAATGATCACATTCATAGCAAGTCATTTATTAAATACAACTTCTAATAGTTTGTCTAAGAGAACGTATTATCTTTTTTGGACCTCTATAAATTATATTGAAATTTTGGGAGCATAATTATAGTGACAATTTGAATTACATGGATATAATTTGCATCATTCACCTCATCATTGACAAATCCTTTTCTGATGATGAATTGAAAATTTATCAATTTATGCTTGGTTTAAGTAATATTTTTAGTAAAGTTTTATCAATTCTTTTGCAATGAGGGATTTCTCATCTTCTACTCCTTTGGAAAAGACTTCATCAAAATACGTGACCAAAAAAAATTAGGATTAAGGTTTAAATTAGAAATAATAACTAATTATTTTTATGGAATAGCCTAAGGAAACCTACTAGAAAGCTCCTCAGTCCTCCATCTTTGAAGGAAGGATGAGAAGATTTCTCCATTCATTTTCTTTTTATTCCATAATTCTTATATTATCAATTCATGTTTTATATTATATGAAAATTGTTTCACAAAATATGTCCACTAAATTGGCAAAAGTTTTCATAGATCTTTTAGGGAGGTGTAAATAGCATTCTAGTGCTTGTCCTCATAAACTTTGTGGGAACAATATCATTAGGTAGTTGTCACTATAAGCTACTTAATGACATGTCGTAAATAAACCTTTAACATGCTCTCTTGGGTCACATTTGCCTTTGTACTTGTCAAATATGTGTGATTCAAAATACAGAGGAAAATATTTTTTTAACATAGCTCTATCAAAAGGATATGGGCTCAAGTAATTAAATTTAAATTCTTTGTGATGATTTTCCACTTGTAAACCTTGGAGAGTGTCCTTATTTCTTTCCACTCTTGATAAAATGGTGAGCTATGTTGTGGTGATGTTGGTAAGAGAAAGCTTGATAGTGGATCATTGTGTTAATTAATATGTTGATAATGTCAATTGGCTTGTGGACGCTTTGAAGGTTTGGATGGTGAAGGCCTTATCTATGAGTTTAAGTGTGCTACTTGTTCACCTTAAAATTTAGTTTGATTGACTAGGAGTTTATTTTTATTTTGAGCATCTTGTTGTGTTACAACTTTTCTTTTTAAGATATTAGGAAGAGGAACCACATTTTTTTGTTAGTTTTGACCTGTAGGATGGCTAATATCAACATGCTATAAATTTGGAGGCTCATTTTGTGTATGATATTCTATTTATTAAGATCACAGTTAGGAGAATTTTTTTATCCTATATCCCTCATCCTATCCTTGTGTGGTATTGTGAGAGAACACAATCGTGGGTTAGTACCTGATTGTTGTCAAGTGTTTTTCCCTCTCTCATAAGTTCATCATGGTGGATTTGTCCCACAATTTTTTAGTCTTCTGTTGATGTCTCCTTTCTTATGCATTGGTAAGGTTGTTCTTTCTACTATTAACTTCATGTAATTTTGTTACACCTGAAACTTGTGTGGACATTGTAGTGGAAGGGCAACATGTTATTCTATACCTTTATTGTTGTGTTTCAAAAAAAATGTTCTATTAGGTTTTTCCTTGGTCCTTTAGATGGGGCATTACGTCACATGCTTACCCTTAGATGTGTATATTTGAACATGATAAATAGTAATAAGCTACTCTATAATGTATGATAAATCTTATTATAATGAGGACTAATAACAAATAATTCAAAAAACCTTATAAATGAATCAACACTAGAGGAAGTAGGAGTTGTCCTCCAAATCCTATATAGAAAATAGAAATTACTAGGTTGATAATATTACCAATGTTATGAAGGTTGATCCAAATAAAATAATAAAATTCAATATTTTCTAATCAAAATCACATGATAATTTTTTAGATTTATAACTCCAAAACTACATATCAAATTTGAATAGAGGAAATAGAAAATGATAAATTTAATTAAAGATTGTTGGTGTCATTATGTCTCATGTAATTACACTTTACTCAAGTTGACTTAGGATAATGCATTCATTGTAGTTTGCATATGAGACACCTAGGGAATTGAACATCTAGGAAATATGGTTGTAGGAGAAATTCCACCTTTGTTGGTGGTATCTTTGTATCACATTTTCATATCCACATATAGTGGAATGATAATTCCACCTTCGATGGGTGATCCACCTTTAATGGAATTATCTATTATTTCTCCTACCTACCCTTGTATCTCATTGGGCCATATGTCATGATTGTGTGCTCTCATTTCATTATATCCTTTCTTTTATAAGCATACTCATGATCATAGTATGTTAATCTAGCTAGGCATTTTCCATCTTGATGAGAATACGATTTATTCTTGTCTATTTTCTTCTCTCTTACTTTTGTGCTATTCATTGGCATCTATATCTTGGGTTGCTATAGGAAAATTCTCACATGGTATCAAAGTCATTAGAGTGTCATTGGTTTTCCATTTGAGAGAAATTTGATGTAATTTGGGGTTTTGTATTTTGGAGCTTTCTATTGCAGGTTAATATTGGAGATTGTTAGGTTAAATCTGAGGTTACCATTGGATTGAGGAGGTTTGCAGAAGTCATAATTACCTTTTGTTTCATCCAAATCTGACACTAGAGGCCAAATCTAGAGCTATTTGAAGGTGGAGGGTGGTTACTTGTCCCAGAAGCTATCTGCAATTTTGGAGCATTTTGGACAAAATCTATCACCACCATCATGCATAGAAGGCCCAAAAATCTTAAGATCGCTTATTCATTTGCCAAAATTGGCCACCATCACCCCAAGCTAATAAAATTCCCCTCCTTGCCTACAGTGCAAACACCATTGCTATTGTAGGTATGATTTTTACAAAATAAAAATAAAATTTCGTTTTCGTTTCTTTTTAAATCGCATATTTAAAAAATTTAAATCATAAATTCTTCTTAGGGGGGTCACGTTTTATTTTTATTTTTTTAAATCAAACAATTAAAAAAAATTAGGGGGGACCTTTTTATTGGCCCACAAGCCTATGGCCCCGCAGGTACCTACGAGGTGCTGCAAGGACCTGTGACCTTGAAGGTGTACCTACAGATACCGTAGACACCTACAACTTGCAAGCACATCTATAGGTACTGCATGTGGCAAGGGTCGTGTGTTTTTTTAAGCTTTTTATTTTATTTTTGAAAGTTTTTCAATAAAAACTTTATTAATTAATTATTTTAATATGTTTTTTAAGTTTCTTAAAAACTTCAAATCATAAAAAAATGTTTGTTTTAAACTTTTTATTAATTTTTTTTAAATAAAAAATGTTTAGTTTTTCTTTATTATTATAATAAAGTTTTTTTAAATGTTAAAAATTTAAAAATAAAAAATAAAAAATTGCTTTATTATTATTTTCCTAAAGCTTTTTAATGGAAAATTAAAAAATGTGTGTATTTTTTTACTTTATTTTTTAATAAATTGTTTTTTTCAAAAAAAATATCAAAACAAATTAAATTATTTTTTCTTTATTTTTTTTAAATAGTTTTTTATCATGGTTTTTAATAAATGTTTTTATTAAGCTTTTTAATAATTTTTTTTTTTAAAAATTTCTTAAATAAGCAAAATTGGGAACATGAATTTTTTGTCCACATACATACCTGTTTTGCAGTGTCCTCCAACCAGCAACCAAGGCGAGTCAATTGCTCCTACATTTTTCTTGGCAACATTCTAATCAAAGGCATCTGCATCTGCGATCTTTTATAGGGCATCTTTTTGGTGGCATCATCTTCATGTTTCCAGATTTGCACTATGTCATGTTCTATTCTCTTGCATGAGCTATGTTGTACACACACTAATATAAAGTGTCATTCTTCTTTTTACTTTGTCATTGATGACATGTATTAGATGTAGTCTTCTTGTACTCAGTAGATTAGGAACTATCTTGTGAGACTTTGTGCATGGCTCTAATTGAGACTTAGATTGTACCAATTTGTGCATGGCTCTAGTGAGACTTAGATTGTACTGATCTGCCATTGATGAGCATCCAATTGATGCTCAAGCAAGTTGTCTCCATGTTTGATCTTCATCATATTGCAATGAGACATTCATCATTTATTCTTCATTGACAACAATACCTAGTTTTGTCACACTTTGACATTCTTGGTGCAACATTGGCTCTATTTCTTCCTAATGGGGAGGAAGTTTGGTCAACATAATTGGACTATCTTTGCAAGAGATTCTACATTAAGGGGAGGCTTCTTGGTCTCTCTTCTTCTCTCTTATGGGGGGATTATTTCCTCATGTGAGGTTCTCATTCTTCATTGAGAGCATTGTGTGTTTTCATCTCTCTTTTGGGGGGAAGATTTTTCCATTGGTTTTTTCTCTCTTTCTCTATTGTGCGAGATTGCATTGCATTTGTACATGGGTATGACATGTCCTAGTAGTTAGTCTGACCCATCTTGCATTATTAAATTGAGTCTACATTCCCCTAAGTTGTACTTAAGGGGGGGTGTTGGTGTAATTATGTCTCATGTAATTACACCTTACTTAAGTTGACTTAGGATAATGCATTCATTGTAGTTTGCATATGAGACACCTAGGGAATTGTGCACCTATGGAATATGGTTGTAGGAGAACTTCCACCTTTGGTCGTACACGTTATTTTTGTATCACATTTTCATATCCACTTATAGTGGTTCATGATAATTCCACCTTCGATGGGTGATCCACATTTATTGGAATTATCTATTATTTCTCCTACCTACCCTTGTATCTCATTGGGCCATATGTCATGATTGTGTGCTCTCATTTCCCTATAGCCTTGCCTTTATAAGCAGGGTCATGATCATTGTATGTTAATCTACTTGGGAATTTTGCATATTGATGATATTACAATTTATTATTGTCTGTTTTCTTCTCTCTTTCTTTTGTGCTATCCATTGGCCTTTAGATCTTGCGTTGCTATAGGAAAATTCTTACAAAGACCAATTTAACCACATGTTTCAAAATAATTCTCATAATTCATAATCTACATATAATTATCTACCAACTTTTAGATATGACTCCAAACTTTAATAGAACTATTTTTATCTTATTAGAGAATGCGACTTTTAACTTAAAAAATAGAATTTAACCATACAATTAAACAACCAGAAATTTTTAAAACATGATGCTACCTTAAACACATTTAATCCATAAGATTCAACCCATTAAATTAGCATAAATCTAAATCTCTCATGTAACTCAATATTTCTTACAAGATTTCATCCTTGATCATAGTTACTCCACCATTAGTCTCATAAAATACCAACCACAAAGATTAACCACTGACTAAGAACAAATCATAAATGACTATTTAAAAATATTATAAAATAATCCACAATTATAACCAAACCACCTTACAATAAATAAATAAAAAATAGAAATTGAGTATCCACTCACTAGTAGAGAGGAAGACATCAATCTCATCAACAATGGGAAAGCTCATCAACAATGGGAGATGGAAGATAGAAAGAAAGTTATGAAATCTTTCAGTTTAAGCATTCATTCTTGCCTTCCAACTCTAGAGCTAATTTTGAAGGTGGTGCATTTTTTATTTAAGCTCTTTGTTTACCTTTAGCAAATTCCTTGAGATTTGTAATTAGTTATCTAGATTAATATCTTAGCTTATTCATTTGAATTTTGATTTCCAAAGGGAATTTAGATAAGTCTAAATGTGCCAACTTCCATGACCGTTTATGGAAAAAAGGGTAGGCAATAAAGACATGAGAAAGTGGTAAAACTTGTAGGCATGTGAGAAAAACAAGGAGTGCTTAATAGACTCAAGTGGGAAAATGGTTGATGAGTATATGAATTCTAGATAAGAACCAATGAATAATTTAACGTTAGGAGTTCAGAAGTGATCATTTGTGATTTTGCATTAGATTTAGTCTATTAAATATCTTGATTTAGTTAATTCTTTATGGACCTAAATAACTTGCATATCCATTTGCTATGAAAATAGGGGTCTAGAAAAGTAGATAAATTAGCTTTCAACTACTCAATATTCTATCTGAGTTTATTCTATGGACCTAAAAAAATTGCACATCCATTTGATATTGGAGTAATGGTTCAGAAGAATAGATAAATTAGCTTTGGAGTGCCAAATATATGCTTAGTTTATTATATGTGAACCTAAAGAACTTGCACATTCAATTGATGTTAAAATACTAGTCTAAAAGACTAGATATAGTAGCTTTACATTATCAAAATATGCTAACTTAGAATATTCTATGTGAATTTAAAGAACTTGCACATCCATTTGCTATTGAAATAGTAGTCTAGAAGAATAAATCTATAAATAGTTCTGAGATTTTTTTAAAAAATTAATATTAAATAGTCATTAGACAATCTTCAATCTTTCATAAAGCTAGTATAATATAACATAACAAAATGGTAGGGGGAAGAGGGACCAATTATTAAATGTAATATATTGGTTGCTTCTCATAATAATTAAGTTGGATTTGATCCATTAGCTACTCCTAAATTATATATTTAAAGTTAGAAAGATTTCGCATATCATGGAACATTTTTTTTCAATTAAAAAATGCATCTATTAATAATATTAAAAAGAACATATAGAGAATAATGTTTAGAGATTAAAATCAAGACCAAATCAGTTTATAAGAACATTAAAGAAACAATTCCAAGGTTGTTTGTATATTACAATATGAAATTATGTATTTTTCTTAAGAGAAGACAACACATAATCTTTCATTAATACATTGCGAATATTAACAAGAAATCTTTTATGATCTTTAACAAGAATTACTAGCTAAAATTGAACCCTGATCACAAATCTTGAAACTACGCATTACTTTTTAGTATCCCTTTAATTTTCAAATAAAAATTGACATTTGAATTAAATACCATACATAATCACTTCTTAAAGAAAAAACATTTAAAAAAGTTAATAACTTTAAAAAAAAAGGAATAAAGGAATACTTGAAAATCTTGGTGCAACATAAATGTACCCCATCGTTTTCATGGAAAACTAAAATAGCAATGAGGAATAAGAGCATATTTAGTTGACCACTTATTACTCTCCAAAATACAAAAGGAAGATTCTAGAGGGGTTGACCTTAGCGAGCATTCCCTCTTATCAATCCCTTTTACTTGTGGTCAAACTACAACGATATGCTAAATCTTCAAAATATTACAAAATATTCTCCAATAAAGTGGTTTGTATCTGCCATAAATATTCCTAAATAATTTTCTCAATTTTGATAATAGTAATAAAAGTATACACAACCTCTAACTCTAATCAGCGCCATTTTTATATCTATTTATTTTAATAAATATAGTATGATAATTTCAAATAAAAATATTTAATATTAAATCGTTAGCAGAATTTATGAGTAAATCATTCTAAAAAACATTATCAAAGTACATTCACAATACACATGCATATATATACATACATATATAGTGCATTCTTTCCTATGTATATTATATTTATATGTATATGTATATGTGTGTGTGAATGTGCATATATAAACTTAAATATATATACATATATATATATAAAAGAAGGGATGCAAAAATGAAAGAATGTAATTTTGTAATTCAACGAGTTTCCCAAAGGTATTTATGAATACCACTCATCCTTATAAATATTTTAAGCATAGACATTGAATTGATGTTTCATATAGATCAAATATAAAAGTCATACATACATTTATTTACTTGAATAAATTGAAGCATAATTTTTAGCAGGGGTTACTTCACTTCATTAAGACATATATTCTCATGCATAAGTCATACATACATTTTGTTCTCTGAATAAGCCCTACAAACATTTCTTTCTCATTTTGTTTAAGTAAAGAAATCTCTCCATAGAGAATTTTTATAATCATTTCTATTAGAGGATTTTCCCAAAAGTTTAGAGGTAATTTGTTGAGATTGATCTAGGCCATTACAATTGTGGGACACTTTACATTCACATCAAAGAACTATCATTCTAAAATAATCATTATAATCATAGGTGATGTTTATAAGGTGTGGGATTTCAGGGTTTTTAATCAACTTCCAAAGGATTATATTGGAGAAGTAAATATTTTAAAACGTCACATAAGGATGCATTAATTTATGTTTTCAGATGCAACACCAATGTGAAGAGTGATGAGTAAACAAACACAACATTAAAGCAACTAGTTGAGGAAAAATTTGGTCAAGATATTTCATTAGGTAATATTTAAATGTAAGAATATATGAGTGGATCTATAATGAAGATAATAAAAATAATGTCTTTTTAATTTCCTTGAACAAAGAAAGCATTGTGTTGGAGTCCAAATACCTACCTCTAGAAGACAAGAAGAGGGAAAATGAGTGTGCATGACAATAACAAAAAAAGTTTGAAAGACTAGCTCATACAAGTCAAGAAATTAGACCAAGTCAAATCAATAAAATAAAATAATGTTGAATGAAAGAGAGACGTAAAAAGTAATTAAATTTTAAATGATAACTAGAACAAAGGAAACTTTATATATAAATGCTAAACCCAATTAATTCATGAATGTCAAGGGGGAAATGGACCAGGTGAGGGGTTCAAATTCCTTTTTGGCGAGAATGACCGTGTAGTGAATAATGATGACCCTAAAATATAGATAAGGATGAATAGTCTAGTCCCTAGGCAAAGGAGGTGGAGGACAAAATGCTCTTTGATTTTTTATTGAAACTTGATTGATAGAACAATGATCCCCCCCTTGTGGTCCTTAGGAAAGATTCTATGATGGTCTTGGTTGATATTTATAGTCTTGTTCGGGGTTTGAGAATGGGTTTTATACTCCCCCTAATAGTCAATTCTCCTACCCAATCCATTCTAGGTTTTTCCTAGTCAACCTTGTTCAGGATCTCCTTTAGTCAAATTTTTTGCTTGAGATGGAATTGGAAATGCTCAGATAACATGTGTGTGGAATGTTTTTTATGGTTTTGGGAGCCTTTTTAGGGATATAGATGGGGTCAACCTATCTCCTAACTCATTTTAGGGTCATTTTGGAGAGGATTTTTGTCTCTTCTATTGCAATGCCTTCCACTACCATTTGTATTCCTAAGACTTTGGTTAGATTTGATGCCCTACCTATGCAAGCTTCCATTTAGAATTTGAAAAATAATTGTTCTTGTGAGTTGGGATTTTGAGTGTGTGTTTTAAGGTCTACCAACACTATATTGAATGAGGGATTCTCCTACTATGCTCATGTTGGGTGGTATTTCTTTTGATTCATTTTTTTCTTGATTTCAACCTTAAACTTCATGAAGCTTCTCATGCCTTGGATGGATATTGTTCCATTCAAAGGGTCTTTGATGCTATTGTTGAAAAAGGCTCAACCTAAATGGGGAAAACCCTCATTGAGAGATTCTTGGGCTTTCATTTCAAATAATTAATGTTGTCCATTCGCGGGTTCTTAAAAATGGTGGATGCCTAGTCAAATCTAAGAGGTTATCATGACAAATGGATTTTTATATTATATTTTAAAACACTTGAGGAAAGTACACGAGTTTTGGAAGGAGGTCCTTGGTTCCTTGGCAACTCTTTAATCTCTATTTTAAAATATGGTCTACTAGTTTTGAGGCTAGCAAGGAGAATGTTAATATGATCTCTATTTTGGCGAACCTCCCAAGTCTTCCTTTAGAGTAATGGGATGAAGAGATCATACATGGTATTACCAACTTGTTTGGTCATTTTTTATCTATTAACAATGCCACAAAATATGATATACTTGGTTTTCTCTCTATTATGTGTAAGTGTTGATATTAATTAATAACGTGGTGTCAAAAGTCATTAAATTGTGCTCTAAACTTTGTGTTTGGAGTGATAAATTCATTATGACCTCATCGCGGGTTTTCCTAAATTGAACTAAATTTGGACACTTCTCTCAATCATGTCAATATGTTAAATAAAAGCACTATATTTAGACAAAAAGCACTCTTAAGAATGGGAAAGAGCATCAAAAATTTGTTAAACAGGGCTTTGTTATGAGGGATAGAGGAAAGGATTTGAACATTGTAGTTGTGGGTCCCATATGTGATGTGCAAGGGTCTCTCGTTAAGGATAAAAGAAATTTGAATGCCACAACTAAGTATAACTTGGAGCTTGCTCTTCTTTGAAAAATGGCAAGATGACCCTCTTAGGTTAGGCTTTGAATCCACATCAAAGGGTTTTAGTGAGATTTGGCTTCAAAACTCTACGATTGTTGTTATGGTTGTCCCTCTTTTGCACCTTACTATTTGTTTCTTTAAGACATCTCCAATTCTAAGGACTCTTTCTTTGTTGATCTTTGTCTCAAATTATTGTATCATTTTATTATTGTTTAAGATTTTAAGATCATTGTGAAACCTACTTGTGATTCATGAATCTAAAACATTCTTTAAAATCAAAATAACCAAACCCAATTTTTTTAAATTATTTATACAAAGTACTCCATAACAACAAATTTAAAGTCAAATTATCTAGTAGCGTATAGGGATGAGAATTTCTTTGAATACATAGTAGTATTTAAAAATTATGGAATAGGCTGGCCGAGTGTGTGTGGGGTCATCATCCTTAGTGGAAATTGAGAACTCCTGCGCACATTGTACATAGTTAACTCCATGTGGTTACTGTTCATTGTATAATATTGTGAGGACATTTATTTATTTATTTTTTTACCAGGGGAATGGGAAGCTTCGCAGCTGATTTAGCTGAACTGCATTTACAATGCCAATGGGATTTGGGTTTTTTTATAGGAATTCGCAGCTGATTTAGATGAACTATTTTACTTTTTTTTGGGTGTGAAAAAGGAGGATTCTTCCATTGAATTCAGGAAAGAGATGGAGAGGAACAACCATTATTTTGATGGAGGTGAGCTTTATTTCACCAAATAGGCTATATAAAGCTCCTTTTGCTCCAACCTTCATATTAGAAGACAACTAACTCTACTGAATCTCATGGACCGAGTTCAGGAGTCAACTGAATCGTGGAGGTGCAATCAATTTAATTTTGGAGTTTGTTTATGTGGAGCTTTCTATATTCTTATGTTGATTGGATTATATTCTTAAGTTTGTTAGTGTTGATCATGAGTACTCATAATCATTGAAATGTATCCTTTAGACATTAATGTACAATTACCGGTCTACTCTGTTTCTAGTGTCTTTTTGGACACCTCATTATAAAAGCATGCTGATTTGGCATCATATTTGATGTTGTGGTCTTGAAATGTTAGTTATAAGCAGAGTCATTACCAAATAAGTTGCTGTTAAAAATTGAGTGTGATTTGAAATCATCACATAAGATTTTGAAAGACATAAAATTAGAACACTCCATCACTAGATGTTCAACTAATGAATCCTGATTATTAATGCATACTTTTATCTTAATTAAAAACTAAAAAATATTTATTAAACAATTTTTTATATCAGTAAATAAATAATTGATATTTTTTATCAATTTACTTTTCTATATCCTAACCCCAATCCTGATAATATAAAATTCTGACACTCAATACAACTACAAACAAATGTAGCTTTGCTTCCTCACTTTTTGAACGTTTAACTCCTGGAATAGATTTTATGCAATTTTATGCAAACACTGATTATACAGTAATACCAATGTATCAACACTTCTCTCTGGTTTCCCTTTTCGCATGCCTTTTTCCTTCGGCCACCATGTCTTCTGAGCCTCTGTTTGGTTTTATCATGAGTGTTTACCTGAGGTCTACTTCTTGCTTCGGTGCAGACACTCCTATTTCACTCTCTGCCTCCATTTGTCAGGTCTCTTTCAGAAGGATCACGGATTTGAGACTTAAGCGGCTCCTCATCCATGCGGACCCTCCAGTTCTACTTGCAGTCAAAATGATCTTGGGTAGTGCCCATTTGAGCGAGACAACACCAGCATCTCCTCCAGGTTCGTGGCTTCTCTGTTGGACCAGAAGCTACCTAAGCAATCTATTTGGAATCTCACCAAGGAGCTCTTCCTTGAGGAAATTCTCCAGGAATTTCAAGAAATCCTGAAGAAGGCCCTCCATGATTCTGGCGCACCTCGGCCAAGCGACCGGATTCTTTTCAATGCTCACGGAGAGCTCATTAAATACTATCCATTCCTTCTCGATCTGAAGGGTAAAGATTTGGATAGACACAGAGTCTTTGCCAGTGTAGGTCTAAGCTATCTTAAGTGGAGGTTCTTGGGCGATGACCGAGAGGCTCAAGGAAAAGAGGAGGATCTCTTTCAGTTTGCACAGATGAACGGAATCCTACCTATGAAAGCTGTTGAGGCAGAAGCAAAACCGGAGCAGAGTTACAAAAGTAGCTCGAGCAGAGGCCGTAGGAGTGCGGGTCGTGGCCGGGGTCGTTCAGCAGGCAGAGGTCGTGGTCGAGCAAGAAAGGAACCACAGCAACCCGACCTTCCTTCTACAAGCTAGGCCCTCTTTGTTGATATTTAAATTTCCCTACCTGATACTTAGTTATAAATTTGTATATATTTTATTTTGGTTTCATACTTTCATGCTTAAATACTCTGGTTCTAGGTAGTTGGAAATCTGCCATTATCATTTATAGTCCCATTTTCTTCAGACTACTATATTTTTTATGGCTCTGATAAAGATTTCCAGCCCTTTGCGGGAACCATGTTATGCTGGGTTCTCTGAGAATAGATATTTTGAATGTTATGAATCTCAGTGAAGTTAAAAAAATACCAATGTATCAACATGACCGGCATACTCTTAAATCAAAGGATGTTTTTTTCCTGTTCATTTATTTTTATAAGGTATAAAGTACTCTGCCAATGATGTTTAGTGGATCTTGTTACAGATTTAGGCTGCTTTTTACTTTATATAAAGTGAAGTTCCATTTTCACTGTTTTGTTAGCTCTTCCTTAAGAATCTCCATATCAACAATTTTTCAATCTTAAAGAAAAGATATTAATAAATTTTAAGAAAACAGTTATAATATGTGATCCGCTAACTAGTGCTCACCATTATGACTGTTGATATTCTTTATCCCATATAACATAATTTTCCCACAATTAAAAAGGTCAAAGTGAATTTTTGTATACAAAATTCAAATTGATTGCATGCAATTGCCTTACATATTTATGTATGACAACCTTTCTTTGCATGAGTGAACTTATTGCAGAGCTATTTCTATTACACTACTATGAATATCTGGCTTAAAGTGAGAGTATTAAGTACTTGAGCAGATGAGCTTATTTGTAATTTGTAGGCATAAATGTGTTGCATGCTTCAGGCAATTTAACAAAGTGAAGCATCTGGTTGAGCACATGAAAATTTCTTATCGTTATCCACATGAACCAATTTGTAGCATTGCAGATTCTATGACTCACTGAGGGAACATTTGATTGGTATTTTTCCTTTTATGTTCTCCAGAATCATAGTATCAGACATCCTTAAATGTGGGGCTTTCAGAAAAGCAAAAGATTAAAGTCTTTTTACTTCATTAGCATATATTGAATATTCCCTAATTCCAATTATAATTATTTAATACTATGGTCATGAATTGATCTTCATTAGGTCCATTACCCAAATCTGAGTGTGCTAAGAAATTCAGTGAAAGAGGATGCAGCTTCTGTCTCAAAGTTTTCCCCACTGCACAACAACTGACTTGTCATAGAGCAGCTTGTCAATCCCTGCCACTTTTGCCTCCTGTAAGTTCTTAATGAATTTGCAGCTCTGCTTTTCTCATTCCAAAGATTATCAACTGCTTTCTTACAAAGACAGTAGCTGAAAAAATAGATAAACCACTAATTTTTTCATTGCCTCTCCAATGAAGGATGTCCAAATTTCACCTGATCGATCATTTTCAACAAAAGAATCTTTGATTTAAGAAGTTTACATCAATATAGATTTCTGGGCTACAGCTTTCCTGGGTGAATAAGAGAATCCAGGCAGAAAAGGAGCAGATTCATGGTGAAAGTTCCAATATTTCTGCCATTGCAATGGACTGTGAGATGGTGGGTGGTGGTCAGAATGGGTCTCTAGATTTTTGTACACGAGTCTGCTTGGTAGATGAGGATGAAAAAGTGGTCTTCCATTGTTATGTCAAGCCTCCAATTCCAATCACAGATTACAGGTTATAAAATGTTTCAAACTTACTCTTTTGTTGTGGCCTGCCATTAATATATGAATTTATCATTTAAAATGGTGGATGTTGTTTGTAGATATGATGTCACTGGAATCAAGTGCAAATGTACCTTAAATTTCAATCAAGGAAACGTTATTGTACAACTGAATCCTAGTAAAGATTGTTTGCAATTTCTAATTTATTATTTTTTAAACATAATATCTGTTTGGTTGTGAAGTCCATCTCTTCAGTTTCAGCACACTGTTAGTTTGATAGTTCTATTTATTAATGTATAAATGTAATATTTGATTACATTGAAAATTTTCATCTATTGTTAAGTGCCCTTAAATATCATGAAATGGACAATAGTAATTCTCATTAAACCATGCAAGTTTGGATTTATTGTCAATTATAGGTTTAGTTTGTGCGAAAAGGATTATAGTTATAACAAGTAATTTATGAAATACAACCTTTAATGGTTTGTTTAAGGGAGTGCATTATCTTCTTTGAACCTTTATAAACTATATTGATGCTTTGGAGGGTAATATTAGGAACAATTTGAGTTACATGGATATATCTTGCAGCATTCACTTCATCATTGATAAAAAAAAAATTTTGTTGACAAATTTAGGCTTATCAAATTGTGCTTGGTTTGAATAATATTTTTGATAAAGTTTTATCAATTCTTTGTAATGTAGGATTGATAGGGAGGACCCTAGATTGCTTGAGTCAGCTTGACTCATTCCAAGGCCTTTTTCCTAGCCTAACCTGGGAATGCTCCTCTCTATTCCCCTATTCCACTCTAGGTCCTCACTATCGAGGATTGTTACTCTACTCTTTGTGAATTCACTTTCGTAAATCCACCAACTCACTAATCCACTGGATCTCACCAGACACCTTGCAGGGTTTGCTCTACCATTAATTGTACCTACAACTTCTCCTAAGTTGTTTTCTCCTCATGCTTGGATCTTCTCTCCCTTTGATCCCATCTTCCTTTGGTCTGAGGCTAATAGCCTAAACTTCGGTCTACCCTGCAAGTGATTCCTCTTGGTCACTGATACCTAGTTGGGCTATCATCAAGCATGCCTAGGGCCAGTCTGTTGAAATGGTCGATGCCATTCCCTGGTTTGCTACATATAGAACTCTATTGTACATGGTTGGCCCTTCTTGACAACCTCCAATGGTCGTGCGGATTCCACGATGGAGTGTCAAGACAAAGACATGTTCATAAATGTGGGACGCCAACAGAGGACAAGAGAACAAAAGATGACTTTATTTACAGAGCCGAACTTGCACGAATGCAACCTGGAATTCACAAAACACGGAAAAACAACATCTACCCTTTCTGCATTATCACTTAAGGATTTAAGCCATGTTTACAACAAAAACTAACCTCTGAGAAAATAAACCAGAAAATGATCTTCCAATTGTTATTCAAATGAAGTTTGTTCTTGTGGAATCAACACATCCGACAATCCCAATCCAACCCCATTACAGAATGCGCATTTGGTCTTTTATAGCCTCCTAGACTTATCTTGAATCATCCCTAACAGATGAGATTCAACTCAACACTTTTCAGTTTTTGACTGTAACTGTCTTTCCTTTCGTCATTAGGTTAGCATCGAAACACTCACTCCAATGTCCGATGGTAGTTTACAAATCACTTGCTTTTCCATCGGGTCATCGGAGTAGCATCAAAACACTCACTCCGATGTCTGATGATAGTTTACAAATTGCGCACTTCCTCATCAGGTTATCAACGTAGCGTCAAATATCTCTTGCCGATGGTGTGCTCCCAACATAATGCTTCCTTATCGGGTTATCGGTGTAGCTCCTAACATGGTATGCCGATAGCCGATGATGCACTCCAAACATTATGCCTTCCCATCGGGTTATTGGGTACTAGTCTTGTCGATACCCGATGGCTCCACTCCAAACTCACTCCACTCGCTCCAATCCATTGGCGACCCCATCAGGTTATCGGGGTAGGTGGAAAACACTTTTGTCAATATCTGATGGCTCCACTTCGACTTGCTCCAACTGCTGGCGACTTCATCGAGGTAAGTCTTGCTGAAACATGAATTTTCAAAAAAAAGGACAAAAATGCACTCCAAGCTCCAAACAGACAACCCAATGGACTAGAACCAGTCCTTGTGCCAAAATTGAAAAGGGTATTTGCTCACCCTTAGGTGCTCCTACACCAGGGATTTATCATTTTCTACTCCAGTGAAAATGACTTCATCAATACATGTGTCATAAAAAATTTAGGAATAAAGTTTAAATAAGAAATAATAAGTAATTATTTTTAAGGAATAGCCTAAAGAAACCTACTAGACAAGCTCCTCAGTCCTCCATCTAAGTTAAGGGAAGGATGAGAATATTTCTCCATTCGTTTTCTTTTTATTGCATAATTCTTATATTGTCAATTCATGTTTTACATCATATGAAAATTGTTTCACAAAATATTTCCACTAAATTGGTGAAAGTTTTCATAGATCCTTTACGGAGGTGTAAAAACCATTCTAGTGTTTGTCCTCACAAACTTTGTGGGAACAATGTCATCAGGTAGTTGTCACTATAATTATTGGCATGTCATAAATAACTCTTTAACATGCTCTCTTAGGTCGCATTTGCCTTTGTGCTTGTCCAATATGGGTGATATAAATCATAGAGGAAAATATTTTTTTAGCATAGCTTTAACAAAAGGATATGGGCACAAGTAATTAAATTTAAATTATTTATGATTATTTGCCACTTGTTAGTCTTAGCGAGTGTTCTCATTGCTTTCCACTCATGGTAAAATGGTGAGCTATGTTGTGATGATGTTGGTAAGAGAAAGTTTGGTTGTGCATCATTTTGTTAATTAATATGTTGATAATGTGGATTGGCTTGTGAATGCTTTGAAGGTTTGGGTGATGAAGAACAAGATTTTTTTAGCCTCTCCTTCCCTGTTAATCTATGAGTTTAAGTGTGCTACTAGTTCACCTTAAAGTTTAATTTGATCAACTAGGAGTTTATTTTTATTTTGAGGATCTTGTTGTGTTACAATGTTTCATTTTGAGATATCAAGAAGAGGAACCTCATTTTTTTGTTGGTTTTGACTTGTAGGATGGCTAATATTAACATGATCAACATTTGGAGGCTCATTTTATGTATGATGTTCTATTTATGAAGATCAAAGTTAGGAGATATTTTTGATCCAATGTCCATCATCCTATCCTTGTGTGGCATTTTGAGAGAACATAGTCATGGGTTAATACTTGATTGTTGTCAAGTGTTTTCCCCTCTCTCATAGGTTCGTCATGGTGGATTTGTCACATGATTGTTTAGTCTTTTGTTGGTATCATTTCTTATGCATTGGTAAGGTTGTCCTTTCTATTGTCACCTTCATGTAATTTTGTTACACCTGACACTTGTGTGAACATTGTAGCAGGAGGATGACATGTTGTTCCATGCCTTTATTGTTGTGTTTCAAAAAAATTGTTTTGTTAGGCTTTTCCTTGGTTCTTTAGATGGGGCATTACATCACATGCTTACCCTTAGATGTGTATATCTGAACATGAGAAATAGTAATAACCCACTCTAGAATGTATGGTAAATCTTGTTATAATGAGAATTAATGATAAATAATTTTTAAAAAACCTTATAAGAATCAATACTAGAGGAAGTAGGAGGTGTCCTCCAATTCATATATAGAAAATAGAAATTACGAGGTTGATAATTTTACTAATGTTAGCAAGGTTAATCCAAAAAATTAATAAAATTCAATTTTTTTTAATCAAAATCTTACGATAAAGTTTTAGGAGTATAACTCCAAAATTGCATATCAAATCTGAATAAATGAAATAAAAAATGATAAATTTAATTAAAGACCAATATAACCACATGTTTTAAAATAATTCTCATAATTCATTATCTACATATAAAAATATAAGTATTTTTAAATATGACTCCAAAATTTAATATCTAACTATTTTTATCTTATTGTAGAATGCAACTTTTAACTTAAAAGATAGAATTTAACCATACATAAATTTGGTATGAAAAAAAAATTAAAACATGATGCTACCTTAAACACATTCAATCCATAAAATTCAACCCATTAAATTAGCATAAATCTAAATCTTTCATAACTCGGTATTTCTTACAATATTCCATCCTTAGTCATAGTTACTCCACCACTAGTCTCACAAAAGATTAAAAAATAATCCACAACAAACAATAGTTATAAACAAACCATAGGAAGAAACCTCATCAACAATGGGAAATGGAAGATAGAAAGTTGTGAAGTCTTTGAGTTTATGCATTCATTCTTTTTTTTTTTAGTAGGTAAATAGCTGCAGAGGGGCAGCACCCTTGTATTAATCAAAATAGGTGAATACAAGGCCTGGTTTAGTGAGAGCGGTAGGGGGAAAGAACCAGGAAGAAAACCCCCTACCCTAGCTCTATTCCTTATACAAAAAGAAACCAACAATGGAGGCTGGACAAGTACAAACCACCAGTCGATAACTGCTAGAAGTAGATAACAGAACTGGCCAAAGGCCTTTACAAAAAACAATAACCAGAAAATAGAGAAACCAGAGAAAGGTGACACAACCGAAATCAATGGGAGTCTTCCAAGTCATCGTCCATAGGAGCACGAGTCGCATCCAAGATTATAGGGCATTCAGTGCCACAGGTCGAGTGAGCCGCCAATTCAACCTTCTCCCTAGGAAGTCGGTAGTCATTTGGGAACCACTCCTCCCCAAGCCCAAACCCCCAGACATTGCCATCAACCAAATCTCCATTCTCCAGAATACCAAATCCTTCTGCACCTGCTAACCCTTCATCTCAAAGATATTTTTCCCTCCATTCTGACGTGAAGCCATTTTGAATGCCTGCCGCCTTAAGCAGAAATTCAATATTCCTAGTAATGGCAGGCCAGGTTTCTTGAAGAGCATCAAAGTCCAAAGAATTCACAATCACAAACTTTCTCACCTCCACCCCGTTGCCCAAGGACATATAGTAATTTTGGGGAAGCGGTATTCTCAGGTTGCCATCAATATTGTCCAATGCGGCATCAATTTCCCCCAGCAGGTGATGTTTAAACACCATTTGAGTTAAAAGCTTCGCTCTCTGCTTGCTAGTCCCCATGTATATCACCATTGCAAGGAAAAAGGTCGGGATATCAGCATTGGCTCTATACCTGTGATAAGCCATAAGGATTTCCTTCCCCAGTATCCTTTTAAGGTTGTGAAGAATAAGAGGGTGTTGAGAGTAGATGACCTCCTACAAACATTTGTCAGTGATTCGGCCTAGGAAGGCCATTTGTCGACAAGTAGCTTCAAGGAGAATTGGGGATTCCATAGCAAGTCACCGAGTGAAGAATGCAAATGTTTGATGGGAAAATGAGGGCATTCCATTGGTAAGTAGCAAGTCATCAAATTAGGGGATATGAGCGCCAGGAAAGTAGTTCGTGCCTATTGAATACACACACACGTGAAGTGACAGTGTCCAATCAACTTCTGAGCCAAAGTTCATCAACTTAATGTCAACCGTCTTTATCCATAAAGTAATTATATGCATATCCTAATAGGATCTAGTCGTAACTAGATATCAATTGAAAGTACACACATGTCCAATTGCCACGGGGCGCAAACCGGCATAGACCAATAATGATGGTAGAGAGCCACGTCTCGGTGGCAAGAAGAAACCTTAACTAGTGAACAAATCAATCGGTCGATCAATCTACCGGGAGCCACGACCATTAGGTTAAGTAAAAAATATAGAGGCAACTGGGGAGGTAATGCAACCAATTTGCGCCACAACCGGTAGTTCAATCAGAGAAACATCTCAACCAGAAGGAGAAATGGAGAACACAACCGACAAGTAACTCAACCGGTTAGCACCACCACCAATGAGATAGATGGGAGTCCATATTAACCGATGGAGACAATACTACTAGTTAGCACCATCACCGTTAGGTTAATCGGAGAAAGATATCAGCTGGAAGGAGAAGACAATCAGTTGAGACCACAACTGACAAACTCAACTGGAAAGCACCATTACTGGCAAGATAATCGGACCATATCAACCGGTGGAAGCTCATCTGGGATAACAAACCAGTCAGAAAGACCCAATCAGAGTGCCAAGGGGTCACCATCGGCAATCACCATTTTAGAGTATGTCAACCTCTCCATTTCCTTCCCTATAGATGTGGCTAATCCGAAATTCATCAAAGGTGGCTAGCAGGACCAGAATCGGTTGAAGCCATTGGTTAAGGCTCCAACTAGGAGTGTTGTTACAATGGACCGCATTAACCACATTTAGTGAGTCTCCCTCTAGATGAATTCTTTGTATCCCAAGCTCCATCCCTAGCTGCAGTCCTCTTAAAGCCGCTCTAAATTCAGCTTCATTGTTAGTGGCAACTCCAATCTTTTCAGATATTTCTTTTATACAAATATCATCGGAGTTCCTCAATATACACCCAATACCACTGTAACCCGAGTTTCCAGTAGAAGCACCATCAAAGTTTAGCTTAAACCACCCAGGCTCTGGTGCTTCCCATTTAACACCCAATCTTGGATTGACCTAATCCATTAGGGAACCCTTGCCAAAAAGCAGTGGAATGAGCAGATTTGGAAGTGCTAGCTTAATCTTCCAATCCTAGTCTGTATATATATTTTTCTTTAATGATTTGGATTGAGAAACCTCATTCAGGAGCTCAGTTAGATGGTTCTCAATTTTCCCACATAGAGTCATTAAGCTCATCTCTTTACCTTGGAAAATTTTGCGATTCCTTTCTTTCCAAATTTCCCAAATCAGAAGAGATGGTAAAATATAAAGTAAATCAGCAAATATAGCCTTTCCTACCGGTTTAGGCCATTGCAAAAACCACTCATGTAGTCTTGAAGGAAAGGGGCCAAAGATTCTCAATTTTCCCATGAAATGCCACCAACAGTGACTGGAGAACTTGCAGTGGAGAAGTAGATGATCCGTAGTCTCTTCTTGCTCTTGAAATAAAATTCATCTATCAGGTCCATTAATGCCCATTGAATAGAGTCCTTCTTTAGTTAGAATCTTTCTTTGACAAGCCAGCCAAGCAAATGAACCTGCTTTGGGTAGGAGATGTCGATGCCAAAAAAGATTAACAAGCCAATCTTTTTTGTCTATAGCCACTTCTTTCAATTTGTAACCAAAAAATACCTTGTATTTACCATCAGAGGAACCACGCCACCTAATAATGTCCTTTTTAGGGGAAGGGAAAATAACCCTTTTGCTGAGAATGTTGGCAAACAAGTCTTTCTGGTGCTGATCCAAGTCCAAGGGATCCAAGGAGTTCCATTTCCACTTAGCAATGCCATTTTCTTGGATAGGGTAACCATAATCACATATATTGTGACCCCAGAGGCAACAAATTTCTACCATAATAGATTAGAGAGAAGGGTTGAGACATAAGGCAGCTTCACCAGCCCAAGAATCAATCCAAAAGGAGGCATCCCTTCCATTCCTGACATCCTAAGTAACCTGATCACTTATGATTTTCCTGCTTTCCATAATAAAATTCCAGATGGCCGAACCTCTGGGGGGTTGTTTATAGTGAGAATCCTTTTTGGCTCCAGGGAGTCCAAATATTTATGTTTTAGAATCCTTGCCCATTTTTGTTTACCACCACTACAAATTTCCCAAACCAATTTAGCACCCATAGGTAAATTCATAATCAAAATTTGTCGAATGCCAGCACCCCCTGCCTTCTTTGGTTGGTAGATCTTTTTCCAAGCTACTAGAGGAAATTTCCCTTTGTTATTCGAGCCATTCCAAAGGAAATTTCTCATTATAGAGATCAATTCATCTTCAATAGCCATCGGTAATCTCAAACATGCCATGGAAAAAACCGGTAGCGCAGAGAGGACCAATTTTATCATAGTGAGTTTCCCAACAGAGGATAACCACTTGCCTTTCCAATTTGCAAGCTTGGATTTGCACTTATCAATAAGATGCTTCCAATAGCAAGTTCTGTTACTACCAATGAAGAGGGGGGTCCCAAGAAATTTCCCCGGGAAGTTTGCAACTCTAAGATTAAGAATCCTTGATAAGACACCTTGCAAGTTAACCAAAGTGTTGACAAAAAACACTTCAGATTTGTTCCAATTGATTTTCTACCTGGAAGCCATATAGTAATCATCGAGATATGATTTAATTGTCCTTGCCTCTCTCCTACAAGTCGAGCCAAGCAGAATGGTATCATCGGCAAACTACAAGTGAGTCATTTTTTCAACCTCTATTGCCACATTGACTCCAAGCCATCAATCATCTTGTTGAAGAGCTCTTATTGATCGACCTAAGGCTTCAGCCATTATGATAAACAAAAATGGTGACATTTGGTCACCTTGTTGTATTCCTCTTGACATGGAAAAGAAGCCATGAGATGAGCCATTAACCAAAATGGAGAATTTGGGGGATGACAAACAACTTGTGACCCATGTGATCCATTCCTTGCAAAAACCAAATTTATTTAATGCATCAATTAAGAAACCCCTGTCCACCATATCATAAGCTTTCAGGATATCCTGTTTTAAAATCATGCAGGAATCCTTGGTTTTCCTAGCCATGTGAAGCATTTCATGGGCAATGATTATGCCTTCCACAATGGATCTTCCAGGGGAAAATCCACTTTTTTCATCCGATATGATGTGTTTAAGGAGGGGCTTCAATCTGTCGGCTATGGTCTTTGTTACAATCTTATAGACCGTGTTGCATAAAGCAATGGGCCTAAAATCACTCATTTGTTGAGGGTTTTGTTTTTTCAGGATTAAAGACAAAAAGGTGTGATTAATAGCACCTAACATAGTCATTTTCTTTCTTGATTCTTCTACTGGCAGGTGTAGATCTCGAGCGATGATATCCCAAAATTGTTGGAAGAAAGCTGCAGGGAAGCCATCAAGGCCAGGAGTCTTATCAGGATTCAGCTGGAAGGTAATTTTCCTTACTTCATCAATTGAAATAGGATTAAAGAGAGCTGCATTTTGACTATCGAATATTATGGATGGGATTGAGTTAAGAAGTCTGACTCTTGCTTCATGATCATTCTGGTGACCATCATTCATTAAAGATTCAAAGAATCTTAAGCTTCCTGCACAATGTCCTCATAGTTCGTGACAATGTATCCATCCGGTCTCTTCATCTCCGATATTTTGTTTCTATTGCGAATGACAATGGCCAATCTATGGAAGAATTTGGTGTTTCCATCACCTTCCTTAAGCCATAACTCCCTTGATTTTTGTCCCCAATGGATTTCCTCACACTGAAGGATTTCATTTAGATCAGATTTGAGGGATTTTTCTTTGTTATATAAATCCTCATTCATTCCTAAAGTAATAACAAAATTGGTTATTTCTTCCAACTCAACCTTAATTCTTAATTTCTCCATATGAATATTCTTGAAATGGCTCATATTCCATTATTTGATCTTAACCTTAATATACTTGGAGCTTCTTATTGAGTATGAATAATCTCAAATTATTCCCTAGAACCGATTCATTCCACCAAATAGATATAAGATCATATAGCGCAGGCACTCTGAACCACATTTTCTCAAATCGGAAAGGGGTACTTCCCTCTGATTGTCCCTTGGTGACCTCCAGACAAATCGGGTAGTGATCTGATCCAATAAGCGGGAGAATCGATGACTCTAATACAAGATTTTGTCCTAGCCAATGACCAGTAACAAGAAACCAGTCTAGCCGTTTAGTAATATTAGTAAAACCCGATCTCCTGTTCGTCCATGTGAAAATTTCATTTTTAGGAACAATGTCTATTAGGTGATTCTTCTCAACAAATTCCAAAAAATCCTTCTGGGATGTACTAGTCCTCTGAATGCCCCCACTTTTTTCATTGCCAGAAAGGATCGCATTGAAGTCCCCAGCAACCACACAACTGCCTTTGGTAATACTACAAAGTCTAATAGCTAAAAGATCCCAGAGAGTATGTTTTTCACCAGCAGAAGATGGTCAGTAAACATTAAAAAGATTGAAATTCTCATTTCGTCCAAGGATAGTTACCAGACAATGTTGCCAATACTTATCTTCCCCAACAAGAGAGATCCTAACATTCATGGGATTCCAAATGATTTCCAAGCCACCAGAGGCTCCATCCGATTGCCTAAACAAACCATTCCACTGTTTCCAAACTCTCATTTTTGCATCAATCTCAGCCTTACTCCATTTAGTCTCTTGTAGTAGCCAAATATCTCCTTTGGTATCATCAATCTGGCGCTTAATCAAGCACCATTTGTCAGGGGAATTGATGCCCCTGACATTCCAAGATAAGAGTTTCATTTCTCTTGGGGAAGGTCGTTTCCCTTCCCTAAATTAAGTTTGGTTTGACCACTAGCTGCACCAGCAATTGCTAGCATTATTTTTTTTGACTTGCACCCCTGCATTCCTTTTGGCTTGAAGTTTGGTTTGTCAATGGTTGAATCCGACTTCCCAAAACCTTTTGTGGAATCCTCCAATATAGGATTAGAGTCGGGTTTAAAGTCTTCTTCCCACTCTGAGGAGGAAGACTCAATTTCACCATCTTCTAATTCAATACCCAGCAAAGAGAAAATCTTATCTCCCATCTCCCCCAGATTTCTAGTAGCGTCCTTTTCCTGAGTGTGAATTTTGCAGTCTTCAATTACCAGCTGACTCCCAGTCTCAAGAGGAGAGGGTGGTAGTGAATCTGCTAGTTTATTTTCAATATCCATTTGTAAGGTTTTAGTCTTTTCCAGAAGCATGAGAAGATCTTGTTGGCTCTCACTTTGATCAGAGGAGGGAGGAGCTATGTTCAAAGGAGTTGCCTTAGTCAATGGAATATTCTCATTTTCATGAATTTCGTTACAAAAATCCTCCCTAGTATTAGTGGAGATAGGAGGTTCCGGTTGCAGATTTTCTTACCTTCAACCTATAGAGCTAATTTTGAAGGTGGTGTATTTGTTGTTTAAACTTCTTGTTTACCTTAAAAAAATATTGAAATTTTTAGACAAATTAGTTATTTAGATTAATATGTTATCTTATTCATGGGTGATCGTATGGATCTGTGTCACACTTTAGGCTAACAATGTTTGTTCCAATCGGAACACTTCTGGTCGAACCGATTTGGCAGCCATGCAGCGCTTGCGTCGCAAGGGGTTTCCGACCGGAAACCCCTTGCCCTATATAAAATCCAAAATCCGTCCAAGCCCCTCATTTTGTATTGAGCAGCTTGGAGTTGATCAGGGGGGCAAAAAAATTTCCAGAGATCCGGTCGGAAGGGTTTCAACGATAAGTACCTTTTTTTATTTTTTTATTTTAAATGTATTTATTTTATCATATTAATTTATGTTGTTTTTTTTTTAAATAGTTTTTAATAGAAAATTAATTTTTTGATAGCAAATTAGTTTTTTTTAAGTTTTTAAAAATAGTTTTTAAAATATATATATATATATATATATATATATTTGTGTATTTATTGTATCATATTAGTTTAGAATATTAGAAAATAAATACATACATGTACATAAATACAAACATACATACAAAGACATACACAAACATACACATACATACATACATACATACATACATACATACATACATACATACATACATACACATACATACAAACCTACATACATACATAAACATACATACATACATAAGTCTACATACATACATACACACACATACATGTACATACACATACATACATAAATACACAAAATAATTATATACACCTTAGGACATACATACACCTCGGGACATGCTATCAGGGGTCGTGTGTGGTCTTGAAGGGTCACACACGACCCCTGATAGCATGTCCCGAGGTGTATGTATGTCCTAAGGTGCATATAATTATTTTATATGACCCCTTAAGACCACACAAGGCCTCTTACAACACATGTGCACCCCTTACGACCTATTAGGACCATATAAGACCAAATGGTGTCGCGAGGGATCTTATGTGGTCCTAAGGGGTCACACATAAGTTCTAACACATGGGTGACCCCTATGACCACACAAGGCCCCTTACGACACATGTGCACCCCTTAGGACCTATTAGGACCACATAAGACAAAATGGTGTCGAAAGGGACTGTCTTATGTGGTCCTAAGGGGTCACACATGTGTTCTAACACATGGGTGACCCCTTAGAACCACACAAGGCCCCTTACAACACACGTGCACCCCTTAGGACCTATTAGGACCACATAAGACCAAATAGTGTCGCAGGGGGTCTTATGTGGTCCTAAGGGGTGACACATGTGTTCTAACACATGGGTGACCCCTTAGGACTACACAAGGTCCCTTATGACACATGTGTACCCCTTATGACCTATTAGGACCACACAATACCAAATTGTGTCGAAAGGGGTCTTATGTGGTCCTATGAGGTCACACATGTGTTCTAACACATGGGTGATCCCTTAGGACCACACAAGGCCCCTTACAACACATTTGCATCCCTTAGGACCTATTAGGACCACATAAGACCAAATGGTGTTGCAAGGGGTCTTATGTGGTCCTAAGGGGTCACCCATGTGTTAGAAGAGTGGTCTAGAAGAATAAATAGTACTTAGTTATTCTATGTGGACCTAAAAGACTTGCATATCCATTTGCTATTAAGATAGGGATCTAGAAGAATAGATAAATTAGCTTTCAACTACTAAATATGCTATCTTAGTTTATTCTATTCATTTGATATTAGAATAATGGTTTAGAAGAATAAATAAATTAGCTTTGGATTACCAAATGTATCTTTAGTTTATTATATGTGAATCTGAAGAACTTGCACATCCATTTGATGTTAAAATACTATCCTAAAAGAATGGATATATTAGCTTTGGATTAACAAATGTATGCTAACTTATAAAGGGTTTCGGGTCCCTTCAAAACCTATTTATGCCTTAATCAAAAATAAATATATGCTAACTTAGAATATTCTATGTGAATTTAAAGAACTTGTGTTAGTCCCAACCGGTACTGAGAGGGGAGGGATGAATTAGCACTTAACCAGTTTTACATAATTAAAACTTTTAACTCAAGTCTACACTAACTTAATATTCATCAATACACGTAATTACTGCAGAAGAATATGCATGCATGAAAAGATATACAATGAAACCAAGATTTATCTCGTGGAGACCCAAATGGGAGAAAACCACGGTGTGAGTAGGAACTCACAAAATTTGTACTCTTCTAGAGTACGCCCGATGAAGAGCCATCCATGTTAGGAGATTATAAAGACACTGTTAGGTGCCACCCAGTTAAGGGCTTTTCTTTAAGGCCTGTTAGTGCCTTTACCCTTCTAAAGGTAGCCTAGTTAAAGGACTTAGGAACATCAATTAAGATGTCACTCAGTTAAGGCATTTTACAAAGGGGCTTGTTAAAGTCCACCCGGTTAACGGATTTGAGTTGCAATGGTTAGAAATCAACAGAAAGATGATATGCTGGAGTAGCTACTAATAGCTTGATCAGATCACAATGAAAATCATACTCTATCTGCACCAGTTGTGTCTACTCTGCACAACACTGGTTTTCTGCTTATACCTTTAGCTCTGCACTCTGTCGATCCTCTAATCCTTGGCTCTTCACTCTGTCAGTCCTCTAACCCTCAGCTCTGCACTCTGCCAGTCATCTAACCCTCGGCTCTGCACTCTGCCAGTTCTCTGACCCACATATCTACACTCTACTGGTCTACCTCATACACTCTCTGCTCTGCTAAATCTTTTAGCACTTCCTCTCACTCTACTCTGCAATTGAGATCTCCTTCTACAGGATCTACTCTTTGAAAATTTTATGATCAAGAATTTTTGAATGAACTCAAAAATACTTTATACATTTTCTATTGTCACCTTCAGGTGTTTCCTCAATCAAATCAATCATAGATTTTAGATAGTTTCAAATTCAAAATCTCTCAATCTTTCTCTGTGTGCCCTACAACAATTTTGCCAACTACTCAACCAATTCTACCACCGCATCCCCCAAAAATAGTGACTTCTGGGTCAAGTTCAGTCTTTTAAATGCGAACCAAAAAAATCTACAAGTAATCATGGCTTAACTACATGATGATTGAAGTTGACTTCACCAACCTTTACTTTGGCGTAGACACAAGCTCACCAACTCACCTTTTGCCATCGCAACTGAATGACCGATCATCACTCCAAGATTTTAGGAAAACACCTATCTTCCTTCTGCTTAACTGGTCTACTGGTATACCACTGCGCTCTTCATGGTCGGTTCATCCTTTGATGTTGATTTGTAGTGCTTTTATCAAGTCTCTTCTGCTATTTGCCAATGAGGTTCCGGTTTGCATACAACCTCAAGTCTTCTTTCCTAAGTCACCTTTGGTGACTTCATTATCATCATAATGACTAACCTAAAGATCTGACCTCAACACCGATCTTCTTGAGTGACAGACCAGTTAGCTTAGTCTCTCTTCCCTTGAGCTGATTGAACCTTGATCACTTGTCTCTTATGTTGCTTCCATGTTGTTTACAAGTCATCACCTTTGCTACTGAGATACACCACTCCACCGGTTAGTGTTAGACATCAATGAAAATTCTCAACAAATACATCGGTTCTCTAGATTAACCGATTGTTTCAATGGAAACACTTCACAATCTATCTTATCAGTTGCTCCTGCATGTACTTTCTTCATTTCTTTCTTTGTTTCTGTATCGGTTATTACTTATTCTCTGAGTAATGAATATCTCCCCCTAACACTGGCAATATTGTGTTTCAACAACTTCATCTCAATCACTAATTACTAATGCTTAAACACTATAAACGTATCTCTCCCTTTGACAACAATGCCAAAGTTGTATTTCAGTACACTTACAAGACTGCTCCCCCTAACCAGAGTAGTCCACACTTATCAATCTAGTCTTAGATATTTTTCATTAGGAAATCATACCAGATTGATACAAATTTCTTTTTACTTACTTTACTGCAGGTGGGGGCATCACCCCTATCTTACCTCTGGGGTATTCAAAGGTGCACTTTTATAATGGCTTGGTGAAGATATCAGCCACCTGTTCTTTTGTTGGTATATACTCCAACCTCACTTCCTTTTCTTGAACCTATTCTCTGAGGTAGTGATATTTGATAGCTATATGCTTTGTCTTGGAATGCATCACTGGATTCTTGGATATGTCTATAGCACTGGTGTTGTCACAGTGAATTACCACAGGTTCAGTCACCTTTTCTTGGATACCTTCTAATAATTGCTTGATCCATACAATCTGTGTACAGTTGATTGCAACAACCACATACTCAGCCTCAGCTGTGAATTGAGCTATACAATTTTATTTCTTTCTTGTCCATGACACAATTCTATCTCCAAGAAAAAATGCACCTCCACTAGTGCTTTTTCTGTCATCAATGTTCCCTGCCCAATCTGAATCGGTGAAGACACTTAAGCTTAAGTCTCCCTTATGTGGATACTAGAGACCAAACTCATCAGTCCCCTTTAGGTATCTAAATATTCTCTTGACTTCCACCATATGAGTCTCTTTCAGATTTGCAACAAATCTGGCAACCAAGCCAACATCTTGTGCTATGTCTGGTCTACGGTGTACTGCATACTGCAACTTACCGATCATGGATCGGTAAAGTGTCTCATTCACTTCATGAGCCTCATCATTTTTGGAGAACTTGCAACCTGTAACAATTGGAGTTCCAATAGGTTTGCAATTTTCCATTCCAAAAGTCTTCAAGATTTCCCTTACGTACTCGGTCTGGCTAATGAATATGCCATTCTTTAGCTGTGAGACTTGCAAGTCGATGAAGAATTTTATCTCACTGATCATGGACATCTCAAATTATTTTCTTCATTTGATCTGCAAAACCTTTGCTCATCTCATCATATCCTCCAAAGATGATTTCATCTATAAATATTTCAGCAATTAGATGTTTTCTTTCTTCTCTGGTCTTTAGATACAGGTTACTGTTATCACTAGTTCTCTTGAACCCTATTCTTAATAGATATGAGTGCAACCTCTCATACCAAGATCTTGGTGCTTAGTTTAGCCCATATAGAGCCTTCTTCAGCCTACATACCATATCTATTCCATCTTCTGATGCAAACCCTTCAGGTTGCTTTATGTATACTTCTTCCTCTAAAACACCGTTCAAGAATGTTGATTTGATACCCATTTGGTAAAATTTGAATTTCTTGTAAGCAGCATAGGCCAGCAAAATTCTTACCCCTTCTAGCCTGGCCACCGGTGCAAAGGTTTCTCCGTAATTCAAACCTTTCCTAAGCATAGCCTTTGCAGACTAGCCTTTCTTTGTTTCTTACTATTCTACTAGTTTCATCCATTTTGTTTCTAAACACCCATTTGGTGCCTATCACATTTTTGTTTTCTAGTCTAGGCACTGGAGTCCAAGTTTCATTTTTCTCAATCTGCTCCAATTCCTCCTCCATGGCTTTTATCTAGTCTTCATATTTTAGAGCCTCCTTTTTTGTTATGGGCTCAATTATGGAGAGTAGACAGGCATTCTCTCTTACTCTTCTTCTAGTCAATACTCCTACATCTTTGTCACCAAAAAAATTTTCAGTAGAGTGATTATTTCTAACATACTTTGCTAGTACCAGTTCATTTCTTGGAGCTTCTTCTACCGGTTGTGCAGGTTCTACTTCACAAGCTTCTTCATTTGCCACTACAACAAGATTCTCTTTAGTAGGTTCAATCGGTATAGTGTACTTGAACCCTTTATAATCCTCTGGTTCACTCTTGCTATCCTATTCACTTTTCTCAGAGAACTCATCTACTTTGACATTTGCACTTTCCACAATCTTACCAGTCCTTTTGTTCAAACACCAGTATGCTTTACTCTTTGTGGAGTAACCTAAGAAGGTTCCTTCATCACTCTTGGGATCAAACTTTCTAGAGTACTCATCCCTCTTGATATAGTACCTTCTTCCAAATACTTTGAAATAGTAGACATTGGGTGAGTATCCACACCATAGTTCATAGGGAGTTTTATTTGTCCCTTTCTTCACCTATATTTGGTTCAAGGTGTACACAACAGTCCTTACTGCTTCTCTCTAGAAGATATGTGGAATATCCTTCTGTATCATTAGAGTCCTTGCACAATCAATAAGAGTTTTGTTCCTTCTTTCAGCAACCCCATTCTGCTGAGGTGTTCTGGGTGCAAACATTTGTCTCATAATCCCCTGTTCTTCATAGTAATTTATAAACTCTTGAGAGGTGAACTCTCCTCCTCTATTTGATCTCAGACATTTTAGATTCTTGCCAGTTCCTCTCTCTATTTGAGCCTTGAAGACCTTAAACATGTGAAAGGCTTCAGATTTTTCTTTCAAGAATACAACCCACATCATTCTTGAAAAGTCATCTACAAACAACATGAAATATCAGTCTCCATAGAAAATCTTGGTTCTCATAGGACCACACAAGTCTGTATGAACTAAGTCTAGCATATTTTCAGATGAGAAAAATTTGTTGTTGAAACTAGACCCGATCAACTTTCCTAGTTGCCATTCTTTACACATAGCGTTTTCAGGTTTCACAATATTAGGCATACCTTTGACAGACTTCATTTTACTGACTTTTGCTATGCTATCAAAGTTAACATGACATAGTCTTTTGTGCCACAACCAACTATCTTCTACCTTTTCCATTAGACAACTACCTATGGTGGTGTCTAGGTGAAACAAATTACCTCTAGATTGTTTACCGGTGGCAATCAAACTTCCTAATTTATCATTTATTTTGCATATTCCTTCATTGAATTCTAACCAATAAATTAAATATGTTGTGCAACACTTAACAGACTATATTTTGGCTCTTCTACCTAATATACATCTTCACAATTTGTTTTATCATTTAGAGCTATAGATCCCTTACCTTTTACTGCACAAGGAGCATCATTGTCGAATCTCATAGTTTCTCCATTGCAATCCTCCATGCTGAAGAATTTATTTCCGTCACTGGTCATGTGGTGAGTGCAACTACTATCAATTACCTAATCTCCACACCAGTTTGAACTAGAAATCAGTGCCATATCACCTTCCTCTGTGTTATCTTCCTTTACTACCACAAATGCAATTCCATCCCCATCAGATCCTTCTGATTTTTCATCAATAACTCCTTTTGTAGGATAGCACTCCTTCTTGCTCTTGTTCTTGTAGCTTCTAAAAGTATCCTTCCTATCTCTATCATTGTTAGGACATCTAGATGCAATATGACCTATCTTATTACAAGAGAAGCACTTTAAGGGTAGTTTACCTTTATACTTTCCTTTTCCTCTTGGCAATCTTCTTGCCAATAGAGCTTCAATCTCATCTTGTTCCTGTTCTTCAGATAACAGGTTGTCACTTTCATGAGAGTGACCGGTTCTTGTAGTAGAATTGCTTTCAGTTTCTTTTCTTCTCCTTGTTGGTGCATGCATCATGGAAGCTTTGAAAGCAGCATCAACCTTCGGTACATTGTTATCGTAGTTGCTTAGTTCAAAGGCAGTCAACTTACCGATCAATGAGTCGAGTGAAACACTAACTATTCCCAAGGATCCGAGTTCCTGAATTGTAGAAACCCTTACAACATATTGTGGTAGTAAGGTTATCAAGATTTTGTTGACCATGTCATCCTCTTCAATCTTTCCTCCAACACTTTTAATGGAGTTTACTACATCCTTTATTCTTTTACTATACTGCTCTATATTTTCTCCTTCATGCATCCTCATCTCATCAGATATTCCTCTCAAGATGTCTAATTTAGCCTTTTGAACATGAGGATCTCCTTCATAAACAATCTTAAGCTTATTCCACATCTGAAAGGTTGTTTTCAAATCTTGAACCTTAGCATACTCATTGTCAGATAGAGTGCTAGCAATCAAATCCATAGTAGCAGTGTTGTCTTGCCTTTCTTTGATTTGATCTGGAGTGAGAACCCCTGTAGGTTCATTGTACTCTATGAGTACATGGTTTCAGTATTGTTCTCCTAGGGTTCTTAGGTAGAGTTTCATTCTACTACACATAAGGTGTAATTCTCTTTAAAGAACTTAGGACCCTCCTTTCACATCATCTTGGATCTTTCCTTAAGCTATTAGGCTCTTCTGAATCTAAGGACCAAAGCTCAAATACCAATTTTTAGTCCCAACTGGTGCTGAGAGAGGAGGGGTGAATCAACACTTTACCAGTTTTACACAATTAAAACTTTTGACTCAAGTGTGCACTAACTCAATATTCATCAATACACATAATTACTGTAGAAGAATATGCATGCATGAAAAGATATACAATGACACCAAGATTTATCTCATTGAAACCCAAATGGGAGAAAACCACAGTTTGAGTAGGAACTCACAAAATTTGTACTCTTCTAGAGTACGCCCAATGAAGAGCCATCCCTGTTAGGAGATTACAAAGACACTATTAGGTGCCACCCAATTAAGGGATTTTGTTTAAGGCTTGTTAGTGCCTTTACCCTGTTAAAGGTAGCCTAGTTAAAGGACTTAGGAACATCAACTAAGATGTCACCCGGTTAAGGGATTTGAGTTGCAATGGTTAGAAAGCAACAGAAAGATGATCTACTGGAGTAGCTTCAGATAGCTTGATCAGATCACAATGAAAATCATACTCTATCTGCACCAGTTGTGTCTGCTCTGCACAACATCAGTTTTTTGCTTATACCTTTAGCTCTGCACTCTGCTGGTCCTCTGATCCTAGGCTCTTCACTCTGTCGGTCCTCTGACCCTCGGCTCTACACTCCACCGGTCCTTTGACCCTCGACTCTGCACTCTGTCGGTCTACCTCATACACTCTCTGCTCTGCTAAATCTTTTAGCACTTCCTCTCACTCTACTTTGCACTTGGGATCGCCTTCTATAGGATCTGCTCTTTACAAATTTTATGATCAAGAATTTTTGAATGAACTCAAAAATACTTTATACATTTTTTATCATCACCTTCAGGTGTTTCTTCAATCAAAGCAATCATAGATTTCAGAGGATTTCAAATTCAAAATCTCCCAATCTTTCTCTGTGTGCCCTGCAATAATTCTCCCAACTACTCAACCAATTCTGCCACCGCATCCCCTCAAAATAGTGACTTTTGGGTCGAGTTCAGTCTTTTAAATGCGAACCAAAAAATCCACAAGTAATCATGGCTTAACTACATGATGATTGAAGTTGACTTCACCAACCTTTAGCTTGGTGTAGACACAAGCTCACCAACTCACCTTTTGCCACCGCAATTGAATGACCGAACATCTCTCCGAGATTTTAGGCAAAACACCTATCTTCCTTCTACTTAACCGGTCTACCGGTATACCACTGCGCTCTTCATTGCGGGTTCATCCCTTGATGCTGGTTTGCAGTGCTTCTATCAAGTCTCTTCTCCCGTTTGCCAATGAGGTTCCAGTTTGCATACAACCTCAAGCCTTCTTTCCTAAGTCACCTTTGGTGACTTCGTTATCATCATAATGACCAACCTAAAGATCTAACCTCAACACCAATCTTCTTGAGTGATAGACCGGTTAGCTTAGTCTGTCTTCCCTTGAGCTGATTGAACCTTGATCACGTGTCTCTTATGCTACTTCCATGTTTACAATTCATCACCTTTTCTACTGAGATACACCACTCCACCAGTAGCACTCCACCGATCAGTGTTAGACATCAATGACAAATCTCAGCAAGTATATCGGTTCTCTGGATTAACTGCTTGTGTCAATTCCAACAACTTGCACATCCATTTTCTATTGAAATAGTGGTCTAGAAGAAAAGATAGAAGAATAAATCTATAAATAATTTTGAGATTTTAAAAAAATATTGATATTACATAGTCATTAGGCAATTTTCAATCCTTAGTAAAACTAGTATAATAGAACATAACATAATGGTAGAGGAAAGAGGGACCAACTATCGAATGTAAAATATCAATTGCTTCTCATAGTAATTAAGATGGATTTGATGTTTTATCTACTCTTAAATTATACATTTAAAGTTAGAAAGATTCTACATATTATAGAACATTCTTTTTCAATTAAAAAATGCATCTATTAATAATATTAAAAAGATCATATAGAAAATGATGTTTATAGATTGAAACCAAATCAATTTATAAGAACATAAAAGAAACAATTCCAAAGTTGTTTGCATATGACAATATGCAATTATTTATTTTTGTCTAGAATAGACAACACATAACCTTTCATGATTATATTGTGAACATTAAGAATAAATCTTTAATGATCTTTAACAAGAATTGCTAGCTAAAATTAAACACTGACTACAAACCTTGAAACTTCACATTACTTTTTAATATCTCTTTTAATTTTCTAATAAAAATTGACAACTAAATAAACATTAAAAAATAACCATAAAATGCTATAACTCTTTTTAAAAGAATACTTGAAAAGCTTGCTGCAACATGAATGGAGAAAGGTAAAATGCCAAAAGGTACTTTTAAGCAATGAGGAATAACAACTTGTTTTTTTTACCACCCTTTTCTCACAACCTTATCTAAAAATATAAAAAGGAAGATTCTAGAGGAATTGACCTTAGCATGCATTCCCTCTTAGATTTGGTCAAAGTATAATGATACGCTAAAACTTTGAGGGGGTGATGTTAGAAAATATTCTTCAATAAAGTGGTTTGTATCTTCCATGAATATTCTTAAATAATTTTTTCAATTTTGACAAGAGATGCAAAGCGTCAAGTTCCTTCCAATGTGTGGTAAGTTGGAGAAGATGAAAGTAAAGAGAAGAAAACTGAAATAAATTTTAAAATTAAATATAAATTGAAAATTGAAATATAATAAACTAAATGTAAATTCAAAATATATCAAAATCTAAATATTTAAAAAGTTCAATAATAAATAATAAATTTGTTTAGTTGATAAATAATTAAATTAAAAAGGAAGTAAATTCTTTTATTTATCTTGACTATAGTTACAATGTAAATCCAAATTGGAAATAATGAACAAGGTTAGGGTTATTATTTATTTTAAATATTTTTTTTTCTTAATAACCATAATAAATATATATTTTTATCAATGTTAAAATTGTTTGATATTAATTATATTTTGTATAAATGCTTTTATTTATACTTAAATTATTTTAAACTTAAAAATAATACTATTTTTAATTTTTTATTAACTTAATAAATGTATTATATACAAAAGTTACTATTATATATTAATAATTTTAATAATTTTAATAATTATTTTTAATAACATTTATATTTATATTTTGATTTTGTTTTCTATTTTAATTCTTAATTTTAATTTTTAAGTATTTCTAATTATTTATATCAATTTTTAATTTTTATTTTTAAATACAAAGTCAAAATATAATTATTTAATAATAATTTAAATTCTAATTAAAAAAAAAATTATATTAAATATCGAGAGACCAAAATAAGGAGAGTTTATACAAAAACGAGGATGGGAGGCAAAGCCTCAGCCATTAACCAGTGGGATTATCCAACTGAACAAAGACAACCTCCTACACAAAAAAAGAGTTATGAGAGAGAGTATATACAGTGAACCATGTACATCAACTAGAGGCTACTGGACACCTATTGCAAAATCTCATCCTGGTTTTCCATCTGTGTTGTCCATCCTTGTGCCCCTTCCATCCACACTACCTTCTTCCGCTCCAGGACCTGGGTAAACATTTCGAGCCTATCAAAGTAGGAACCTCTGTTGTCCCTGAGTTCCTTGATCAGTTTCTTTAGAGCCTCATCGAATGCAGTCTAGTTTTCCGCAATTCTAGCCCATTCAAAGCCATCCTTCATCTCATATATGAACATGGTTGCTTGGCCATCCCCGAGGAAATAAAAATCATGAATTTAATAAAATTAATATAAATAATAAAAAATCCCCAGCAAGTGAAAAGAACTCTAAAAACTTCGTGAAAGGGGGCATGAATGCATAAATATCCAGACAGGAACTAATAATAACATTAAAACAATACTTCAAATCCAAAGAAAATCTATTTAGACCAAGATTGTGACATTCCACAAATCAAATCTTTAAAAAAAAGATTTAGTGCCTACTTTATTAAAGACATGATGGTTTCCCATCGTTCAAAATTGAATGTCGTTGTGAGGTAATTAATTTTAGATTAAAAGCTACTCATTATTATTATCATTCCTTCATAAATTTGCTGATCTGGTGACAATTCCATCATCGTACTTTACAAAATGAGGGCAGCGTTTGTAACACATAAATAAATCCCTGACAAAAAAAGAACACGGTGAGTTTCCTTGGAAACGCGTGCAGTGAGATAATTACTTTAACAGTAAGTGATGTCATAGTAATAATTATAGGAAAATTCTGTATTTTTTTTTGATAGAAATTAAATTTTATGCCTACTAAAATTAATGTAGACCAATCAGATGAGAAATAAATCATGTTTTAAAAGTTTTTTTGTTAAAAATTGTGCATGTCTATTTTTGCAAAAACAAAAAATTATTTTAGTTTGAAAAATTTTGAATACTGATTGGTTGTTAAGTACAATAACTAATAACTATTTAACACCATGGTGGATGCATAAGTATTCCTGCCATTGGCAGAAACTAATAATAGTAACAAAAGCATACACAACCTCTAACTATAATCGGTATTATTGTTATACATATTTATTTTAAGTAATATATTATGATAATTTCAAACAAAAATATACTTTAATTTACGAGTAAATTATTTTTAAAAACATTATCAAAGTTTACAACATATATTAATTATAGTATTAGTGAAAATTGTGTATTCGTGATTTTAAATGTTTTATAGTCATAATGTTTTGTTATTTTTGATGTATTGTTTTGAGACAAGATTTAACTAAATTCATAATTCTTTTATATAGTTTTAATGAAGTCTAGTTATCAAATTCTTGAGCCTCTTTATCATTTATAATTCTAAGCTTTCATTTGGATCTCACAATTTGCCTCCACAAATAATTCAAGAACATCAACTATTATATACTATTATTAAATATAGATTGGATTAAACAAGCCTTAGTTTATAACAATCTACTTTAAATATAAGTGGTAAAGACTTATAAGATATCATCAAGTTTATTCTACTAATTTACCAACATCTAAAGTAAATAATAAGGGAATTGATAATGTGGATCACAAATCTCTTGATTTTTTTATTTTGTCCGTTATTATTTGACGTGTTATAGTTTATATTGGATTCCATGTGATGCATGACAATATAATTTATTTTTTTCTGTTGTATTTGGATTATACATCATCCATGTTATACCTTATACATTTTATTAGAATTTAAATTACTAATCACTTGATTACACTTATATTGGCAGTGATTAGCTTATGTCCATATACATGACATTTTGATCTTGAGGATGATTAGGGTTCTCTTGATTTTACACCTTCGTATTCTATAGAATATAAAGTGAAAGATGAATAGTATACCATCACTTCTTTGAAAATGGATCTCTCTGGATATGGTTAACCACCTTCAATTTTTTATGTAGATATTACTAAAAATGAGGGTGCTCCTACTCATGGATCTGAATCTAGTTCTATTTTTTTTGTGTTCCATCTTCTCAACTAACTAATAATATAATCAATATTTTTTATATTTTATAAAAAACTTGATATACTTGAAAATATTTAGGTTTGAAAGATTGGACTACGTTCTAACCTATTCAACTATTAAATAAACATAATACTTAATAAAAATGTTTCAATCAACATGCGTAGTTAATCATGACATAGATTTTCAATTGATGCATCTTAAATTGTCTTATCCCTGTTTTCGATTGTGATACAAAAATTGGATAACCCCTTTGAATTTTTTGCATTTGTTTTTGATTAAGGAAAAAGCAGGTTTTGAAGGGGCCCTGAAATCCTTTACAAGTAGAACTTAAACAGCAAAGCTACGAGAAACAAAAAAGAACAGAACCACAAAAAACTAGCAGAAAACTAAAGAAAACCCAAAAAAGCCCCATAAAGCCAGCAGGCCTTCTAGCATTCAGATTTTTTCCAGGGCTTTAGCCAAGGTGTTGCTGATTTCATACAGCTCTTTGATGTTGTCTTTGAAGTTAGGGGGATCCTTAGCTAAAGCAGCCATAGCTTTCTTGATACTCGCCCTGGTTCTCTTCGCAGTACCGCCCACCGGAGTAGCATCACCGCTTCCAGTCTGGATGGTCTCTTCCTCCAGGTCAAGATCCACGACCGGTTTAGGAGTGCAGGTATGATCAAAGACCTTGGTGATGTCCTCCAGGTTTTTAATGAAAGCAGGGAGGATACTTGGGATAACTCCCATCAGATTTTTCATCGCTTCTTTTCCCTCTTCCAGCGATTATACCTTATTCTCCATTTCCTGCTTCCAATTAGTCTGCTCTCTATTTTCATCCTCCCTCTTTTCATCCATAATTATCCCCTTCTTATCCAGGTTTTTGAGGGTCTCGTAGGTCCATCTATCGAAATCCATTCTAGCCTCAGAGAGCTTCTTGAGGTTATCTAGGATAAGCCCTTTACCAACACTTTCCTTGTCCTCGCTATCCCTATCCTCAATCAGATCCTTCTCAGAGTCTTTTTTCATTTCCTTCTCAGAATTCACTTTGGTTTCCTCATTATCCTTGGGATCCGCTTCTTCCATCAGATGGTTGTTGTCCTTACCAGGGCATTCGCTGAGGATAGGGCTTTCTTGACTAGGGTCATTATCAGCACTTTCTTCCTTGTTACCCAGCTCCTCGTCTTTCCAGTTGTCTTCACTATTGGAGTCATCTGTCTCCATTCCGCTGCTTTCCTTAACAATGTCCTCTGTTTCCAACCCAGGGACATTTTTCCTTTTTTTGCTGGAGGATGCCTTCTCCTTGCTAGTTTCTCCCTCTTCCATCTTTCTCTTGCCTAGAGAGGTGGAAATCCTCTTATTTTCTAGCAGGGCGAGGGTTTTGCAATGCTCATAGATGAGCAATAGAAGCCCGCAGTGGAGAATCGGGCTGAAAGGGTTAATCCTGTGTTTGTTGAGAGACCTGGAGAGGGACCGAAAAAGTTAGTAGGGCAGGGATACCTTTTTGTCATGTCTGAAATGGTTTAAGAGCACGAAGTGGTAGGTGTGGGCCCTAGAGAAATGACCTTCAACTATGATGTACTCCATAATTGCGTTCAAAACCCAGCCCCACAACTTCTTGATGTTTGCAGCTTCATAGTAGCCCCCAGTAGCCTTGCCAATTTTAACCCTCTCTTTCTCTTTTTGCGGGAATAGGTTAACCGCGTTGTTGGAGACTTTAAGGTCTCGAAAGAAATTAAGCCCACTGTGGGGCATTCTGGTCATAGTGGAAATGAGCCCAGTGTCTAGCTTAAACTTAACTCCATAAAGTTTAAAAGAGCCATTAGACCAGTTTTCAGAAATATTGGAAACGGCTAAGTTAACCCTACCTTTGTCATAGTCCTCAAGCTTCTCCATGAAGCTGGTAAGAGAGCCCTTCTCCAATTTCACCTAGACTTTTGGCATCACTTTCCAGGTCAATGTTTTGTCTGGTTCTTCCCACCTTAGGTCTCCTCCCATCTTCGGATATGGACTATCTACTCTGTTTCTTTGCAAATTATAACCTTCTTTCCTGATGTTGCTCAAGTTTTTGAACTAAGTAACCCACAGAGCGTGCGGCAATTTATTAGAGATAATAGAAGATCTGCTGCAATACCAGGTAATGATGGCCTTTCCAGCAAGGCGTAAATGATTCTTTTTACTTGTCATGATTAAATTGTCCTTCTCTCCCCATATAACGATCCTTTCTAAGGAACTCTTTGATATTTAAATTGAGATCCTCCTCATGCCAAATCATTTGAGAGTCGGAGTTAACTCTAGTATTCGCTAAACCATCTGCAACACTTTTTTGCTCTCTGAAGGCATGTTGAATAATAATTTCTTTGAAACTGGCGATTATCTCCCTAGCTTTCATGATGATATTTTCAATAGACCAGGAAGGCTCTGATTCCCCCTTTAAGTACTTAATAATATTAAGTGAATCTCCCTCAAGCCATATTTTATCATAATTTAGATTTTTGGCTATAATTAAGGTATTCAAGGTGGCAGAGGCTTCAACAAAATGGCTAGTTTGATTCCCTAGAGGACTAGCCACTGCCTTAAGACAACTTCCAGCAAAATTCCTGATAATGCCCCCATATCCAACTTTACCCAGATTCTCTTTAGAGGCCCCATCAAAGTTAGCCTTAATCCATCCTTGTGAGGGAAAACACCATACTAGACCTTCTCTTCCAGTCTCCTTGCTAGTAGTAGTGGTAGAAAGGTTCCACCTATCTTTAAAATCATCTTTAGCAGCAGGTCCCTGATCAGTGCAGTAGAGGCATTTAAAAATACTCCTAAAGATTTTATCTGCAACCACTTCAGGAATAGCCCTTTTATCCCTAAAAATCCTGTTGTTGCACTCTTTCCAGATATTTGAGATAACAATCAGTAGAGTAAGTTTCCAAGTCTCCACAATTTTAGGATTAAAATTAGGGCAATGCCATTGAAGCTAGGTGTCACCTAGAGAGTTCAAGAAGACCCAGCTCAGGTTCCACCTGGTAAGGATGATTTTCCAAATATTCTGGCTAAAAGTGAATTGATTGAGAATATGGCAAGCTATCTCTTCTTCCCTGTAGCAAAGAGAACACCTATTAGGAAAAATAATACCTCTTTTATGAAGATTGTCCAGGGTTAATACCTTATTTTGGATGAAAATCTAGAAGAAGATATTGACTTTAGGAACTAACTTCTTGTTCCAGACTTTAGCCCATATGGGAATTTCTTCCACCGGGACATTGTGTATATCCATAGCAGAGGAAACAGAGTATTTCCCATCCATAGTTTCCCTCCATATCAATCTATCATCTTTGTTGTCTCTAGGGATTCTAGTAGAGAGAGAAATTTGAAGGAACTTGAGTTCCAGACACTGTTGGCTAAAATCAATCCAGTTCCCATTTCTCCAGTAATCTCTTACCATTTCACCAAACCTTCTTTTAAATCAGTCTTTCCAATCTTTAAGGATTGGGATTTCCTCTAGAGGTTTATCCAGGATCCATCTATCTTCCCAAAATCTTATTCTCCTCCCATCCCCAAGGTTCCAAGTTCTGCCAGCAGCAACCCAACTTTTAGCTAATTGCACAACATTCCATATGGCGGATCCTTCAACTTTAAAAGAGTTGTCAAAGAATTCTTCCTTAGAAGGTTGCATATAGAGATATTTGTTTTTCCAGATAGAGTTCCATTCTCTTTCCTCCCCTTTGAATCTTCATATTTGTTTGGCTAATAAAGCTTTATTCATAGATCCAATGTTCCTTAAGCCCAACCCACCTGAGGCCTTAGGGGAACAAATTTTATTCCAGGCAATAAGGGGAATTCTATTTTTAACTTCCACTCTCGACCAAAGGAAATTTTTTTGGATTCTTTCAATGGCTTCCACAAACTTTGAGGGGATTTTGAACAAGCTAAGAGCATACACAGGAAGATTTTGGAGAGTGGATTTGAGCAGAGTGATTTTACCTGCTTGACTTAGGACAACCCCTTTCCAGCCAGCAAGTTTCAAGTTAATTCTGTCAATAAGCTTTTTCCAGAAGGAATCCTCAGGCTTGAGACACAGAGGAAGCCCCAAATAGGTAGAGGGAAACTCAGAGATGTTGCAGCCAAGAATCCTACCAATCCTTAGTTGCCTTTGGACCAGGGTATTGATGAAAAATAGGGAGCTTTTATCCCAGTTGATTTTTTGGCCAGAGGTAGATTCATAAGTATTCAGAATAATCTTCATATTTTTAGCTTCCAAGATGGTGGCTTCCCCCATGGTAATTTTTTGTATTTGTTATTTAACTCTCTAAGTTTGTTTTTCAAGACAAATTTTCACCTTGTTAGTCTTTTTGGGACTTTCATGGTTGTCCCCCGATCCTAGTTAAATTGTTAATTCAAAAAATTAACTTAAAGTTGTCTTTCTAAAGTTTTTCCAAAATGGTACAATATCAAAGTTAAACTTGGATACTTCTCTAGTCTAGGCCTTTTTGGTGCAAATCGGACTTATAAGTTTCAAATACACCTCTTTTTGCCTTTAGGTGCAAATCAAACTTATAAGTCTGAATTGCACCTAAGTATACAAATGCACCCATATTTTGGGATTACAAACCCGAAATACACATCATGGTGTATTTTAGGTTTACAACCTCAAAACACACCATTTATTTTGCACATTTGAAGCTCATTTATTGTTTGTCTTTAAAATCGATTCGATTTCTTCTTTCTTTTAAACCTTCTTTGTATTTATTTTGGGTCCTTTTGTATTCCATATTTTCTTGAGTACCTAAAGCTTTGTCAAGTTGTGGAGATCTAAGACCTGAACCCGATTTACAATCTTCCCTTTTTTCCTATGTATTTACCTCTTTCTTTCTCTTTTTAATTTTCTTGTTTTGTTTTAGGGTTTATGTTCCTCCCTAACCCATTAGTTCGGGTTTTTCTTTCCCAAACTTTGTTTTTGTTTTTAAAGAATTTCTATTTCAGTGGATGTTGCTATTGTAATCTTGTCATACACCAATTTCTATTTGTTTAGTGTATGGCGAGGTTGTATCCCCAACATACATCAGATACACCAAAGACCACAAAAGCTAAATTCCATTGTTTGGTGGATGTCGATGGCATAGCCCCAACATACACCAAATTCCTTTGTTTGGTATATGTTGGGGTTACGACCCTGACATGCACCAAAAAACTAGAATCATTTTATTTTGTTGTTTACAATGGTGTGAATCAAGTTTGTAAGCTCAATCTAAGTCACTTTTTTGTATGAACCTTCCAAAGTGTAGATCGGGTTTACAAAATCTGACATGCACCAATGTGATTTGCCATCTTTCCCAAATGCATATCGAATTTATAAGTCCGAAATGCACTTCTTTCATCACACCTAGTTTAGGTGTAAATCAAGTATGTAAACCCAATTTGCACCAAGTTCACACACATGTAAATCCGGGTTACAAACCCGATTTACATCCAAAGTTGGTTTGGTTCTACCAACAAATTAGGGTTTTAGAAACCCTAATGAAGTGAATTTGATAAACTGAGCATGGTGATGATCTCTTTCCAAATGTTACAGTTAAATTCACAGTCAGATGATGGAGCCATGTCCAAGAAAGAGAACCATGAAGTTTAAGAAGTGGGATCCTGATTTGATCTTCCCACCTTCTTTAGTGTCATCTTATATTGACAACATTAGAGACATAGACATTGGTCATGTATATCTTGAAGAATTTCTTAGGAGAGTTAAAGAACCACCTAAATATTATAAGATGGAGGCAACTATAAACAATATTATTCACTTAGTCACAACTTTTCCAATGTCGGCACAGAACCTTGAATTTGTGTTAGCATTAGCTAGTAGGTTTGATCTAGTAAGCAGGTCTATCAAGGATACTGAAGGAAAGAAAACTCTCATTAAATTGGATGAGGACTTCTTTGATACAATTTTCAAATGTCCAAACATTGATCAATATGCCAATATTGACATGCAACCAACTTAGGCATATTACAACAATAATTCAAACAAATGTAGGAGGAATATTAATGATATTTGGTTGAGATCTTCAATGCCCACAATTGCAAGATATCCTAAGACCATTCATCGAAGTGACCTCTTTGAGGAGGTGAATTATTTGATTGCTCTTCTTAGTAGGGTGAAAGGGCTCCTTGTTTTACATACATATCATGAATGGATGTATCAATGCATCCATATCATCCGACAAAGTAAGAAAAATATCTATTTGGGTAAATAAATAAGTGATGCTTTGTGTGAGAAACTTACCAAGGCCCCAACTACTTTGAAGTTTTATATGACTTCATATCTAGTGTATGAAATACCCTCAATGAGGCACTTTCCAGGGCTATCAACAATAGGGGATATGAGCCAAATTACAATATATCAATATTCTTCTCAATTGACTCTAAAGAATATTTTACATCATTTTAGGAGAGCGAATGATGCTATCTTCTATCACTACATGCGTATGTTTGATAAGGATCTCCAAAAGAAGAAGGTGTTAGATGAAGCCTAGAATGTGGTGAACTAGTATGGGTGTATTTTCCTACAATTCCACTACTTTCAGCTATCTTAGAGTATGATGCCATGATGATGAGCCTTTCATTCTCCCTAAGTACCCATTGGAAAAAACTGTGTTCATGGAGTTGGCTCATCAAATGGTAGTAATGCATGAAAGCGAGTCAATTTCACCCAAGCCTAGGTTCAAGTTTTCTCTTGCCATAGGGAGATATTCAATCAATTCCATTTACAAGGCTAGGGCCATGGATGAGGAAATGAGAGGGGTTACAATGAATCTCTTCAAGGATAGTAAATATTTTGAACAGAGGGGCATGAAGAACAAGCTAAAGATGAGCTATACTCTTGTTCATCGTGTGGAAGATATCTAGATAGATTGTAGAACAAAGGAGCATATCAGAAAGATTGATTATTTTCATCTCACTATTGACCAATTTGAGAACCTAAATCTTGTTGATATTCCTAAAATTTTTGAAGATGATGGAAACATTATGGATCCAATGTATGAGAACATAAGATTGCATATTCACCACTTCCTCTCATCTAGTGGTTGCAGAAGGAAATGAATTCAATAAGGGATAGGTTGTAGAATATTCTTACCAATACTAATGTCTAGCTAACAAAAAAAGGAATTCAACTAAATCCATTCTAGACTAGATTGGAATATGATACTACAGGACCAGTGGGAAAGACTTCTAAATTGAGGGCTAAGAACAGGTGAGATTCAACTATCTCAAAAGCTCCCAATTCAAGTTTACTATTGGTAAAGGGAAAGATAGGAGTCAATGGGAATCATCAGCTTAGGACACTAAAAAAAAAAGAAGAAGTTGAGGAAGGATTTCTTGAGGAGGATCCACAACAAGAAGAAGGATGAGAGAAAGAACAAGAAGAGAAGTATGATTAGGAAGGATTGCCTGAAATCCTAGTACTTCTTAGTTCAAGAGGACACAAGAATCCATTCCTCATACATCTCATGATACTCCAGGTAGTGTTCTTCTTCAAGTTCCTATTTATGATCCTATTCCTTTTGGTTTCATCATTTCTTATGCATTTGATGCTCTTGTTGTAGTAATCCATACCATTCCTTCCAAAACAATCAGTGAGTTGTCCTTAGATACTCCATAGGACAATATTGAAAATTTATTTTTCCCAAATTTGTCTGAAGTGTCTTCTTTATGTTAGAAGATTTTGATAAATTTATGTTAGAGATTGAACTTACACCCAAAGTTTTAGTCACAGAGAACCCACCTACAATTGTGACTTCTACTCCTCCCTTGTGACTACAAGTGTATAGAATCAATAACTTTCATCTCAAGTATTGGTCACATGAGTTGAAGATGACACACCTTTTCCACCCCAGTTACTCTCTAATACCCCAAGAGAAAGAATTGGGTCATCTCCCTGGATGGATTTGACTTTAGCCAGCTAGTTCTTGTCAAGCCTAAGGTTACAAAGAAGGCTAAAACTTTGTCTAGGGTGAAAGTGGATAAATAAAATAACAAGTATGTTGAACTTGAAGTGATTCCTTTAGACATAGATATCGACAAGATTCAAGCTACAAATTATGTCATTAAAAGAAATGAGCTAGGAAAATAAACTCATGAGGGAACTATGGAAGATGCTCAACCATCTTTTGATAATCTTGGAGCAAGGTATAATGAAGAGAAAGTCAAAAAGGAAAAGCTTACGAAACAAGTGGAACAACTCACCGCTATGTTGACTAAGATAAAAAATTCTTCAAAGGTGATTGATCCAATTACTTCGTCAGTTGATGAACAAGTTGTCAAATAGGCCAAGCAAGTCACCTCACAAGGAAGATTAGTGGGTGAATAGATGGATAGAATGTGAAGTAGTCACGGTAGGAGAGTCCTCAAAGAGAATAGTCTAGTTTGTGCAACAAGAGTAACACGATAGAAGCAACACAATGTGATGAACGTAAAGTAGAATCAAACTCATATTATATCAAGATATTCAAATACACATCATTGGTAACATGTGGTCTTGCAAGTTTGGCACACGGGCCTGCTTACAAACATGCTCAAAATACAATATCCAGGTTCAAGCAAGAATGTGAGCCAGCTCCAAATCTCCTAATCTTCTGATTAATCTTCTATATCTAAATATTTATCTTCCATATGCTTAATTACATTGATGATATTCATAGCTCTAGGATGATCTGTGTCAGCCCAAGATGGAATAAATTCTGTTGAATAAAGATGTAATGTGTAGAACAACTAAGTTGGCCTCCGCCAAAAGAATTCCTCCAGAAACAACGTACAATCATGTGCAGACCCAGGGGAAGGTCATCCACAAACCAAGGGACATTGGAAGCAACAAAATTAGGCTCTACAAGCTACATAAATGAGTCGCAAGATTCTTCATTAGCAAAATAGGTCCAAGCAGCTCCGGTTACAAAACTGTCCCACGTTCTAGAAGCAATAACTTGCCAGAAATCCAAACGACCTACGAATCTAGGATAAGGTAGATGAACATGCCCATGAACAAAATCTAGCTCCACAAGATCCGATGAACAAATGTGGCAAAATGCAAAGTGAAATATTGAAACTACAATGCCAAACTAAACAAAAAAACAAACTAAAATGTAAATGTTTTTGGTTGATGCAAGATTGCCAAGAACAAGGGATGCTCCTGCATCAAAATATTGAGTCAAGGAGCACGTCTTTTATACTCTACAATTAATTTTATTAACAATTTAGAGGGTGTTAAGTTTAAGGGAGATAAAATATTGGATCTACTCTCACAAGAATCGCAGACACAAGAGAAAGACTTCGACTTATGGTTAAAGTTAGAAGATTTTAAATTGGATATTTTGATTGATAATGCAGTGCTCCCTTCAAGAGACATGTATATTTAACAAAGGGAGGCATTGGACTATCAGATGAACACTCTGGAAATGCTCATCAAGGATGTGTGAAAAAAAAAAAAAAGGAACATAATGATAAAGGGCAAGAAATCATTGAAAAAGTATTAGAACTTCCTTGTACATTCCTTCATGAGAATTAGAAGCCTCTTCATGAAGATATTTTGGATTATGGCAAAAACAGGTTTTGAAGGGGCCTTGAAACCCTTTACAAAATGGATTCTAAAATATTTAGAATCAAAGAAAAAAAATTATCCAAAACAAGATAGGTTGCGAAGTATAGAACATTACAAACAACAACCAAAATGACAACAAAAAGCCAGCATAAAGACCAAACACACAAACAAACAGAACCAACACACTAGTTAAATGAGGCTCTTGATGGTTTCACCACCTCTACCTCTAGGGTAGTCATCTTTTCAGCTATAACCTTAATTTCTTTGTAGTCCTCATTCTGAGTGGTCGCTTTCTTCTTCATATTGCCTCACATCCTCTTACTGGGTCCTTCATCAGCCTAGAGAACATTAGTAACATCTCCAATGGTAACAACAATTATGTCATGTTGCATTCTATCAAAGTTGTTTACCATTGCATTCATGACATCAGCAGTTTGCTTGACAATCTTATGGTTGCTAGACATAATAGTCTTAAGGGTAGCCTGGATTTTCTCATAGCCAATTTCCACCTTCGAGATTTTGTCCTCCAACCCTTTTTTCATTTGGTCAATACCTTCTCCAACCCTTTGAATGCATTCCAACACCGATTTTTTCTCCTCCTTTGACCACTGCCGAACCTCTTTTTGATTGCCTTGATTAATATTACCCATAGGAATGGCCTCCATTTTACTTCTCAATGCCCTTTGATTAAATCTAACCTCTTTCAACTTATGAAACAACCACTTAAACATACTAAAGGTATCAATGGAATGTTCCCTTTCCATCCCTATCACATCCTCATAGTCCTCCTTCTTATCATTGAGCTCAACACCTTTAGGATGAAGATCCTCATGAACTATAACACCAATATTAGCAGTATTAGTACCGAGGGGCGGTGAATGGGGAGACTGGAGGTTTTGACCCACACTACCCTCCTTCTCACCCACATAAACCTTAAGGTTACCATTAGGGCCACTAGAAATACGGGTATCCATAGCCGTAGAAGTAGAGGAAGAAGAAATCACAACTTTCTTCTGTTGGCATTATGAGAACCGGTATGTGGACATAATGACATTGTATGTTGTCATTGATGTCAATATGTTGCAAAGGTGTGAATCAGCATATGAGGGAACCAGTATAACACTGTGAATTGGCATTTATGCCAAAGTGAAGCAGTGTGCTTGTTTAAAGGTGAATCTGCACATGGAAGCATTGAATGACTACCAATTCATAGTCTCAACCTTAGGGTTTCCGATTGAAGTGCTTCAAGCCTGTGTGGCTCAACCGGTGACTTTGCGTGATGAGTTAGCATGACAACAAGAAAGAAGATCTTGCCTATCTACCTTGGGAATATGAGAAGACTATAAAACGGTGATAACGTGTGATGGGTTATCAGCCGCCATGGAAACAGTGGAAAGAAGATCTTGCCTATCTACCTCGGGAATATGAGAAGACTGTAAAACAGTGGAAAACAAACAATGGAGATTAAAGCAGTATGCTCAACGGTCAAGATTGAACCATTTGAATTCCTTAGCCTATTAGGTTTAGGGTTTAGGGTTTATGCTTCCAACCTAACTGTTTTCTATAAGGTTGACGTTGTGACTCTTTCTAGGGTTGTTGGAAAAAGTTGTGTGTGTGTATCTAAGAGAAGAGATACGTGATTCTTGCCAGACCAGAGGAGAGAAGTTATATCTGCAGAGAGTAAGTGCAGAAGGTGAAGAGGAGCTTAAGTAGATCTGCATTAGCATTGAGTGATATTATCAGGTCATTGATATACCTATTGATCTTTAACCACTTCAATAGTTGTGAAATCCCCTAATAGGGTAGCCTTAACCGGCTTGCTGTAAATCCCTTAACAGGGTAACTCGAAGTTATTGAGATCTGGAAAGCTAGAGACCTCTGGAAATCCTTTAGCTATTGAGTTCTTGAAATCCTCTAACAAGGTACCCTTACCAAGTTTTAACCCTTAACCGAGTATTGTAGCCATCCCTTAACTGGGTGATCTCTAACAGGATCAGTTCCTAGCAGAACCTTTTGTAATGTCTTTAACTAGACAAGGCTCCTAATAGAGCGGACTTCCAAAGAGTTCAAAAACAGCTTGTGGGTATTCATCCCCACCGTGGTTTTTCCCAGTTGGGTTTCCATGTGGAAAATATGTGTGTCATGTGTGATGCTTTTATCTTGTGATACTTTGTTATTGCCTGTTAAGCATATGATGGTTTTGTGTTTTATGCCTGTCAATAAAACATGTTGAACTAGCTGTTGTGAAGATACGATGATAGATTACTTGTTCATGCATAAGGGTGAAATGGTAGTGTATTTTTGAGTTGTGTGGAAATCTAAGTGAGTAACCGGTTTATGATTGTTTTAGTTGTTCTGGGTTTTACCGGTTGCACTCTATTTCAAATCGGTGTCACTGTTTGCCAATCATTTGGAGTAATTGTTGCTGAACCGGTTTAAGACTGGATTTTGCCTATACTAATTCACCCCCTCCCTCTTAGTACCAATTTGGTACTATTCATTCATCATTGAGTTATCAATTGGTATCAGAGCTCTCTAGGTCCTCTATGTTGTAAGCTTAACTTCTTGAGGTAAAGATCCCAGTCAAATGATGAAGAGGGAAGGTCCAAAGTTTAACAGGGAAAATTTTGGTATATGGAAAGATAGGATGAAAATATTCATCGGAAGCATGGGTGCTAAAAATGGGCAAGTCATGGAAGCCCTTATTAGTAGTCTATCTAACATTGAGTTTATTGATGTTTAGGACAAGGTAAATCCCAAAGAGGTATGGGATGCTCTTCAAAATATATATGGTGGTGATGAACATGTAAAATAGGCTAAGGAAGAAAGCCTGAGAGGGAAGTTTGAAGATATGCGGATGGTTGAAGGTGAGACCATTCGACAGTATGGAATAAGAATCAAAATAGTTGTGGGAGAAATCAAGAGTGCAGGTGGTAAAATAGAAGATTCCATTGTGGTAAGAAAAGTCCTGAGATCCCTATTGCTGGTCTATGCAATAAGGGTTGCTGCTATTTAGGAGCTGAGATCAATAGACAAGACTAAGGTATCCTTGGACTCCATCATAGCCAAGTTGACAGCCTATGAGCTAAATAGTTTTGATAGTAGTGTTCAAAAGACTGAATCAGCTTTTAAATCCTCTGCTATACCATCCAGAAAAGGAAAAGAAGCTAGCACTAGTGGTGAACCTAGATAGAGGAGAGAAATGGATGATGAGGAGATTCTAATGGCATTTGAAGCACTCCCTGCTAGGAAGCTTCCTAAAGGAACCGATAAATACAAAGGTAAGCTACCTTTGAAATGCTTTTCTTGTAACCGGATAGGACATATTGCTATAAACTATCCTAATGGTGATAACAAGGACAAACCAGAAAGGTTCAAGAAATTCAAAGGAGGAAACCAAAGAAACTGTTTTGTGGCAGTTGATGAAGGTGTCACAGATGAAGAATTAGAGGATGAAGAAAATGAAGATATTGTGTTTGTTGCTGTTAAAGAGGATGTGTCAGACAAGAAGGCTCTTGTCTCTTGGTTTGATAATTCCAATGAGTGGATCATTGACAGTGGTTGTTCTCACCATATGACTAGTGACCAGAGCAAGTTTCTATCTTTGAAGGAGTACGATGGTGGTGTGGTTCACTTTGGCAATGATGCACCATGCATGGTCAAAGGCAAAGGGTCCATCTCTCTGAATGGAAATAGTGCTGACAATGTGTACTGAGTTGATGGTCTCGGACACAACCTTCTGAGTGTTGCCCAGCTGAATGATAGTGGCCTCACTCTGGAATTCAAGAATGGAGTTTGCAGAATCAAAGGAAAAGATGGTGAATTGGTGGCCACCAGCATGCAGACCAAAGGTAACCTATTTCATCTGAATGCAAATATAAGTACATGTCTTATGGCTAAATTTGATGATAGTTGGATATGGCATAGGAGACTCTACCATGTAAACTTTGATAACATCATAAAGGCCAATAAGATCAAGGAAGTTAGAGGGTTGCCGGTGCTAAGCAAATTGGATAATACCTTGTGCAGAGAGTGTCAATTGGGGAAAATGTCTTCCTCAACCTTTAAAGGTAAATCTTTCACTGCTGACAACTTGCTTGATCTTGTGCATGATGATTTGTGTGGTCCTATGAAAACTAGAAGTGTGCAGGGTGATAGGTACTTCATGATTCTCACTGATGACTGCTCAAGAATGATGTGGGTCACATTCTTGAAAGACAAGTCTGAAGCCTTTGTAAAGTTCAAATCTTTCAAAGCATTAGTGGAGAAGGAAAGGGGTAAAAGGATCAAGTGCTTGAGAACTGATCAAGGAGGGGAATTCACTTCCGATGAATTCAACAAGTACTGTGAAGAACATGGCATCAAGAGGCAGTTATCTGCCCCCCAAACTCCATAGCAGAATGTCTTAGCATAGAGGAATAACCGGACCATAGTTGAAGTAGCTAGAACCATGTTGATTCAAGGAAAGGTAGCTCACACCTTTTGGAGAGAAGCGGTGAGCACTGCAGTCTACACAATGAATCAGGTACTCCTCAAGAAAGGTAAGGATAAAACTCCTTATGAGTACTGGACCGGTAAGACACCTGTGGTTAGCTACTTTAGGGTATTTGGTAGCAAATGTTACATCAAGAGGAGTGAACATCAGAGCAAGTTTGAAGATAAATGTGATGAGGTAATATTCCTAGGATATTCCACCAAGAGTAAAGCTCTCAAGTGTTTCAACAATAGGACTCAGAGAATTATGGAAAGTATCAATGTGAGAGTTGATGAAACCTTTGAGAAACTAGAGGAAATAGACATTGAGCAAGCTATAAATCAACTGGTTGCAACCTTCTCGGAACCAGTTGTCAATCAACCAAGTACTAGTAACAGTGTTCCTGAACCGATGAATGTTGAAACTGATGAAGATGAGGATGAAGAGGAAAAGAAAGAAGAACCAGTCAAGACTATTCCTTGGTATGTCAAGCTAAATCATGATCCTAGGTAGATCATAAGAGATAAGGATGCAGGAATCCTTACAAGAAGAAAGATCAGAGAAAACTCATGTTTGATCTCTGAATTTGAGCCTAAGTCATTCAAAGAGGCTCATAAAGATGAAGACTGGATCAAGGCAATGGAAGAGGAACTTGACCAGATAGAGAAAAATGGTACATGGTCCACCAAATGGGTTTTCAGAAACAAGCTGAATGAGGATGGCACAGTGATTAGGAACAAAGCCAGATTGGTGTGCAAAGGATATGCTCAAGAAGAAGGAGAAGACTATGGAGAAACCTTTGCTCCTATAGCCAGATTGGAAAGAGTTCGTATGCTTCTTGTATATGCAGCTTTTAAAGGCTTCAAATTATATCAAATGGATGTAAAATCTGCATTCCTAAATGGTGTACTTGAAGAGGAGGTGTATATTGAGCAACCAGATGGGTTTGTCCTATCTGAAGACAGTGACATGGTATGTAGGCTACATAAAGCCTTATATGGTCTAAAGCAAGCACCTAGGGCATGGTATGAACATCTACATTCCCATCTTATGAAGATTGGATTTGAGAGAACAAGTGAAGATAGCAATATCTACTTGAAATCTGAGGGAGATCAAATCCTGATCTGTGAAGTTTTTGTTGATGACATTATCTTTCGTGGAGATGACAAGATGAGTCATGAGTTCACTGATGAGATGAAGGAAGAGTTTGAGATGTCACTTATAGGGGAGATTAAATTCTTCATTGGACTACAGATCCAGCAGATGAAAGATGGAATCTTTATCACTCAGTCCAAATATGTCAAAGAGGTGTTGAAGACCTTTGGCATGGAAGATAGAAAATCGGTTGGTACATCGATGGTGACCGGTTGCAAATTATCAAAAGAGGATGACTTAGCATTGGTTGATGAGAAGGAATACCAATCAATGATTGGTAAATTGCATTATGTAGTGCATAGCAGACCGGATATTGTACATGTTGTTGGTATTACTGCAAGGTTCCAGAAAAGTCGAAGAGAATCCCACTTGGTTGCAATCAAGTGGATTCTTAGGTATCTGAAGGGAACAGTTGACTATAGATTGTGGTACCCATACAACAATGATTTCAACTTGAAAGTATTCACAAATGCTGATTGGGTAGGTAATGTGGATGATCGGAAAAGCACAACTGGTGGTGCATTCTTTCTCGGTGGTAGACTGGTCTCATGGATGAGTAAGAAGCAGAGCTGTATCTCTCAGTCTACAGTGGAAGTGGAGTATGTTGCAGCTTTCATGAACTGCACTCAGACAATCTAGATGAAGCATGTATTAGATGGCTTCAAAATCCCTGTATCTGAACCGATAAGTATATTCTATGATAACACAAGTGCTATCAATATTTCAAAGAATCCGGTTTTACATTTAAGAACCAAGCACTTTGATCTTAAGTATCATTTCTTGAGGGAAAAGGTTTACAACAAAGAGATTGCACTGGAGCATGTGTCTAGTAAGGAGTAGTTAGAAAACATATTCACCAAGCCTCTCCCAAAGACTACATTTACACACTTAAGAGGTGAATTAGGGGTACTGCCCCTTCAGGAGGTGAACTAAAGGTATATGCTCCACATCAGTCATGTATTGCATAGTCAAATCTTTCTTCAAGATTGATGTGTTGAAGGATGCTACTCCTCAGGGGAAGCAACACAATGGAACAGGGAAGTTTGTGCCTCTACTTTGGCATTGTTGTCAAAGGAGGAGAAGATGTAAAGCGGAGAAGATACCTGTAGCAATTGGGGGAGAAGATGTGAAGCGGAGAGATATCTTTGCAAATTGCGATCAATGCCAAAGGGGGAGATTGTTGGCATTATGAGAATCGATATGTGAACATAATGACATTGTATGTTGTCATTGATGTCAATATGTTGTAAAGGTGTGAACCGACATATGAGAGAGCCGGTATAACACTGTGAACCGACATTTATGCCAAAGTGAAGCGGTGTGCTTGTTTAAAGGTGAATCGGCACATGGAAGCATTGAATGACTACCGGTTCGTAGTCTCAACCTTAGGGTTTCTGGTTGAAGTGCTTCAAGCCTGTGTGGCTCAACCGGTGACTTTGCATGATGAGTTAGCATGACAACAAGAAAGAAGATCTTTCCTATCTACCTTGGGAATATAAGAAGACTATAAAACGGTGATAACGTGTGATGGGTTATCAGCCGCCATGGAAACAGTGGAAAGAAGATCTTGCCTATCTACATTGGGAATATGAGAAGACTGTAAAATGGTGGAAAATGAATGATGGAGATTAACACAGTATGCTCAATGGTCAGGATTGAACCGTTTGAATTCCTTAGCCTATTAGGTTTAGGGTTTAGGGTTTATGCTTCCGACCTAACTGTTTTCTATAAGGTCGATGTTGTGACTCTTTCTAGGGTTGTTGGAAAAAGTTGTGTGTGTGTATCTAAGAGAAGAGATACGTGATTCTTGCCAAATCAGAGGAGAGAAGTTATATCTGTAGAGAGTAAGTGCAGAAGGTGAAGAGGAGCTTAAGCGGATCTACGTTGGCATTGAGTGATATTATCAGGTCATTGATATACCTATTAATCTTTAACCACTTCAACAGTTGTGAAATCCCCTAACAGGGTAGCCTTAACCGGCTTGTTGTAAATCCCTTAACAGGGTAACTCAAAGTTATTGAGATCTGGAAAGCTAGAGAGCTCTGGAAATCCTTTGGCTATTGAGTTCTTGAAATCCTCTAGCAAGGTACCCTTAAACGGGTATTGTAGCCATCCCTTAACCAGGTGATCTCTAACAGGATCGGTTCCTAGTAGAACATTTTGTAATGTCTTTAACCAGACAAGGCTCCTAACAGAGCGGACTTCCAAAGAGTTAAAAAATAGATTGTGGGTATTCATCCCCACCATGGTTTTTCCCAGTTGGGTTTCCACGTGGAAAATATGTGTGTCATGTGTGATGCTTTTATCTTGTGATACTTTGTTATTGCCTGTTAAGCATATGATAATTCTGTGTTTTATGCCTGTCAATAAAACATGTTGAACTAGCTGTTGTGAAGATATGATGATAGATTACCTATTCATGCATAAGGGTGAAATGGTAGTGTAGTTTTGAGTTGAGTGGAAAGCTAAGTGAGTAACCGGTTTATGATTGTTTTAGTTGTTCTGGGTTTTACCGATTGCACTTTGTTTCAAACTAGTGTCACTATTTGCCAGTCATTTGGAGTAATTGTTGCTGAACTAGTTTAAGACTAGCTTTTGCCTATACTGATTCACCCCCCCCCCTCTCAGTACCAGTTTGGTACTATTCGTTCATCATTGAGTTATCATCTTCTTCTCTTTTTTGCCTTTTCTCATAAGAGACTTGGCCATTGGGATCTTTTCAGTCAAGTATCTTTTTTAAGAGGGGGAGTAGACTCATTTTTTGGATCCGAGTCAGAGTCCTCACCACTCAACTCTCTAGCACTAGTGGCATCTATGTGGGGGAAAAAGTGACACTAAGCAAACATGCCCTAATCTCACTTTCAATCACACATTTGTGGAATACGAAAGAGCCTAGAGGTATCGCACAATTGGCTACTTCTTTTTGTGGAAGAGAGAGCCACGGGCTACCTATTAGGATTTCTATTCCTTTGTTGTAATTGAAAAATAAAATGATGCAAGTTCAATCCCTAACCCCAAAGTGCAAGTATGAACTAATAACAAGATTGCAGAATTGAACTTAAATAATGGAAAGCTATAAACACAAGGACAAGACAAGAATGTAAATGCATACCCGATGTTAAAATATGAGTGAAAATGTTCGGGATGGGGGCGCGGGCACCACCGTCCTGATTCTGCCCCTGAAACTGCTGTTTTGCAACCTGAAAAGCTGTCAAAAATGCTAAAAATTGTTGTCTGATAGAAGGACCAGGGCGCCCAGTGCCCCTGTCCTGGGAGGACCAGGCCGCCCCACGCCCCTGTCCTAGTCTTTTGCTCTGAAATTTGGTGTGTTGTCCCATCTCAGTCTGCTTTCGTCGGATCTACAACTTGCGGCATCGTACGAATCCCGAAACCCAACCCCAAGGGAGGGGTACAAGCCAATCTTCAATCGGTGATCCCCTATTGCTCTTCAATGTCTTCAAAGCCTAAATGGATGAATGAAATTGATGAATGCTTGATGGATGGATGTTGAATGTTGTTGAAGTCTTCAAAGATCTACTCTTTCACTGCATAAAAGGCCCTTGAAACCAAAAATATCTTTCTTTCAAATGAAGAAAGAGAGCTCTTATATATGAAACCCTAGGTCTTAATTTCAACTTTTGGCCGACCTAGAGATTGAATCTCCTGCCAATTTCTTGGGGTTAAGCTTTATTTTATGATTAGATCGCGCTCCTAAAATTTCGGGAAAAATGTCCGGGACCATGTGCACTCCGGGCGCCATGGTCTCGACAACTTTTCATCAAATTTTAAGGGCCATCGGATATGATGATTTTAGAGAGAATCCCGAAGTTACAGGTGATTTTGAGATGTTTTGACCCCCGTAATCAAGCCCCCAAGTTCAAAATAGGACCTAATTAGGGTTTTTGATTAAATGATGTATTGGAAGAATAAAATGAAAGGGGCACACTTTAATGAAAAGGGCCCAGCTTTATGATATGGGAGATGATAAAATAGAACCCTAGACCTAATTAATTTAATTAATTAAGTGCTAAAGGGGAAATGCAATGCAAAATCCAAAATGCGCCAAGGCGGGTGCTAAACTAGGTGTGAAATTGTACCACCCTAGCAAGTGCGTACAATTTACGATGCTACATTTAGCCCCCACTTTACCAGTCATATGAACACTACGTGCATATGCAAGCTAAAGTACAGAAAAGTAAACATTATTTGAAAAAGGATATATCCATAAGTCTGTCGAACGAAGCCCCCAGCGGTATCTGCAGTACACAGTTAGGAACCGCACCCTACAAAACACGTGTTAGATCACAAAATCACCTAATGCTTACTAAGGAAGGTGATGAAAATTCGAGGGTAGCTATATGCCCCCCCCTGTTTCGGCTTGCTAATTTTAGTGAGTTGAAACAGGGTATCATGTTTACCACTTCGAATTGTTAAAGAATATTGATGACAAATGCTCACAAGAAGATTTGATATGAGATGAAAAACTAATGGAGAATCATTTGGTAAGGAAGAGGACTAAATCTCAATTTCAACACAACAAAGAGTGTGAGGATTTGAGAGTTCTCTAACACAAGATGAAGGATGTAAATGGAAACAAAATGCAAAGAGAAGAAAAGAAAGGAAAAAAGCATGAATACACACATTGGTGATCCATGAGAAGAATAGTGAGAGAGAAAACATGGACTTCTCGCCCCTAGATCTTGTCTAGGTGATCCATGTAAGGGAGGAGAGTGAGAAAGTCTAGCCTTATGCTGCTAGTTCCACTCAACCTTGTGCATGTGTGTGTAAGGGAGGTTAGAAGCACCTCATAGGAGTCTACACCCGAGTATGCTACAACCTATATATGTATAGTACAAAAGCGTGACATCTCGCTCTAAGAGTCTGTGCTCTGGTTCCGAGAATAATCACCTTGCATAAAAGAAAAATGGAGACATCTCGCTCTAAGAGTCTGTGCTCTGGTTCCGAGAATGACCCATTGCTCAAAAAGTGTAATGTTTATGTCATAATCAAAGTAGAACAAGGATACCTACCTTCATCACAAAAGAAGATACCCCAAAAATGCAACAATGTCGTAGATCCAAGCAAGAGAGTTTTGCACTCTTTAAGCAAGGATAAGATAATTGAAAAGGGATATCTTGTAGTATGTGTAAAGGAGATCCTTAGAGGAGAAGAGATCTTTGTACAAAAGACACCTATCCTCGAGAGGAATTGTCTTAGACAAATATAACATCTTCTAGAATAATACAAAGAAGAGAATAAGAATGCAATACTTCCTTCTTTTGTGAGGTGAAAGTGATTCTTAATGAAGGATGACGCTTTTTTTAACCCAATTGGGAGAGTGAATTCATTATGGATGTATTTTACCAAGTGCAAAAGAGGTTGTAGTCAAGGACTTACACCTCTTGTAAGAGAGAATCCTTGAACAAACAACAACAAACGCATACAAGGAATAACATCAAGTAATAAAGTTCACACCATCCACGAAATAGGAAAAAGTGGATCCTTACATAAAAATAAGGAAAGATCATTGCCACCCAAGGATAAGGATAATGAGAAGGACTTACACAATCTTCTAGGGAGAGATTTAGACATAGGCAAAATGTACTACATACTCACATGAGTTCATGCAAGCAAGACATTAGTGTATGTAAAATGCTCCTCACAAGAAGTGGGTAGGATAAGAAAGAGAATACACATCTTCTCCCATATCTAGGAAAAGAGGATTCTAAAGAAAAGATGATCAATATTTCCACACTATTACCCTAAAGAGATAACATAGAAAAATTAGGCTATTATGTTGCTTCAAAAATATGATTGCACTTGAAATTGTACCATCATGAATGACAATGAGCCCCCAGTAAATGAGCTACCAATGTCACATAATGATGAGCAACATAATAGCCATTAATGTTATTTAAAGACATGATAGATTGAATGAGGTATTTGAATATGACATGCTAAATGCTCAACTATAAGTGAGATCAAAAACATGTATAAAATGATAAAAATTGAAGAAGAAAAGTCACAAGAAATCTTAGAAGAGGGATGAGTGTAATTTATTAGAGCCTTATCCCTGGAGGAAAGGACTTTATGATGAATAGGAGATAAAGATTCATAAGTGGATTTAGAAATTTGAGGGGATTCATAAAGAGATTTGTTCATCGCCAAGATTTCCTTATGAGGGGAATGAGAGTTGATAGAAGTAGAAGATGATTTAGTTGAAGTGAGATCATCATCACTGCTAAATATAGCATTCACATTGAGAGATGGTCTTTTAGATGCTTTGGTGGGCTTAGAAAGATTATATCCAAGTCCAAATGAATATTCATGCATGTTATGTTCTAAAGGAACTTTAATTCCTTGTTCATTTGCGCCACAACCATTTCCACTATAGCCACTCTTAGCCAAAATATGGAAACCACGACCATAAAGATTAGCCATTTCAGAGAGAAAAGGTGGTTTTTCATAAGACAAAGAATCAAATTCTTCAGAATTAGAGGTGTGAGGAGAAGAAGTTTGAGAAGCAGCCACAAAATTATTGCTCATAGGTTCAAGACTGATTGATCTCTAGTTTCTTCCTTCTTTTTAACTTTAAGCTCTCTAGGAGGAACCCTATACTCACCTACAAAGGTGGGATTGAAATCAAGAGATCCCCAATCATCTTCTGTGAGAACCTTCTCAGGGTCAAAAGCCTTTTCATGTGTAGGTTCAAGTTGAGAAGAATCTTCTTCAGAAACATCAGACTCATCCAAAGAATTTTGACTATCAGAGGGTGATGATTCACCTATAGGTATCTTGTTTAATGAGTCATCACTAGAAGAGGAAGGCTTAGAAGAACTCCCTTTGGAAGTAGATGTTTCCAAACAAGCTTGAAGATTAGTATCACCTATCAAGGTATATGTCTTATTATTATAAATAAATTTAACTTGTCTATGCAATGTAGAGGGGATAGCTTGCATACTGTGAATCCAAGGTCTCCCTAATAACAAGTTGTATGTTAGATTTCCCGACATAACATGGATAGGAGTAGGCAAAGTAACAGGTCCCACTGTGATGGGTAAGGTGATAATACCTAATGAAGACTTAGCCACATTATCAAAGCCTCGAATGGGACGAGAGTCAGGCTCAATAAGGGATGTATCCACATTCATCTTATGCAATAGATTAATGCTACACACATTAAGGCCAGAACCATTATCTACCAGTGTTTGTCTTATAGCAGTGTCATTTATGATAACCACAATCATCAAGGGATCATATTGATGTTGAATTTCAATAGTAGGCAATTCATCTTGAGTAAACACAATTTGAGCTTTAGGATTCATCACAGAGTTAACCAAAGACACTATATTACTAGATGTATTAGGTGGAGGAACATTCAAATCTTTCAAGGCATCTTGTAACATTCCATGATGAGTGGAAGAAGTTTGGATCAAATCCCAAAGGGATATCTTAGCAGGGGTAGCTTTAAGTTGTTCTATGAGATCATAGTCCTTACTAAGCATTTGTGAAATACATGGAGCTTGAGGAGGAATAGGTTGGGAGGGAGGAAGTGAAGTTGGGATAACTGGAGGAGGATTAGGTTGCCTATTATTTCTTGTGTTATAGGTATGAGCAACCGCATTGTAACTCTCTCTAGTCAGTTGCTTAGCATACTCATAAGGGATCTTAGTAGAATAACCTCCTTGCACAGTAATAATAGGTTTCTTAGGAGTGCAAAAAGAATCATTAGCATAACCACCTTGAACCACTAAGATAGGCTTATTTAAAGGTTGAGAATTTTGAGAAGGACAAGCACCTTGGACAGTGAAGAGAGGTTTGTTAGGTGTTTCATTCACATGTATCAAATTGATTGAGGATGGTTTAGAGGAATGAACAAAAGTGTTGGAAGAATTATTGATAGTCTTCTCTTGCACTAAAATCTTATCACAGATCAAATCAATTTTAGGAGAGAGACATGTTCCAGTAGGAAGAGTAATACTAGGAAAGGTCATATCATCCTCTATCATCAAAGGATCTACATGGGGAATAAACTCTCTAGGAGAAGGATCAACATTACTCTCTAAAGTCTCACTTTTGAGAGGGAGATCTTTGAAAGAGATGTTAACCATCTTGTTTTGAACTAGGGTTTCCTTATGAGTAGAACCAAGTTGAGGAGAGGCAGAATAATTGAGATTCAAGGAAGGTGAGAAACTATCAAGGGAGTTTTCAATCTTGATTTCATCCCCTTTGGCTAGGGGTAGAGAATAATCTATACCTTCTTCTAATGGTTCATCCCAGATAGTGAAGTTGTTGAAAGGAATGTTTGAAGTATTGTCAATTTCGGGAGAGGAGATAACATTGTTTATTAATTGCTCATCCTTAGGAGGGAGAGCATCAATAGATGTGTTAAACTCATCCTCTTTCCTCAAAATATGTTCAATATGATCTTTGGGGGAGAGAGAATTAAGGAAATTGCTTATTATTTCATCTTCTTTCTCTAAGGGATGCTTATGGGTAAGACAAACTTTAGGAGAAGGGTAAGCATTTATCATTAATTCATCATCTCTAGCGGGAATTTTGTTGGAAAAGGAAATGCCATCACTAGGGAATGTAGGGATCATGTCATCTTCTTGCTCAAAAGGATCCTCATGAAGGGAGTGTTTTTTAGGAGGAACATGAACATATTTCTCCAAAGATTCATGCTTAGGAAGGAGATCTTTGAAAGAAGTGTTCATAACCTCTTGTTGCACTAACATGCCCCCATTGGAAGGACCAACTTTAGGAGAAAATAAGTCAATGTCCATCAATGCATTTTCACTTAGAGAGGCATCATGTAGGGAAGGTGAAGTAACATTAAGAAAGGTGTTTATGATATCATTCTCTTCCTCTAGCATAGCTAAATAGGAAGGGCACATTTTAGGAGAATTGTCAAGATCACTCTTAAATTGTTCATCCTTAGAGCATGGGAGAGTCTCAAAGGGATTGGTAGAAACTCTTTTAGGCACTAAAATGTTGTTATAGATGGGGGGAGGTTCTTTAGGAGAAGGAAAAATTGAAACAAGGGAAGCTAACCCATTATCACATCTATGAAATGAATGCATCATGACAACAATTTTCCTCTTTCAAATGATAACACATGCAAAATAGAAGGAAATATTTAATTTTAACCAATGCAAGCACTTAGAATGTAGATTTAGAAAATGAAATTTATGATTCAAATGAGTTCCTAAATCAGATTTGAAATTATTGATCCCAATTAAGCTATCCACAAGTTCAACTTTGAATTGAAAAATTAGGGTTTTTAGCAAAAATTTCCTCTAAATTTTTTGAATCTTGCAAGAAAAAACTTGTAAATGCAAATTTGAATTTGAAATAGCATAAACACTCAAATTTGAAAACATAAATCAGAATTAGAGAAGATTGCAGTTCATGTCGGGTTCACCAAAATGTGTGGGGGAAAAAGTGACACTAAGCAAACATGCCCTAATCTCACTTTCAATCACACATTTGTGGAATACGAAAGAGCCTAGAGGTATCACACAATTGGCTACTTCTTTTTGTGGAAGAGAGCCATGGGCTACCTATTAGGATTTCTATTCCTTTGTTGTAATTGAAAAATAAAATGATGCAAGTTCAATCCCTAACCCCAAAGTGCAAGTATGAACTAATAACAAGATTGCAGAATTGAACTTAAATAATGGAAAGCTATAAACACAAGGACAAGACAAGAATGTAAATGCATACCCAGTGCTAAAATATGAGTGAAAATGTTTAGGACGGGGGCGCGGGCACCACCGTCCTGATTCTGCCCCTGAAACTGCTCCTAAAACTGCTGTTTTGCAACCTGAAAAGCTGTCAAAAATGCTAAAAATTGCTGTCTGACAGAAGGACCAAGGCGCCCAGCGCCTCTGTCCTAGCAGGACCAGGGCGCCCAGCGCCCCTATCCTAGCAGGACCAGGGTGCCCCACGCCCCTGTCCTGGTCTTTTGCTCTGAAATTTGGTGTGTTGTCCCGTCTCAGTCTGCTTCCGTCGGATCTGCAACTTGCGGCATCGTCCGAATCCCGAAACCCAACCCCAAGGGAGGGGTACAAGCCAATCTTCAGTCGGTGATCCCCTATTGCTCTTCAATGTCTTCAAAGCCCTAAATGGATGAATGAAATTGATGAATGCTTGATGGATGGATATTGAATGTTGTTGAAGTCTTCAAAGATCTGCTCTTTCACTGCCTAAAAGGCCCTTGAAACCAAAAATCTTTTTCTTTCAAATGAAGAAAGAGAGCTCTTATATATGAAACCCTAGGTCTTAATTTCAACTTTTGGCTGACCTAGAGATTGAATCTCCCACCAATTTCTTGGGGTTAAGCTTTATTTTATGATTAGATCGCGCTCCTAAAATTTCGGGAAAAATGTCCGGGACCATGTGCACTCCGGGCGCCATGGTCCCGACAACTTTTCACCAAATTTTTAGGGCCATCGGATATGATGATTTTAGAGAGAATCCCAAAGTTACAGGTGATTTCGAGATGTTTTGACCCCCGTAATCAAGCCCCCAAGTTCAAAATAGGACCTAATTAGGGTTTTTGATTAAATGATGTATTGGAAGAATAAAATGAAAGGGGCACGCTTTAATGAAAAGGGCCCAATTTTATGATATGGGAGATGATAAAATAGAACCCTAGACCTAATTAATTTAATTAATTAAGTGCTAAAGGGGAAATGCAATGCAAAATGCAAAATGCGCCAAGGCGGGTGCTAAACTAGGTGTGAAATTGTACCACCCTAGCAAGTGCATACAATTTACGACGCTACAGCATCCTCAGAGGAGGTCTGAATAGAAACATTCATGGTAGGAAGGGCATGGAAGTTGAAATTAATCAGCACTAAAAGCCCTTCATGAAGTATGGGGAATTTGGAAGGGTTCTTCTCATGGTCTTTGAAATTGGCCCTTAAAGAAGACATAAGATAGAACGAAAAGGAAAACTTGACCCCATAACAAAAATAATTTATAATAACAAAAATGATGTCCATAAATTCTAGAGAAATGACCATCTAGGGTAAGATACTCCATGATTACATTAAGGAGTTTTGCCCAGAATCTCTTGATCACAAAAATATCATAGTAGCTAGCAGTCTTCTTCATGAGCTTGGATCTCTCTTCTTCATGAGCTTGGCTCTCTCTTCTTCAGTCTTTGGGAAATTCTGCACAACTTGCTCTGTATAAGTCCTATCTCTATAAAAATTCATCCCCTCAATCGATAGGTCAGTGACTTGGGCAATGAGGCTCTCATTAACCAACACCTTCCATCCATGGAGAATAATAATCTCTCCTTTCCAATTCTTGCAAAAATAGTTGGTGACATCCCTATTAGGACCCTTCAGCCTTTCAATGTAAGGGTTAAAACCCCCTTTCTTCAGAAGCCCTGAGAGCTTCTATTTTTTCTTCAACTGCACACAATTTGGTGACTCGGTTCTCTTGCTAGTGCCCCCCATTATCAGATCCTCTCTGTGAATAGCAACACTCACAACTTGCAAATTGAATAACAAACCCCACAAAATACCAATATACACCCACAAAATCATGCAAAATAACTTCATGCACTTATTATTATGTCCTCTTTGTCCACATGTCAAAATTGGAAAGGAACTGCTCTTTCTAGATTCGCTACTAGTCATGATGGCACAAATTATCATTAATATCTCTCCCTCGACTTCTATCATGAAGGATAAGCATGAATAGATCAGCCTCCAGCTTGTCTCCATTGGTCCAACTCAACTAACTTTTGCTAATAACCCCTTTATTTGCAAGGTAGTCGGCCATGACATTAGATTCCCTATAGGTATGGGATATGAAACATTTATCAAAAAATTTAATGATATCCCTTGCTATTTTAATCCAAATTTCAATATGCCAAGAAGATTTGGAAGTACCCCTTAGATAGTTTATGATATTTTTTGAATCGCCCTCCAACCAAACACATTTGAAATTGTGTTGTCTAGCTAGAGTGAGGCTATTATAGGCTCCAATGGCTTCAGCAAGATGGTTAGTCTATGTTCTCAATGGGAGCACCATCATTGAAAGAAATTTTTCATTATGATCACACAACATTCCCCCACATCCTATCGGCCTAGGGTTACCTTTGGCCGCCCCATCAAAATTAATTTTGGCCCAACCATAAGGAGGATTTCTCCAACCAAGATTAGGTTTGATATTAGGATTGGGCCCAACAAACTAAGACATACCATAATCAATTTCCCAAGCCATGGCAACCCTGATCTCATAGTCTTTAAGATTGTTGGTCTAAATATTACACTTTAAACTAACAATAGAGATGTTATCAATTATGGCTCTATGAATTTTCCTGAAAGCAATCTCAGGTTGAAGATAGGTCTCCCTGAAGATTCGATTATTTCGCTCCTTCCATAAACCCCATGCTAATGAGGAAACACAAAGGACCATAAATTTTTTAATAGATAATTTCTATTAGGTGCCCTCCATTGGTCAACAAGCTCCCTAACCATCCCAGGAAACACCCAACATAGATCCCACCTCTAAAGAACTTGACTCCAAAGTTCCATCGTATAATAATAGTGCAGAAAAATATGATCAATGGATTCAAGTTCCTTTAGGCACAAATAACATCTATTAGGCATAGAGAAGCCCTCTTATAGAGATTATCAGTGGCTAGGATTTTATTCAAAAAGAGAAGCCAAAAAAAATTTAAATATTAGGTATTAAGTGCCTCATCCAGACTTTAGACCACCATGGAACAGGAGGATCATCACAACAATCCACAAAAGCAACACATAATTTACCGGTAGAGGAAAACCTCCATATCAATTCATCTTCAGAGATATTATACCCAAAGGATTTTAGAGAAACTTGCAACTGGGCAAGAGATGGATGAATAATAGAGAGATTCACCCATGTGCCATCAACCCAATAGTTCACCACCATCGACCCAAAAGAAGCAATACAAACATATCTAAAAGCCCCCAACTAGGGATAGCGAGCCAGCAGCCTCTTACCAATCCACCAATCATCCCAAAATTGTATACTCCTTCCATTTCCAACCTTCCAGTAAGCTCCACAATTGGTAACATCCCTGGCCTTGATAATGTTATTCCCAAAATGTGATCCAACAGGGATATGAGAGGAGTTCAGGAAATCCTGAAAAGAATGAACATTGAAGAAATATTTGTTATACCAAATAGTACTCTATTCTCTTCTACAATCATAAGTCCTCTACACTTGTTTAGCCAAGAGAGTGGAATTAAAAGACTTGATACTCCTGATCCCCAGACCCCCATATTTTATGGGTTTACAAACGTACTCCCATGCCACAAGAGGGATTCTTTTCCTTTCCTCCACCCTCGACCAAAGAGATATTTTTTGAAATTTTTCAATAATCTCCACAAACTTGTTAGGCCCAATATGGAAAGCTAATGTACTAAGAGGGGAGGGGTGAGTCAGTACTCCAAAACTTTTCTTTAATAATAACCTTACTGTTATGCATAAACAAAATAGTGCAGTAACATAAAATAAAGTTAAAACAAACAGATAACAATCATACATGATTCACTCCATAACACATATATTTTGGTCACGTAGAAACTCTTGGTTAGAGAGAAAAACTGCGGTGGGGATGGCACCCACAACTTCACTACTGCAATAATAAAGATTGCTCGATTGGAGCTACATTTAGCTATTTCTGATAGCTTACCCTGTTAGGAGTAACAAGATCTATTAGATCTACCTTGGTAAAGGATTTTACAACATTAATCTAAATGCTGCACCTGGTTAGAGGATTTACAATTTATAGACTTGGTTAGAGTCTTTTACCCTGTTAAAGGTTTCTCTTTCAACTTCACAATATTACAATAAAATCATTACAAATATCTACAACTTTACATCTGAAATGTTATAGCAGATTCTATTTGCTCAGAATAAGATTACCTTGCTTATAGCATACCTCGGTAACCCATATTGTAACTCGGTAAACCCTTATGTTTACTCTGTTCTTCGACTGTTCTCTGATAACCTTCTCGGTGACCTCTCTCTGTCTCTGTAACAGTCTACCTTCATACACACACATACACACACTTTTTTTTCTCTTTCTTCCCATGCTGTATATATAGATCTCTTAAAGCGGTGATCTAATTCATTGCTTTGATCTTACAAACAAGATTCCTTGAATGAATAACTAAACAAAATATTTCATTGGTTAGATTGACCTTGCAATCATACACAATCTTCTAGTGCAATTTCCCATGTAATAACGGTTAGATGTGCCTCGATCTTGTAACACGTTTTCATGTGCATGTCTAGGTTCAATGTATCTGGTAACATGTTTCACTCGGTGAATACCAACTCGGTGTGTTAACTTTATTGTTCCGTAGCCATAAAAAGATACTCGATAAATAGCTCGGTGAATACTGCTTTCTTCTGTAACCGACTAGACTGTTCATACCGACTTCTCTGTGTGTACCGGCTGCATGATTCAGTAATGCTAACCGACTAGAATATATAGTATGACTTTGAATATAAAAACTAATGGCAATTTGATAATTAGTAACAATCTCCCCTTTTGACATTAGTTGAGATGTTTGACAAAAACTACTTTCAAAGTCATAACTCAAAAATCTAAATACTTTGCAAAATGACTAAACTTGACAATATATACAATGGTCAATGAAATAGTATATGCATATATACTCCCCTTATCATTATTTTGTACATAACTCTGAATTTTGCATGCTCGATTCTATTCTGTTCTTGTGTGCTCTGCTTGCTCTGTATATTCTGCTCGATATACTCCCCTTGTATACAATACTCAAAACTGTGTTACCAAAAACTATATCACTCTCCAAATATAGTATTACTCCCCCTTTGTCTGGTATTACTCCCCTTATGTAGTATTATAATATTACTCCCCCTTTTTGACAAACATCAAAAACTTAATTTCCATCTGGGGGTGGTAACTGATCAAAAATAGATTTATACTTGTTCCAAGCGTCGGTGAGGGTGACTGAGAGTGAATCCTTTACACTTTCCATTAATGAATTTTGTGCTTGAATATTAGCTAATAGTGATATTAAGCCATCAAGAGTGCTTCCCTCTTGTGTAGTTGATAGGCATGTAGCTCTATTGATCTGTTCCTGTACTGATGAGAGATGAGGAAGGAATAATGTCTGAAGGGTCATTATATCCATCCTGATTTTATGCTCTTCATTTCTGAGTTCTAACTGTTGAGCCATGAGCTGTTGAAGCTTGGTATAAAAATTCTAAACTGAATTAGGCTCAGTGGTCAACTTTAGTTGAGAGATTGGTGATCTCTTTCTCAATTGCATCAGTTTTATTCTTGATATCTTTAATGAATAAGGAAAATGTACAAAGTTTCTGAAATAAATAAAGAATATGCTTGAGTTGAGGGGACAACTCAGTAATGAATTTGACAAGCTTTACTTTTCCTATAGCTAGAGCTTTTTGTACCTCTTCAATCATTTTTGTTGTAAGCTCTTTATATTTTAGCTTGCTTAAGTACTCATATGCATCAACTCCAGATGTTTCTATTTGAGTAAGGAGTTCATCCAGTTGAATGTGGATGGCTACATCGGTTGACACTATTGTTGAAGGTAGCATTTTTGTTAGTAGTGTCTTGACCTTCTAAAGTACTTTATTCTTCTTTTGAATAGCCAATTGTTTTTCCTGTTCGGCCTTTGCTTTGCATAGTTCACCGAAATCGGTAAGTGCTTGCCCTTTTAATTTTGAGATATCGACATTGGGCAACACTATCGGTTTAGTCAAATCAATTTTGAAACTATGCTTTCTCACCTTCTTCTCTTTTCCTTTGGTTGGTTGTACTAAGACAAGTGCTTGTGAGGCTTGCTGACCCTCGATAGGTTGCTTGGTAGATGTAACACTTTGGTTAGTTCCTATAGCCGTTGTAGTGTCCTTGGGTGTCTCGATGCTAGGGGTATTAGCTGTAACATTTGCAGTGATTGATGGTGCTTGAGACATCTGATCCTTAGTTGTATCTTTTGTTGTTTTAGACTTGTGACCTTCAGTGCCTTTTTCTGTGTCCTTAGGAGCTTTGGTTGAGACAGGTGGCTTCACCAACAGATAAGGCTAAACTTGTTCTAAAATAGATTCACTAGATACAAGTTTTGCATAGGTATTGCCTTCAATCATTTCCTGCTCCGGTGCTTCTTCATCCATAACATCTTCATCAATTTGAATAGTGTCAGCAGGGTCTGGACCTTGCTCGATGACATCAGGATCTTGCTCGGTGACATCAACAATTTCAACTTGAGATTGTTCACCAACATCCTTTAGTTTGAAGATCTCCTGCCACTTGGCTTTTGTCTCATTTTCCACATCAATGTATAGCCCATTCATCAATTTTAAGGCTCTCTGTTTGACAAGAAATTTAGAATTGTATGTGGTCAAATGCTCCTTGATTTCTGCTATAGACATATCAAGGAATAGATGGACTAGACTTCTTTCTCTTATTTGTCTCTCTGAGTCCATTGCATATTTCCATCTGTTGTCAATATGTAGGTATAATTCACTCGGAAATGACTTTACTAGTTCTAATGGAGCTAGCCGAAACTTTAGAAGTGTGCAGATGACAACTTCTTCAATTTGTCGCTTCTCATCATTATTCCTAGTCTCATACTTAACATATCTAAATCCTGCAAATCCACTGTATTCTTTAAGATTGGCACAAAAAATTTCAACACTATGAATATTAACCTTTTTGCTTTTTACAATCTGAAATTTGTTCGCATCACCAAATTCTGTATCACTAGATTCTTTTTCCAAAATGAGTCTTCGAGTAGATTTCTTATAAGGCTTGGTTACCTTGGGTACAGTAACACTCTTTTGTTTCTTACTCGGTGATGCAGCTGATGCTCTAGTGTTGGGTCTCTTTATTGGTGGTGTCAGTAGGGCCTTTGAAATTTCCTGTTTCTTTCTTTTCAAAACTTTACCCTTCGGCAACTCGGTACTTAATGTTATTGCTGCCTCTTGAGCTTCTAATTCCTCTTCGGTAATGGCAAGATTACCTTTGATAGGTGTAGAGGAGGATTCTTCTCTGAATTTCTTAGATAAAACCTTTATCATTTTTGTAGCTTTTCTAGTAGCCTTAGGTACTACAATGCTCATTTTTACTTTTTCCTTCACCTCTTCATATGTTCCATATCTTAGTTTAGTAGCATGCCTTGGCTATGATAGATAGGCATCAATTTGCTGCTATGTTATATCATAGTCAATCTCATAACCCATTGGTGGCAAAGATTGAGTCCTCGGTTCAACAACATTCATATAACAATAATCAGTGTCTACCTCAAAACATATATCATCCTTATATTTTTCTACCAGCTATGGTGGAATCCGGTACCTGTTGTGCATCTTCTCTTGAAATTTCCTAAAATAGTCATCCATGATATCATTAAAGTCATCTCCTATTTTCTTGATAAAATCATTGATTTGATGGGTGATAGGTCAGTGTAGCTCCCAAACTACTTTACCGACTGAGGGAAAGAAATTCTCAAAGTAGAAAAACATGCATACAAGAAGTGAACCAAACTTCAGTGTAGTTGCCAAGTTGTTCTTCTTCGGCTTCCTTATTGTGTTCAGGTTCCAAACAAGTTCTTCAGTAGCACTTCACATAAATCTACTTTCATTCCCTTCTTCACTATTTTGTAGGCCAAGTCAACTACGGCACATGGTACACTGTTTTCCCTTGCAAATTGGAAGAAACAGTAACCAATTACTCTAATTCCAAACTTGAATTCTGCATTAGTGACATTGTTCAATTTCAGTCCTCAGTAATCAGATTCTACTCTAGTTAGACTGATTAGCTCCTTTTGTGATATCATTTTTTGTGCTCATGCATGATCATAGATAGGATACCCTGTGATCACGTGAATGATTTCCTTGGTGATTTTGAATGGTTGCTCCTCTAGCCACATAAAATCATCATGTACTCTGCTCAAGACAAACTTAACCCATTGGGGTTTGAACACATGGGGATAGGCTAGGGCTTCAATTAATCCCTTGATTTTGATATGCTCGAATTTGCTATCCATTTTTCCATCAGTACAAAATTCATCATATGTGTCACTAATCTCAGCATGACTGAGTTCCTCAACATGGCATTTGGTGAAGAATCTAACATCTTCAACTAACAAGACTCGATTCGGGATGAGTGAAAATGCAGTTTTGTCATCCGGTTCAGAGGCGACTTTGGGAGTCAAAGAATATTTCAGCAAGGGCTTCTCCACATTTTTGACAACTACGGGATCTTGGATCTTGGGCGCCATTGTAGGTTTCAAGTAAAATTTAGCAAATTATCCTTAGGGTTTACAAACGATTGATGCTTCACACTCGGTAGATAATAGCAATTTGACAAGATCGGAAACCAGCTTAACAGTGTGAATAGATTTGATGTAAATACCTTGAAATTCGCTCTGAATGAAGTTTGATTGCCTTGATTCTCTCTGCTCTTCTCTCTTGAAAACTTGGTGAATGAAAATGACCGCAAAAATACCATTAAGTACTCAAAAATACCTTATCGAGCTCCGTGCAAGTTAGGTCAAAACATTAAATGCACTCGGTTCACCTTTTACTGATTTACTCCTTTTTCCTTTTTAACCGAGTAACCAAATTTCCTTCAATAACCAACTTGACAGGCTTCCTGTATACACCAACTTGACAGGTTTCCTGTAAAGTACTTTTGATAGAATTTCAAACTGACTAATTGCATCTTAACTATGCAGATTTTGAATTTTGTACATAATAGAATAGGAATTGTTATGATTTAACCTTTAGAGAATGCAGTCCCTTCATACCTTTTCTGACTAATTTGGAATAGGTGCACCTAACTTGGTAGGTAAGGTTCTTTCTTCATCTAACATGATTTCCCTCTTTTTCCAAATCATCTTAAATTTTTCTTTTATCTCTTCAGTGTCTCTTCTAGGTTGATCTCTGCAATCTCCAGCTAAATGTCCAACTTTGTGACAATGAAAACATACCATACCAGGATTTCTCCATGATCTTCGGTTGTTCATTCCAAACCTTATAAAATAGTTGGCACTAATAAGTACATATCTTCCACAATATTCACACCATATCCTTGTATTGTAATCCCATGGTACTACTGCATATTGTCGGTAAGGATCTGTGTGAGTTTGGTAACCTCTAGTGTTTGCTCGGTGTGGATACCGCATGTAGTTCTTTTGCTTAGACCAAAACTTCTTGGTATTATGTCCATATCTATTGCAGTTTCTACAAAACCCTTTGAATTTTGCCTTCTGATAGTTGTTAATAGACTTTGTCCTACATTGATTAGATGTGTGACCATATTTATTGCAATTGTAACAATATCCATTGGACTTAGTGATATTCGGTTGCTTACCTTTTCTAATCTAGCATATGTTGGTAGTATGACTTTGATTTCCACAGTAGTAGCAAATAGGCTTCTTGCTTTTGATGTTATTCATGTTTCCAGCTTGCTTTGATGATTCTCCTCTCTTGGTAGTATGAATTCCTTTCTCGATTAATTCTTTTCCTTTGTAATCGAGTCTTGCATCTTTGTTGGGTCTTCTTGTATTCAGTTGCTCATCCAACATCTTTGATGCTTCATAACTCTTCTTCAATGTTTCTTTGGATTTCTTCTCTGTTTCAAGTTCACCAGTCAACCTTGACACTTCAAGTTTCAATGCTTGATTTTCATCATTCTTTATATTTGCTTCATGATGTGCATAACCTAGTTGATCTGTCATATTTTGTTGAATACCAGTTAGCCTTATGATTTCATCATTCTTATCAGATACTAAGACTTCAAGTTGTTGTTTCTCTCTTTGTAGATCTCTTTCTTTATCCTCAGCTATCCTTAATGCATCTAGATTTTCAGTCATCTGTGTACTGAAATGTTCATGTTCTCTTTTCATTTCTTTTAGTTGATTAGCCAATGCTTTGTTCTTTTCTTTCAACATTCCAATCATTTCTTCAGTTTCTTCAGATATACTGTTCTCAGATGATGTCTCAATTTGTTCCACTAACTCTTGAGAATCCTGCAAGTCACTAGATAATCTTCTTCTTACCTTCAGATATTTTTGCATTTGCCTTTGCATGTCTGCAATCACTTGATTTGCATGATCCAGCTCTTCTTGTAGATATACAATCCTCTGAGATTGTTTATAGCCTTCCATTGATAAGATCTTTCTCTTTAGGTAGTTAAACCCTTTTCCAAGATTTGAGCTTTGATACCAATTGTTAGGCCCAATATGGAAAGCTAATGTACTGAGAGGGGAGGGATGAATCAGCACTCCAAAAAATTTCTTTAATAATAACCTTACTGTTATGCATAAACAGAATAGTGCAGTAACATAAAATAAAGTTAAAACAAATAGATAACAATCATACATGATTCACTCCATAAAACATATATTTTGGTCATGCAGAAACTCTTGGTTAGAGAGAAAAACTGCGGTGGGGATGGCACCCACAACTTCACTACTGCAATAATAAAGATTGCTCAGTTGGAGCTACATTTAGCTATTTCTGATAGCTTACCCTGTTAGGAGTAACAAGATCTGTTAGATCTACCTTGCTAAAGGATTTTACAACATTAATTTGAATGTTGCACCTGGTTAGAGGATTTACAATTTATAGACTTGGTTAGAGTCTTTTACCCTGTTAAAGGTTTCTCTTTCAACTTCACAATATTACAATAAAATCATTACAAATATCTACAACTTTACATCTGAAATGTTATAGCAGATTCTATGTGCTCAGAATAAGATTACCTTGCTTATAGCATACCTCGGTAACCCATATTGTAACTCGGTAAACCCTTCTGTTTACTCTCTTCTTCGACTATTCTCTGATAACCTTCTCGGTGACCTCTTTGTGTCTCTGTAACAGTCTTCCTTCATACACACACATACACACACTTTTTTTTCTCTTTCTTCCCATGTTGTATATATAGATCTCTTAAAGCGGTGATCTAATTCATTGCTTTGATCTTACAAACAAGATTCCTCGAATGAATAACTAAACAAAATATTTCATTGGTTAGATTGACCTTGCAATCATACACAATCTTCTAGTGCAATTTCCAATGTAATAACGGTTAGATGTGCCTCGATCTTGTAACACGTTTTCATGTGCATGTCTAGGTTCAATGTATCTGGTAACACGTTTCACTTGGTGAATACCAACTCGGTGTGTTAACTTTACTGCTTGGTAGCCATAAAAAGATACTCGGTAAACAGCTTGGTGAATACTACATTCTAAGACTGCTTTCTTCTGTAACCGACTAGATTGTTCATACCGACTTCTTTGTGTGTACCGACTGCATGATTTGGTAATGCTAACCGACTAGAATATATAGTATGACTTTGAATATAAAAACTAATGGCAATTTGATAAGTAGTAACAGAACTTTGGAGGAATCTTGAACAAGTTGAGGGCATACATAGGAAGGTTTTGTAGCATGGCCTTAAGCAAGTGAATTTTCTCATCTTGACTGAGAAGGGCACCCTTCCATACCACCAATTTCCTATTAAATCAATCAATCAAGGAAAGCCAAAATGAACCAGAAGGTTTAGAACTAAGAGGAAGACCTAAATAGGTAGAGGGGAATGACCCAATCTTACAACCAAGAATATCAACAATCTTCTTTTGTCTTGGCTTATGAGTATTGAAGAAGAAAATGGAACTCTTTGCTCTATTAACCACCTATCCCAAAGCCTTTTCATAGATACTTAAAGTTGACTTTATAACTCTGGCTTCCCCAACATAAGAGCTCCCCATTAGGATAGTGTCATCAAAGAATTGCTGATGAGAACAAGTTAAATAGGTAGAGGATGGTTTCAATCCTTTTAGATTCCCTTCCAACACCTGTTTATGGATGAACCTACCCAAGCCTTTAGCCATAATGGTGAACAATATTGGGGAGATAGGATCTCCCTGCCTTAAACCACGAGAAGCTCTAAAGAACTAATATTGTGAACCATTGACAATAATAGAAGTAAAGGTTGTGGTGATGAGCTGCCAATTGAGACTAATGACCCTTCTAGAAAACCCAAAGGGATAAAGAATTTTCCTCAAAAAGGACCAATCCACCCTATCATAAGCCTTCACAATGTCCAGTTTCAGAAAAAAACCTTGTGTTTTCGAAGCAACCAAGGAGTGAATGTTCTCATGCATAGTGATAATGGAGTCCAAAATTTATCTCCCTGGGACAAAACCATTCTGCTGAGGAGAAATTAGAAGAGGCAAAATTTGCAGAAGTCTAGAAGTCATAACTTTGGAAATGATTTTATAAAATGAATTGCACAAGCTATTGGGTCAAAAGGAATTGAAATGATTGGCCCCTTACAACTTCAGAATACGGACAATAAAAGTTGCATTGAGTTCCTTAAGCAAAGATCTAGCTCCAAAGAATTCCTTAACAATATTAGTGACATATTTTTCAACAATATCCAAAAAGGTTTGAAAGAAAAACATATGGAATGCATCTAGGCCCAGAGCCTTGTTACCATCAAAGGAATAGACAAGATTCTTAATTTACTCATTAGAAGGGATACAACCAAACTATGGTTCTGATCTTTAGACAACACCTTAGGAATAGACTCAGCCATTAGATTTTGGTCCTCCAGATCCAGCATAGGGTTAGCCTTCAGAAGCTCTTCACAAAACTCAACACCAGCTTCACTAATTTCCTCTTCCTTCTCAAGTTTAGTCTCATTTTTATGATGTAATCAATTCTATTGTTTTCTCTATGCTTGAGAGTGGTGATATGAAAAAATATAGTGTTTCTATCTCCAGATTTGAGCCATAAAGACCTAGATCTTTGTCTCCAAAAAAATCCATCCCTAACAATAATGCTATGATATTTAGACAAAATTTCACTCTCCTTGCCAAAATTGTCATTCACGTAACCTTCTCTTTGGATCTTATCCTGAATAATATTCAATTTCGACTGTAGAGTAGCTTTCATCAAGAAGATGTCTCCAAAGGTCTCCTTATTCCATTTTCTAACCTTATCATTCACAATCCTAAGCTTTTTAGCAATGTGAAACATAGAAATACCCTCAACTTGAACATTCCACCATTTCTTAACAGTTAAGCAATCTCATATAGACAACCACATTTTTTCAAATCTAAATGGGAACTTTCTTCTCCTACCATCTTTGGGTTCAACCACAATGTTGATAGGAAAATGGTCAGAACCAACTCTGATCAAAGCATTTAAAGAATAATAATATAGATGTAACTATTCCATAGAGATGAGGGACCTATCCAATCTAACTTATATCAACTCTTCCCCAACCTTACGGTTAGTCCAAGTGTAGGAAGCTCTAGATAATTCCAAATATATAAGACCCCGATCATTGAAGTCTGCCAGACCCTATTTGTTGTCCATCTATATCTAAGATTCCCCAAAATTCTCATCCTCCTGGAGAGGAGTGTTAAAATATCCAATAACAAGCCAAGGAATGTTAGGATGGTAACTCCAGAAGGAAGAATGTTTAGCCCAAAATTTCCTTCTAGAAATTTGGTTGTTAGGCACATAGATATTAGATAAAATCCATGAGTAACCATCTCTAGAATTCTTAAACAAACTAGCAACATGGTTTCCATCATGACAAAGAGGCATACCTTAAATAAAATGTGAGTTCAATAGAGTAACAACACCCCAGAAGCCCCATCATAACTGCTACCTAGGGATTCACAAAACTTGAAAAACTTAAGTTTCTCAACTCTCTCCTTTGGAATTTTAGTTTCTTGAATAAGCAGAATATCTAGTTTATGGTCTCTAGAAAAATTACGAATAATATCTTGATGATGACAACTATTAAGACCTCTAATGTTCTAGGATAATATCTTCATTTCTTACTAGGAGAGTTAAAAAGACTATCATGGATCATCCTCTATGACCCATCCGCAATATTTTGAAAGCACTCATGTTCTTTGTTCCATCTGTTGGATTTCCTACCCACACTCTAAGGAGGCCCACAATCTTCTTTAACTCTATTGCGAGTAGAAACACCAACTCCATACTTTTGTTGTGTTTTCTTCTTCTTCTGCACTTTAGTATAGCTCATGTTATCATCAAACTCAATCTCATATAGGCTTATGTTTTCTTTATCTTCTTTGCTATTCTCTTCCCTTGGAGATTGCATCGAATCTAGAATGATGACATTTTGATCCAGATTGGAAAGGATACCATTAAATTTTTGGGTTGAAGATTCGATAGGATTGGGATTCTTCAGAAGGCCTATAACCATATCTTCAAAGGAAGAGTCTAACACTTGTGAAGATTGATGGTCCTTGAAGGTGTAGAAAGGGATATTATGTCCTTCCTCATCCACATACCTTCTATTACTTGATGAAACACATTTGGATCCAACATTATTCGAAAGTTCCCCTTCCTCTAATTCATCCCCCTTAATCTTTTATCCATTATCATCCATATTAGTACTTTGATCTCCCATACTATTAGCTTCTTCATCCTGCATAGAGGCATCACCTTGAGTATCACCCCTTGACCTTTCTCCTTAGTTTCATCATTCTTCTCCAGCTATAAATTTTCTATATGAAGATGTTATCATCAAATAATTTAGCTTGCTCATTGGAGAAAAGGTTGATAAAGAAATTTTCTTTATATCTTCAATTGATAAATTGATAAATATTCAAGTTAATTTGGACAACTTGGCTTCCCTTTTAAAGAATCACAAGAGATGTTATGTTAGCCTAAGAGATTCTATCTCTCAGGTCAAATTTGTCATGAGTCGTACTCAGGGACCTAATGAAGAACAAATGAATATTACCCCAAAGAAGTATGAGGAATTCATGAAACAAGATCATAATTGAGTGTCTAGTGACAATTGGTAGTTTTACATTTCTGAAGTTGTAGATGCAATTTTGTAGTTAGTATTCAACACTTCAAGTGTCATTTTGTATTTGCATTTTTGCATCTAGAATATGCACAAGTTCTAAGTCAATGAAGACTCATTTTTTACTTAGTCATAGTTTGTTGTAGCTTTCCTAGATTATCTCTTTGCCCCTCTCCTATATATGAGGGTGCTCAATGTAATTATTTATCTTTAATTTTATGCAACGAAATTCTGTTGAAGTGAAGAGAAAAAGTGAATCTTTGAGCTCATATTGTTATTTTGCAAACTTGATCAATTAATAAGACATCTTTGGCATTCAGACTTTATGTTGGATTCATTGTGGTTTATGGTGAGAGTGTTTTTACATCATTCTTATTATAAAATCTTGTTTTGATAGATTAAAAGCATTGTGGATAAGTATTGTTAAAGAGTAGAACAAAACTTGTTTTGTAAACTTTGTGTTACATCTTAGCATTTGTAAGGTATAATTAGTATAGAAATAATCTTTTAAAGACTTTGAGCTTTACTTTATTATCTTAAGTAAAAATTTGATAAAATTGTGAGTGGGTATCAATACAAAGACTATGTGCTTTGTCTTGTTATCCAGGAAAGTTAATATTTGGGTTACAAGAGTTATTGTTCAAAGCTTGGTAGGATTATAGTGTTTTGAAGACTTTGTGCTTAATTACTATTTTCTCGTCCCGAGGAAGCAATAAAAAGACTGTGTGCTTTCATGGAAACTTTGCTTCTTATTTTTATTTTTCATTAGTCTAATTTGAGTTATTCCATAGTAAATTTGAATTTGATTAAATTAGTATTTTCTCTAATTGTAACTTCTTTTTTGAAAAAGGAGAAAAGAATAACATCTATCCTAAAAAAGAGAATAAGATGATGTACTACCCAAGTTTAGATTAGGATTGATAGTTAGATTTTTGTTAAAGTAGAGAAGAGTATTAATCAAACTTCCCTTATAACTAGGAGAGATTTAATGTCGCATATTGTGGCTGAAACCACAATTTTGTGAACTTCCCTAGTTAAAAAAATTTCAACCAATAAATTGATATACATAAAATTAGTCAATTTTACTTAGCCTTTAGAAACATTTGCTAACCATAAGGCTCTTGATGAATTCCTATATGTTTACAAGGGCATTCATAAGTTTCATCATGTTATATTTTTTTCATATGCTCTTAAGGTTTGTTCTTGTTTTGGAGAAACCTCTTTCAATGAGGAGTTCATTAGGATAATATATTAGTTTACCCACTAACCCATCTAGTGAGGATAGAAATAGACTTTTTTCTTATGCCAATTTTGGCATTAAAACAAATAAATAATAAATAATTTAAAGCATGAAAATCATGTGAGTGTTTGAAATGTTGTAATTGTTTTGCACTACTTAATGATTGTGGCAATTTCTTTGCATAGTACTATCAGAACATGCCTAGCATCTCTAGTGATATTGTCTTGCATAATATTATTTTTTATTCAAATTTTAAAACTATAAAAGTAATATTTTTTAATGGTCAAAGATGATATTAAATTGTTATTGAAAGATAGCTTTATTAGATCTATTGGTTATCTCCATTGATTTTAAACATAGTTCTCATAGCTAAACTTTATGAATGCATTCATGTATGTACTAATTTAGAATATCTTAAAAAGCCATCACCCATAGATTATTTCATACTTCCTTGCATTAATATAACTATTTAATTTATTAAGAGACATGAGATGTCTTAATTCTTATTGTAGAGGTGTAATTTGGAACTAGGGCTTCACCAAGTAGGATAAGAGCACCACTTTACCAAATTAGCCAATACATTGAAAGAGGGGTGAATCCAATAGATCTAACCTCAATCCAACTAAGGAAAGGGTTGATATTTATGATTAGATTCATTGGTTAGATTTTTATTCTCTCTTTCTAAGTTGAATTTTGAAAATGTGGAAATTAGGGTAAATGGGTGAATATTGAAGGGATTGGGCATAAACAATGAGCTACAGTCGTCGTACAGAGACACCGACCTGGATCTTAGCAGAAGAAGAAGGTTCGGATCTGCTCCCAAAAGTTCAATCTGATTTCTCAGGAACATGTTGCTGGTTTCCTTTGTCCTCTAAATTTCTCATCGTCAAAAGGCGGACTTGTTTGTCTTTGTGAAACCTATCAATTCTCCCAAATATAGCTCTGTACCTCTTTTCTATATAGAAAGACGGGGAAAATTATTGGGAATAGAAGTTTGCCTAATTCAAACTCTGGTTTAGGAATTAACCTTGAATGAAATGATGTAAATACTAAAATAAATATTGGAAAGATATACCTTAGATCTACAATTGTTGATGATGAGGATTTTTTCTTTGAATGTAATCACATATGTTGTATGAAATAGCATGAACATGACAAAACCCTAATCACACACATCCTTGCATAGGAGTGACATAATTTTTCTCCACAACTATTGAATGATGAATGTTTAGCATTGAAGATCTCTAAAAAGTATTCATGGATGCAAGAATACTAGGAATTGATTTCTTATATTGGATAGCTTGGATATATTACTTGGATGAAATTAGGTTGATCAAGTATCTTTATATATGGTTATCTAGTATATTTCTAATTAGGAAAACCTTCAACAGTCATGTGAAGCCATGAGGATCAATTCCCACTGGGGAAATACAATGTAGTGCCCCTCCCTAGTCCATCCTTTGTGACAGAATGTGTTAGATATTTATGGGTTTGTTTGTACTCTTAATATTTCCTGCATCCTATTTTATTCTTTATATTGATATTCTCTTTGATATTGGTAGATTCATTATGATTACTTTGATGATGTTGATTCTTTGTTCTAGAATGATTGTTGAAGTTAGGTTTATGTGTGATACCCCTTCCATGATTAGACATTAATTTTGTTCAGATGGACTCATGGTGACTTTTTTGGTTTTATATATGGTTTTGATGATGCTACATTTTATGATGGTTCAACTTAATGAGACTCGGTTATGATGTTAGAGTTAGATATATGCCATGTTAATAAATTATGATTATGTTATTTATGAATGAGTTATGTTAGGTGATGCATATTATTTTATGGTTACTAACCCATGTACTAATGGATCTAGTTAGATTATGAGATGTGACTAATTATGATAGTTGAAATGTGTTGGTGTAAATAATTATTCATCTTGGATATTATTACACCTTACTTAAGTTTACTTAGGTACATGCATTTCATAGTAGTTTGGGTATGAGACACTTGGGTGTTTGTGCCACATTGGGATAGTGTGTGTAGGAGAAATTCCACCTTTTATGGTGTTGATCTTCTTACTACTTTATCATATCCACTTATTGTGGAGTGATAATTCCACCTTCAGTGGGTGATCCACCTCATGTGGAATATTATATTATTTCTCCTACCTACCCACACCTATTTCCTACCTACCCTTGTTTCTTATTGAGCCACATGTCATGTTTGTGTGCTCACATATCCATATAGGCTTGCCTATATAAGCAGGATCATCTACATTGTTTGTACGAGCAATCAATCTATATCTTGTGATGATCCAGTTGATTAGTATTTTGCATCTTGATAGAATACAGTTTATTTCTATCATATATTTTGTCTCTCTTATTTGTGTTTTCCATTGCCTCTTGATCTTGGCAAAATCTCACATGGTATTAGAGTTGGTCCATGTCTCACATGGTATCAGAGCCATTAGAGGGTCATTGGTTTGCCATTTGAGAGAAATTTGATGTTATTTGGGGTTGTGTATTTTGGAGTTTTCTATTGCAGGTTATTATTGAAGCTTGATGGGTCAAATCTGAGGTTACAATTAGATTGAGGAGGACCAAGAAAGTCATTTTTTCCTTTTGTTTCATCCAAATTGGACTTCGGAGACCAAATCTAGAGGCATTTGAAGTTTGACGTTGTAGCGGAAATTTTCCAGAAATTATAATTTTGCAGGCAATTTTCAAATAGCGATATCTCACTCATCCAAACTCATTTTTTCGAGCAATTTTTTTTTTTGAAGTAGAATTTTATGATCTGTATAGTAGTGCAGGAGTTTTCTGATTTTCGAATACAGGTTTTTTGAAAATCATGAAATCTCAATTTTTACAACTTTGGAGGCTTCGTTTGGGCTCATATGGACTCTTTTTCAGGTGTCATTTTTTTTTGAAAGTGCATATTTTTTCATCGACTTTCATAATCTACCATCTATTTGCAGTGATTTTAAGTAGAAATTGTACTTTCAATATTTGGCCATTTTTGGCATATTTGGTACTTGCATTTTGCTTGGATCTCAGTTTAGATCACTAGCAGTATTTGTTGAAGTCTCTTAGATCTCATTTTGAGAAGTTGTAAATTGAAATCAGAAGTCCACTTTGCTTTGTTTTGCAAGTTACCCATTGTATACGCACTAAGTATAAAGTGCCAAAATCACCATTTTGGGGGGATTTCTTGATTGAGTATTTTGGGGGGGGGGGGGTGTCTTGTGTGATTGTGCCTCTCTCTATCTTGTATTTTTTCATTTTGGTGCTATGTGTTCTCCTAAATTTCCACTTTTAACTCCTCACAAATATGCATCATGGAAAATTAAGGAATGGAGTAAACTAATGGAAAAAGGACTCATTCATTATGTAAATGAAACTATTACAACACCACCTAATCCTAAGGCTGATCCTAATGCTCAAATTGAATGGCTTACTAAGAATGCTACGGCACTTGGAACTCTTAGAAAGTATGTATCAGAAGACCTCATTTTTCACATTGATAAGTGTACAACAATTAAAGAGGCTTGGGATATTTTTCAAAAATTGTATGGTCAAGTTGATGAGATTAAGGGCTACAAGCTTGATAGTGAACTCACAACTTTGGATCCCAAGGATTTTGATACAATCCAAGATTATGTCACAAAAGCGATTGAGCTAATAGAAAAGCTAAAGGATTGTGGAATGACAAAAAGGATGCTCAATTGATTTATAACTTGTTGGACAAGCTTCCTTCAGAGTATGCAGCCTTTGTATCTAGCTTTCACACCCATAGGTTAGCTCAAGGTTCCTCATACACTTCTCCCTCATTTTATTCATTCACAGAGATGTTGATACTTGAGCAATCTAAGTTGACCATGATGGGGTTTCTCAAATCTTCAAAGTAACAAGCTTTGGTGGCTAACAAAGGGAATCAAAGTAATCAAGGAAAAAACAAGAATCAAAAGCAACCTAAGTCTAAACCACAACAAGATGGAGCACAATCTTCCTCTCCACAACAAGGTGATTCACCATTCTCATCTAAGAGGAAATCATATAAGGACAATATTTTTTTGTGGATATTGCAAGAAGTCAAGACATGATGAACATCATTGTTATAAGAAGGATATTGATGAGTTGAAGAATCTTCTTGAGAAGAATAGAATCAACCTACCTTCTAGAATGTCTACATCGACTTCTTCTTCCAAGGATAAAGGAAAGGATCACTCTTTTGGGATAGATAAAGGAAAGGGACAAGCTCTTTGTGCTACTACAAGTCATGATTCAGGGGCTTCTCATCATATGGCATCTTCGCAGTCTATGTTTTCTACATTTGAGCCTTGCCACATGCCATAGATTTCAATGGGAAATCATACATACATGGATGTGATTGGGAGAGGATCTATTGCCATTGGGGATAACTCCTTCAATGATGTGTTGTGTGTACCCCACTTGACAAATAATCTTCTTTCCATCTATCAAATCACACATCGGGCAACTAGGAAAACTATGGAGTTCACACCTGATTCAATTATCATTAAAGACTTGGAGAGTGGAGCTATCATTGCAACTAGGGTGGTTGATCATGCATCTCAGTTGTACTCTTTTTCAGTTTTTGGTCCTCTTGATGAGGTTGATTCTTCCTATGTTGATGATTCAGATTTTGAGGAGAACTTTGGGCATTTAAACTTAGGGATTCTCACATGTGACCCCGTTCTTGAGCCTTGTATTTCATCTCCTTCTATTGATATCACACCACCCATTGCACTTGATGATGCAGCTAGTGTGACAGTTTTGCCTTCTTATGATTCAGTGCAACAAGATATTTCATGTCTTCCAGCTTCAGTTGATTGGGATGCCTACTTGATAGACATTGCAGGTTTTTTTGTGGACCCCTACATTGCAGATTTGGGAGACACCATTCATGAAATTCATTTTCTCTTTGATGAAGATGATCCTTCTTTGATTGTTGCGAGGGATAACTCTGACCCTCTTGTGCATTCTCTACATGATCAATCTTTAGAGGTTGACATGATTGTGGATACTTTTGTGCAACACTTGGAGGAGGTCTCTTTATCTTTTGAGGAGACATATGAGTCTTTGGATATTATTCTACATTCATCTCCACTAGATCTTGGAGTGCCTTTTTCAACAGTGGCACAGTTTACCACCTTTGGAGGGGGTACCTTTCAGCATCAACATGGGGACACTTGAGCAGTTTTCAGAGATTACTTTCATCATGAGTATTTTTTCTTCATCTTCCCTTCATGGTTGGGGAGACTTTTTGGATACACCTTTGGTTTTATTTCTTCCTAAGGGGAGGAATGTGGTTCGACATTCATGGAGCAGTTTCTTCATTCATCTTCGAGCTTCTATCATTGGTGCAGATTCCAGATTGTTGGGGGGCTTCCTAGTCTCTCTTCTTCTTCTCTCATATGGGGGGACTTTTTCCTCACATGGGGTTTTGTCTTTCACACACTTCTATGAGAGTTCTTTGTATCTAGTTTTCATCTCCCTTTTGGGGGAGGTTTTTTTCCCATTGGGTTTTTCTCTCTTTCCCCGCTTTTTGAGAGATTTCCTTGCATTGGTTTTCATGCATTTGCATTTGTACATGGGTACCTCACATGGCCTCATAGCCGAGGCCCATCTTGCATTGCTTAGTTGCATTGTAGACTTAAGTGCATTCCCCTAACTTGCACTTAAGGGGGGGTGTTGGTATAAATAATTATTCATCTTGGATATTTTTAAACCTTACTTAAGTTTACTTAGGTACATGCATTTCATAGTAGTTTGGGTATGAGAAACTTGGGAGTTTGTGCCACATTGGGATAGTGTGTGTAGGAGAAATTCCACCTTTTATGGTGTTGATCTTTTTACTACTTTATCATATCCACTTATTGTGGAGTGATAATTCCACCTTCAGTGGGTGATCCACCTCATGTGGAATATTATATTATTTCGCCTACCTACCCTTGTTTCTTATTGAGCCACATGTCATGTTTGTGTGCTCACATATCCATATAGCCTTGCCTAAATAAGCAGGCTCATCTACATTGTTTGTACGGGCAATCAATCTATATCTTGTGATGATCCAGTTGATCAGTATTTTGCATCTTGATATAATACAGTTTATTTCTATCATATATTTTGTCTCTCTTATTTGTGTTTTCCATTGCCTCTTGATCTTGGCAAAATCTCACATGGTATCAGAGCTGGTCCATGTCTCACATGAACTAAATGTGGAGTGTAACAACATGTGAGACATGGACCAGCTCTGATACCATGTGAGATTTTGCCAAGATCAAGAGGCAATGAAAAACACAAATAAGAGAGACAAAATATATGATAGAAATAAACTGTATTCTATCAAGATGCAAAATATTGATCAACTGGATCATCACAAGATATAGATTGATTGCCCGTACAAATAATGTAGATGAGCCTACTTATATAAGCAAGGTTATATGGATATATGAGCACACAAACATGACATGTGGCTCAATAAGAAACAAGGGTAGGTAGGAAATAGGTGTGGGTAGGTAGGAGAAATAATATAATATTCCACATGAGATATACATACTTTCTAAGAGTTCCAAGTGCCATAGCATTCTTAGTAAACCATTCAATTTGAACATTAGGATCAGCCTTAGGATCGGGTGGTGTTGTAATAGTTTTATTTACATAATGAATGAGTCCTTTTTCCATTAGTTTAGTCCATGCCTTAATTTTCCATTATGCATAATTATGAGGAGTTAAAAGTGGAAATTTAGGAGAACCCATAGCACCAAAATGAAAAAACACAAGATAGAGAGAGGCACAATCACAAAAGACACCCCCCCAAAATACTCAATCAAGAAATCCCCCCAAAATGGTGATTTTGGCACTTTATACTTAGTGCATATACAATGGGCCACTTGCAAAACAGGGCAAAGTGGACTTTTGATTTCAATTTACAACTTCTCAAAAATGAGATCTAAGAGACTTCAACAAATACTGCTAGTGATCTAAACTGAGATCCAAGCAAAATGCAAGTACCAAATATGCCAAAAATGGCCAACTACTGAAGTACAATTTCTACTTAAAATCACTGCAAACAGATGGTAAATTATGAAAGTAGATGAAAAAATATGCACTTTCAAAAAAAATGGCACTTGAAAAGGAGTCCATATGAGCCCAAACAAAGCCTCCCAAGTTGTAAAAATCGAGATTTCGCGATTTCCGAAAAACCTGTATCCGAAAATAAGAAAACTCCTGCACCACTGTACAAATCATGAAATTCTACCCCAAAACAAAAAAAAAATGCTCGACAAAACGAGTCTGCATGAGTGAGATATCGCTATTTGAAAAATGTCTGCAAAATTATTGTGAGACATGGACCAGCTCTGATACCATGTGAGATTTTGCCAAGATCAAGACGCAATGATGAATATCATTGTTATAAGAAGGATATTGATGAGTTGAAGAATCTTCTTGAGAAGAATAGAATCAACCTACCTTCTAGAATGTCTACGTCGGCTTCTTCTTCCAAGGATAAAGGAAAGGATCACTCTTTTGGGATACATAAAGGAAAAGGACAAGCTCTTTGTGCTACTACAAGTCATGATTCAGAGAGATGGCTTCTAGATTCAGGGGCTTCTCATCATAGGGCATCTTCGCAATCTATGTTTTCTACATTTGAGCCTTGCCACATGCTGCAGATTTTGATGGGTAATCATACATACATGGATGTGATTGGGAAAGGATCTATTGCCATTGGGGATAACTTCTTCAATGATGTGTTGTGTGTACCCCACTTGACAAATAATCTTCTTTCCATCTATCAAATCACACATGGGGTAGCTAGGAAAACTATGGAGTTCACACCTATTTTAGTTATCATTAGAGACTTGGAGAGTGGAGGTATCATTGCGACTAGGGTGGTTGATCATGCATCTCGGTGGTAGTCTTTTTCAGATTTTGGTCCTATTGATAAGGTTGGTTCTTCCTATGTTGATGATTCAGATTTTGAGGAGAACTTTGGGCATTTGAACTTGGGGATTCTCACATGTGACCCTATTCTTGAGCCTTGCATTTCATCTCCTTCTATTGATATCACACCACCCATTGCACCTGATGATGCAGCTAGTGAGATAGTTTTGCCTTCTTATGATTCAGTGCAATAGGATATTTCATGTCTTCCAACTTCAATTGATTGGGATGCCTACTTGACAAACATTGCAGGTTTGTTTGTGGACTCCTACATTGCAGATTTGGGAGACACCATTCATGACATTCATCTTCTCTTTGATGAAGATGATCATTCTTTGATTGTTGTGAGGGATAACTCTGACCCTCTTGTGCATTCTCTACATGATCAATCTTTAGAGGTTGACATGATTGTGGATACTTTTGTACAACACTTGGAGGAGGTCTCTTTATCTTTTGAGGAGACATATGAGTCTTTGGATATTGTTCTACATTCATCTCCACTAGATCTTGGAGTTCCTTTTTTAGTAGTGTGGCACAATTTACCACCTTTGGAGGGGGTACCTTTCAGCATCGACATGGGGACACTTGAGCAGTTTTCAGAGATTCCTTTCATCATGAGTATTTTTGCTTCATCTTCCCTTCATGGTTGGGGAGACTTTTTGGATACACCTTTGGTTTTGTTTCTTCCTAAGGGGAGGAACGTGGTTTGACGTTCGTGGAGCAGTTTCTTCATTCATCTTCAAGCTTCTATCATTGGTGCAGATTCGAGATTGAGGGGGGGCTTCCTAGTCTCTCTTCTTTTTCTCTCATATGGGGGGGACTTTTTCCTCACATGGGGTTTTGTCCTTCACATACTTCTATGAGAGTTCTTTGTATCTAGTTTTCATCTCTCTTTTGGGGGAGGGTTTTTTCCCATTAGTTTTTCTCTCTTTCCCCACTTTGTAAGAGATTTCCTTGCATTGGTTTTCATGCATTTGCATTTGTACATGGGTACCTAACATGGCCTCGTAGCCGGGACCCATCTTGCATTGCTTAGTTTTATTGTAGACTTAAGTGCATTCCCCTAAGTTGCACTTAAGGGGGGGTGTTGGTGTAAATAATTATTCATCTTGGATATTATTACACCTTACTTAAGTTTACTTAGGTACGGGCATTCATTGAACATATTGTAATGATCCAGTTGATCATATTTTGCATCTTGATAGAATACAGTTTATTCTTATCATATTTTTTGTTCTCTCTTATTTGTGCTTTCCATTGCCTCTAGATCTTGGCAAAATATTTCATGTGAGACATGGACCAGCTCTAATACCATGTGAGATTTTGCCAAGATCAAGAGGCAATGGAAAACACAAATAAGAGAGACAAAATATATGATAGAAATAAACTGTATTCTATCAAGATGAAAAATACTGATCAACTGGATCATCACAAGATATAGATTGATTGCCCGTACAAACAATGTAGATGAGCCTGCTTATATAGGCAAGGCTATATGGATATGTGAGCACACAAACATGACATGTGGCTCAATAAGAAACAAGGGTAGGTAGGAAATAGGTGTGGGTAGGTAGGAGAAACAATATAATATTCCACATGAGGTGGATCACCCACTGAAGGTGGAATTATCACTCCACAATAAGTGGATATGATAAAGTAGTAAAAAGATCAACACCATAAAAGGTGGAATTTCTCCTACACACACTATCCCTATGTGGCACAAACACCCAAGTGTCTCATACCCAAACTACTATGAAATGCATGTACCTAAGTAAACTTAAGTAAGGTGTAATAATATCCAAGATGAATAATTATTTACACCAACAAAATGTATTGAGATTTGATTTATGTATTACGTGTATGTTCTTGATTGTGGTGTGAGGGGATGATGTATTATCACTCTCTTAGGAGAGACATATGATGTCATGACTTCCCTTCACTGACGTGGGTGTATTTATAATATATGTTATATTCTGATATATCTTCATTTGTGATGCAAGGTTGCAGGTACAAGGCATCAACTCCACCTGATTTAACAAGTTTGAGCATGCCTAAATAATCTCGATGGTGGTTATGGGAGATAGCATATTGGCCCAATTTACCTAACCTATAACCTTTTCTCTACATCAAGGCAATAATCCTTGTCATGTTATTACCTAATCAGAATGCCATTAAGGTGATGTCTAATAACCTTGGTGGTGTATGCATGTGCGTATGTAAGTGAATTATTTATCATTTTCCTATGTATTAATTGTTACTTATAAATATATGGTTGCATGTTTATTAATAAGTATTAATAAAATATGTATATGTATATGTATATGTATATATTTTAGGTTCTTATGTTTATATGCCTAATGTGTTATTATTTCCCTTTTATTTATGTTTTAGGATGCATATTTTATGGTGGCTATTTTTAAGGAAGTGAATTTATATTTGAAATTGTGTTTGGTGGGAAACCCTAATTCCACCAATTTAACTTTGGATTAGTGTTTTATGTTTTGTTTTTCTTAAGTTTTGATTGGTTATGTGGGAGTCAAAGTTTATTAAGTTTAAGTAATATTTTTGGGAGTTGTGAGTTGGTTTTTCCCATGAGATGGTTGAGAGGTTTATTTGTTTTTCATTGTGTTTGATTTTGGGAGCTTTTTTTAAAAAGAAAATTGGCTAGAAATTTTGGAGAGTTCTGTGGAGGATTTGAATTATATTTTTTAGGGCATTTGTGAGGGATGATTTGAGGATTGAGTAAATTTATTGTATTGTTTTTTGTAAGTCTTTTGGATTTCTGGAATTGGTTGGCAATTAGATTTCTTTTGCTCGAGTTTTCTGCAACTTTGTCTTCTTCAATTTCATACCTAATTGCTTTTGTTTGTGGTAGGATTTCTATGTGTTTATCTTGTTTATTTAAAATAGAAATGAATATAATTATTTAAAAGGTTTTTGATGTGTATGTTAATTATATATTCAATTCTAGAAATGAGTTTGTATGGCTATTTGTTTGATTGAATGGAAAAATGATTTTCCCTTCACCATTACATAGTTTTAAGCAAACAGTTTTGGAAACTGAATTCTTGTACCATCTTTATGTTTATATTATTGAAATAAAGATTAACAACATATCATGGAAATTGAAGTTTTGTAAATGGGTCTTGATTATATTTTAAAAATTGAGTCATCTTTTTATGCCTATTGATTGGTCATAATTTGATTTTTTTGGAAACCCTTGTTTCTGCACAAGGGCGCAAAACAAGCCTACAAGGGCACAAATCAGGCTTACAAGGGTACCATTCAAGCTTAATAGGGTGAAAATAAGTCCTAAAAGGGTGCAAATTAGGCATTCAAGTGCATAGGTGTTGGGGTTGAGTCATTTCAATGATTTTTGGGGTTCAGGTTCTCCCGAAGGCTCCAAAGGCTGGGTAATGGTTTTTTGTCCCGATTATCAGTAAAACTATAATCAGATGGTTTGAATTGTCTTTTTTTATGGATTTCTATTATTTATTGACTATCTTTTGGTGTTATCTCATGGTATTCCTCTATTGGATTGAGGCCTGTGTGATCTATTGTTGAGATATTGATATTGATGCTTTATGGAAGCAATGTTGTTTCAGATATCACTTGTGAGACTTAATTGAATAATTTTATGATGTTAATTTGATGATGATCCATGTTTCGTATTATGCTTATACTTCGGATAAGGTAGGTATAGTGTCATAAGGGAGAGTGGCTCTCCATTGGGGTCAGGATCCTAAGTGATTGCTAGGACAACCCATTGGGAGAGTTGTTTTAACAAGTGATAACCTTAATTAATGAACATAGGGGTTTGGGTAGTATTTCAAATTAATCAAGATAATGGTAATTCCCCACTCATGGCCTAGAGTTCTTGTTGAGGCTTAGGATGAGTTTGGGAAGGCTTGGAATGGCAAGATTAATCGCTTTGTCTTCACAAAAGGTATGTTGATTCGACATGAGTCTTGTATGGGAGTTGGAGGTTAGGAGATACTAACCAGATAACCCAATATGGGGGATGAGTTCTATGGAGACCTACTAGGACAATTCATACCAATCTATGTTATGACACTCATCCCTTGTGAGCACTAGTGTCCTACCCTTGTGTTGTGATTTGTAAGTCCTCTAGAGTTGTCAATGCTATGTTGTTCATCTTTGTGTTTCTTTCTTGTTGTTGTTATCTTGCGGATGTAGGTAGTGATCTTGTATTTTTTAACCCTATCTTGAGTGAATGTGGGTCATATTTCTATCTCCTAGCACGGGGGGTGGACTTTTGGGTTCCACATGGTCGGGTGGTAGCTGCCTACTTCCATCGAGTATTTTGGACTTGTTCACTGCATGGATTGGCCTTGCTCCTCACTCAAGTTGCATCTCTTGGATATTATTTTCTATCTAGATTAGATATAGATTCATATATATTCTTTATATAGTTGTTATGTTATATGTACATCAAATCTAATTGTAATTTTGAACATGCCTACAAGGCAGATGATGTAAACAATGATGTAATTATGATGTAATTTAACTAAAATGATCTTATAGGATTTATAATAGTTAGCTTAATGGTGTTATTGTGTAGTTTGAATTAGGTACATGATAGTCATTTATGATTCTAAAGAATTATAGGAATATTTGGATTTGGGTCCTAAAATGAACCTACTCTTAAAGATTAAATTAATGCAATTTGTTTCTTACTATAGTGAAAACTAAATGGAAATGAATCTTTTAGATTATGTTATCTTTCTTATTAATGATCATCTCATAATGAATGGCTGATTAGCAATTAATATTAGTTATAGTTTCCTTCGTGTCTTTTATGAATTGTTAAGTAACAACGTTAAAGAACCTTAGAGGATGGTTTGATTATCTTTCTTTATGCTTGTGCATTTGACTTTATAATACTATCTCTAATAGGGCATTGCATTCGAAAACACTTTAATATGTTTTAAAAAAAAATCTCTTCTTAGTTGAGTTAGTTAGGTTAGATCCTCTGGGGTTCCTTGGCGAGGCGTTACATACAACACTTGCCCCAATTTAAATTTGGGCCCCATTGAGAAGGACCATAGCACTGGGCACCATGTTATAGACCATGGCACCAAAAACTATGGTCCTTCTACATAAGGGACCAAGATAAGGCTTATGGGGGAGGGGTACCTCACCATGGGATCTACCAATGGGTGTTCATGGCCTCAAAGCTAGAGAATAGACACAAAACAGACCTAGATAGGTGATGAGAATAGGACATGCTAAAGTAGGGGCACAAAGATGAGGTGTAAATTGGTCTGGTAAAAATTTACGATGCTACACTTATAAACCCTCAAGATATTGATATAAGACAACTTTTACTACTTTTAGTTTTCCTATGTAGTTATTTCATTTTTATGTGGAGCTACGTATTAAAATGTCATGGTTGAATTTTTCTTATGAATTGATGCATAGTATCATAGAGGATGATTTTGATGACATTTTTTATCAATCTTGAAAATGAACTAGTCATCTTTGGGATTTGAGGAACAATTTTGAGAGCTTGGGATAGAATCAAGTCCACTTGAATCTAAGTAAGTGTATACTTTTTGTAGACATTGGTCACTAGTTGGGCTACATTATATCTAGGTGAGGCATTTATTTTGGTACTAATAAGATATAAAATATAGATAAGATACCTTTGACTTAAAATATTACACAAGTTTATAGTCTCCAATGCAAAATCTACGTTATTTGATGCTTTATGTTAGAATTAACAAACCATACATTACCTTTCACTGAATTCTGATGTAACCAACTTACAACCAAATATTTACCATTAATACTAGAAAATGAAGAAACACAAAAAAAACTCTAGAAATCAAATTAATTACTCTTCATTATTCTTACAATGAAAAATAAGTATGTTATAACTACAGTCTAAAAATTACCGTTTTTGGCATATTTTTAAAAGATCCAAAATTTGCCATTTTCGGTAATATTCATATCTATGCAGATGACTACGAAACTTACTAAAAATTGAAAGCTAATGAAAGTGACACTATTTCCAACTTTCCATGCTAATTACAAGCATGCAATAAAATTTAAATGAAAATTGCAATTTAGAAGAATCTTAAGGAAAAAAACACTAAAAGTCAAATTCAAGGTCTTAGATGAAAGAATTTGGCCCCAAAAACATGTTCGTACTTGGTCCAATCAAATAGATTTGATTGGAATCTATTAGAACTCTTTAAGATGTATCTCCAAGTAAAATTTTAACCCAAAAAGGGCATGATGGAGGTCCAGACCTGTGAGCACGACAACCCAAAAAAGGGCATGAAGCCCACGAGCTGCCAGCCCAGCGAGGGCCTTCACAAAGTATTTTTTTCCATCCAATACGGGGGCACAAGCCAATAGGCTGAACCTCTTCAGCTAAGAGCCAAGGACCGAGGGGTATCCATTCTACCAAATTTGCCCAAGGCACAATCCTGACCTCATCCCTTATGATGTCGGAGCCTTGCACTCAACAAGAATTGATCCCTGGTGGGCTCATTTGGAGCCATTCAACTTCACCAGTAGACCAAGGTCCCATTGACATCACTATATATTTTTATTAATAGGTATATCTTGTATGGGCTATTGGTTAAAGATAATGAGAATGATAAAGAACATGTTGCCTGTTATAATGGTCACACTTTTGGGGGACTGTGAGTCACAATATACTTTATGAAAATTTTATGGTTGGTCATGGTATTTTCTTCATAAAATTTGAGCTGCTATATATTGCACGCAAAAACACATGTATTAGTAACTTAGGAAGATCTTTTAAAATATATGCTTTCTTAAGTTACTTTGGAGTTTGATATTAACTTCATTTCATAAAAATCTATTAAGGGATAGGTAGTAATTGGGTATTTAATCACACCACTAGTTTAAAAATTACATGTGCAAATTTATTGGAGTAGAATGGAAAAATATTCATATAATTTTGTTTAGAAATATTTGAAGTGTTATTGATAAGTAAATTGGAACTTGATAATTCCCAATAGTTATTGGGAAAATATACCTCCTTGGGATATGTGACACTTCTCATTATCGAAAAACAAACTCATAATTTATAAAATATATTTTAACAATATTTTCTGTAAACTATATTATATACAAGTCATAACATTTTTCATATGCATGATTATGAATTGTGGAAGGAAAAAAAATGTCATTAATAAAATGGTGTGAATAAAATTAAATGGTTTACTAATTTAATTTAGTTCAACAAAAAGAAATAAAAATGTTTTTAAAAATGGCAATTTGATGCAGTCAAGATCAAAGGATCTTATTAGCTACCAAATCTTGTACCCTTAACAAATAAACCATCCCAAATATTTGCACACATATCAAAAGAAAATATATACATTTCAACAAAACCTGAAACACACATTGCTTGAAACTCTATCTAATTGTTACCTTCACACAACATCTCTCTTGGTTTCTTTGAACACCAACAACACTCTAGCAACTTTCTACTTTTCTTCTTATTTTCCTCTCCTCTTGGCAAGCTAATTTCTTACATTCTTCCTCTTGCAATTGTATGGAGCAATGTGCAAGTTCTTTCTCCAACATTGTTATTGTTGATTATTATCTTTTAACATAATTAAATACTCTATTCTATATTAGAATCCTTGTGAGGTACCAATGTAAGGCCAAACCTAGTGTGTGACTAATGTAACCCTAATTCCGTAAGTGAATTTTGTTAATTACTAGTTAGATAAATAAAAAATAATAAATGAAGTAATTACGAGTTGTCAAGTTGAAGATAATATTTTTTGCATTAAAAAACATTTTGGAAAATTCGATCTCCCTCTTTCTAAACACCATGATGTGAATGTGGTCAAATAATTCAAAAGGAATTGGATATTGTATTATGAATACTCCTAATTAAGGGATTACTAACTCTTACATCTTATTGTGTATTTCACACCCCAATATTGTTATAAAGTTGAAACGACTGTGTGATAATTTTCTAACTCTACAAATATGTCTTATAAATATAATATGGATCACTTTGCATTATTGAAATTAAAATAGTGACTATTTAGTATAAAAAGAGTAAGGTGTTGTGAAGAATTTTATTTTATTTTATGAGATACTATACAACGAACCAACTTGATCAACAAGATGTAATAAAGGACATTATATCTATATTTAATTTGATGAATTACTAGTGTGTTCTATATCTTCAATGGTAGGTGCTAGTAATAAAGGTGGTTAGAATTTACAATAGCTTCCAAGTGACTATATAGGATGTTAGACAATCATAGCCAAGTGTACATTGATGTAACAACCACCAAGCTAAATGTGAAACAATATGTGAGTAGCAAAGGTGAGTTAAATTTGTTAAAAAATTTAGGTGAGTTAAGATCTAACCATGCTAGTTTATTGGATCCACATATTATTGTGATTGTTAATGTGCGAGGAAATTATGCCTGGGGAGAACCATCTAGACCTAAAGTAAATACCTCCTTGTAAAGTTATATTTTGTGGACCCTATTGACCTAGAGTGTAATTAGGTTTTGAAATGTCTTTGTGTGAGTGTTCGTTGAGGGGGTTAATATTGTGTTTTATATGTAAGGGTGTTTTTGTAGTGATATTAAGTGTGAAACCATGTGATTTAAGTGTTTAAATGGGGATTAGGGTTGGAAACTCTTAATTATGTTTGAATTTTGGATTTTTCTTTTTATGAATTTTAAAAAGGTGTTGTTTGGTCATTTTAATTTATTTTTGTGCAAAAAGAGGCCCCTAGGGTCTATACCCTTGGTTTGGGGATCTTTAGGACATGTGATATTGTCCTTGGGGCATGTTGTGACCCTTTAAAAGTTACATGAAAACATGTGACAAAACTAGAACCTTTTGGAGAGTGACTTGTCACCTTCCAACAACCACTCCCTGAAATTCATTAATGAACTTGGGATTGGAAAAAAGGCCCACACATCTATGAGTCACCTTGTAAGAGCTTTTGAAAAGAGTGTATAACTTGTACACTCCACATCTATTAGAATTTGGAGGAATTGATTATGTGTTGCAATAATGTTTGTCATTGATGGCAACACTAGCAACACCGACTACCTAGCTACTTTAGCTGTTTACCGACACCCTTCTGGTCCCAGTAGGTTGTTTGGTTTCTGGTTGGATTGGATCATTATGATCCAAAATGTTTTGGTATGTTTGGGTTATGGAATTGTCTTATTCATGTTGTTCAAATTCATGTTCAGTCAGTTGGTTTTGATTTGGTGATCGGATGCTATCATGTTTTGCTAGTAAGCTTGGTTTGTGGTTCCAGCAAGGGTTTCACCAAAGCTTTGTTGAAGATCTTTGATGATATACATAAGTGGTGTTCACGTGGCTTCTAGTGGAGATTCAAGATGTTGATGGTAATCATGTTCGAGACTTGGTTGATTGGGAATATTGCTTTAGCGTGTGTGGACCTAAATTGGGTCCCGGTATTATCTAGGTTATGTACAGGTTTTCGTAATGTGTTGGAGGATGTTCTTGATGTGTTACTGACAAGATTTAAGGATTGGTTTATATTGTTTTCGGCCTAAGCCGACTTGGTTGATCATTTGATTGTGGGTTTAAGTTATAAATTTATTGTATTATCTTTTAGGTGGCCGACCTAATTGTTTAGGTCCTGGATTAGTATAAATATGATGTAATATCTCATTGTAGATCATATGTGAGGATGAAAAAAATGTATAGGAGCAAATAATGTATTAATCATTCAAGCAGAGTATTTGGTCAATCATAGGTGATCGAGTTGGATTTGTTGAAGAGGTTTTAGGCCTCTGGTATTGAGCTTAACTGGAACTGTATTCAGGCAAGGGAGATATTATTCTTGTAGTTCAATCTTCATTCTGGATTGTTGTCCAATGTTTTATGTAGTCAGTGGGACTCCTTTTGTGATGAGTAGTGTGCTCTAGGTTGTTGGCCTTCCTGTATGTGCAGGCCCCTTATTGTAATATTTATTAATCTGATCAGTGGATAGATATTGTGGGTCTCCAATCCCACCATAATTTTTCCTCCTTGAGGTTTTCCATATATAAATCTATAGTGTTATGTTGTTCATCTTTGTGATTACATTGTTGCTTATTATTCTATTCTCTTATGTTTACCAGTTTTTGAGTTGTTGTATTAATAAGGTTTAATTTATCCATTCTGGTAGAACACTGAGTCACCCCCGCCCCCTCTCAGTGTTCTTGGTTTCCAACAATTGGTATCAGAGATTTGTGCCTCAGAGGAAGTTTAATAGCTTGAGGTAGATCCTATTTCTGGAATCTACAAAGATCAATTTGAGGAAGGAACTTCAAGTAGCTCTTGAAGACTGTGATTTTGAAAGATTGAAAAACATGAAGATGCAAGATGAGTTGAGATCTAAGAAGGAATTTATTTTTATCCTGCAGGAGAGGTTGTCATCTGCTCAAGCTAAAAGTAAAGAACCTTTACAAAATTAGGATGATGAAGAGAAGGATGCCCTTAAGGAACAATGTGAGAAGCCGAGTCAAGAGAATATGGTCATGAGGAATGAAATGCAAGCCTTAACTATGAGGATGTCAAAGGAGATTGAAGACCGGAAGAAGAAGGAAGAAAATCTTGCTATATCTCTGAAAGACAAATGTCAAGAATGTATTAGGTTGGTTCATGAGAATAATATGTTGAGAATTGAATTTGTGCAGTCATAGAACAATGAGCAGGAATTGGAAAGAATAGAAACAATCCTAAGAGATGATCTGACTATTACAAATGAGTACAAAGATAAGTTCAAGGTTAGTTCTTCTAAGCTTGATGAATTTTTTAAGGATCAGAGGGACACTGGAGACACTAGAGGTCTTGGATTTGAGCATGGAGAGAGTTCTGGTACTACAAATAATGATCAGAAGGTCAACCGGAATCAGAGGTCACTAGTAAGGCAACCCAATGCATATAAATTCAATGGTAGATGCTTTGTTTGTAATGAATTTGGTCATATGGCTAGGCATTGTAGAAATAGAGCAAATCAGAATAATAATGTAGCTCTCGGTGAATGTTCAAATTGTAAGAAGTAAGGTCATAGGACAAAAGATTATAGAATGATTGTAAAATATCATGTATGTGGAAAGTTTGGACATATGGATAATCAATGTAGGTCAAGGAATCATCAAGGTTATAGTAAGGTAATTTAGAAGAACAATGTTACATGTTATGCATGCAACAAAGTGGGACATATTGCTAAATTTTGCAGAAGCAAGAACCCACCAGCAGGAAGTGATAAATCTAATGAGAAGGAAAAGCTGAAGGTTGTTGACACTCAGAAGGAGCGTGAGAAGATGTGGGTTATGAAGTTTGAGGATCAACCGGTAGAATCAATTACCCCAGATATTCGTTTGGCTAAAGGATATATCTCGGTTACTCAAACGACAGAGCAGATTGTTCCTGCACCGACAGGAAACTCGTTCGACAACTAAGGCATTTTCCTTAGGGGGAGGCAAATTGATGACAGGTCTTACATTTCCCTTGGTAGTGGTCTGAAAGCCTGTTTTAGATCTTTGGAAGTCAGTTTGGAGGTTAACTGACAAAGATGTGTTGGATCTTGGATCTAGTTTGGTTTACCGGTAAGTCATTTTATGAGTTATGGTTTGGCAATACATCTACAGTTAAGTATTTCAGAATCTTTGGTAGTAAATGTTATATCAGGAGAAATGATTTCATTGGAAGTTTGATTCTAGATGTGATGGAGGAATATTTCTTGTTTATTCTAATGAGAGCAAGGCACATAGATGTTATAACAAGAGATTGCAGAGAATTGTGGAGAGTGTCAATGTCAAGGTGGATAAACTGAATAAAAGTCAAATCAGATTTTATGAGCAAGAACTGGTAGTGGAAATGATCATAACTGAACCGGTAACACCTTTATTGGAACAAAATGTTGAACTAGTTACTCCGGTAGTATCAAAAAATTCAACAGTAACTGAAGATCGGGAAAGTGGAACAGAGAGTCAGAATATTTCTAGGTATGTAAAATTGAATCATTCAGAAGATCAGATATTTGGAAAAGAAGAAGACTGATAACTGATGAGGTATGCTTATTTTTTTTATTTGTATTGGCATCAGTTAGTGAATTTTGTAAGGATGAATGTTGGATGGAAGCTATGGAAGAGGAACATGTTCAGTTAGAAAAGGATAACACATGGTCTTGGATGCTATTGGAACTTAGCTTGATTCGTTTGCAATAAATATTTTGAAAAGGAAGGAATTGATTATGTTGAATCCTTGCTCTGGTAGCTAGGATTTTCAAATAATTTCATGGATTATCTGGTATGTTTTTATTTTATGATGACCTTACACTTTGAGCATGTTCAAATGTGGATTGGGTTAGAGATATAGGTATTAGGTCCCGGAGATAACTTAGAGTGGGGGGTGAATCAGTTATCTAATAAATTCAAACCAAAAACAACTTAACCAACCTTTGTGCTTAATACCAGTAAACCAAAATTTATGCAGGTAGATATTTTATCAGTTAATTACAATACCGGTAAAGATTAATGCATGAAACAGAAAGACAATAACATCCACAACACATAACACCAATATTTGTATGTGGAAACCCTGTAAGGGGAAAAAAAATATTGGGAAACCTTACCCACAATCAGATGATACTATTGTAGATAGTATGTGTATACAAATGGGGTCTGCACATGCAGAAAGGCCAAGTGCCTAGAGCTCACTGCTCAAACACAAATAGGAGTCACATTGACTACAATTGGATAGTTAAATCCAATAAGAATGTACTGCTTAAAATAGCATCTTCATATGTTGGATTCAGTACCAGTGTAGTTCTGATTGTCTTTACAAATACCTTGCTTCACCTTCAAATGATGTCTACGTGTATAGCTCTTCTTAATCTTGCATATACCTTCTTTCAATTCCTTATCCCAATCGCATATCGATCTTACAAATAAGATCTTACATATATGCCATAACCTAAGACCAATTTTAGTAGGTCGGCTCTAAAAGATATTACAATAAAATAATTACAATTAAATCAATAACCGATGCAATATCCGATTCAACATGTCGGCTTAATACATTTACAATGATAACAAAATCATCTCCAAAGTGTGTCATGCTGATCTGGAATAGATAAGCTTGTTGGTGCATAACCTGGACCTATTTGCCGGTAACAACAAATATGCAAACATGAATATACCAATGTCTTCGACATAACCAAGTGTTTTCCATATCATTCCAAGTGCTTGTGAACATTATATCATGCCGGTGTACTAGATACCGGTGATTGTGCATAAGTTTCTTGCTTGCCGATGATCATTGTTGATCCTCCAAAGTGCCAGAGTTGATAAGTGTTGATAGGTGTTGACATCAATGACAAAACCATACCAAAATACCAACAATCTCCCCCTTTGACATTGATGGCAACACAAGATGTAAAAACCATCAAAGTGCCAAAATAGAAATGCCAAATACCAAAAACCAATAATCTCTTAAAATCAAAATTCAGATACAAAGAGTAATCAATCTCAAAGTAACAATTTATCCCCCAATGAATAATCTCTCCCCAAAAGATAATGTGTTTTTCCATAGATATCTCTCCCCCTTTGACATCAAATGCCAAAGCCAATACAAAACTAGATGTAAATACAAAATACCAACCAATTTAGTATGCCAACTACTCCCCCTGAGAAGTAGCTCTCCTCATCAAAGCCAAAGTAAAAGATTTCTCTGTTAATTCTATCGGTTGATGACAAACATCAATTGTCTAAGTCTCTACCGGTGGGGGTATGACCCCAAGCTAATCTCTAAGATATTCAAAGGTCTCTTTAGGCAGAGGTTTAGTGAAAATGTCTACAATCTGCTCTTTAGCATTCACATAAACCAATTTTACTTCTTTTGCTTCAACATTCTCTTTCAAAAAATTCAGTTTGATAGAAACATGTTTGGTTTTAGAATGTAATATTAGATTCTTAGATATAGGTTCCTTGCATTTTACGTTTATGTCCTTCAACATTTGCTCAAGCCATAATACCTATGTACAGTTAGTTGTTGTTGCAACATATTCTGATTCTGTTGTTGATAAAGATGTGCAACTTTGTTTCTTACTCAACCAAGAAATTAATCTACTTCCAAGAAAAAATGCTCCATCGGTGGTGCTTTTTCTATCATCCACATCTCCTGCCCAATTTGCATCTTTGTATGCACATAATTCAAAGTTTTCATCTCTAGGATACCATAAGCCAAGATTTGTACTACCTTGTAAGTATCGGAAAAATCCTTTTTACTGTTGATTCATGATTTTCTCTAGGATTACTCTGAAATCTTGAAACAATACATACTGCATTCATAATATCAGGTCTTGTTTGTGTCAAATACAGTAGGCCTCCTATCATAGACTTGTACCTAGTTGGATTAATAGGTGTAGATTCATCCCTTAGTGATAATTTGTCATTTGTAGTCATAGGTGTGCTTATCGGTTTAGAGTTCTCCATCCCAAATTTCTTTAGTAACTCTTTCAAGTATTTGGATTGACTCAAGAATATACCTTTATCAGTCTGTGAAATCTGCAATCCTAAAATGAATTTTATCTCTCCAATCATAGACATTTCAAATTCTTGTTGCATTTCAATAGAAAATTCTTTACATAATCCATCTTCTCCTCCAAAGATTATATCATCAACAAAAACTTCTATAACCAAGATGTCATCATTAGTCACTTTGTAGTATAAGTTGTTGTCAGCATTACCTTTAGAGAATCCAATTTTCAAAAGATACTTATCCAATCTAGCGTACCAAGCTCTTGCAGCTTCCTTCAACCCATACAAAGCTTTCCTTAACTTGCAAACCATATATTTGTTATCTGTCAAACAAAATCCATCAGGTTGCTCAATGTAAACTTCTTCTTCAAGATCTCCATTCAAAAATGCACATTTAATATCCATTTGATATACTTTGTAGTTCTTGTGTGCTGCAAAAGCCAAGAATAATCTGATTGCCTCAATTCTAGCTACCGGTGCAAAGGTTTCATTATAATCAATTCCTTCTTTCTGAGAATATCCCTTACACACTAGTCTTTCTTTATTCCTGATTACCTTACCATCTTCATTAAGTTTGTTTTTGAATACCCATTTTGTTCCAATCACATTTTTATCTTTAGGCCGGGGAACTAATGTCCATGTGTTATTTTTCTCAATTTGTTCTAGTTCCTCTTCCATAGCTTTAATCTAGTGTTTATCTTCACATGCCTCATTAATTGATGATGGTTCAATTTGAGAAATAAGACATACCTCTTCATTTGCCAATCTTCCTCTTGTCATAACTCCTTGATACTTGTTCCCAATTATCTAATTTTTAGAGTGATTCAGTCTTACATACCGGGGTGTCTTTGTTTGCTATTGTTCCTCAGTCACAGTGGAATTTTCAGATGATACTAGTGTAACTGGATCTTCATTCTATACCGGTGGATTCAATGTAGTTCATTTTTCAGTATCTCTATTGCCTGTTCAGAGTCTATATACCTTGAAGTTCCTCTAAATTGTTCATCAATCTTCACATTTGTACTCTCAATAATTTTTTGTAATCTCTTGTTAAAACATCTCTATGCCTTGCTCTTAGATGAATAACCAAGAAATATTCCTTCATCACTTCTAGGATCAAATTTTCCAATATACTCATCTCTTCTAATATAGCATTTACTTCCAAATATTTTGAAATATTTAAGAGTAGGAGTAATACCAAACCATAGTTCATGAGGGGTCTTACCGGTTTCTCCTTTGATGTGAACTTTGTTGAATGTGTAGACCGTTGTGCTTACTACCTCTCTCCAATATACATGTGGTAGATTTGCTTCAGATAACATACTTCTAGCTGCATCCAAGATAGTTTTGTTTTTCCTTTCTATAACTCCATTCTGTTGTGGTGTCCGGGGTGCTGATAATTGTCTTCTAATTCCATTCACTTCACAAAATGTATTAAATTCCTTAGATGTGAATTCTCCTCCTTGATCTGATCTCAGACATTTGATTTTCTTACCAAATTCATTCTCTACCATTACTTTGAATAGTTTGAACTTTCCAAGTGCTTCTAATTTTTCTTTGAGAAAAGTAACCCAACACATTCTAGAATAGTCATCAATGATTAGCATGAAATATCTATCACCTTGTAATATTTTAGTTCTAGTTGGACCACATAAATTAGTATGAATTAATTCAAGAGCATTATTTGATTTTTCTGGAATACTTTTAAAAGATGCTCTAACTTGTTTTCCAAATTGACATTCCTTACATACTAGATTGTGAGGTTTGACAATCTTAGGTAGATCTCTAATTGCCTTAGTAGTACTGATTTTTACCATGCAATCAAAATTTACATGACAGAGTCTCTTATGCCATAGCCAACTTTCATCAATATGTGCAATCAAGCATATCTTTTCACTGTTATTCAAATGAAAGATATTACCTCTAGTTTGATTACCGGTTGCAATTTCCAAACCAGATATGTTCATAATTTTGCATTTACCATTCTTGAATTGTAACTGAAGTCCTTTCTCGACTAATTGACCAACACTCAAAATATTATGCTTTAAACCTTCTACATAGTAAACATTGTCAATATTATGCTTTCCATCAAGAGATATTGTATCTTTTCCTTTGACTAAACAAGCTTTGTCATCTCCAAATCTTACTAGACCTCCATTATATTCCTAAAAGTTCAAGAATTTACCTTTATCACTAGTCATGTGATGTGAACATCTTGAATCAATGATCCATTCATCCTTAACTTCAACTTTAGTTGTCATGACCTGCTCTACCAGTTGAGCAGTAGGTGTTGGTTGATATTCTGTTATAGCAACAAAAACCCATCCATTTTTTTCCAGATCTTCATCAGAACCATCAGTGACTCCTTCATCAACGAGATAACAAGATTTATCTTTATTCTTCTAAAATCTATATCTCTGATATTCAGGGTTAGGCTTGTATGTTCTTCTAGCTTCTTCTCTTAGTCTAGCATGTCTATCAGGGCATCTTGAAGCCATATCACCAATCTTATTACAGTTAAAGCATTTAAAGGGTGCTTTACCTTCATACTTACTTCCAATTGGACCTTTAGGCATTTTCCTTGCAAATAGTGCTTCAAGTTCTTCATTTTCTCTCCTGCTTTCCTCAAGTTCTCTTGCATAAAAGGCTTTCCAATCAGACTTGTCAAATGATGGTGCAAATGATGTTGATGCCTTAAAAGCTAAATCTATCTTTATAGTAGCAACATGACCAAATTCCTCAATTTCAAAAGCTGAAAGTTTTCCAATCAATGTTTCCCTAGTTACTGATGTATTAGGCATTGTTCTCAACTATTTATAGCAGTAACTTTCATTTTATATTCCAGTGGCAATCCTCTTATAACTTTTGAAACAATTTCATCTTCACTTAAGGTTCCTTCACAACATTTAATACCCAAAACAATTTCATTTACTCTTTCCATAAAAGCAGAAATCCTTTCATCTTCTTCCATTTTCAGATTTTCATACTTGACCCAGAAGCTTTCAAGTTTTGCAATTTTGACTGTGGAATCTCCTTCATTCAATGTTTCCAAATGATCCCAAATAGCTTTAGCAGTAGACCTATCTGATAATCCCATGATTTGTTGATATGTTAATACGCTCAAAAGTGCTTCTCTTGCTTTGTAATCATTTTCTTCATCTTTAGCCAAGTTTGGTGGATTAGGCTAACTGGTTGTAGGAGTTGTATAGCCATTATTTGTAACATCCCAGATGTCCTTTCTAATGCAATTTAGATGTGTCTCCATTCCGATCTTTCATATTCCATAGTTGGTTCCATCAAGTTTAGGACTATCCTTCCTAAAATAGTTAGTAGACATTGGATCTCCTCAAGCTGTTAAAATTCTGCAAAAAGAGGACTCAGCTCTGATACCAATTGTTAGGTCCTGGAGACAACTGAGAGGGGGGGGGGGGGTGAATCAGTTGTCTAATAAATTCAAACCAAAAACAACTTAACCAACCTTTGTGCTTAATACCGGTAAACCAAACTTTATGCCAGTAGACAGTTTATCAGTTAATTATAGTACTGGTAAAGATTAATGCATGAAATGGAAAGACAATAACATCCACAACACATAACACCAATATTTGTATGTGGAAACCCTGTAAGGGGAAAATCCACGGTGGGAAACTTTACCCACAATCAGATGATACTACTACAAATAGTATGTGTATACAAATGGGGTTTGCACATGCAGATAGACCAAGTGCCTAGAGCTCACTGCTCAAACACAAATAGGAGTCACACTGACTACAATTGGATAGTTAAATCCAATAAGAATGTATTGCTTAAAATAGCATCTTCATATGTTGGATTCAGTACCAATGTAGTTCTGATTGTCTTTACAAATACCTTGCTTCACCTTCAAATGATGTTTGCATGTATAGCTTTGCTTAATCTCGCGTATACCTTCTTTCAATTCCTTATCCCAATTGCATATCGATCTTACAAATAAGATCTTACATATATACCATAACCTAAGACCAATTTTAGTATGTCAGCTCTAAAAGATATTACAATAAAACAATTACAAGTAAATCAATAACCGATGCAATATCCGATTCAATATGTCGGCTTAATGCATTTACAATGACAACAAAATCATCTCCAAAGCGTGTCATGTTGATCTGGAATAGATAAGCCTGTCGGTGCATAACCTAGACCCGTTTGCCGGTAATAACAAATATGCAAACATGAATATACCAATGAACAAATCTCCAAGACAAAGTGTCCAACCGATGTCTTCAACATAACCAGGTGTTTTCCATATCATTCCAAGTGCCAGTGAACATTCTATCATGTCAGTGTACCAGATACTGGTGACTATGCATAAGTCGCTTGTCGGTGATCATTGCTCATCCTCCAAAGTGCCAGAGTTGATAAGTGTTGATAGTTGTTGAGATCAATGACAAAACCATACCAAAATACCAACAATAGGTAACTGGATAGGCTCATTGAGTGGAGCTTTCTTTCTTGGAAAGAAGTTGGTTTCATGGATCAGCAAGAAACAGTCATGTACTTCTTTATCTACTGCTGAAGTTGAGTTAATTGTACATAGGTTCTATGGGTGAAGAATATATTGAGGGATATTGAGCTGGATTGTAATGTACCAGTAGTTATTCACTGTGATAACTCTGCTGCTATAGACATATCAAGAATCTAGTATTTCTATCAAGTATAACTTTCTGAAGGAATTGGTGGAAGTAGATGAAGTCTGATTGGTTTGAGGAATCTTTTTAAGAATTTGAGAGACAAGTTGAGGTTTTTCTACCCCTCCGGTAGAGAACTGATTGGTGCTATTTGATATCAGTCTAGTATGTATTATTAGAGATATTATTCAATCCAGAATGAATAACATTGATGTGGGGATGCTACTGCTCAGGGGGAGTAGTTAGCTTTGTGATTTAGAGGTTTATGTTTTTGTTTGATATTTATGTCATAAATATGGAATTGATGTCAAAGGGGGAGATATATTCATGTGAAAAACATAAGGAGTTATATACATTAAGGGGAGAGATATTTATGTGTGATATAGTTCTTAATAGAGATAACAGTCTAAGGGGGAGATTATTGAAGGAACAGTTTTTTTCAGATTGCTTGTATCCCACTGGGGGAGTTTGGTTAAATTCTATGGATGGTAAATTGGTACAAATATATTTTGTTCAGAATTTCATTGTCATATCATTTTGTGGGAGATTGTTGGCTATCTTCCATTAGGGGAGATTTGTTTGGCATTTCTTGGCACTTGGATGTTTTTCACATCTAGTGTTGCCATCAATGCCAAAGGGGGAGATTGTTAGCAATTTGGAGGAATTGATTATGTGTTGCATTGATGTTTGTCATTCATGGAAACACTGGCAACACCAGCTACCTAGTTGCTTTGGCTGTTTACCGACACCCTTCTAATCCTGGTAGGTTATTTGGTTTCTGGCTGGATTGGATCATTATGATCCGGTATGCTCTAGTATGTTTGGGTTATGGAATTAGCATATTCATGTTGTTCAAATTCATGTCCAGTAAATTGGTTTTGATTTGGTGATTAGATGCTATCATGTTTTGCTAGTAAGCTTGGTTTGTGGTTTCGGTGAGGGTTTCACCAGCAGAGCTTTGTAAAAAATCTTTGATGATATGCATAAGTGGTGTTGGTGCAGCTTCTAGTGGAGATTTAGGATGCTGATGATGATCATTTTTGAGACTTGGTTGATTGGGATTATTGCTTTAGCATGTGTGGACCTAAATTGGGGTCCCAGTATTATCTAGGTTATGGACTGGTTTTTGTAACGTGTTGGAGGATGTTCTTGATGCATTACCGGTGGAATTTAAGGATTGGTTTACATTATTTTCAGTCTAAGACAACTTGGTTGATCATTTGATTGTGGGTTTAAGTTATGAATTTATTGTATTATCTTTTAGGTGGCCGACCTAATTGTTTAGGTCTCGGGTTGGTATAAATATGATGTAAGATCTCTTTGTAGATCATATGTGAGGATGAAAAAGATGTATAGGAGTGAATAATGTATTAATCATTCAGGTAGAGGATTTGGTCGATCATAGGTGATTGAGTTGGATTTGTGTAATAAGTTTTAGGCCTCCGGTATTGAGCTTAATCGGAACTATATGCAGACATGGGAGATGTTAGTCTTGCAGTTCAATCTTCATTCTGGATTGTTGTCTAATGTTTTATGTATTCAGTGAGACTCCTTTTATGATGAGAAGTGTGCTCTAGGATGTTGGCCTTCTTGTATGTGCATGCCCCTTATTGTAATATTTATTCATCTGATCAATGGATAGATATTGTGGGTCTCCAATCCCACCATGGTTTTTCCTTGAGGTTTTCCACATATAAATCTATGGTGTTATGGTGCTCATCTTTGTGATTGCATTGTTGCTTATTGTTATATGCTCCTATATTTACCAGTTTCTGATTTGTTGTATTAATCAAGGTTTAATTTCTCCATTTCGGTAGAACACTGATTCACCCCCCCTCTCAGTGTTCTTGGTTTCCAACAACATCTTCAAAATTCTAATATGTGTGAGAATATTTGGGTGATTGTGTCTTAAAAAAGGGATGAAAAGGTGAAAAATCTCACCTCCCCATTCGATGGGATTGAAGTTTGAATTCCTATATGTCTTCATAGGCTGAGGGGTTTAGGGTACTCCTTTTATTGAGTTCATTTTATTAATTTTGAGTACTGCACTAGAATGTGTGAGAGAAAGAGGCAGTATGAGACTCTTGTACCTTGGAGGGAATTTTAATCTCAAGATTGGCATGGAGTTGGAGAAAGGAAGCTAATCCCTACAAAATATAAAGAGATAGGTCTCCTCTACCCTTGCATACATTGAGTTCACTTTTTAAATCTACTTTATTTTGATGCCATTTTGAGTGTAATGCAAGTGCTAAATGTAATTATTGTATTTTCCTTGAGAACCATGGCTAGAAAGGAGGTTCTTCTTGATTTGGGGATGGATAGAGCCCTAAGAGGCCTAATGATGTCATTTAAGGTAGGGTGGAGAGAAATTTTATTCATACTTCCTTGGAACATAAATTTAGATAGCATGTTTCAAAGACCACTCATGGTAACGGGAGTACATATGCTAATTTCATAACTTCCCATGTGCAAGAGGTAGTAAAAAGGAGGTTTTGCGATTTATCTACAAGAGAAAATGTGTGTGTAAATTTTGTCTTCCTCTCTAAATTAATTGAGTTGTAATGTATTTACTTTGTGACTTTGAAATTTGTTGTGTAACTATCATATAGAATATTCTTTCAATTAAAAATTTCATTCCATTTTTTATATATTTACAACTACACTTGGTAATTGTACAAATAAAATTAAGCATGTGTAAAATGGAAGGAGATAGTAACTCTTGATATTATATAAAGGAAAGAAAAGAATCAATTCCTAGTAATCATTGTCTTTTTTACTGTTCATCACTTTTATCCATTTAACTCCTTAGAGAATATTCAACAAAGGAAAAGAGAGTACTTGTTTTTTAACAAAAATAAATGATACTAATATTAATAGTTTAGGAAGGGAAAAAAGAGTTATTTGAATTTTGACCTTAATGCAATGTATTCACTGCTCCCTAAGTCTTCTTGTGGGTTCCCTAACGCCACTACCTATGCAATGCTCTAAATATTATCTAAGCATCTAAAACCATAATTAAATATATTAACATTAAACATAATGCATGAACATAAATCTATATCACTAGGTTCATTTTAAACACCAAACTAAGTGTGCCTATGATAACCTTTTTGCAATAGAAATGATAAAACATCCTTCCATATAAGAGTAGTCGATACCAACACTGCACTACTAAAATATTACTCTAGGATTGCATAGCTTAATTTAAATTACATTAAATAATATTACGTTAATCTCCCTAAGGATTTTCCAATACATTGATAATGATAGAATTACAGTGATTCCAATCTACATAACATATACTAATACATTACTAAATCATCTACATCATGAAATGAGAAAAATTGGAATGAAGATACAAGGTCCAACCGATGCACACGAACATGTCCACTAGACCCCAATGGAGGTAAGCAACAACCTCCTGACCATGTGGAACCTTAGGTCCACCCCACTATGCTCTAGAGATAGACACAAAGCCTGACACAACACAAGAAAACTAGGTTGACATCACCAACATCCAAGGGAAACATAAAAGATACACATGGAAAAGTAGGACAGGCCACAAGGTTTCACCAAAGGCTACTAACAACACCACATAAGATAGGGTACTGGGATACAACTAGGGAAAATTCTCATCAAATGGAATCAACATGAGTTTCCCTAGCAGCCTTTGTAGGCCCCAGCACCCATTTGATAGCACATGTGAAACCGAACAATCCCTTCATGAGGACAAGGTAGTTTGATAATGCCAACTCTACATCACCAAGATGGGCAGGCCTTCCCAATCCCATCCTTAGTATAAACTAGCACTCAAGGCCATGGGTGAGGCACCATAATTATATTATTTAGTGTGTTTTCCATGGGGTTAATTTATTATATTATCACTTGTTAAAGAAACTCCCAATGAGATTCCTTGGCAATCACTTTAGGGGCCCAACACCCAAATGAGAGTCACTCCCCCTAACTTGAACCTAGACACCACTAACCTAGGTTTTCATTTCAAATATTGATAAACATAAAAAGCATAGATATATTAAATTAATCTCACATAAATCCATAATCAAGAATCAAAATCATAAATCATAAATAGGGCCCTTCTAGGCCTTATCCAACAAGATACATCAATGAATGCACTTCCAATGCAATGATAATTGAACCTCTTCACAACCAAGCATGGAGAAACATATGAAAACATGAATAAACTCCAATCAAGCCTTACAAACCCCCAAATAGTGATATAACTAAGAACATCCTAATGAAAAGCCTATGGAAACCACTTGAACTCCTCAAACTGAACATACTAGCCAAACAAGCCCAAAACCCAAACCTGTACATAGATGTCACCTAAAGTTGAGCATATGACCTCTAAACCTGTACATATGGCACTTCTTTTTGTGCATATGTTCACCATTTCTATGCATTTTTCATCTATTTATACATGTATATGAATCAAAAATTACACAGTAGAAAAGGGAGCACTTGGGAGACCGAATTGACCAATGAATAGGCCCTAGAAGTGGAAATTGTTGATATGTGCCAACCGATCATGCAAGTATTGTACACATTATTTTGAAAAAAATGACTTTGAAAAAACCCTAAAAATAACTAACTTTGAGTGTTTCCCTAATAATTGCTTGTTATAAGCGGCTAGATTGTAAAAAGGCAATGTAACATGGTGTTGTATTGATTTACTGGATAATAAGAAAAGATTGCATGGTTGTGTTCTGTGGATATAGCCCATATTGGGTTAACCACATTAAATCTATGTGTTATCTGGGTTATGCATATTTCTTCATCTTTTGTGTTTGTATCTGCATATAATTGTTAATTTGTATTTTCTCTGGATATGCCTAAACCTTAATAGAAATAGGAAAAGACCCACTTGAGAGGAATCTATTTCCATCCCAAAAAAACATTCATATTTTCCCCAAGTCATAGTAGGAAGTTTGAAGACTCAAAACTAAAAAAAAAGCTGCTTAAAAACTCAATCTATAGGGGGCGTACAAACACAATAAAACATTTGCATAACCAAAACTTGAAACCTTATTTGGAAATCATATAATAACATTCAAAAGAATCCTTTTTCCATTTCCAAAACCAATGGAACAATATTCATTAAGAAGATGGTTGAAAACCCTAAATGCATTTCAATTTAAAACAAAGAGAAGGAAAGACAATTCAGAGCCAATTTCAACACATAAGGCCAAAATTTCAAATAATTTTCAAACAAAAATAAAACCACTTAGTAAATTCCTTTCCCATATTTCAAACCAAATAAAATCATTCATCATTTAAAGAAGGATTCCAAACCCTACCTCGGGTCCTACAGAGACAACAAGGATGAAAAAGAATGGAGAAGAATTATGCACATAAGTAATCCAAGAGCAACCTGAAGAAACCAACCAGCAAAAGATCCAATAACAGAAACCAAAACTCTAGCCAATCCTCCAAACAACAAAGCAACACTCTCCATGAAATCCCTCTCAAAATTTCTCAAAGAAGAATGGAAGATTCTCTCCCAAAACCACACAAATCCACTCCAAATTCCAAAACCGAACTCTACAAAAATTTGCACCACAAAAACTCCAACAATGTCCCCAAAAACCATGAGAAAACAATATTAAAATCATTCCCCAAAAAATTGTACAGGAATGTGCAAACCAACCCCCACATAAACTTTACAAATTAACTAATAAAATAAAGATTAACTCACAAAAAGAATAGCCAGTTCCCACCAATCAAAAATAACATTTAAATATCAAAACCAAAGTATAAAATCATCCCTCAAATCATATTAATTCAGTTAAAAATTAATATTATTTATTATGCCACCACCATATAGTGCTCCCACATTAATAGGCTCATAAATTACAAAGAGAACAATTTTTATTATTAATATAAATCAATTTATACCTTATATGATATGATCAACTCATAAATATATTAAACATACAACACAAGAATACTCATGACATAGACAAGATACAAATGGCATTGGCTACATAACCAAAGCGATTGACTCAGAGATGCGAGAATTTTTTTCATGAAAATTTGAATAGGTAAGCTCAAGACTAAAGATAATTGTCCTAATGTAGGACAATGGTTAGGGCTAAGTCAACTTGGGTCTTTATTCTAACTCCATTACCACCATCAGGGATTGTTAGGCATTCTCATATGTGTGAAGCTTGGTGGAGTCAATGCCTAGTACCCGCATCAAAACAAAACACAAAACACCTGCACCCATACACATCCATCTATATACATTTGACAAATAGAATTATTAATCATAAGTATTCTATTGAAATGTGGCGACTGATCAGCAAAGTATTGTACACTCAGCACATATCCTCGCCGGGGTCTGGGGCCGGGCCGCGCCCCCGAGAAAAAAAAATTTGGGTATTTTTTTTTATGAAAACCGACATTGTAATAAAACCCTAAAAAGGTCGACTTTGTTTTTGCCCTAAAAATGCATGGCTGGGATGCTTAAGGCATTGTAAGGGTTGATGTACTATTTTTGCTGGATAATAAGAAAGATTGGATGGCTCTGTATGGTGGACGTAACCCATTCTGGGTGAACCACGTTAAATCTCTGTGTTATCTGTGTCCTATTTTATTTCTTTATCTTTTATATTTAAATCTGCATATAATTGTTAGTTCATATTTGCTTCAGATCTGCTTGAAACCCTAACAATTGGTATTAGAATGAGGTTTTCTGTAAATTGACAGGACTTTTAGATTTTAGTGGGAGCAATGGAGGATTCCAAATTCAAGGTCGAAAAGTTTAACGGCCAGAATTATCAGTTATGGAAAATGCAGATGGAGGATTACCTGTATCAAAAGGATTTGTGGCGGCCATTGGAAGGAAAGGCAAAGAAAGCGGCCACAATGTCAAATGAAGAGTGGGACATTTTAGATAGAAAGGCACTGGGATCCATTCGATTGTGCCTTGCACCGTCTGTAGCATTCAATATAATAGAAGCAAAAATGACTGTAGATTTGATGGCGACATTGGCTAAGTTGTATGAGAAACCTTGGCTTCGAATAAGGTATTTCTTATGAAGCGTCTGTTTAATTTGAAAATGAGTGAGGGAGGATTTGTAGCGGAAACTTAAATGAATTTAATACAATTACCAGTCAATTGTCTTCGCTAAAAATTACTTTTGCAGAAGAGGTTAGGGCTCTCTTGATTTTATGTTCTTTGCCAGAAAGCTGGAATAGCTTGGTTATGGCTGTAAGTAACTCTGTCTCTGGTAAAAATACTTTGGTATTTGATGATATTGTTGGTGTTATCCTAAGTGAGGAAATGCGAAGGAAAAGCACAGGTGAGACTCCAACATCATCGGGTAGTGTTTTGAATGTGGAGAATAGAGGAAGATCAAAGGAAAGAGGAAAAGGCCTTGGGAATGAAAAGTCACGAGGGAAGTCAAAGAAAGGACGCTCTCAATCTCGAGGAAAGAAAGATTGCTGGTACTACAGAAAGCCTAGTCATCTAAAGAAAGACTATTGGTCTTGGAAAAACAAAGAAGGAGACAAAAATGAAAATGACAGTAAGGAAGCTAATATTGCAAGTAATACTTTACAAGATGCTTTAATCTTATGTTTGGTTAATGTTAATGATTCCTGGGTAATAGATTCTGGGGCTTCATTTCATGCTACACCCCATAGAAAATATTTTCTAGATTATGTTTAAGGTGATTTTGGACAGGTATATTTGGGTGATGATGAGCCCTGTCAAATTGTTGGAAAAGGAAAGATAAAGATCTAGCTGCAGAATGGAAATGATTGGTTTCTGCAGGAGGTAAGACATGTTCCTAATTTAAGAAGAAATTTGATTTCTGTAGGGCAACTAGGTAGTGAAGGTTGCATAGTTACCCTCTCAGATAGTATGTGGAAGGTTGCTAAAGGATCATTAGTAATAGCTAAAGGTGCAAAGGTAGGCACATTATATCTGCGTACAGGTAACACTTACTCTACCCTAGCTGCTATAGATAAAGTTACTGCAAGGACAACAACAATAAATGTTGCAAGAACAGATTCGATAATGTGGCACCATAGGCTTGGGCACATGAGTGAGAAAGGGATGAAAACCATTCACTCCAAAAATCTATTGCAAGGACTAAAGAAGATTGATTTAGAGTTCTGTGAAAACTGTGTTTATGGTAAACAGAAAAGAGTCAGATTTCTCAAGGTTGGGAAAGAGAAGAAGAGTGAGAAGTTAGAGCTTGTGCATTCAGATGTATGGGGACCAGCTTAGGTATCATCTCTTGGTGGCTCTTGTTATTATGTTATTTTTATTGATGACTCAACCAGAAAAACATGGGTATATTTCCTAAAACAAAAATCAGATGTTTTTGAAACTTTTAAGAAATGGAAAGCTTTGGTTGAGAATGAGACAGGAAAAAAAGTTGAAGTGTCTCAGATCGGATAATGGAGGTGAGTATTGTAGCAAAGCATTTGAAGATTACTGCTCCTTAAATGGGATTCAAAAGTAGAAGACAGTTCCAGGAACTCCATAGGAAAATGGTGTGTCAAAGAGAATGAATAGGACTATCATGGAATGCACGAGGAGCATGAGATTGCATGTTGGATTGCCCTTACATTTTTGGGCAGATGTTGTACATACTGCTGTCTATTTGATAAATAGAGGACCTTCAACCCCTTTGAATGGTGGTATTCCAGAGGAGGTATGGACTGGTAAAAAGGTAAATTATTCTTTTCTAAAAACTTTTGGTTGTGAAGCTTTTGTCCATGTTGATAAAGAAAACAAAACCAAGCTTGATGCTAAATCTCAGAAATGTACCTTCATTGGATATGGGATAGATGAATATGGCTATCGGTAATGGGATTTTGAAAATAAGAAAATAATTAGAAGTAGAGATGTTATATTCAATGAGAAGGTTATGTATAAAGAACAGATGTAGGAAAAGAAGCATGAACAGGACAAACAAGAATATGTGGTGTTGGATGAGATTCCTGAAAATGAAATGCCATAGGTACCTGATGCTCAGCAACAACAGAATGTCCCACAAACTCTTGCAAGTGTTAGATGTTCTACGAGGTCAAGTAGACCCCCTGAAAGATTTTCTCCTTCTTTGTATTCTATATTATTAACTGATTCTGGTGAACCAGAAGAATATGAAGAAGCAATGAAAGTGGATTCCAAACAATAGTGGGAGCTAGGCATGAAAGAGGAGATGGACTCCTTGATGAAAAATAAGACTTGGGACTTAGTCCCTTTACCTACAGAAAAAAGAGCCTTGCCTAACAAATGGGTTTATCGGCTGAAGGAGGAGGAAGGAGGTCAGAAAAGATATAAGGCCAAACTTGTGGTAAAAGGTTTTGCACAAAAAAAGGATATAGATTATGATGAAATATTTTCTCCAATTGTAAAAATGACTTCAATTAGAACTGTACTTAGTCTTGTGGCTGCAGATGATTTACATCTTGAACAATTAGATGTCAAAATAGCTTTTCTCCATGGAGATTTGGAGGAGGAAATTTACATGTTGCAACCACAGGGATATGAGGTCAAAGGTAAGGAGAACTTGGTGTGTAGGTTGAAGAAAAGTCTTTATGGCCTAAAGCAAGCACCCCGACAATGGTATTTAAAATTTAATAGTTTCATGGTTGAACACGGTTATCATAGATGTCATTCTGATCATTGTATATATTTTAAGAGATTTGATAATGGTAGTTATATTATCCTATTGCTTTATGTTGATGACATGCTTATTGCTGGGTCTAACATGTAACATATAAATGATCTTAAACAGAAATTAGCTAGGTCATTTGCTATGAAGGATTTGGGTGCAGCTAAGCGAATTCTCGATATGAGGATTACACGGGACAGGAAAAATAGAACCTTGAGTTTGTCCCAAAGTGAGTATATAAAGAAGGTGTTGAAAATATTTAACATGCAGGATGCAAAAGTAGTTAGTACACCTTTGGCTAGTCATTTCAAATTGACTAAGGAGATTTGCCCAAAGGCACAGGAAGAGGTTAATAAAATGTCTAACATCCCATATTCATCAGCTGTTGGTAGTTTGATGTATGCAATGGTATGCACAAGGCCATATATTGCACATGTAGTGGGAGTTGTGAGTAGGTTTATGAGTAATCCGGGTATGGAACATTGGAATGCTGTGAAATGGATTCTTCGGTATTTGAAAGGAACTACTACGAAGGCATTATGTTTCAAAGGATCTAATGCTACTCTGAGTGGATTTGTTGACTCTGATCTAGCGGGTGATATTGATTCACGGAGGAGTACTACAGGGTATGTTTTTACTATAGGGGGAACTACAGTCAGTTGGATTTCTAGGCTACAAAAGGTTGTTGCACTTTCAACCACTGAAGCTGAGTATGTTGCTGCTATAGAAGCCAGCAAGGAGATGATTTGGTTGCAATGTTTTCTGGAGGAATTAGGTCAAACACAAGAGGATAGCCCATTGTATACTGATAGCCAGAGTGCCATTCATCTTGTGAAGAACTCTGCTTTTTATTCAAGGACAAAGCATATTCAACTCAGGTACCACTTCATCTAGACTGTTTTGGAGGAGGGTCAGTTACAACTTGAGAAGATTCACACAAGTGAGAATCCTGCCGATATGTTCACGAAGGCAGTTCCATAGGAGAAGATGATTTCTTCATCAGTTTCTGTTGGTCTTCTTGATTGATAATTGTGGAATTTATACCAGTCGAGTCCTAGTGTTTTATCCAGTGGATGTTGCATGTACAGTGGTGTCATGTAGTATCAGTTTCCAAGTGGGAGATTGTTGAAATGTGGTGACTGATCAGCAAAGTATTGTACACTCAGCACATATCCTCATCGAGGTCCGAGGCCAGGCTGGGCCTCGGGCAAGGGTTCGGGGGTGGCAACCCCCAAGAAAAGTGGGTGTTCAGGGGTGGGAGCCCCCGAGAAAAAAAAATTTGGGTATTTTTTTGATGAAAACTGACATTGTAATAAAACCCTAAAAAGGCCGACTTTGTTTTTGCCCTAAAAATGCATGTTATAAGCAGCTGGGATGCTTAAGGCATTGTAAGGGTTGATGTACTATTTTTGCTAGATAATAAGAAAGATTGGACGGCTGTGTATGGTGGACGTAACCCATTCTAGGTGAACCATGTTAAATCTCTGTGTTATCTGTGTCCTATTTTATTTCTTTATCTTTTGTATTTAAACCTGCATATAATTGTTAGTTCATATTTGCTTCGGATCTGCTTGAAACCCTAACATATTCCTCATATGAAATCATTTGAACATATGTTAGTACATCATAATACAATACATCATCTATGATACAACCATCAAGAGATTATAACATAAAACCCTAACATCATCATAAGTCCTTGTGAGCATAAAACAACATAATCATAATACTTCATCTCACATCTAATCATCAAGTAACCCTAAGCATTAAACCCTTATATTTCATTGTTATACCATCAACATATCAACACCACTAGGACATCATATATGTAATCATAAAAGCTAATGCCACAAATAGGTCCCTGAAAATATAAATCATCACCACATAGTGATGTCCTTAAACATAGATCCATTATACATAAGCAACCCTCATTTAATCAATTGAGTATTTTTACATCTAACAAATAGCATGCCACTAAAACCAACATAAATCTAGAAGAACCATAATCAAGATACAAACATAGAAGGTGTTACCCTAGATCATAGCTCATTTCCCAAAATAGAACACATAGAAAACATGGCTAGTTAACTTATACATTATAACATTATCATTGTATCATTAAATTACCATCTCCAAATAAGCACAATTGATATATTTACACGTTATATCAAAGCACCCTCCAATACATATAAGTAGCCAAACGTTAAATTCATTGGAAGGGAATTCTAAAATCACATGCATTCCCATCTATTCTGATGATGTGATGTCATCCTTTTCCATCCACCATCCATAAAATATAATGATGCTACCTTAATGAGTTGACTATATTAGTAGGATGTTAATCATCACAGTGACAACTAGAACTAATGAACATCTCTATCTACACTGACTATTACTATATTACTTACATTTTATGCATTAAAGTGTAGGTTTAGTATCATAATACATGTTATATCATGTGAGGGTTTTAGGGGTATTGCAATGTATGTTAAATAGTTTATTCATACGTTAATGTATATCATGTGTGTGTGTGTGTGTCTATATATATATATATATATATATATATATATATATATATATATGTATGTATGTATGTATGTATGTATGTATGTATGTATGTATGTATGTATGTATGTACATGTGTGTGTATATATACATATATATGTATATATTGTTTCATGCTTAAAAATCATAAATGTTGAATAAGGAAATAAGGACAATCATGAAATCCTTAACTATTAAAGAAAATTCAAAGATAAATCAATGAAATAAAATGCATGAATGAAAGAATTAAACAATTAACACAATTGAAAACCCCCTTAATTGCATTGTAGCTTCCATTGCTCTTCTCCAGAATTGTGTGGTTGATTGGCTCTCAAGTGTTGCATTGGGGTTCTTGCATAGATTGGACACAATAATTTTGAAAATGGTGATTGTTTGAGAAATTGATCTTGTATTTATAGATCTTCAAGAGAGATGGGGTGAGATTTGGAACTAAGGTGTTGATTGATAGTTCACTGCTTTGATTGATCAATTAAGTGAATTGATTGATCTGTTAACAAAATAGATTGATCTGTTAACTCATTTGATTGAGTAGTCAACTAGATTGATTGGCTAGATGACTCAATTAATTAGCCAGTTGACTGAGTTGATTGAATAGAAGATTGAATTGATTGATTAGAAGACTGATTAGATTGATTAGTCAGAAAAGGTGATTTGGAGTGAAAAGGGGAGATTAGAGAGTTAAATGAGTTAACTGATTAGTTAACTGATTTGATCAATTAGTTATGATTTTCAACATGTGTTGTAGGATATTTATTTGAAATTCAATTTGATTTTGATTTGAATTTGAATTTATATTTTCGAATGCTGAAATGCACATGAGATTTACTGAAATTTATTGAAATTCAAATTTGGTGAAATGTGAATTTGGGGGAAAATGAAATTAGATGGAATTATTTAAAATCTGAATTTGGGGAATTGGAAGAAAGAATTAATTAATTAAATAATTTAAATAAAATTATTTAATAATTAGAAATAGAATTAGTTAAATAATAAAGCTTATTTAATTAAGGAAATAACCACAATTAATATTTGAGGAAGGGTTAAATGATGAAATGATTAAGAAATAGAAATTGGCTAATTAGTAAGAAAAATGAATAATGATGATTAGGTTAGTTGAGAAGAATTAATTAGCTTAATTGAACAATTGAAGAATTATTCAATTAATAAGACAAATAATTAGCAATGATCAATGAGACATTTTTAGGTGTCTACATTTGCCCCTCTTTGAGACAATGTTAAAGCGACGTTGTTTCAAATAAAAAAATAAAAAAAATTGCCCCAATATGCCCTAATAATGGAGGTAGGATTCCCCCTCGAGAGATTGTGCATGAATGATCTCTCGAAAGAAGGATGTTAGATGAACGATGGAAGAATGGTTAACTTGATGACATGAATGAGTTTGACTAGAGAAAATAGATGGTTAGAATGATTTATAGATTGATTTGATTGATCGATTATATTGATTTAATTGATAGATTGATATGATAAAGATCAAGTCTAGTTTCAGGAAGGACACATCCCATATAAGAAAAAGATGATCAAAACGTCTAGTTTCAGGAAGGATACATCCTATCTAAGACAAAGATAGATGATCATGTATAGTTTAAGGAAAGACTAATCCTATATAAGATAAATGATAGATCAAAATATGATGAAAGTGAAGAATAATTGATTGATAGATAGAATAGTTGATATGAGGAAATGATAGAATTATAGATGAAAAGATTGGAATTAAGTGATGAGAGAGATCATGTTAGATGATTGGAAAGAATTGAAAAGGTTGATCCAAGAAAAGATGCTTGATGAGAGAATGATCTTTGAGATAGAATCAACATGATGAGATGAGACACTAATTCATTTGACTCCAAATTCCAATGAAATTTTGTCTAAATTTTGACAAATGTTCGTCGCTTTTTCGATGAAACACCCAAAAAAAATTGTCGCATCTTTCGACGAACTTTCGTCAGATAGTGGCACTATGTTTTCGTCGATAAATCAATGAAAAGTTCATCCAAAATAATCACAAAATATTGTCATTTATTTAGTCATTAATTGTTATTAATTGGTCATTTATTTAGTCATGCGAGTCATTTATTTAGTCATTGATTGAGTTTTGGGTTTGTGGGTTTGTGTTATATATTTGCTGATTAATATCTTCTTTCTCTTTTAGATCGATAGAAGCTAAGATTTGGACTGTGTGTGTGTGTGTGTGTGTGTGTGTGTGTGTGTGTGTGTGTGTGTGTGTGTGTGTGTGTGTGTTTAAAAAAATTAAAGTTTAAATAAGTTTCAAAATAAACTATTGAAATTTAATATATAAAATTAGACTTCAAATTTTAAATTTAAATTTGAATTTGAATAAAATATGCTTGTTGTAATAAATAAAGCACCTGATCATCTAGAGAAATTCTGACCTTCAACATGTTAATATGAATTCTTATAACATCAAACTCATAGATAAATTTAAAACACACACATATATATGCAAATAAATTAAAAAAATCATTTTGATCTAGTTATTGTGTATATGCATATATAGTACATATACATATATACAAACATATATATGTGTGTGTGTGTATAATATATATAATATTATATATAATATTATATAATATTATATAATATTATATATAATATTATATAATATTATATATAATATTATCTATAATATTATATAATACTATATAATATTATATATAAAAATTAAAATTAAAAAATATTTTAAAATATTTGCAAGCGAGGGACTACGGCACCCCCATGGCAGTGTCATAGCCTCCATGGGACTGTGGCACCCCCAAGGGGGATGTCATAGCCTCCATGGACTGCGACACCCCCATGGAGGTGTCACAACCTCCATGGGGCTGTGGCACCCCCATGGGGGATCTCGCAGCCTCCATGGGACTACAACACCCCCATGGGGATGTCACATCCCTTTCAAAATAGAAAAAAAAATGAAAATAAGTAAATAGCCGCCATTTTTCTACAGAACTCATTTCTTTTGGATCTATACTTGGATGCCTGTAAAAACAAAATAAAACAAAAAGAAGAGACACATTAGATCTAGGGTTTTCTTTGAGAAAAGGAAATAAGAGGAAAACCAAATGCTTCATACGAAATAAAAAGAAAACAACAGCTAATAAGAGGAAAACAAGAATATTCAAACTGCAAACAAAACCCTAGAAAGAGGGCAAGCAACCTGTAAACAAAATCACAAAAAAATTTATTAACATATGCATTTGAAAATAAATTGTTAAAAAACAATCTCCAATGGACTTTGCATGAGCAAAAATTTACCATGACTCTCTTCTTAGATCAATCCCTCTTCAAAACCCCAATTATGCCTCCAAGTAGAGGAATGTTGCTACAACCTGCAAAAATAAAGTTAGGGTTTGAACTTCTTCCCCTTTTTGTTGTTTGATTTTAAGTTTCTTTGTATCCCTAGAATCCACCGGTGGAGATTGAATTCATCCTATGGATAAGATTCAATGCACATCCCATTAGTGGGAAAATTGAATGCTAACTTTTGTAACTTTTAGTGGGAAGAATTAATAGAAAAATTAGTGGGAAAATTCAATCCTTAATTTTTTGTAATTTTTTAAAATAATTTAGTGGGAAAATTGTTAAAAGCATAATTTATTTGAAACAAATAAATGTAACCTTTGAGACAATTATATATAAAAATTAAATATGTATGTATGTATGTATATGTGTAAATATATATGTATATTTAACTAATATGTATATATACATATTTGTTAAATATACATATATATTTAATTAATATCTATATTAATTTTATATATATATATATATGCCATCGAATCAAAAAAACTCTCAATGCTTTTATAAAATAAAGAAAAAATTTAAAAATTTAAAAAAATTGTATAGAGTGAGTTGGCCTAGTGGTAGAGAACTTGTGCTCTTAAAAGAGAGGTCACAAGTTCAAATCCCAAAAGGGGGGTGAGGTATGTACAAAAAAAATTATCAAAAATTTTTTTTGATGAAAGTTCGTCGAAATTTCAATGAACTTTCGTTGGAAATGTTCGTCGAAATTCTGATGATTGTTGTGCATAAATTTAAAAAAATTAAAAGGATGATACACGAACTTTTGTGTCTTTATTCATAGTGCAACACATATTCATCATTGAGCCTTATTTATGTAACAATGAAGTTGTGTACACTAGGGTATAAGGAACCAAGATGTAAAGATATCTCATTGTAGAAACAAACACTTAGCAGATAAGGAGTGAACCCTCCATTCTAGAAATAACACCAGGGGTCAAGGTATGTGCGGTAGTCACAAGCATAGATATCCCTGACTTTTATTTTTGCGTAAGATACTTGTCGAATGAGCGTACCAATCACAGAAAGCCACTAGAACTATTGCCCCATAACGTCATTGGTTCACACCACAAATAGCAAACAAATAAAAAGATCATGTCCATCACAGCTCCTCTAGTCACTTGTGGACATCCTTGAGTAACATAGTAACATGATCTGACATAAATCAATAAAATATAAATTTATGAAAGATAAGACAAACTTGACCATACAAGCCAACAACCATATTGATCTTCTTGCCAAGTATAAGTGTTGGTAGGATGATTGTTTGATAGGATGCCCATTGTAGGAAAGATGTATTTGTTAGGACATGATATCTGATAGGTGCCTCTTTTAGGAATGATGTATCCGTAAAGGCACATTGTTTGATAAGGATGTTGACACCTAATAGGCATTGATTGGTTAGGTTTTAGACTAGCTTGGTAGTTTGTCTATTGATGCATGATTTATTAAGCTCAATGTTTTGATTTGTTTTGTGTTTGTTGAAATTCTTGTCATTTGCAAAGGATAATTTATTGTGAATTGTGATTTGATGATTTTTAGTTCTTTTTCAAATAGATTTTCCGATATTTTTGGATTTTGGTATTTTCTAATGTTTTTGGACTTTTGTATTTTTAAATTTTTGATGTTTTTGTTTGATTTTGAATTTTTTGATGTTTTTGTTTGAGTTTGAATTTTTTCGATGTTTTTGTTTGAGTTTGATGTTTTTCAATGTTTTTGGTATTTTTCCAGATTGTATTTGAATGTTTTTGGTTTATTTTTGTGTTTTTCAATTTTTTTGGTATTTGTGGATTTTTTTTGAAAGATTTTTCCTTTTTTTTTTTTTTATTATTTTTGAAAAAAAAAAATTTATATGTTGGATTTTTTAAAGATGAAACATAACGTATAATCAATTGATAGAGATAAGACTAACTACGACAAAATCCAACAGTTATACTGATTTGTGTCTTTGTTTTTAAATGCTCGATGTGATGCTTGATAATAATATTTGGTTTCAGAGAGTGAGTATCCCGTATAAGACCGATCTATCTAGTTTCGAGTGCACCCTTCCCTGTATAAGACATGTTGATGTTTGATAGAGCTTGATTGATGGATTGATTAAGAAGACATGATCAATTTGATTGCAAACTTTGATAGTTCATATGTTGTTGACTTGATTTGATCTATGCTTTCTTTGTATCCACCTAGGTATTCAATCTGCAAGGGATAATTTATTGCTTTGATTTTTAGTTTGTTATGACTTTTAGGGCTTTTTTTAGAAGTTTTAACTAAGTTTTAGGATTTTTTCATGACTTTATCTAATTTTCAATATTTTTTCATGACATTATCTGATTTTTAGGATTTTTTTCAAGACTTTTTCTGATTTTTCAGGATTTTTTCAGGACATTATCTGATTTTTAGGATTTTTTTCAAGACTTTTTCTAATTTTTTAGGATTTTTTCGGCTATGCCTCCAGTTTACAGACCTATTATGACATGATGATCTAGGCAATCCATATAGAGATAATGAATTTTCGATATGAGTTATGCTAATGCAAAATGCACGATGAGGATGCAATCCCTATTTGAACAAGGTTGATTGTGTGTGTCATTCATTTCGAAATGCACGAATTGGGTTAAACATGTGAAACATTTCAGAGATAGGAGTTCAATCCATTCTCAGAGGACCTTAGACCATCCAACCTAACACACCATGTAACCAAGATTTATGAATGGAAATGCAGAAAACTTTTCCATCAATTCTTGAAACTTTGATCTTCTTTTTCCCATGTGTGTGCAATTGGATTTATTGTGACTCTTATAACTATTAGAGACCGTTAGAATCCCATGTGACCAGCTATGTGAGTTATTCTTACTTCAAAAGCATCCTGGATAGAGCCTCACGGCCAGTTAGACATCTATAGCCCCAACAAGGTTATACACTATAATCTCTCTAATATTGCTCCATTGCCAACAGGCGTCCATAGCCTTGATGGAGTTACTCACATGTTTCCATAGCCAAGCTATTATCGCACTTGTATGCATAATATTTTAGTTATATATCATTTCTCTTTTGCCTTAATATTTTGATATGGATTTTGGCATATTTTTTCTTTTTTTTTTGCCTTGATTTGTAAGTAATGAAACCTACTTGGGTATGACGATTATAACAGCGTTGGAAGTAGAATTTTGGATTTTTCACTAGCCACATGACCAGCTAGGTATCTGTACTGACTTAGAGCTATTGATTAATGTGTGAGATATAACAATTAATGGATTTTGGGTAACAAAAATCAATAGTCAAACTTGTACCCAACCATGGATAAAACTCAATCACAAGGTGACATTGAAGATGAATGACCTAAGACTTCCTAAAAAACTTGATGTACCAGTATCTAGGAAATGAGACCACCTTCTCTCCTTTCAGTGCAGATAGGTAAATGACGTAGACAATCGCCTTGTTTTATTGATGCAACTATATGAAAAAGCAGTAATGATGTGCAACTATATGTTATGCAATTTGAAATGCGGATATGTGATGCAGTGAAATTTAAACTAACCCAACCCTTAGATGTAATTTCTTTTAAGGTGGATGTTTTTTTTGGGTCAGTATGAATTTTATGTAGATAGTTCATTGGTCTTTGTTTGAAGAATCGGATAAACCTGTCTTTTCCAATAGGATATTCAGCTAGGTGTATTTTATGTATAGTTTCTACTATAGCCTCATTATTTTCAAACCAATCTAGTTGTGGTAGATCTTCTTTCCCCCATTCTTTCAAGTGTGGGTATATAAGACAAAGATTTCTATCCCCATTAAATTTAGATTGTTGATATCGTACAAGCCTAATTATTATAGTGGATTTTCAAAGAATTTGGATCTATTTCCTTATCTTCATAAGTGATTCCATCATTTACTAGTGGGAGATGGTCTTAAGATCTGTCTATGTCTCATATGTTGTTATTGTGAAGAGATAGGAATTCATGGTCATGCAAATCAGTTATTGAGATATTATTCATTCCTTGGATAAGAGATTTTGGCCCTATATGTTTTTTTTTGTTGATGCACTTGAATACATTGATGAATCCAACCAATAGTTGATCTCATTAAATAATGTTGCACATACAATTGTTGACAATTTGCATTGTGTAGTATGATCTGGATTGGTGATTTCATTGATAAGGGGCTCATGAACAACTTGTGTAGAGGCATCAGGATCATGAAGGGGACTAGGAGAAATGGTAGGTTCATTTGAGAGGGAATCTTGTGAAGAACATGGAGGATTATGACATGGAGATGAAGGGATGGAGGGATCTTGATTGGGATCTAGAAAAATAATGGGATCTTGCTTACGATATGAAGGTGAAGGAATACTTTGATCTTGACTTGAGAAGGGGTTATTAGGAAGGATGGAAGGGATATCTTGATCTTTCTTAGGAGGTGGATGTTGGATGGGACTTGAAAGAACATATTTCTCTTGAGATAAAAGAATGAGTGGATCATCATAATATTCTTGGTCAGTGGATCTTGATCAGAAATTGGGTAGGATGGAAGGGTTTGTTCTTGATCTTAATTTATTTCATGACTCATTTCTTCTGATTTTTTATTATCCTCTTGACACAAGGAAGGAGTTTGTATATGCATGGGATAATTTTGGAAGGTTTCAACACTTTGGCCTAATGAGAAAGGATTTTGAATGACACTCTCTGAAGTGGGTTCTCTTGGAAATGGAATATATGGTGGCATTGGATTTTGAATTTCTAAAGCATGGAAAGGAATAGCATGATGACCTAGATTAGATTGGATTTGGATTGTGTTATTAGATAGAGATGGTGTGGAGTGCTCTTGTGTGACTTTAGGGGATGATAAAATTATGGATAGATATGATTGGTTCGTACTTTGGTTGAATGGGATTTGATTTTGGTTGAAAGGGGTTTGAATGTTGGGTTGATGTGATTGGTATGAATAATATTTCGAGTTAAAAGAAAAATAAGGTTGACATGACTCTAATGTTGGTTGAACTGAAGTAGGAATGATTTTGTTGGAGAATGAACTTTGGTATGTTTTAATAGTCTCACAAGAGAAGGAATGTTGGCATGATAATGGTTATCATTTCCCTCATCATTTTATCTAACCAATCCCTATGGTTGTTAGGACTGGTCATGTCTCTCGTTTATTATTATAAAGTCTTAATTTGTTGAGCTAAAATATTTATGGAGGGCAATGGAATAGGAATGGAAGGGATGAATTCTTCACCTTCCCTACGAAATGCATAACACTATTCCATGATGTTTGCTTGATTGGTTGCACTAAGATCGCAACAAATGAGATGTTTTCTCCATTTCTCTGAAAGTACAAATTTTGTTTGAGTTGTTGAACTTGACAAACTTGTTTGAGTTGAAGTTGGGTTTGATTGATTTCTTTGATTGTGTTTCATATGTTTGAGGTAGGACTTTCTAAAAATTATTACAACACATCAGCAAGTAAGAAGACACACATTAAATTTAACAAAATAAAGCATGTTTGATAGGGTCTTTTCAAATCCCAATGTTTTTCAATTAAATTTGGCCAAACGATAACACATCAAGCAGACTCTCCTAAGGTCAAAAGGTCATGAATAATACCATAGCCGACATCTTGATACTCTGTCAACTCAAACAACCCTATCACACCCTAAGGTGCACCCATTTTTTTGCCTTTTGCCAAAAGTTGAACCAAAGAGAATTGATCCTCAATTGGCTCATTTTCCTAGGAGATATATGGTGAGTGTCTTGGGGGTGGATTCTTCCCCACCCTTGTACTGTGATATTACAAGTGTTTGGTTACTGACTCATCTTGGCTACTAATTCCTAAAGTTTTTAATGAGGGTTTCATTCGAGTGGTCACAATCAGTAGCATTTTCCACTCCATTAAAGGAGGTCTCCCAATTTGCAAAGGTTATGCTCTACAAATTTTACGTGCCATAAGACACTGAGGGAGGCATAACGTCGTTGTGACAGCATGTAACACTCATCACTTGTGATTTTCATCACAAACACATTTATTGGTAGTGGCTTGGATTACTTGTCTTTAGTTGTTGCCACTTAGGTCGTTCCCTCTCACTTGGCCTTATGGGATACTCAGGAGGTAGCCCTTCTAAGGGTTTTATCCTAATGCAGAATTGACAAAAAGAATAAAAAATGTGGGTTTGGCTTTTTGGTCACCCAGTTAAGGGGAGAGCATATGTATATCACCTTGAAAACATATAGAACAAGAGTTCTTTTTATACCTTCATTGCAAAACTGTCTAAACTATTTGGAGATATCACTCCAAAAAGGCATGGTGTTCATTTTAACTAACATAGCAATGATGAGATAAAGCAGGTTTGTTGTTGTTCTTTTTAAAAGCACCAAAATAAATGTTATCTACACTAAGTCCAACTATCCCTATAGAAAGTCATGAAAAAGTTAGCACATTGTGGGCTCACAAGCCTAATTTGTCCTTTGGTTACAAATTTGACTCTGCAGTCTGCAGGAATAGAACATTTCAATGACAGAGAATCAAGAAAAGACAAAAGAGAAATGCTTTGCTGGCTTCTAACAAATGTGAATCATCCTTTGAACAAATCCAAACTATCTTCTACACAAATGTGAATTACTATGCAGACAAATACGAATTTATGTCTGCACAAATGCGAACAAAAATATACACAAATGCGAATTTAATAAATAGAAGTAAAAGACATAAGATAGAAGTTTTTAAGAGGCATAAGTTTGATCCATTATTATGTTGTCCATGATCTCAATGTCATCAAATATGTCAAATCTATGCAGGTACTTCTGCACAATATGATTGTATCGGGATAGGGAAGCCAATTCTTAGAGATCTTGGAGTCTCTTCTCTGCTCTTATCAGCCTTTGATGAGATTTCTTCTATCTTTTGTTTTCTTTTCTCTTCCTGGCACTTTAAATTTTGAAGGTTACTCTTCGTGCCATTGGGTTAGAGACATTCTATGCTTAAAAATGAAACTTTCCAAAATTAAAAGAAATTTATGGGTTGGTGGCACAAATGAATGAAAAGCAGAATCGATAATCAAAATTGAAATTTTGAACTTTCCCTGCAAATGCAAATTAGTTAAAACAAATGTAAATCAATCTAACTACAAATGTGAATTTATGTGTGAACAATTGTGCATTAGTTAGAACAAATATGGATTTCTGTGCATACAAATGCATAGCATATTTTTCTGGTTCCGTACAACATCTGCAAATCATGAGAAAATGACATTAGAATGTTAGTTCACGTCGACTTCACCAAATGTTTCATGCTTAAAAATCATAAATATTGAAATAGGAAATAAGGACAATAATGAAATCCTTAATTATTAAAGCAAATTCAAACATAAATTAATGAAATAAAATGCATGAATAAAAGAATTAAACAATTAACACGATTGAAAACCCCCTCAATTGCATTGTAGTTTTCATTTCTCTTCTCCAAAATTGTGTGGTTGATTGGCTCTCGGGTGTTGCATTGGGATTCCTACATAGATTGGACACAATAATTTTGAAGATTGTTTTTTGTTTGAGAAATTGATCTTGTATTTATATATTTTCAGGTGAGATGGGGTGAGATTTGGAACTGAAGTGTTGATTGATAGTTCACTAATTTTGATTTGATCAATTAAGTGAATTGATTGATTTGTTAACGGAATATATTGATCTATTATCTCATTTGATTGAGTAGTCAACTAGATTGATTGTCTAGATGACTCAATTGATTAGTTAGCTGATTAAGTTGATTGAATAGAAGACTGAATTGATTGATTAGAAGACTGATTAGATTGATTAGTCAGAAAAGGTGATTTGGAGTGAAAATGGAAGATTGGAGAGTTAACTTACACTAGTACATTCGGAGCTGATTTCCAATGGCCGATTGTTGGATTTGCGACTAATTTTCTTCGGAGTGCCGACAAAAGTAGCCGTCAAAAACTCATCGTTGGATTGGTCAACGATGCCCTGCCCATCAGAAATACGACAATCCCATGGACTCTGCTGATGGTGGGCATGAACGCTCTTTCGATCAAAAAAGTTATCGAAATCAGTACATTTTGTCGCAAAGCCGACGATGATTTAGAACTTCGCACCGACGGTGATGTTGTTTGTCTGACGCTTGTGTCGTCAGTCCATTTAGAGACATCAATGACCATCCAACTATGAAGTGCCATCACACGTACAACATCCTCGTCGGATGTTTGTGTGGTTTGAGTCAAAAGTGCAATGACTCTAGAACATTTCACCGACGAGAACATTGTATGTCCGCTGATTACATCGTCGGTCGAAAGCTTGGTATTTGTCGTAATTCCGACGATGATATTTTTTATCAAAAAAATTTTATTATTATCCAGTCATATATATGTACAGCAAATGATATTCTATCCCCACCACCTACCCGTAGGGGCATAGGTTTGAGGCTAATATGAGGCACATGGTTTCAAGCTAATATGATCAGGCGCACCATGGTTGAGATGGTCCAACTCCCTAGTCTCACTCTATGACTAAACTCATGCCATATCTAAATCAAAGACATCTCAAATACATCATCGGTGGAAAGCTGCAAAATGCCATTTTCATACATAATCAAGACATACACAATTGAGCACAATCACCAAAAGAACGATAAAAAGTGTGTTTGAGATCATTGTCCTAATTGTGGTGTGGTCACGAAGAGATCACCGTAAGGTTGACAAATTTATGGTGATCTCTTCGTGACCACACCATAATTAGGACAATGATCTCAGACACACTTTTTATCGTTCTCTTGGTGATTGTGCCCAATTGTGTATGTCTTGCTTATGTATGAAAATGGCATTTTGTAGCTTTCCACCGATGATGTATTTGAGAAGTCTTTGATTAGATATGGCATGAGCTTAGTCGTAGAGTGAGACTAGGGAGTTGGACCATCTCAACCATGGTGTGCCTGCATATGTATATAGTTTTGCGTATTCATTAAAGATTTTCATTTAATTTTGAGCATTTTGGTTAGCAAATCAGGGGTGCACTTTACATTCTTGTTGTTATCCAATTCACTTACTTTAGCTCTATTTCTTTCTTCAAATTTGGGGTCTAGAGCTCCTCCCTAAGATGAGATTGTTGGTTTTGTCTCTTGTGCTTTGGTTGGAGAGTTTCTTGCTATCTTTGGTAGTTTGCCCTGAGAGTTCAAATTCTCTATTGGTCGGACTGTTATTTTCCCTACCTTCTTCTCCAAGTGCTCCTCCTCTTATTTCTAAGATTTTTCCTTTGCCTTCTACTCAATGGCCCTTGGTTGTGCCTTCATGCCCTCTTAATGTCTTCACTGGGTTCCTATTTCCACAAGGACATTTCCTCCCCCAAAACTATTTGTTTTTTAAATGGGGACACCTTAAGAATACAGGGACTTGGATGGGACATCTCCCTACCGCCCCAGTGCAATCCAATGCCATCATCTTTGAGACATCTCTAGGACATCCTTGAGATGTTTGAGGGACTCCGAAGAGACTCCTGACCATCCCAATAGCCCATAAGTGATTTAAAAAAATCAGAACTTTTTTTCAAACTCCATGCCCAAGGTCAAACCATCACAGCCTATGGGCCCCACCCAAACCCCACCAACTTTATAAAACTGCCTCCTATTTTTGTTTCAACTCACAAAAAAAAAAGAGCAAGAAGCTGACAACTGTGAATGTGAGAGTGAGAGTTGTAGGTGCCAGGTGAAAAAGTGAGAGTGTAGAGCAAGAGGGTTGAGGAGAAGTAAGAAGAGAAGTGATGCCAAGTTGTCAATTTGTAATGGTCTACCCCTGTTTTGAAACTAGTTTCTTTTGCACCTTTTCAACTATGCTTCTTGACAAATAGTTTACTTGAATTCTCTACTGCTAATTTTCAATTTGTCTTTCTTGATTTTGTGAATTCCAATGTTTGTTTGTTGATACTTTTGAGATGGCATTTTGGCAAACAACATGCATGCACTGAAAGGGTTTCAATTTGGAATTGATAGTGCAGATATCACTTTATAATAATCAAGATTTGCATTCACTGAAATGATTTTAATCAACTAAAGAGGAATATTCATGACTTACAAGTAATAAAAAAATTACAAGGATGAGGCATATTCATTACTTACAAGTAATAAAAAACTTACAAGGATGAGGCATATTCATGACTTTTGCAGTCCCACCTTGGATATCAACACTAGAAGCAACTCATATTGTTCGTGTACAGACAAGACAATATGGGAGTTCATTATACCCAGCAACTTGTAGTGTTGTTGTTCGTGTTGGCTCTGTTGGATGCTGCAATTAAGATTCAATATACATTATTCAATAAGATTAACTGTGCAACATAATGAAATATTGAAAAGTATGTTATCTTGTTGAGCTTCACTTGGTTTCAAGAATAGTTTAATATTCTGTACTTAACAGGGCCAACCACATGAAGGTGGAAGCTCATTTGGCCCCTCCCCCCCCCCCCTAACATCACTCTAAATTCCCCGTTAACATCTTATAACATTCATTCATTCATTTTTTCTACCATTAATAAAATATAGCATTCATTCATTAATATCACATAACGTTCATTAACACGCAACATTCATCAATATTAATTAACACATATCATCCATAACCATTAATTAGCACATAATTACATTCACTAACACATAAAAATCAGTCATTATCAAATAAGTTAGATTAAAATCATTTCTTTCTTTGTTTTTTCTTTGAAGCTATGAAAAGACTAAGTGGAACATCGATTTCTTCATCATTTCCCCCCTCTGCAGATGTTCTGCCAACTGCTCGTGATCTCGATGTATGCCTAGTCCTATACTGAGGACGAGGACACTGAAGCGAAGGGGGTTCCTCTACAATAACAAAGAAATGGGTTAAATTCAAAAAAAAAAATATTATTGTTACAAGTATTTCATTAATTTAGAGAACATAATTGTCGTGCACTTTACCTGATGGGGCCACATCATTTTGTGTAGCCTCAACCTCAACATGTTGAACACCCTCTAGATCATCTGGAGTTGAAATACTAAAGGTTACATTAATGTTGAACACCAATTGCAATTATATTTGTTTAAAGCAATAACAGTGGTCCTCTTTACCTGAGTGGGGAACATCACATTCTTGATGTTGTGTACCCAAATCATGCTCCACTTGCTCACCACCGACTACATGCTCTAAAATATTAACAAAAAAGGCTACATTAATTACTACTCTAATTACAAATTAAGATGTTTAATTGTATTAATAGCTAAATAAATAAATTTGAATAGCAAATGAAAACCTCCACTACTAGGATGCACATCCGGACCTTCATGTGCAGGTGGTGTTTCATGATTAGCAGGCTGCATTCCAATGACATGCACATTGTTATCATTGCTTGCTTATTTAAAACAAATATAGTCACTTTATGTTGGAACTCAACATCAATTAGATTATTGGTAAAGTATTCAATTTGAAACAACTTCCATTTAGCATATTTACCTGTGTGATGGATGCACTTGAATGTTGTGTATGCCCACTCAATTCTCGTAGTCGATCAGCCACAGCTGAATAGCCTTTCAGAGATCCCAGGAACACTTGCATGCAAATACCTATCACAAGAGAAGAATGGAAGCACATAAAGAAAAAAAACATAAATGCTTTGATACCATATAGGAGTTGAGAAAATACAGCACCACAGGAGCCCAAATAATCTCTGCAAGCTAAAAAACTTGTTACAAGGAGAAGCAATGAAGCAAATCATAGAAGGAAAGAATACACAGGAAAAATATGCTCCCAAAATTCATTGTCAATAATAATCCTTCTTCGTACAATGAAAAGAAAGAACTCAATCTTTATTAGGTCAAGAAACCCTAAAAGGGAAAACCTAGGTTTGCACATAATAATTAATTAAAATAATTAATTATATGCACCTAAAGTTAGCTTAAGTGTAAAAGAGATAAAGGGAACTTAAATAATTAAACAAATAATGTTTAATTAATCAAGTAAATACTTGAATACTCTAACACCCTCCCTTAAGCTAGACTGAGGGAGAAGCTAAAACCTAGAACAACTAATGAAAGCAATAAAGATGGGTCCCGACAACAAGGCCTGATCAGGTACCCAAATACAATGAAATCTCTATGAACTGGAGAAATAGAGAAAACCACATGGGAACAAAACTCTACTCCAAAAAGAGATGAAAAAAAAATATCACTGAAGCATGAAGAACCTGCAAACTCTATCAAAGAATAACTGCTGATCTGAAGAACATCCACTGAACTAGAACATGACCAGGTAGAGAAGACTGTAATCTGCATGAGTGCCCTCAAATGACACTACTCAAATCAGGAGGCAAAAAAGGCAAAAACAACTGAAATCGAAGATACAGATGGCATGAGAAACCAAAGCCTAAAGAGCTGATCAATCGAACCATGGAAGTAGTAGAACCAATAGGATAAACCTCCCCATAATGCGGAAGTGGGAGAGGGATAGGAACACTGAAAAGGATAGCCAAAAACAACTGCATGATGAAGAACCAAGAACTTCAAAGGTCCTGAGACACATCATCATGAGGTGAATGTCATGGAAGGAACACTCACTGGACAAAGGAAGATGGCAAACAACAGGCAAACATCAACCCCCTCATGGCACTTGATCAATAGTGCATGTACAACAAGACACAAAATATGCAAGATTCCAAGTAAACAATGCGTAATGGCACTTTATCTCAGTGCGTTTGCATAAATACAAGCTATAATGATAAGAAGACTAGAAATAGAAACGTGAACCAAAATAGAGACATCTTACTTAGAGATGAGATCCCACGACCTGAAACAACCACGATATCCACTAGAGTGCTGAAAAGAAAAAAATTGAATAAAATATGCATGGAGCAAAATCTAGAAATAAAACTTAGATGACTGGAAAGTACACAGCACATGCTTTCTGAAAATATAAAGTTTTTGAAAAACGGAGGTCGGATGCTCATTCTATGGCTCCCAGAGTGCAAAAACTAGACCTCACTTTGATTGAAAAAAAAACATAGTCAAACAGAAAAATTGGAAAAAAATACCAACACCATGAGGTTAGCCTCAAAACTAGCTTTCTGATGCTTATTTGTTTTTGAAAAAATGACTCTGTATGCCCAAGATAGGGCCAAAAAACCAAATCCCCCCTGAAAAATGCCAAAAAAGAGGTCTGGTGGCTTGTTTGGGCAGAGGAGGCTAGGGAGCGGTGCTCCGGTGGTGGACGGGAGGAGCTCTAGTGGCCGACGGTTGAGCTTGGTGGCCAAGCGATGCAGGAAGGTTGCAAGTAGCGCCAGGGGGTCGGGCGGAGCAGGGGCCAGGCAGAGAAGTGGGTCAGGGAGCAGATCGGTGGCGTGGGCGGCGGGCCGGGGAGCTGAGCGGTGGCCGGGAGGAGCAGGGGTCGAGTGGCTGAGCGGGGACCAGGAGCTAGGGACCTTAGGCGGTGGGGGCTATAGGGAGCAAAGGTTGGGGGCTGCAAGCAGCGGCGGGTCGGTCAGGTGGCGGGAGGTTGAGCGGCAGCCGGGGAGCTGGGGGTCGCAGGCAGCGGTGGGGTCGCCGAAGGGGCCGGCGGTGCCGGAAAGTGCAGGGAGGCTGGCAGGGGTGCAGGGCCCAAGGTCCTATAGGGCCTGCGTGGTGGCAAGGGGCCCCATGGTACCCTGCATACCATGGGGTTGCCCCCCCAAAAAAAATTTGCAAAAAAAAAAAAAAAATTTAAACCTTATTTTCTTCCTTTGCTTTTTTTTTCAAGAATTTTTTTTTAATAAAAAAACAAAAATTTGGCCTGCATGTCGTAAAAAGGCAAAAAAAAAAATTCAAAATTCTTTTTCTCGATCTTTGTGCTAAGGTCGTACGACCTGGATCTAAGAAAAAAATGCTCCCGGAGGCTCAGGAACCAAAATAGGTCAAATTTTATAAGGATTGTATTGTGAGTGTTCCTTCCACGACACCATGTACTTGCTCTAATACCATGAAGAAGTTGAAGAAATACAACTTCAGAGATCCCAAGAACACCTACATGAAAATACCTGTCACAAGAGAAGAATGGAAGCACATAAAGCAAAAAAACATAAATGCTTTGATACTATATAGGATTTGAGAAAATACAACACCACAGGAGCCCAAATAATCTCTACAAGCTAAAAAACCTGTTACAAGGAGAAGCAGTGAAGCAAATCATAGAAGGAAAGAATACACAGGAAAAATATGCTCCCAAAATGTATTGTCAATAATAATCCTTCTTCGTACAATGAAAAGAAAGAACTCAACCTTTAATAGGTCAAGAAACCCTAAAAGGGAAAACCTAGGTTTGCACATAATAATTAATTATATGCACCTAAAGTTAGCTTAAGTGTAAAAGAGATAAAGGGAACTTAAATAATTAAACAAATAATGTTTAATTAATCAAGTAAATACCCGAATACTCTAACAATATTTACCTGTGTGATGGATGCACTCGAATGTTGTGTATGCCCACTCAATTCTCGTAGTCAATCAACCACAGCTGAATAGCCTTGCTGGTAGGCAATTCTCTTGTCATCTTCTGTGGGCGCTCTATTGAATTCAAAGCCCTGCATTTTTGCTTGGTACCATGAATTTTGCTTGCATTGTTTGATAAAAAAAAATGTTTGCAATTTATTAATATTTTGATGCAATATTTCGTTTACATGAGATACTTACAATTCGTGCAGCAAGTTTCATGTAACCACCAGAGCCGAGTTTGTCTTGCTCGTACTTTTCTTGCCTTGCCTTGGTTGCCTTTGACGTGTCACTCGGTCTATAAAAAGTTTGAAATATGTTAGATTATATAAATATAAAGAGTAATTAATTAGTAACCTTCAAGTTCACCAACAACAATACAGTGGAGAGAAGAGTTGTCTGCGAGCCTTCGTAAAGGGCCTCAGATGCCTTCTCAAGTAGAGGGACATCATGAACAACATCAAGGTCATCTTCATCATCATGATCAGCTATGCAAGTAGTAAATGAGTAATGGATCAATATAATTGTACCATCATCTTCAATTGTGTTTTCTGGCTCATGATCATCATCTTCCATGGGATCATTATCTTCAGCTTCGATATTCACATCTCCATGTTCGTCCACTTCGAAAACCATATTCTCAGGGTTGTGTTGATCCATACCATGTGCTCCGGGGTGCTCGACCTATATAAAATTGATAAACATAAATAAACCATGATCATGATCTCATCATCACATGATTTATTATATATATAAATTGTTAAAACAATATAATGAAAAACTTACCAATGGATGATAATCATGTCCACCTTCAATGTGACCATGCAGCCTACAATGTTTCTTCGTTATTTTGATTAGAAGTCTTCTAGTCTTTAACCCCTTACAAATTTTGCACAGACAATAACATTTTCCATCACCTTTTCTTTTCAAGTTAGACCACAATCTAGCAATTGTCTCCTTCTTTTGTTGTTCGTTGATATTGTCTGACATGGTCTTTCTTCACAGGCAAGAAAATTGGGCTATAGAACTAGTTATATAGAAGTTGAAATGTTAGTTATGAAATCACGTTTAAGTATAATATACCGAATCAAATTACTTGAAAATAGATATTATCATCATTGAACCAAAACCATCTAACTCTTCTTTTTCATCCTAAAACATATCTAATGGCTTTGTGGTATGAAATCCTTGTATAAGATATTAAGTTGATTGATGTCTAATTGGGGTAATCCATGAGTGTGTAATGTAAATTCAATATCCTAAACATTGGAGAGACCTTATGTGACTTGCCTAATCAATGTGGTTGTTGTCCTAATATGAAATACTAAGTTCTACCCTTTCCTTTGCATCAAACTTCTCACATCATGTTTCTTCAACAAAACACACTAATATGAATTGAGCCAACACCATGAGGATAGGGTCAAGTATCAATATGGAAACTAATCGTAATACGTGAAGACGAGGTTCACACATAAGTGTTGGCTCTCAACAATGCCACACTTCCAAAATTGTCAGTCTCAAGACTTATCCTATTGGGTGAGTACTCATTGATGGCCACAAGGCCAAATCAATGTATGTAGGCTTTGAACTCCTAACTCTAGGCTAGGAGGACCCTATAGAAGTTCTATGAACACTCACTTGGTCTAGGGGTTTCACTAGAGATATTGAATAGGAGGACCTAGAAGAACCATCACTAGTGATATTGAATAAGAGATAGACTTCTACTGCTGCATTAAAAGCATTGGCATGTTCTTCATTTATTGATGTAAACTCTCTGTGATGCCACCACAACCAACAAAGGTGTATAAAGTTCTTTGCAATGCATGGATTTTTAGGATTGTCCTTTGAGAAAATAGAATTAAAGTATGGAAGCAGGATCTGCCAGCTCCTGAGGGAATCTTGATGAAAAACAATTGTAAAACATTTGGGTGAGCTTATATGCAAAAACTCATGCTTCCTGATGGGTTTATGTATAGAAATAAGCATGAATTAAGTGGTAAAGGGGCTTCTAGAAACAAGAGGGACAGAGAGGTAGTGGAAGTGAAAACTTCTGGTGTTGTGTCTGCTCCATCTCAGAATGGGAATGGTGAAGGTGTTGTAAGAGGAGCTAAGAAGGGTGTTGGAAGAAGTGGGGATGTTTACATTCCCCCATTTAAGCTGGCTCAAATGATGAAAGATGTGGAAGACAAGAGTAGTGTGGAATATCAGCGCATGACATGGGATGCCCTTCGGAAGAGTATCAATAGGTTAGTAAACAAGGTAAATGCATCTAACATCAAGAACATCATTCCAGAGTTGTTTACAGAGAATCTCATCTATGGGAGGGGTCTATTTTGTAGGTCTTGTATGAAATCCCAAATGGCATCCCCTGGATTTACAGATGTTTTTGCTGCATTGGTTCTTGTGGTAAATACAAAATTTCTTGAAGTTGGCAATCTGCTTTTATGAAGAATTATTTTGCAGCTTAAGAGGGCATACAAATGCAATGACAAGAACATGTTGATAGCAGCAGCCAAATTCATAGCTCATTTAGTGAATCAACAAGTTGCACATGAGATCATTGCCTTGGAACTTCTCACCCTTTTACTAGAGAACCCCACAGATGACATTGTAGAGGTTGCTATTGGGTTCATGAAAGAATGTGGTTCTTGTTGTAAGACCTTTCACCCAAAGGTCTCTATGGGATTTTTGAAAGATTTAGAGATATTCTCCATGAGGGGGAAATTGACAAACGAGTACAGTTTTTAATTGAAGGCCTTTTCGCAATTCGCAAAGTTAAGTTTGAGGGTCATCCAGTTGTGCGTCTAGAATTAGATCTTGTAGAGAAAGAAGATCAATTAACACATGAAGTTTTCCTAGAAGATGAACTTGATCAAGAAGCTGGTTTGGATGTTTTCAAGCCAGATCCTGATTTCTTAGAGCATGAGGCAACCTATGAAAAACTGAAGAAAGATATCCTTGGAGATGCTTCTTCAGATGAAGCAGAAGGGGAGAATGATCTAGGTGATGATTTAGATGATGATGATGATGATGAAGAGGAAGGTGAGGAAGCACTAAGAATATAGGATGAGACAGAGACAAACTTAGTCAATTTAAGACGTACAATTTATTTGACAATCATGTCAAGTGTTGATTTTGAGGAAGCTGGTCATAAGCTACTAAAGATCAAGCTTGAACTTGGTTAAGAGATGGAATTATGCATCATGCTATTAGAATGCCATAGTCAAGAGAAAACATACCTTCATTATTATGGTCTTCTTGGGAAAAGATTTTGTATGATCAATAAAATTTATCAGGAATTTTTTGATAAGTGTTTTGTACAACAGTATTCTATGATACACAGACTAGAAACAAATAAACTATGTAATGTTGCAAAGTTTATTGCCCACTTACTTGGCACAGATGCTCTTCCATGGCATTGTCTTGCTTACATACGTCTGACAGAGGAAGATACTACTTCCTCTTCCTATATTTTTATAAATATTCTCTTCCAGGGGCTGGCAGAGCAGCTTGGTATATTGTTGCTTAATGAAAGGTTGAACGATCCAACAATAGAGGAGTCTTTTGATTCAATTTTTCTAAAGGACAATCCCAAAAATTCACGGTTTGCTATCAATTTCTTTACTTCTATTGGTCTTGGTGGTATCAGTGAGAGTTTACGTGAGTATTTGAAGAATATGCCAAGGCTTATAATGCATCAACAAAAGTCTATTCCTGAGTCAGATGAATCTACCTCTAATGACAATTCTTTTAGTTCATCAGGTTCATCAGATTCTGATACATCAGACTCAGATCTCGAGAGTGAAACTGACAGTGAGAGCAGTAAGGAGTCACCGAGAAAGAAAAATAATTCAAAGCATGACAATGAGTATGAAAAAACAAGAAGAAAGAAAAGGGCAAGGGCATCTGACTCGAAGGATGAAAGTGACAGTGAAAAAATCAGAAGGAAAAAGAAAAGGAATTAAAAATCTTTCTAGTCAATTATTCAAGGCTCCAGTAGACACCATTTTCCTGGACTGTGACAAACAAAAGAATCACTCCCAAGTGCTTTGGTTTTATAACAGATGATTAGAAGATGCTACAATGTTGTCTTATGTATTTTAATAGCCACAGGTTTTAGAGTTATGTACTTGATAAGTAATGGATAAACAGTGTTAGGAGGAGAAAATATTGAAGGCCAAGGGCAGATTGTGATAATACTAGATCAATGAATCCTGTTATTTATTGAGTATTTCTTGTTTTCCATGTTGTGTGATGTACCATAAGCAAACTAGAAATCTAAATTCAATAAGATGCTTTGTGCTTAGATATTACTTTGAAAATGTCTTCTATATCTCCCCATGGATTTGGGTATATGCTACTGCCTGGGTTTTGTCTCTTTACTATCTCCTTGATGTCAAATGCTATCCATGAGCATAAATATGACAAACCCAATGTATGCAGACCTTGAGTAATCAGACAAACCTTATATTTCTCATCAATCAAACTATAATGCCTATTACTTCTATAGATGGTCAGGTTTGCATTGAGACCAGTATAATCAGTACCATTTTAGCATTGACATTGTACCTAATATTGATTTGATACCCGTGTTGTGAATGAGTAAAGAAAACAATTGATCCCTGACAAAAATTCCTTAAAACTGATAGTTTTATTACCTTTCCAATTACAATTGTTGAAAGCTAGATATACTCACTTCTGGATTATGATAAATAGCAAAATTGTAATATTAATCTTGTAATGTTATAAAATATTCTGGGATATAATCTTTTGTTTACAGGAAAGATACTGCACCTACCTCCGTACAAAAGAAACAATCAGACATAAACCCATCAGGAAGCATGAGTTTTTGAATATAAGCTCGCCCAAATATTTTATGATTATTTTTCATCAAGATTCCCTTAGGAGCTGGTAGATCCTACTTCCATACTTTAATTCTATTTTCTCAAAGGACAATCCTAAAAATCCATGCATTGCAAACAACTTTTTACACCTTTGTTGGTTGTGGTGGCATTACAAAGAGTTTACATCAATAAATGAAGAACATGCCAATGCTTTTAATGCAGCAGTAGAAGTCTATCTACTATTCAATATCTCTAGTGAAACCCCCATGATCTTTTTGTTGGAGTAGAATTTGTTATATTCTAGAAAGGGTCTTGTCCTTTGTTGATGGGATATTCATCGACCTCAAGAAATAATTGTTCTTTTCTCCAACAAGAAGTGGAACTAAATGAAGATCTAGCACCATGAAATGAATCCTCAAAATAATTACTATAGTTAGTTTTGGTAGATAATGAACTGGGTAAAATACTAATGTGGCTTTAGGAAACATTATGTACTAGCTTAGCATACTCTAACAACTTTGGTGCGACATGCTACATCCAATTAAGCCTCCATCGGTATCTCTATTGTGTTTATGATCTCTAGATTTATGATCTCTATAATATAAAAATCCCATATTTATGTTTCCATGCATCTATACCACAACACAAACATCATGCTAGTGTTTAGCAATAGCAATTGATATCCTAATTATAGAATGTGAAATATGCACATAACTATGAATAAAGATTAAGAAAAACAAAGAAAGATGCTTATTGCAAACATAAATGACTAATGGACAAGAATTGAATTCATTGTAGATAGTTTTGAATATCAAATTCACTTATTTGTGTGCATTTAGTAACTCATGTACTTGTGGCCAACCATTTATCTCTTTCATAAATTAAACATTTATTAATAACATTAAATGGCTGAGCAATTATGTTTTAGTTGAAATTGAAAATAAAATATTTTATTTCAGGACAACTCACACTATTCCCTATCATATTTTATACTCTTGGTTTTGTTAGTAGTGGTTTGATGTCTTTGGAGCTGATCATTGCATTTTTTTAGTTACGTTTGCCAGTGTACTCCTAGCTTGTGCCAAAATGGGAGCTTTGGAACAGGGTATGGACATCCATCAAAGCATAAAAGATAGAGGAATTTTGTCAGATGTAGTTGCAACTGCTCTATTAGACATGTATGCAAAATGTGGAAGCATAGACAAGGGACGAGAACTATTTGACAGATTGCCTCAAAGAAATGTGGTTTCCTGGACTGCAATGATTACCGGATATGTACAAAATGGATTTGTTGAGAATTCTTTAGAAACTTTCAAGCAAATGCAATCGGCAGGTGTAAATCCAAATTCCACGACCATTGCTACTATCCTCTCTGCCTGTGCCAAAATGGGAGATTTGGAACAGGGTATGGACATTCATCAAAGCATAAAGGATAGAGGAATTTTGTCAGATGTTGTAGTTGCAACTACCTTGGTAGACATGTATGTAAAATGTGGAAGCATAGACAAGGCACGTGAACTATTTGATAGAATGCCTGAAAGAAATCTTGTCTCATGGATTGCAATGATTGCTGGATATGCACAAAATGGATTTGTCGAAAAGGCTTTAGACACTTTCAAGCAAATCAAATTGGCAGGCATAAAGCCAAATTCCACAACCTTTGCCAGCATCCTCCCTGCCTATGCAAAAATGGGAGCTTTGGAACAAGGTATGGACATCCATCAAAGCATAACGGATAGAGGGATTTTGTTAGGTGTTGTACTTGTAAATGCCCTGCTTGACATGTATGTAAAATGTGGAAACATGGACAAGGCTCGTTAATTGTTTAATACGATGTCAGAAAGAGATGTGATCTCATGTGAACAATAAACATCCATGTATATGGGAGGAAGGGATTTTTGTGACAAAATTGAACGCTCACTCCTCAATCATAGTTCTATGGTTTTACGAGGAGTGGATTCCTACAGGGTATTACGCATTTAGGGAACCGCACCTTTGACTAGAATCCATCTGGCCTGAGATTGGATAATCAACATGAATACGAGATTGACCAATTTGCATTAAAAATTAGGGCAATTCTGGCCTGAGATTGGATAATCAATATGAATACGAGATTGACCAATTTGCATTAAAAACTAGGGCAATTAACCACCACATGTCTCATTTCCTAACATCTTTTGCATAAAAAAGGAATCTCTTGAATGGTATATTTTTTGCAACATGAAATTAAGGTGAAGAATCTACCTCCTTCGCGGGATTGCAAGCAATGCCACAAATGCCTTCGACACGGGTTTGATGTTGTTGGGGGTTGAAGTCGCCATGGATGCCTACGTGGGATTGCAATGCACAAATGAATTGCCCTCTTCTTTTTTTTTTCAGTAATGGTTGTTGTTGTCGGAATTACAATGAACTCGAGCACTTTTTTGAAAAAAAGAAAATTTTCATTGCTAATGCCTTCTTCGTTGAAACCAAATGGCAAATTGCCATCGGAATTACGACAAATTCGGGCATTTTTTCAAAAAAAAATCAAATTTGTCCACAATATACCTTCTCCGTCAGAAACCTCAGTCGGAAATCTAGTCCAAATGTATTAGTGTTAGTTAACTGGTCAGTTAACTGATTTGATCAATTAGTTATAATTTTCAACATGTGTTGTAGGAGATTGATTTGAAAGTAAATTTCATTTTGATTTGAATTTGAATTTAGATTTTCGAATGTTGAAATGCACATGAGATTTACTGAAATTTATTGAAATTCAGATTTGATGAAATGTGAATCTGAGGGAAAATGAAATTAAATGGAATTATTTGAAATTTGAATCTGGGGAATTGGAAGAAATAATTAATTAATTAAATAATTTAAATAAAATTATTTAATCATTAGAAATAGAATTAACTAATAATAAAGATTATTTAATTAAGGAAATAATTGCAATTAATTAAATGAATAAAATTTAATTAATATTTGAGGAAGGGTTAAATGATGAAACGATTAAGAAATAGAAATTGGATAATTAGTAAGAAAAATGAATAATGATGATTAGGTCAATTGAGAAGAATCGATTAGCTTAATTAAACAGTTGAAGAATTATTCAATTAATAAGACAAATAATTAGCAATGATCAATGAGACATTTTTAGGTGTCTACATATATATGTGTATATATACTAATATATGTGATAATATATACATATGTATGTGTGTATATACATATATGTGTATACACACACACACAAATATATGTGTGTGTGTTATATATGTTATAAAAATATACATATATGTTATACACACACACACACACATATATTTGTGTGTGTGTGTGTACACATATATGTGTGTGTGTATATATACACATATATATGTATTTACATAGACACATATATGTGTGTGTATATATACACATATATATGTGTATATATACACACATATATATACACATATATGTGTATTTATATACATATATAGAGATATATATGTATATACACACACATATATATCTATATATGTGTGTGTGTATACATATACATATATATATAAATATATAGATATATATACATATATATGTATATATACATATACAGATATATACGTTCAAGTTTACCTTTGCATGCAGGGGGTTAAAACAGCTTCATCAACAGCTAGGGTGGCTTATATACATATACAAATATATACATATGTATGTATGCACACACACACACACACACACACACACACACACACACATATATATATATGTATATATATACATACATACATATATATACATATACATATAGATACATATACATATGCATATACGTATACATACATATATATACATGTGTGTGTGTGTGCGCGCGCATGTGTGTGTATATGTAGCATCCTAAATTGTACTTAATTACAATTTGGACTGCGTTTAGGGCTCTCACCTTAGCACCTACATCTCCATGCTTGATCGAGACCTATTTATGCCCCCACCATGCAATAATGGTCATATTATATAATTTTATCTTGTTGGACCTTTAACCCTAGCCCAAATATGGGATAGGACCATGGAGCTACACCATGGTCCTCCCTAATTGGGACCCATTTTGAATCCTTTTCCCTACTCAAAATTTGAGTAGGAAACCTTCCCTTATGTCGGCTTATGTCAGAAAATTAACATTGATGACAGGAAGTATGTAAGAAGGCCTTCCTCTCTCATTTGGATACACGAGGCATAAATGGATTTAAATTCCCTTTAAGAATTTCATTAATCAATTTAATTAAATCTAAAGTCTTCTTTTATCATTCCACACATCATAAAATTGGGCCCTTTACCCTAAGTGTGCCCCTTTTTATTCTTTCAATTAATTAATTCATCAAAAGCCCTAATTATGTCCTATTTCGACCTCCAAGGCCCGATTTCTCATATCTAAACATCTTTAACTTGGGATTCGCCTTATAATCACAATATAATGCATCCCTAAAAATTTGGAAAAAAGTTGGTTAGACTGATGTGATTCACATCGATCCCTACTTTTTATCCCCTAATTTTGGGATCATGATTTGGCGATATTATAATGTTCAAACCCGAATTGGTGTGAAAATATATCATTTATAGGTTGGCCTATGATCAAAGACAATGTTAGGGTTTCATACATATAGCCTTTCCTTTCCTCATTTGAAGGATCCATCAACAAACTCAATCCATGAACAAGCAATCAAAGGGAGCCTCTTGTGAAGTGAAAGTGGAGATTATGTGAAGTCTTCTCAAGCTTTCATCAAGTCTACATCAACCATTTTCATTCAACCATTATGAAGCAACTTTACATCACTCAATTTGCAAGCATGTGTGTGTGTGATTAGGGTTTTGTCATGTTCATGTCATTTCATACAACATATGTGATTACATTCAAGAAGAAAAGCATCATTATCAGTCATTGCAAATCTAAGGTATACCTTTCCATTATTTATTTCAAGCATTTGCAATATTTCATTCAAGGATGATTCCTAAACTAGGGTTTGACTTAGGAAAACCCCTATTCACAACCCCTTCTCTCTTCTTTATTTGTGCATAAAATAGGTATGGAGTTGGACTCTTTAGATTAAGCTTTATTCATAGAGATAAATAATCCCCCTTCATTGTGTGAAATGTTCAGAGGACCGATGTGATGTGCCACGGTCCTGACACTTTTCAGGAAATTTCAGGGAGCAAGTCTAATTCATCTTACATTACTCAAATCCAAATGCGTGCAAAAATCTCACATCTGTAGCTCATTGTTTTCTCAGTTTTAACTTCAATTTTCAGCATTTTACCCATATTCAATCCAAATTCACTTAGCATTTAGTCTTGATCTAATTTATGACTGGATCTAATGAATTCCCTATCCTCTTTTGAATGTAATGCCCCCCAAGTGAAGAATCAGTGGTTTTTATTCTTTTGGGTGGAAACCCTAAATTCTTCCACATTATAATATACATATATGTATGTATGTATGTATGTATGTATGTATGTATACATATATATATATATATAGACATATATGTATGTATGTATGTATGTATATATATGTATGTATGTATGTATATATAAAAATATATATATATGTATATATGTTGCCCCCATATTTGGCATACCTAAAATTTGAACTTCAAATCGGTCTCAATGTTGAATGGGGATCTAATGGGTGTTTATGCACAAGCAGTCAACATGCGATACAAGGTCGTTGTCAGTCAAAATATGAAAAATGGATGAATTTTGAAAATTACCAAGAATTGAGGAAAATCATTTTATAGACATGTTCTAAGAATCATTTTGTGTCATGTGGCTAATTTTCGTCTGAACCCAGTTCATAGTTTATCATATATTAAACTTTCAAATTTTGATGTCCCTCACCCAAAAATGATTAAAATATCTCATCCTAGGTATCATCATGAGGAATAAATTATTGTGTTTTCTCATTTCCCTACCATCAATATTTTTTTCAAATTTCAAAGCTTAATTCCTTACCATTTGAAAGTTATGGCCATTTTTCTTAAGTTTGCACATTAAATTTAATATATTTAAATTATTTTTCAAAAGATAATTGATATTTTAAATTAATTTAATATTTGTGATAATTTGAGGGAGAAAGTTATCTAAAAATTTCATTTTCTTTTCTCTTTTATTTTCCTCCATGGTCGATGGTTTTTGAGGTCAAGATCATAGTGTTTGTAAGAAATGGTTAAAGATGCTCCATTTTCGAGCATTTTTAACCCACATTTATAACCTCAAAAGAAGGAAAAAAAAAAAAAAAAAAGGTTAAGAATGCTCTAAAATGGAGCATCTCTAACCTTATTTCTTAACCTTGTGTGGGCTCTCTTTGTCAAGAAGGTTAGAAATGCTATGTTTTGGAGCATTCTTAACCTTTCCATGAGAGTTTTTGTGTGTACAAAGAAAATGCAATCTTATGGATTTTTGTAAGCAAGAACAAAATGAGTAACAATGCAAACCTGCAACACAAGTTTTTCCTCCTTCCATAATCAAGAAAATGTTTTGCTTGGAGCTGCTCGATTTTATTTGTGCATAAAGGAGGATTGAGGGCATGGTACAAGTCGTGACCATTAAAGCAAGACCACACTGCGAACTGCAGTGGTAGACATAACTACAAACTATGGAAGCATGGAAAAAGGTGTGAACTGCTCTGGTTAGAATCGCTTGACAGAATCATTGGGTTTTATGAATTGCAAATCGTGGACTCAAGCAAAGGCAAAATTGGAGGAATCGGCTGAGATTACTAGCAATGCTAAATGAAACCTGTAATGCCCCGCCAGGAAACCCCGAAGGGATAAGCCAAAATACAAGAATAGAGTGCAATAATTTTTATTTTTTATTTTTAAGATAAACACAACATAGAGATACAACAAGATATCAAAGATTCAGATTACATAGCAGAAGACATCAACTAACACCTAAAGAGTTTCCCAACGAGATTACTTAAATTTCACAATTCACTTAACTCACACAATTAATCCAATAAGCTGATTATCTTAATAACGAGATAATTCTTAATCAGGATAATTTCTTTCAGAAGATGGAAATATAAATCACAAGCAAGGATTCATCCATTAAGATATATTCATAATCTTCATACAAGCTTTTCATTAAAATACAGGCCATAAATCTAATATTCTAACACACTAGAATTTCATCATAACATATGAGATCTTTTCAAGCATACTTAATTTCCTTAACAACAACTGAATATATTCCATTACCCTAAGTTACATTCTTTCATATTCCAATTTATTGCATTTAAAAGACGATTGCATATATGCATCTATGATAAATCTCATCTAAACCACTTATGCATTCGATCGAAATGGCATTCAAGAAAGAACTGCATATAAACATTTAAAGTTAATTCCATCTTATCCACTTATACATTCTAACATAAGCTATTCACACACGATAAAGTTGAATAAGGGAAACATGAGAAAATAACATCACATAACACCATAATGATCTCGGAGTTCACCCCTAAAGGGCTACATCTCCAAGTCTGCTCAACTGCAAGACCCCTCTGATAATTAATAAAGTTAGGAATACAAGAGGTTACACCATTTACAATCCTGCCATCAAGGCGAATATAAACAATATACAAACGACCACATTGGTCAATTAATACATAAACGATCCCTGAAAAGAAAAGGATCCAGCTGAACATAATCAAAGCTAAAACAAAAGTCCAGGAGAGCATCCCCAAAACTGAGTCATCACCACCCAAGGTCTAACATGAAACCAGGTACTCACAAAGGCATAGACAATAGGACGACCCACAAATGTACTCCTAACAGGACAAAACGACAACATACTAGTGAACGTAGGGACAAGTGTCATCACACAACCTGGTACAGTTACCATGGCAAGTCTTCATAGGTCCAGGCCCCATACACCAGGTTACCCTGGCAACCTAATCCGAGCCTCCGGCCCATCCAAGCCTCATGTGGACCCACACATCCTCTCGTGAACACAAGGATGATGGATTGCCATTTCAAGCCTTCTCACAGCATGTCAGGTCTATGTTAGCACTCGTCCCATGTGTGAGGCAAATTTTATCTTACTTAGAGATTACATTCTAATCTACTATTAGGTTATCACTTATTAGACTCACTTTCGATGGGTTACCTAGCAGCCACTTTGGGCGTGGCCCCCAATCGAAAGCCACTTTCCCATACGACACTAGACTATACTCAGACGAACTCAAAAACCAAGGAATAGACATGGTCAGATGAACGGAGTTCAAAATGGAGAAATCCACCATTTGGTCAAGCATGACTTCATACGAGGTGCACTGACAGACAGTACTCTAACTAGAGACCTGACCGACTAAGGTCAACCATGAATCATCATTCGACACCCACATAGAGGATATGACCAAATACGACACCACCACAAAACAACAGTCAACTCGGAACCGAGGACTGAAACAGGTACCCCAAATCAATCCATACGATAGGGACCTATCAAACAAAGCATGACTTGCCATTACATAAGCAAAAGCGAATACAGAAATTAAACTCGCATAGGTAATATTCAGCAGATACAATCTTTTCCGAATTGATCTAAACATTAAAAGTCGATCAAGTTTTCTACATGATCTATGTTTTCAAAAAAATACACTAGCAGGAAATCATCATTGCAAGTTGAATACAATATCACAATTTGCAATAGTACCGTTGTCTATTTCTCAAACAGAGGAAAAATATAAATTAACCATTCATTTTACTAAATGAGAATAGCAGTAACTAAACAATTTTCCCAAATGATACTTAATTAAATTTTCAAAAGCACATCGTTTAAATTCATAATGTCCAAGGGTTAAATATTCATTTCTAACATTTCCAGATGGCCTATATCATTAAAATCTTCGAACAATATATATTCTTGAATAAAGTATGTTTTATCTCAAAAAAATTTCCAATATAAACAATATTTCATCTTTTTCAAAAGATGTTCCCCTAATATTATAGGTCCAAAAGGATTAAATATTAATTCATAAATATTTATAACCCTAGGGTTAATAAAATATACACAATTAATATTTAATATTGCATAATAATCCAATTAAGTATTAATCAACATATATACATTTATTCCCATTGATAAATATATATTAATATTAATTAATAATTAATTAAACACTTTATAGAAAAAAACTTTTAAACTAATAAATTTATTTATTAATTTATTTATTTTTAACTAAAAAAAAATAATAAAAAAAAAATACAAATTAAAAAAGGGGGGGATTTCCACGTGGACCCCACGTGGTCCCCATGGGAGCTCACGCAGCCCCAAAGGGGAAGCGCTGCTTCCCAAGGGAGCACGCAGCATCCCCAAAGGGAGCGTTGATGTTCCCAAAGGAAAGCACGCAGCACCCCTTGGGGTGCGCTGCTGTCCCAATGGGATACGCAACTCCCCAATATGATATACATTTTTTTTTTAATAATTTTTTTTTTTTTTTAATTTTAAAAAAAATCACTGCTAAAAAAAAACAACAGTTTCCAGCCAGTCTCAGCAGAGACTAAAATAATTAAATTTTTATTTTATACTCCATTTACAATTTCAAAGAAAACCCAGATTCTCTTAAACCAACAGCATATTTGCCAAATAAGATTTATTAACTTCCATATATCCAACCACAGACATATATCTCTGATTTAAAGCATGAAATTGAAGGTATTTATTTGGAACTTAATTTTTATTTTTAAAAGAACACAGAAATTTCTAGAATATGAGAGGTTTTCAAAATTGAAAGGATGATCCTTTTGGGCATAAGAAAACTCATTTTCCATGTAAGGATGCAAACAATAGACCAATACCAACTAATTCCACAATGACTCATAACCTCGAGGCAATCAATGGAGAAATTAAAACCAAATAGCATGAAGAACATCCAATGCCCATTTTTTTAAATTTAAACAATAACTAACTGATAACCAGAATTCCTACCTCAGTAAGCATTCCTGGAAAGGATCTGATGAAGAGCCCCAACCTGCAGCTCAAGAAATCCTTCTCCTTCCAAAACCCCCAAATTTCATCCCAAAAAAATTTTTCCAACAAAACATTTTTCCAAAAATATCCATCCTAAAAAAATTTCCAAAAGTCTAGGTTATAAGGAAGAATTGACCAAAATTTCATTTTTTTGGAATTAAAATTTTTATTTAAAATAATTCTCAAAAATAATTCTTTTCTAACTATATCAATAAATTGAATTGCTTTTCCCATTTAAAATTGATTTTCTCACTCAACTGAAATTTAACCTTTCTATTTCAAAAATGCCAAAAGATTAAATTAATTCTATTGCAATTAAATTTAAATCTTTCTTTTTCAACAACATATACAAAATGCATTTAATATTCAAAATCAACCCTTTAATTGAACTTACTCCCAATTTAAGACGAGCAATCCAATATCAACGATAATCGCATAACGAAATCCCGATTAATCTAGTCCAATAATCTTTAATGCACAAATACATATTTAATCAAATTGAATACTAAGGACTAATTAATCAATTTAACCATACACACCAAGCACGCAAACCAAGAAAGTCAACCAGACAGACGACTCGCAAACCCAACAAAAAGGGGATACCGATGACAACTGACGATGCTCACTTGAGCACGACTATGGTCAACTAGGGTCTTACGACCACCTAATCCAACTCTAAGGATTAAAGAGGTACACTCAAACCTGCAAATCCAAGTGAAGACGAACCTCGCACGCATGCGGCATTGTACCTGAAATCTCCTGCAACCAAGAGTCATACATGCATACATATATAAACTTAATGAAAGCGTTAGCCCGATATTAATACCACGAAATAGGAACACTAAACAACTTGCATACAACTAGTGTGAAAACCAAATCAACAGCTATGCATTAAATCAAACATCTGACTATAAAATTATATTAAGATAAACTGACCAAGATTAAACCGAGATTAGAAATTGATTAGGGCAGGGGTACTACAAAACCATCTAAAAATGATGCTTGTTGCACATATAAGATGACCAATATATGGGCGTCCATCTTAGCATATCAATGGGAGACTTTTGTCAGATATTATAAACATGCACACAAAATGTGGAAGCATAGACAATACACGTAAAGTGTTTGACATAATGCTTGCACGCAATAGTTTAATAGAATGCTTCGAAGAGATGTCACCCCATCGAAGGTATTGATTGCATGGGAGGCATTAAATGAATCTATTTTAAGATGTTTGAAACTTGAGGCCAATGCAATCTGCAGGATCAAAGCCAAACCACACAACCGTTGCTCGCATCCTACCTGCCTGTGCAAGAATACGAGTTTTCAAATCAGTTATGGATATTCATCAAAGCATCAAGGATAGAGGGATTTTGTGAAACATTATGGTTGCAACTACACTTGTATACATGTATGTGTGGATGTGCTCTGTTGGTGCACACATGTTTTGCATTAATATGAACTCATAATGTTGAAAAAGCCTCAAAATCTTTCCAACATATGCAAGTACATGGATTTGTGAAGCCTAATCGAAGTTTTCTACTTGGACGTACATGCAAAATATCGTACAACATAGAAAAATCTTGTGAATTGATTTGGTTTCATGAATACCATAGTTGCAAGATATCAGTCAAAATGGGAAGCTTTGGGACAGGTCATCCACATGCATCAAAGCACATTGGCTGGGACACTTTTGTCAGATTTTGCACTAACATGGATTAGTCGAAATGGATTTGAAAAATTTCAAGAGAAAATGCACATAACAAATGTAATTGGTAGGAACACAGCCCAAATCTTTGTTGATATCCTCTTGGCCCGTGAGCAGGAGCTTTTGAATAATATATGGACATCCACCAAACCATAGTATATGAAGATTTTTGTCAGGTATATGGTTTGAGATGTCATGATTGACTTGCTTGTAGAACTTGGAAGCATACACAAGGTGTAAATATCCATTTGGAAATCTTTCATAGTGTTCTCAAAGTCTGTGTAAAAGATGGATATTAAGGAATAGGCAATGAATGCCTTAAAATAATACCAGCTCATGGAATGCAATGATTATAGCAAGTGCACAAAATAAATCTCTTGAAAAGGCTTTAGAAACTTCAAGCAAATGCAAATGACAGAATGTGAGGCACCTTAGAAGCTTGATTGATCGCCCCAAGGAATGTCATCACAAAGAAGGAAATGGAATGATTGCATCATACATATTATGAAAAGATAGGGAAAGATAGGTCAAAGTCCAGGTTTTGATATTAATTTATCATTTGTCGTAGATAACATCTATATATATCATTTCTAAAGCTTTTTGTCTTTGAGATGTTGCAAAGGGTCTATATAAAAAGATGTTTATCCATTATAGATGACATGAAGTTGGCATCAAAGGAAAGTTGATGGTGAATGGCTACTTCATTATGCAAATGATCAAAGTAGAAACTTGTGGATGGTTGGATAGTGAGATGGTTACAAGCACCATAAATGAAGTAGACGAAGATGGAGAGTACCTCAATATAACTCGCAACTTTGTTTTTCATCAAAGTTATAAAGTTTCAAGTTGTTCTTTTTGTAAATGTGACTTTTGTCACTCATTGTAACTAAAGGTTAGAAAGTGGACCTTATTCATGCAAAAGTGAAGTAGTTTCTAACTAAACTCTTTTTGCATAAAAATGAGTTAGTTATTAACTTATCCAAAGTTAGTTACTAAGGTGGTTATTCTGGGAAGCCTATAAGTGCAAGGCGCTTTCATTTATAAAAGGGGGAAGACTTTTACGAGAGGGGGAAAACTCTACAGAATTTTGTAGAGAAACCAAGTGAGATCTTTTGATGTTCATACCTTTGTACTAAAGGGTTTTTGAACTTGTATATTTTCAAAAATAATAATTAAGAATGCATTGAGTTTGTGTGTCATAAATGTATTCATGAGTTATTATTACTAATTTCTCATATGTTGAATTAGTAATCCCTTTATGTATTGGCAAAATCTATTGATGAAACACATCATTTCATGGTATCTTGACTTGCATGTGCTAGTACAACCTATCTCTTCATTTGTTGAGGTTTATTGTATTTCTTTCATCATCGTTGCATGACTAACCTATTTGTTGTAACCCCTTTTTGTAATTGTTATCATTTATGGAATCCTACTTGGTATTTGCATGTCTTCTAGTAGGGTTTTTTGTTATTAATATTGGTTTAAGTTCTATGTTTTCTCCTTTATGTACTTTCAGGTTAAAAGTACACAAAAATCCTAAATATCCCATCATATGAGGGAGTTACCCCTTTTAAATGTAGAGGAAGATTGTGGTTTTACTACAATCTCTCCAACTGTTGGAACGTTTGTCACTGCTCATCTGGCAAACAGGGTCAGTTTTAGATAAACGACCGCAGTGACAAATCTGTTTACCAACAATATATATATGTGTGTGTGTGTGTGTGTGTGTGTGTATAAATATACATATATATACACATACACACACATATATATATACATATATGTGTATGTATATATATACATATATGTGTATGTATATATATACATATACATATACATATACATACATATATACATACATATGTATGTGTGTGTATGTGTATGTGTGTGTGTATATGTATACATATATAGATATACATATACATATATACATCTATACATATACATATACATATATACATATATGTATATATATGTAGATACTTAAATTAATTATTTTAATTAATTTATTTAATTTTCTTGCATAATTAATTTATTAATTATGCCAATCCCTATTCTTTCTCAATATTAATTAAATATAATTAATATTGTCACTATAGTCTAGTGATTAATTTATTTAATAAATCAATCTACCGTTATTCTTCTAAAAAATCCCTCAAATTAATTCTCTACAAATCCCCCCTTTAATTAATTAATCTCAATTAATAAATTCTTACAAATCACCTTTTCCTAGTCCATCATTAACCTAATGAATTCTTCCAAAGCACCCCTACTCTCACTTATCATTATTCTTTTAATTTTTAATTTCATCCACTCATTCTCTCTCCTAGTCAAATCCTCCTACAAATCTCATTTGTCCTAATATCATTTGTCCTAATCCCTCTCCTAATGAGTTGCTAGTGCCTAATCCTAATGATTAGCCACAAAGTCAACTCCTTGTCTCCTCACTCACCCACCTTCCTTAAATGCCCTTTTCCTAGGTGAATGTGAGATTTTCAAAATCTCACATTCCTCTAGGTATCCCTTCACCCAAGGAATTTTTAATTCCTCTCTATTCCTCCAATCCCTATGAGCATTCTTATAAGTAATTTTTAATTCCTTCTTCTCATCACTCAAGGTATATTTTATTCCTTTTCTCTTCCCTAGGTGCATTGGGAAGCCTTCCCAATGAACCTTGAGGAGTGTTGAGACAAGAAATACCTTTAAGGCATATCTCTTGGACTCCACACTTGTCTTGTCATCTCCTCTTGGTCCATGTGTGGGCTCACATTGTAGTACATCTACCCTAATCAGATTTTTAAAACTGTTTTGACCTTGGTTGATTTACCATGATGTAATGTTATAGTCAGATATTATGATTATTGTGTGTACCTGTAAATGTGTTTTCGCATTGATTCTTATGTAAGTTTATTTTTTCTTCTGATTCATGTTATTAGTCTCGGGCTAACACTTTGGTTAAATATATGTATGCAGGTGTGGTTCATGATAGCAGGAGATAGCAGGTATAGTACCGCATAGGTACGAGGTTCGTCTCCACCTGGATTCGCAAGTTTGAGTGTACCTCACCGGCCCTAAGAGATTGGATTAGGTGGTCGTAAGACCCTCATTTTACCCTAGTCATGCTTAAGTGAGCGTCGTCAATTGTCCATTAGTTTCCCCTTGGGTTGGGTATGAGGGTTGTGTATCTGGTTGGCTTTCTTGGGTTGCATGTTTTATGTGTGGTAAAATTGAGTTTTTAATCATTAGCATTTAATTTGATTAAATGTGTTCTTTTGCGCATTAGTAAATTAAGGGACTAAATTAAATAGGACCCCTTTGTGCGATTAATCATTAATTAGAATTGCTCTATTCATATTTGTAGCAAGTTCGATTAAATGGTTATTTTTAAATGATAAATTTTTTCAGTAATGGATTTTGAAAGGAAAGGTTAAATTATATTCGAAAATAGAAACAATTTACCCTCTTTGGCATTTTGAAATAGAAATGTTAGTTTTAATTAAATTAAGAAAATCAATTTTAGATGAAAAGCAAGTTTTGCAAATTGGAATTGTTTGAAAAGAATAATTTTTCTTTTTATTTGGAGAAAAGTATTTTAAATCCAAAAAGATGAATTTTGGTCAAACATTTCCTTTTAACCTAGGTTTGGAAAATATTTTTGGAGGAATTATTTTTGGGATGCAAATTTTGGGCATTTGGGGGAGAAGGATTTTCTTGAGCTTGCAGGTTGGGCTCTTCATCAAATCTTTCCTAGAATTGCTGAATAAGGTAGGATTCTTGTTTATCTTTCTGGTCTCTTTGTTTAATAGAGATTGTTTTGATTTTGAAGAAATCTGGTTGTGTTTGTTGATAATCTCATATATTTTGTGGATTACGGAAGAGTGGTAGTTAAATCACAAACTCAAACCCTCCTTGCTTCTTTCCCAACCTCCAAATCAAATTTTGGTTGCTCAAACTGATTTTTAAAATAAAAAATTGGGATTGGTTGTTCCTAATAAGTTTTTTTTTGAAAACTTCATGTGAATGTTTTTTGATTCAAGTTTTAATTTGGAAATTATATATGTGTAAATCAATCCTATTTGCCCAAATATAATATTTGGTTGGAAAAATTTGCCTATTCTGGGTCTGGTTATTCTATAGATTTTAATTTGTGGAAACCATTGCAATTTTGGAAAGTGTCTGAGACTCTGTATTTTGGGGTTTTTTTTTCTTTAATGATATATATATATATATATGTAAAGTATAAACCACCCCCCCCCCCCCACGCGACAGGAAAAACCCCACCATGTGGGGTGGTAGCAGGGCTACCAAAGGTAGCGGCTGCTACCATTTGGTAGCAGCGCTACCCAAGGTAGTGATTTGCTACCAACGGTAGCAGTCTGATACCATTTGGTAGCAATGCTACCAATGGTAGCATCTATTGACAATGGTCCCTTGGGAAAAGGGAGGGGGCCCACGTGGGTGTCCACATGGGTACCCCATTGTCTTTTTTTTTAGTTTCTTTTTGTTGTAAAAAAAATAAATATATATATTTATATTTTTAAATAAAATTTTTAAATATTATTTAATTCAAGTTTATTAAATAATATTTGGTGATTAGTTTATTATTAATTAAAATGTATATTAATAATTATACATTAATTGATATTCAATTTCTAATTTATTAATTAATGTATATACATATATATAAAGATATATATATACTAACTGATATTTTAGTTGTATATTTTTTTATGGAGGTCCAGACCTGCGAGCAGGATAGCCCAGCAAGGGCATGAAGGCCGTGAGCTGCCAGCCCAACGAGGGCCTTCACACAATAATTTTTGACACCCAATACGGGGGCATGAGCCAATAGGATAAACCTCTTCGGCTAAGAGCCAAGGACTGAGGGGTATCCATTCCGCCAAATTCGCCTGGGGCACAATCCCGGCCTCATCCCTTATGATGTTAGAGCCTTGCACTCAACAAAACTTGATCCTTGGTGGGCTCATTTGGAGCCATTCAACTTCACCAGTAGACCAAGGGCCCATTGACTTTAGTTGTATATTTTAAATACACGCAAGGAAGTATTTTCTTAATTTGGGAAATGTTTATCTATTTTAGTTTCTTTAAATGGATATTTCCATATTTTGAAAAGTGTAACTTGGTTCTAGAAAAGATAAGTTTAGAGAAATTGTTTTCGAACCAGTATGGAAAGATGTTTTATTTTAAAAAATAAATATCATATTTTAGTTGATTAATGAATATTTGATTTTATATCATTGTGTGTTCTGCATATATTATAATTATGTTCATGTGATTTTGGGTTGGAAACTCATGATGAAGTATTTATATTATTTTATGATGCAAATGAACTATAGTGAGTTAGTAAACCTTGAGCGAGATGTACCTAGACAAGGTAGACAAATCGCAATCAAATTAGATCTATTAGAAAACTGGATTGATTGTAGTGTTTAAACGATATGGAGGAAGATTGTCTTTTCCAATTTGTGCCTATGCATGTTTAATTTTCTATATTCGCATTTGATTAAGAAATGGAAAGTCTTTGATTGGGATTGTTGGATATTGTTGTATGTTGATTTGGGTACCTGGTTATGTCCTTGATCTCAAGTATTGATTATTTTCATGTGATTGTTTGTATCTGGTCATGTCCTTTATGCGAGTGTTGAGTATTGTTTTGTGGTTGATTGTAGCTGGTCATGTCTCTAGTCTGAGTACCGTTAGTCAGTGCACCTCATATGAATACTTATCTGGCCAAGTGGGTATTCCTACCATATTGAACTTTGTACACTTGACCTTGTGTATACCTTGGTTTTAGGAGTTCGTTTGATTATGGTCTAGTGTCATATGGGGAAGTGTCTTTCGAGTGGGGGTCATGCCCAAAGTGGTTGCAGGGTAACCCATCGAAAGTGTCTAAATAAGTGATAACCTAATAGCATATTAGAGAGTTTAGTTAATGAAAACACTAAGTAAGATAATTGTGCCTCACTCATGGGATGAGGGATAGTATAGACTCGACATGCAGTTAGAAGGCCTAAAATGGTAAACCAGCAACCTTGTCTTCATGAAAGGATGTGTTGGGTCCACAGGAGCCTAAATGATCTCTGCAAGCTAAAAAAAATGTTACAAGGAGAAGCAAGGAAGCAAATCACAGAAGAAAGAAATACATAGAAAATATGCTCAAAAAAATGATAGCTCAATATTCACAAAAAGTGTAATGTAATAATCCTTCTTCTTACAATGAAAAGAAAGAACTCAACCTTTAATAGGTCAAGAAACCCTAAAAAGGAAAACCTAGGTTTGCACATAATAATTAATAAAAGAATTAATTAGTATGCACCTAAAGTTAGCTTAAGTGTAAAAGAGATAAAGGGAACTTAAATAATTAAACAAATATTGTTTAATTAATCAAGTAAATACCCGAATACTCTAACACCCTCCCTTAAGCTAGACTTAGGGAGAAGCTAAAACCTAGAATAGCTACTGAAAGCAAGAAAGATGGGTCTCGACAACAAGGTCTGATCAGGTACCCAAATACAATGAAATCTCTATGAACTGGAGAAATAGAGAAAACCACATGGAAAAAAACTCTACTCCAAAAAGAGATGGAAAAGAACACCACTGAATTATGAAGAACCTGCAAACACTATCAAAGAATAACTGTTGATCTCAAGAACCTCCACTGAAATAGAACATGACCAGATAGAGAAGACTGTAATCTGTATGAGTGCCCTCAAATGACACTACTCGAATCAGAAGGCAAACAAGGCAAACAACTAAAATCGAAGATACAAGTGGCATGAAAACACCAAAGCCTGAAGAGTTGATCAATCGAACTATGGAAGCATTAGAACCAACAGGACAAACCTCCCCATAATGCTGAAAAAGGAGAGGGACAGGAACTCTGAAAAGAACGACAAAGAAGAACTGCATGACGAAGAACCAGGAACATCAAAGGTGCTGAGAAAAATACATGGTGTCATGGAAGGAACACTCACTTGACACACAGCATGAGTCGAATGTCATGGAAGGAACACTCACTTGACAAAGGTGGATGGTAAACAAGGCAAACATCAACCCCCTCATGGCACTTTATAAGTAGTGCATGTACAATAAGGCATAAGGTGTGCAAGATCCCAAGTAAACAATGCATGATGGCACTTTATCTCAATGCATTTGCATAAATAAAATGCTCTAATGATAAGAATAATAGAAGTAGAAAGGAGAACCAAAATAGAGACACCCTACTCAGAGAAGAGATCCCCCGACCTGAAACAACCAAGATATCCACCAGTGTGTTGAAAAGAAAAAAACTGAATAAAACATTCCTAGAGAAAAATCTGGAAATAAAACTCATATGGTTGGAAAGTACATAGTACAAGCTTTCCAACAATATAAAGTTTTTAAAAAATGGAGTTTGAATGCTCATTTTATGTCTCCTGGAGTGCAAAAATGAGACCCTACTTTGATTGGAAACAAACATAATCAAATAGAAAAATTGGAAAGAAACACCAACATCATGAGGTCCGACTTGGAATCAACTTTTTGATGCCTATTATTTTATGAAAAAATGACTCTGTATGCCCAAGATATGGCCAAAAAACCAAACCCCCCTTCAAAACAAGAGGAACGGGTAGTCTGGTGGCATGGCGGGTAGAGGTGGCCAGTGGGTGGCGCTCTGGTGGCGACCGGGTGGAGCTTCAGTGGCTGGGTGGTGCCCCGGTGGTCGGGCTGGGCCAGGCGGCTGCCGAGGTGGCCGAGCAGCACTCCGGTGGTAGGAGGGCCTGCGGATGGGCGGTGCAAAGGAGTCGGCGACGGCGGTTAGCGTGCGGGGCAGTGCAGTGGTCAGGCGGTAGGGAGGTGCTATGGGTGGTGCAGCGTAGAAGCTGAGGAGCTACAGGTGGCAGGGGAGCAGTGGGGGCTAGGGTCGAGGAGCTGCGGCAGCGGGGGCCAGAGCCGGCAGGGTCTGCAGGGAGGCCGACGGGGGCTGGAGCCAACGGGGGCTGCAGGGAGGCCGACGGGGGCCGGAGGGCAGAATCCGGTGGGGGCCGAAGGGATGACAGTGGCAAGGGGCTTGAGGCAGCATCAGATCTATGGCAGAAACAGCAGCAGGGGGCCCCATGGTACCCTATGTACTGTGGGGAACCCCCCCAAAATGATTTCTTTTACAAAGAAAATTTTTGTGAAACCCTTGTGCTTTCTTTGCCCTTTTTTTGCTTTTTGATTTTTTTTTAAAGTTTTTTTTTTTAAAAATCAAAAATTTGGCCTGCATGCCGTAAAAAGGCAAAAATATTTTTTTTTTGAAATTTTTTTCTCGAATTGCGTCTCAGGGTCGTACGGCCTAGATCTGGAGAAAAAATACTCCCAGAGGCTCAAAAACCAAGAAAGGTCAAGTTTTATATGACCATAGGGGTTTTCGGGCCTTCCGAGCATGATGGTGATGTCTGTTTAGGCCCAAAGTTCTTAGGAAAAATCCTATCCCTAGGTGCATAAAAAAAATTTCTGAAACCCCAGATCTGCTTCCAATGCGAAAATTCTCAAAACAAGAACAAATAGCTACAGATCTGAAGCTCTGATACCATATTGGAGTTGAGAAAATATAACACCACAGGAGCTCAAATGATCTCTGTAAGTTGAAAAACCTGTTACAAGGAGAAGCAAGGAAGCAAATCACAGAAGAAAGAAATACACAGAAAATATGCTCAAAAAGAAAGAGCTCAATATTCACAAAAAGTGTAATGTAATAATCCTTCTTCTTACAATGAAAAGAAAGAACTCAACTTTTAATAGGTCAAGAAACCCTAAAAAGGAAAACCTAGATTTGCACATAATAATTAATAAAAGAATTAATTATTATGCACCTAAAGTTAGCTTAAGTGTTAAAGAGATAAAGGGAACTTAAATAATTAAACAAATATTGTTTAATTAATCAACTAAATACCCGAATACTCTAACATTCGGGAAAGGTTGCCAAGGTAACCTAGTAGATGGGGTCGGAACCTATGGAGGCCTACTAGGGTAGCCATACCAAGTTATGTGATGACACTTTCCCCTTATGTTCGCTAGTGTGCAATTTGTGTGGTCATTGTTAGGAACACTATTGTGGAGTCATATCTGGTTGTTTATGCCCTTATGACAACCTAATATTCATGTTAGACCTTGGGTTTCTTATGATGGGTTGCGAGGACTTAGTTTCATGGGTGCTTCAGTTGTTCTTTTGAGACTGCTTCTTATCATGTTTAGTTGGATCCTTTTCCTTTTTTGGGGATCATTCATGTATCTATTGGATCGATGTGGTCATATGTATTATTGGTTTATGTACACCTTGATAGCAGAATGTAAATAATGTGAACCTTATGTATTCTTCACCCTATTATTTATTAGAGGGTTCTTGCAGTTGAGCAAACCCGGAGATGTAGCCCACTAGGGGTGAACTCAAATATCAATTCGGTGTTATGTGTTGTTTGTGTTCATTTGTTTCCTTTCTATTTAGCATGTATGGATGGCTTTATGGTTAAAATGTATAATGTGGATTAGATGATGTTAATCTTAAATGCATGTATGTAGTTATCTTATTAAATGCAGTAATATGGATCATGAAGAATGAATAATTTGAATAATGGAATGTATTCATTAGTTGTTAGTGCAATTAAAGTATGCATGGAAATTAGATGCATGACATATGCCTTGCATGTAAGTTTGAACGAAATGTATGGTTAAATTGTAATGGATGAACTTCTCATGTTGTCTATAATTTTAACTTATCGAATGAATTTTACCCTTGTTCAAAGTATTATCATGTTATTAAGTTAATCAACTTAATTGGATTTATTATCATGAGTTGAATTCAGTGTTGAATCAAGTAATCATGTTGGGAAACTCTTTAGGTGTTATTTAAGTCTTTCGTTGTGTAATATGAACTTAATGTTATCTCATTGTATCTTTGATCTTGTTTTAACTTTAAAAAAAAATATTTGCACTCTATTCTTGTGTTTTATCTTAATCCCTTCGGGGTTTCCTGGCAGGGCATTACACACATGCAATCCTGAGCCTCCATCTTGGATCAATCCTAGCCCTTCATTCTGTAACCTTTTCCCAAAATGAAGGGGCCACCAGTTCATTGCCAATCTGATATCCAATCTTTGTGGATACCATCATCTGCACAATTGGATAGAAGAACACCTAAAAAGTATCTCCATCATCTTGATGGTCTCCTCTTGGGCTCTCTAAGATTAACTCTATAGCGCTCAATGTGTGGTCATCGCCTATTAGAAACAACCTCCTACACTACTCCTCTCTTGATTTAGGGAGACACTGGCAACCAAAAGCTAGAAAGGCCATACTGATCGCTCAACCAATCCACTTCTACATAATCCCCTACAAATCCTTAAATAGCAATTACTAGGTCTAGAACATTCCCTGCTCTGTCTTGAAATTACTTTACAAAAAAATCTCTAGTCGGATCCCCATAATCCAAGGCAATCCTATGAATCTCCTCATCAGGCTACGATCATATCCAAAACACTCTTGAGGATAGAATGTATTCCTAAGCCACTGATAAACACTTACATAGACCATCCTTAAATTGTCCTCATTCCCTTATGCTAATATGAAAAAGGTTGTGTTGTCTACAGGTTGCGGCCACATGTGACAACTACAGCCATCCCACTAATCAATTTTGTACACTTGCATAGAAGGTACAACTACCAATCTTCGATCATTTTGGAGATTGGGATGCATATGATCAACCAATCCCTTCCCTAACATCCTCAAAGGCCTCCTTTTTGTCCATCTCTACAAGCTTCCCCAAATGTGGCCATAATTTTTCTACTCCCAAGATAACTTCTTCAGCTCCCTGATCCTATCCCTTCATTAGCAAGGCAATTTGTGGCCTGATTAGCCTCTTTGTAGATATGGGAAATTTAAGAATATGATAATTGCTCCAACCATTCATTGATTCTAGGTAACTATGTTGTTTCAACTTCTAGTTTACAACATACCCTTTCAAGACAGAACTAGTGCAAATTTGAGAGTCTCCTTCAATTTCTAACTTATGAATACCTTTAGAGACACACAAATGAATGCCTCTAGCAAGATCTTCCAACTCTTCTAGTTTATTTTTTGTTCTCCCAATGTGACCAAACAGCACCCATAGGCAATTGCCCCCACTATCTCAAATAATACATCTAACCTCTGCTTCTCATGGATTACCACGAGAAGCCCCATCAAAATTCAACTTTTCCCACCCAAGTTCTGGTGTGCTCCATCTTGCATCTTTCCTATCCTTAGCTATATTATGACCAATCCCTGTAGGTGCCTTAAGAGAGCACTAAGTGGCTTGCATGTGCTAATCGCATTTGGGAAAATATGTGATCTTTTTAAAATAGATTTTTGGTAACACTATCTCGTAGATTTCCCTTCTTAACTCCACAATGAAGTGATTCTTTGGGTAGCTCAATTCAATAAAAATTATACTATTCCTTTCTTTTTATATCTTCCAAACCAACAAAGAGGGACTAACCAACCAAATATCTCCCCATACCGAATCTTTTCCTCTAGTTGGCCAACTACATAGGAAATTAAATAAACCTTCATGTCTAGTAGTAGACCACCCAATAGAGTTCATGAGATAGTCCCAACACAAAGATGCAAAAGGCTACTAAAAAATAAAAAAATTCATTGTCTCTTCATCATTCAAACACATAGGACAAATACTAGGAACAAAAATTCCAATAGAGTTCACCCTGTCACCCACCATTCTACCATGCAATGCTACCCACAAAAAGGCACTTGCCCTTGCAGAAACACTTTTATGCCAATACAACATTTTCGGCTAATGAGAGTCTCCAGCATCTCTTCGGAGCAGTTCATACCTAGCTCTGACACTATATTCCCTAGAAAGTGTAGAAACTATAAAGTTTCATTAGTCTCCTGAGATAATATGATCTGCCACTTGTATAAAGCTTCCTTAAAAGCTTGGTAGTCCAGATACTAGGGAATGTATCCCTCCACCAACTTCCATGCATACTCCCTTATCTCTACATCTTTGCATTCAATGTAATCTGCCACAAAAATCCAAAAACTCCTTTCAATCTCATCCAACCATCTTATTTCACCAAAGAAATCTATAAACACCACTTAACCATTCCATGCATCTCTCCAAAACTTGGGTTTTTTCCATTCCCTACTTTCTATGTAAGATGGTTGGTAATGATACTCCTATCCCACAAGAATATTCATATAGCAGACCCTGTCGGCAATTGACACTCATTCAGTAGATATTGATTCTTGATTATTGGTTTAAGGGTTTCTATTGGTGGCAACTCTTCATCGAATTCTATCTGGTAGCTATAGATCTTGATAACCGGAAGAGGATGTGAACCGATATCCAGTTAATCAGTAATTCAGGTTGAGCAGAGAAGCTTTTGGTCCGTAATATTTCCAATGATTGTGGTGCTATGAATCATGCATGGGATGATAGGGAAAACATAGAGACAACATTTTATCATCAATTTGGTGATCTTCTTTTTTTCTTGTTGATTCATTCAGGCTGACTCAATTCTACATGTTACAATACAAGTCGACTTGATCATTGTTTATTTTATGATTGTGGATATATAAGACCAGTGTAGAAGATCTTTTTAGTGTGTGGTATGATTTTATATGAGCGAATAGTGGTCAAGAATCCATTTTGGCATAGTTTCATGAGCACATTCTTGATTTGGTAGTTGACTGGGACAGTAAACAGAGTAGAGTAGCAGAGGTAATACAATCAGAGTTTTGCACTTAACTGGAATTCATCTAGGAATTGTTAGATTCTATTTTGGAGTTCATTCATTGTAATCCATCACTATAATTGATCTGTGAGGCTGTGAGGCTTCTGAGGTTGTAGCCCTTATTGTAATTGAGATGTAAGCTCTAGGCGGTGTGCCTAAATGCGTGTACATTCCCCTTTATGTAATATTGTTTTGCTACTAGCCATAGTAGAATAATATTGTGGGTTCAAATCCCACCGTGGTTTTTCCTAGTTGGGTTTCCACGTAAAAATAATGGTGTTATGATTTTGTGGTTGATCATCTTGTGTTTCTACATTTTATTTTCTTGCACTTGCTTCCAGTTGACTGAGAAAATTTTTGGAAGTTTGTTTGTCGGTAGATCATTGATTCACCCTCCCCTCCCAGTGATCCTTGATTCAACAATTGGTATCAGAGAAACCAAATGTCATTACTTGAGATAAAAAGTCAGTGAAGAAGAAGTGAAGTTGGAATATGTGTCTACAAAGGAATAGATTGCTAATATTTTCACTAAGCCTTTACCTATAGATACATTTGTTTGCTTGAGAGACAAGTTAGGGGTATCCACCCCTCCTAACAAAAACTAGGTGCATTGAGTTGTATCAATCTAGTGGATTTCAGAGCCTTATCTTTCTATCTGGGTTGATGAGTTGATGCTGCTACTCAATCAGAGTAGTCTGTGTGTGTTTTAGATGATCAGTTATTAGTTTATCCTAAGGGGGAGATTGTCCTTCTTAGAGGATGAGTTCTAGGGAGAAGCATAATTTGTATTGTCTTTGGCATTGTTGTCAAAGGGGGAGAGAAGCATGTGAAAAACTACTTTATCTGCTTGATCTTAGGGGGAGTCTGTTGGAGATATTTTCTTTCTTTACATTGGTTGTTTTTCACATTTATATTTTGCCATCAATGCCAAAGAGGCAGATTGTTGGACATTGTTGCTGCTAGGATACATTGATGTCATTGATGTCAACATATTCATATGATTTATTCTTTTTGGTGGTCTGAGAATCTTAATTGATCATATCATATGATCCGGTTTTGCAGTTTGTTTTTCTGATCAATGCTTTGCAAATTTCAGTGTTTCCTTCAGTATATTTTGGTGTGATCAGATTTTGATCTAAGTTTTTGGGATACTGTTTGGGATGGTCTTATGTATCTTCACTGCAGAAGGTTCATGATTTGGTACTCTACAAGTTATCTTTCTTTGTGACAATTGTTGTTGTTTGAGTGTTCTTGAAGTTTCAGATGTTGATCGATGAAAATTTGATAAGTGGTGTTGGTGTAGTTGTTACTGATGATTCTAATGTTCTTTCTTGTGTTTCCTAATTGTGTCCTATTTTTTTTTACCATCTGCATTGATTATTGTGTGAGTTTTTGGTGATTTTGTTGATCTAGTGATGTTCTTCATGTTATGTGCTTTTCCTAGTGGTGTAACGTGTTGCGTGATTTCTGGTGGTGTTGAGTGTTTGGAGATTTGAATTGGGTCCATGTTATATCATGTATATCATTATATTGGTCTGGTGATTGATCTTTGTATCATGTTATGTAATTTTGTAATTGTGAGTTGAGGGTTTAGCCGACCTTGTTATCAAGGTTGATGAATTGTATAAATAGGTGATATTGTCATGTAATTTGGGTATCAAGGTTGTGTCTACATTATTAGAGAGTGGTGTATTTGTGAACAAGGATTCATCTTTCGGTGTTGTGATTGAGGAGAGATTGGTGTTGTAGAGAAAATAATTGTGCTTAACCGGAACTGTCATCAAGCATTTGGGGATGTTATTATTGCAGTTCATTCCTTCTGGATTGTAGTCTGAATCTTGTTGTAAGTCAGTGAGACTTCCCTGAGGGTTGTAGCCTTTTGGGTCATTATCTTTTGAGTGGTGAGCTCTAGGCAGTATGCCTAGATGCATGTGCATTCCCCATTGTAATATTTTGCATACTACTGCAGAGTATCATCTTATTGTGGGTAGGTTCACACCGTGGTTTTTCCCTTAACCAGTTTTTCTTCTTCAAAATCTTGGTGTTGTGTGTTGTGCTATCAATTTCCTTATCTTTTTTATTGTTTCAGTTTATCAGATCTGTATTTGTGGTTAAGTTTGTAGATCTAGTAAATACAGATTCACCCCCCCCCCCCTCTCAGTTTTCCTCCATTGTTGTTGCTAACAATTGGTAATGATATTTGATTAATGATTGGTAGGGTTGAAGAAGTGAGGAAGGAGACTAAAGAAATTTGGAGAAGAAGAATACAAAGCAACCCTTTGTACAGTGATGTAGTTCAGACTTCCCATCCAGAAGTAAAGGAAGGTGTCTTTGGTGATCAGAAGGATGAAACTCAAACTGAGGGACATTTGAAAGATCAAGGCCATGTAACATTTGATGCTGAGATCAGTACAAATCCTCTTGTGGTAGATAGCTTTGGATAAGTTCTTGAGATTCAAAAGGATGACACTGCACCAAGTGGTAACACCGCTATACAGGATAAAGGGAATTGTGTTGAGGAAAAAGAATATGAGAAGACAGAGGTGCAAGGTGCTGAGGTAGATAAAGGGAAGAGAGTTGTTGATGCTCCAACAATTGACACTCCTCCAGTCAAAGGGATAAGGACCCTACCCCAAATCTCAATCAATCTTGATGGTCCTCTTGATCTTAGTCAAATGTCACTAGCTAAGAAGTTGATGCTTGCAACAACAATACAAGCTCAGGCAAGTCAAGACCTGGTCAAGTCTAAGAATGAAGACCAAAAGATTATTCTAATATTTGTTGATGTGTTACAGAAGGTGGTTCCAGGTGTGCAACTAGATCCGAATTCTAGCCCCTCCATTAAATTATTGCAATTGATTAATAATGTAAATACCAATTTTGATTCTTTAGAGAAGTCTACCACTAAGAAGGTATTAGATAGATTCAAGGAGGTAAGAATGCACACGTTTCAGAAAATGATAGAGGATGATAGAGTAAAATTGAATAAATGTTTGCAAACAATATCTAATGCACTAACAGAATGTGGTAAAACATATAAGTCTTGTCTAATTTTTCCAATTAGTTCACAGTTGACATAGACAAGAAAATAAGTATCTGTCAGGGTAAGCTAGTTGTTATTTAACAATCTTTTGATTCTAATGTATCTGTAACCAGCAATGTAGAAGAGCAGATAATGGCTCTCAATGATCAAATTGCAAGCCTTAATGTAGATAAGGATAGAATTTTGAGGAGAGTTGGTGAACTCCAAACTTTGATTGCCCCTCGGCTGGATACCATGTCAAGAGTAATAAGGTTGATTGTATGAAGGATATGGGACAACCTATTCCATTTGAATTGAAGGATGTGGAGATTAATGCATATCTTTTCAGTGCATTCATCAGAGTTTTGGACAACTTGAAGACAGGGTGGGATATCCACTTAGGAATTTTGAAGACCATGTTTGTTGATATCTTCAAGTATATGTAAAATCTCTAGTAGATATCCTCATACATAAGTTTTGGACATAACCCCTGCTTTGGCATTGTTGTAAAAGGGGGAGAGTAAAGGTGAAAAATGTACAGAGCATGATATAGGTTTTTGAGTTCTTTGTCTAAAGGGGAGCCTTACAAATTTTGATAGCAATTTTGATCTAATGTACAGGTTTCAACACAGTTATTTTTCATGAGTGTTGCCATCAATGCCAAAGGGGGAGATTGTTGGCAATTGACACTCATTGAGTGGATATCGATGCTTTATTATTGGTTTAAGGTTGTTCATTGATGGAAACTCTTCATGGAATTCTATCTAGTAGCTATAGATCTTGATAACTTGAAGAGAATGTGAACTGGTAACCACTTAATCAGTAATTCAGGTTCAGTAGAGAAGCTTTTGGTCTGGAAGCTTTTTGGTGATTGTGGTGTTATGAATCATGCATGGGATGATAGGGTTGACATAGAGACATAATTTTATCATTGATTTGGTGATCTTCTTTTGTTCTTGGTGATCCGGTCAAGCCAACTTAATTTTACACGTTACACTACAGGCTGAATTGATAATTGTTTATTTTGTGATTGCGGATATATAAGTTTGGTGCGGAAGATCTTTTTGGTGTGTGTTATGATCGTATGTGAGTGAGTAGTGATTAAGAATCCATTTTGGCATAGTTTTGTGTTGACTAAGACAATAAATAGAACAGAGGTGATACAATCAGAGTTTTTCACTTAACCGAAACTCATCCAGGAATTGTTAGATGTTATTTTGGAGTTCATTCATTGTAATCCATCACTGTAATTGATTTGTAAGGTAGTGAGCCTTATAAGGTTGTATCCCTTATTGTAATTAAGTTGTAAGCTCTAGGCAGTGTCCTGAATGCTTGTGCATTCCCCTTTATGTAATATTGTTTTGCTACTGGCCATAGTAGAATAATTTTGTGGGTTCAAATCCCACCATGGTTTTTCCCATTTGGGTTTCCACATAAAAATCTTGGATTATGATTTTGTGGTTGATCATCTTGTGTTTATGCATTTTATTTTCTTGCACTTTCTTCCGGTTGACTGAGAAAAAGTTTGGAAGTTTGTTTGTCGATAGATCACTGATTCACCCCCCTCTCAATGATCCCTGATTTCAAAAAAAACCCTCCATTAGAATTGGCAAGAGTAAATATTCTTCATGGCTCATTAACATCCAAATACTTTTTTCTTATTACCTTATACTATAGTTTATCAGGTTTCCTATACATCATCCAAGACGACTTGGCTCCCAAAGCTAGATTTTACAAATTTAATCTTTTTAAACTAGCCCCCCCATTTTTTTGGATAAATAAGAAACCTCCCATTTGATGAGAGGAATTTTTCTTACCTCATTAGAACCAAACTACAAAAATATTTTTATGATGCTTTCGATCTTAGAGGTAGCACTTGGGGTCCACTTAAAGCATGACATTACATAAATGGTAATGGCAGAAAACACCACTTTGATCATAGTAATTTTCCATGCCTATGACAACCATTTGTATTTCCACGACTCCACCTTGACTTGGCATTTATTCACCACTTCCTCCCAATACTGATTTATATTGAGTCCCACAAACAAAGTAACCCCTAGATATTTAGTTGTAAGAGAAAAAATATGAAAACCTAGCACTCTTGAAATCTTCCTTTGCAACTTCTCATTGGCATTGAAAAAATAAATAGCAGATTTCTCCTTATTCATCCTTTGACCAGAAGTTGTAGAGTAGGATTCTAAAGTTTTGTTAATAACCTCTAATTTAAGCATCGAAGCCTCACCAAAAATAATAGTGTCATCTGTGAATTGGGCATGGGTGATAGGTTCAAATTTTTCCTCAACCACAATATCCTTTCACCTCCTAGTTGTTCTCTGAGTTTTGATTTGCCAACTTAATGCCTCTGCCATTATGACAAATAAGAAAGGAGAAATAGGATCTCCCTTTCGCAGCCCATTGGAAGACTCAAAAATTCTAAATAATGAACCATTCAAAACAATAGAGAATCTTGGAGAGGTAATACAAGCTTGAATCATATCAATCCAAGAATAAGTGAATCTAAACTTTCTAAGAACTGCAATAAAAAATACCCAAGGCATTTTATCATAGGCCTTACTAATGTCTAGCTTAATAGTCATACCTCTAAGATAAACCTCCTTGATAGAATGGATGGTATCAAATGCAATGATAATATTGTTTGAGATATCCCTCCCTGGAGTAAAGCTATTTTGTTCCTTTGACATCGCTTTGCTTAAAACCTTTTTCAATCTATTTGCCAATGCCTTCGATATGATTTTATAAATAAAGTTACATAATGAGATGGGCCTGAAATCCACCATAGATTCACATACTTCCTTCTTTGGGATTAATACAATCAGTATGTTGTTAATATCTTGAATAAATATCTTGCCTTTGTCTGGAATACTTTGCTAGTTCGTGAACATCCCTACCAATGAAATGCCAACACTTGTGTTAGAAGCTAGCAGGAATACCATAAGACCCCAGGGCCTTGTTAGGGTGCAATTGAAATGTCGTGGCTTTGACTTTCACCAATGTGAAAGGATGTCCTAACATCTAATTTTTTGCACATGTAATCAATTTCGGGATCACTTCCTATAGACACTTGTCATGTCTAATTAAATAATATTTTTTATTTATTTAATTATTTTATCCTAAGTCTTCTACTAATTAAATTTATTTATTTATTTATTTATTTATTTAATTCATTAGTCCTCTTCTAAGCCTTTCCTCATTTAAATAAATACTTGTATTATTTAAATTGTCCTTTTCCTAAATTAAATAAATATTTTACTTATTTAATTGATCCCACTTCCTCTATTAATTAAATAAATATTTATTTAATTAATTAATTCATTATCCTTTTCTACCCATGACACATGTCACTCATCTCTTAATTCTTCTCTTACCCACCCCCTTTATCATTTTATTATTTCTTCTACTGACCCTTTAATCCTAGCCGACCATTTATCTTTACACCTCTTATTCTTATCCCCCCATTTCTTACAATGTCTTCTATATAAGAGGATACTCTCCTTCATTATCAACCCTAATTGTCTAATCATCTAATCATCTAATCACCTAACGATGTAATCAAGCCTTCTTGCAACCAAGCTAGCAACCACATTTCTGTTCTTTGTTGACCTCTTGTGCACACATAAAATCTGAGAGAAAATATATCAAACAAGATCAATGGAGATAGGAACACAATGGAGATTGAAACCCTACTAGACATGTGAATGGTATATCTTGTTTTTGTTATTCTTTATTTGCATGATCTTAGGTATCTCTATTGGTATTGGTGAATGTTTCATTATAGGACCTAGATTGTTTGTGGTTGAATCTTTATGGTTTTACAATAATTTATCACTCACCTTTCACCATATACATTTTGGCATGCCCAGTGGGACATGGATTTTTGTTAGATCTATGGTTTTTTTGCAGGTTTTTCTAACCCTATATTGTTGTTTTGTAAAAATAATTGGAGAATACCTTGTGCAGCTAGGGTTTTGGACACAAGATTAAGATTTTGGAGAGATTTGATTAGATCTCACAAATGGCTTGGATTTTTTGCATCAAATTTTTTTGCAGGTAGGGGATAGTATCAAAAGTTCTCAATCCAAAATTAAAATTTTTTTAGAGTATATTTGAAGTTTCTATGATTTATTTATGATTTTTCATTAAAAAAAAATATTGGGAGCAAGTTAGCGAATTTTTTGGATTTTATTACATTTATGAAAATTTCTCATAATTCTATAAAGGGTATATTTTTTGTGATTTTAATTTGGGTGCAAAATATTTCATGAAAAATCAGATCTTTAAAAATTAGGGTTTTGCAATGTTTTGATCAAATCTCACAAATGACTTGGAATGTTTCAATAAAAAAAATTGCAGGTTGAAAACAGTATCAGAAGTTCTCAGTCCAAAATTCAAATTTTTTGGAGCATATTTAATTTTATATGAATGTTTTATGATTTTTCATTAAAAATTTAATTTTGGGAGCAACTTAGTGAATTTTTCAGTTTTTCTTACATTTTTTGAAATTTCTCAGAATTATACAATGGATTTGTTCTTTGTGATTTTAATTTTGATGTAAAATAATTCGTGAAAAAACTAATCTTTAAAAATTAGGGTTTTGCAATGTTCTAATCATATCTCACAAACTGCTTTGAATTTTTCAATTATTTCCAGTAAAAATTTCAAATTTTTTGGTTCAATTTTGAATTTTTTATGATTTTTCATAAAAAATTAATTTTGGGAGCAAATTAGCAAAATTTTGGATTTTCTTACATTTATGGAAATGTCTTGAAATTCTACAGGTGGTTTGTTCTTTATGAATTTAATTTTGATACAAAAGAACTCGTGAAAAATCAGATCTTTGGATTTGTCAAAAAAAAGGCCCCTATTTCACAGTCATTTGGGATTTCTAAAATTTGCCTAACTTGTGTGCTTGCAAGAGGAGTATTATTTCATAACTACTAGCAATTTTGGTGTAGGACCTTTGGCAAAGATTTGATGTTGAAATTGCTTCCTTTGTCTTCTTTAGTCTAGCAAAACACTTCAATTAGTGCTCTAAAATGAACAATTGTCTTTTGTTTCTTGAGAAATAGGATCCTTTTGTTTTACCTTTAGAGGGCCTACCTCCTGAGTAGCCCATAAGGCCAGATGAGAGGGAATGACCCAAAGTGGTAACGGGCTAAAGTCAAGCTCTTCCGAACCATTATAAATAAATGTGTTTGTGACAAAATTTGCAAGCAACGGGTGTTGGAATGGCATAGCGACATTAACTCGTCCAATCTATGCCCACCTGAACAGATGCCCTTACTAGACACTTTTTGTGTTAGAAGCCAAAAACCTTCTAGTTGTTGTCGCAGAAGGTTAGACCTCTGAAGCAACTCACATTCTTACAGTTCTTAGTAGAGATACAAAGTTCACCACAGGGAGTTTTTTTGGAGACTGGTGCTTGGCTGCCCCGGATAAGTGAGTGTTGAGGGTGGAGCCAGCGAGGTCAACCATCTAAGTATCCGCTCTTAATTGCGTAGCTCAGGGTAACCCCCTAAGTGAGATTCAACAACTATTGTCTCGACCAGCCCTAGGATTTGTGCTTGCATGATCAAAACACTCAAACATTTTCAAGCAAAACAAAGGAACATTGTGTCTATCGTGTCTTCCAAGTGTATACAAAACAAACAAGGACATTTTATAATCAAACTTGAAATTGAAATACTTCATCATTTTGGACAAGAAGACCTTCCAACATTGTGTCTTCATTGTTTGTTGTGTTTTCTGGTCACTAAAAGAAAACATTGAGATTTGGTCACATTCAACAACTTCACAATTGGACAGAATTGCAAAATATTTTCAAAATCACATCGAGGTTTGTTAAAACTATGTCTGCATTCACAATTGAGAGATTACAGAAAATTCTTGAGAACAAAAGGGACTTAAGTTTTCAGATTCAAAGAGCTTCTAAGGTTGCTTCCTATAGGGCTTCATTTTTTAGTCAATCTATCTTGGTCATACATAGTCAATCATTTTCCTTCACTTGCATTGCCCTCATACATATTTTCCAAATTTGAGTCAAAAGGTTACCTTTCTTGTCCTCATCACATTTCACAAACATTCTACAACACAATACTATGTGATTCCCGCATCAATATATGTCATCTTAGGGTCTCATTTGGTCTTATTGAGTCAAGGTCAACTTACCTCATCAAGAGATCCATCATCTCTTTGGAAACCACACCTTACTCTCAAACATACATACTTTGGTATTACACTCTTGGACATTGCAAGTTTACCCTAGATTCATCTACATTTCATACAACTCTTGGTCTTCCATAGTCTTTGCATTTTCATCTTACCTTTTATTTTGGTCAATAATTTAGTCCATGGTTGTAACTCATTCACAAAGGTCTAGAAGGGAAGCCGAAGAAGCTTTGAGGTCTTTAAGCACAAGTACCTATGAGTTTGATGGAGATGAATTCTTCAATCCATTTGAAAACCGCAGTAATACACCAGACAATGACAACAATGATAATAACAATGGAAATGATAATGGCAATGACATTGCATTTGTGGATTCTACAGAAGTTGAGGAAACTATCATGGATCCTCATTTTAATAAATTGGTTCAATAAATCATGAAGAGGGATAGACAATATTTCCAACAAATTATGGCATAAAGTGGAAAAATATTACCCCATGATTTTGATATGTCACAAATTTTGGAGGATGATCCAAATCAAGCAAATCTAGTTAATACAAGGCATAAGAGGCCTAATAATGGTGGTAGTAGGAGAGATCATCTTGTGCTTGAATCACCTTCCTCCCTATTTCAAAAACCTAATATTCCAAACACATACACTCATTCTCATACCAGTTATGATAGAACCTCTCATGAACAACTCTGCAGTTGACCTTTCCCATGGAGAATAACTACCACCACACATGCTCATGATGATACCCAAGATCATACTAGTGCATACAATTACACTCAAGCAGATATTCAAAATCATCACACGAGGAGACCCTGTGTCAGATTTGGGGGCAATATCCAAGATCACCCTTATGATACCTCCTATCCCCATGGTCATGACATGTATCAACCTAGACCTAGTGCTCCTCACTATAATACCATACCAAGTGGTCCATATGCAAGCTATAACTATGTCCCACCTCCATATGAACAAATATATTATCAATACCATCCATTTATGCATTATATCCCTCCTCCTCCACCCGGTGGCTCAAGCATGGGACTAGATCAAAGAGAATAGACACCACCCAACAATGACTTGCAATAGAAGATAAAGGACTTACAAAAGCAAATGGCGGACATGAATACACCAAAGCAATAGTATACAATGAAGGACATATGTCCTTACACATTTGATAGAAGCATTCCAATGCCTCCATTTCCTCCAAATTTTATAACACCAAAGTTTGATAAATACAAAGGCAAAGGGGATCCTAAGGCACACATAAGACAGTTTTTCATAGCTTGCATTGAGGTAACAAAAGAAGAAACATACTTGATGAGATTGTTTCCATAAAACTTAGGCAAACAAGCAATGGAATGGTTCTCCCAACTTCCACTTGGAATTAAGTCATGAAGTGATCTAGCAGAGGCTTTTATACAACATTTTCATACAACATTGAAATAGATATGTCAGTATCCACCTTATGCAATACTAAGCAAAAACATGGGGAATCTTTTGCTTCATTTTTACAATGATGGAGAGGTCTTGCTATTCGATGCTCTAGTGATATACCACAAAAAAAAATGGTAGAAATGTTCACACAAAATGTCAACAAGGATATTGGATATGAGCTAAAAAAAGCATATTTGTCTACCTTCAAAGAGGTCATTGAGAAAAGGAATGGCGATAGAAAAATTCCTTATTGAATAAGGTATCATCAAGACATTCAAAGAAAATAAAGAAGAATCAAATGGGAAAGACAAACCCCACTTTTGGAACAAGAATAAGAACACAGTCAATGATGAGGTAGTAGATGCAAATGTTGTGAAACCTAAGATAACTTTCCCTGGTACAAATTATTCTAACTCAAACAATCAAGTGAACAATCAAAGGCAATCAAAACCCTAAAGAAAATACACCTCGTTGGGAGAGCCAATTGAAACCGCATTCAAGAATTTAGTGGCAAACAGGCTCATAATACTACTAGATAATCCACCATATGAGCCAAAGGTAAAACCAAATTGGTGGAATGATGATGAATATTGTGAGTATCACAAGAGTTAAGGGCATTTAACTAGCAATTGTCACAGTCTAAAGAATATCATACATGATCTCATTGATAGAGGTGACATAGAAGTTGATGGTCACACCTCCAATGAAGAGCATGTGATGTTTAAGGAGCCATTTCCTAAACATGACAAAGGAAAAGCCAAAACTATAGATAATCAAGCTAATTATACCAAGACGCCCTATGATTATGATTCTACTATTAATCACATTTCAATGGATAATCATGTTTCTACCATCATTATAAAGGACCAAACTCCTAAAGATCCTACACAAAGGAGTAAAGTTGTTTTGAAAGGCATTGGACCATCTTCCTTATCTTTAAAAAATGAAACCTTCGAATGTAATGTCACCTTGCAAGGTGTTCCATCCAAGACCACAACCTCATCATCTACCAAAATTGAGTATGACCTTGTAGAGAAGTTAGAGAAGACACCCACCCTCATTTCCATCCTTGAGCTTTTACGCATATCCCCTGCACATAAGGCCATCCTTGATAAAACTTTCAAAGAGACCTTTGTACCCACTGATCTGAATGTGGACCAGTTTCAAGCCATGGTGGGATACCTTTCCATTCCACATACCCTCACATTCATAGAAGATGATGATGCATCCATAACCCAATCTCATAATGCACCTCTACATATTAAAGCCTTTTATCTATAAAAACTACATCAAACGAGTCTTGATAGATGGAGGAGAAGGTCTTTACATTTGTACATTGAGCACTATTAAACAATTAGGATATTTTGAAAAGGTTGTGAATTCTACACATGCAATCACCATAAAAGCATATGATGATGAAGAGCGTTCATCCAAGGGCATAGTCACCTTACCTCTTAGAATTGGGCTAGTCACGAAGCATGTGGTATATCAAGTCCTTGATTTAGAGCTCACATACAATATACTCTTGGGACGCCCATGGATTCATGAAATGAGAGTTGTTCCTTCAACATATAATCAACGTGTCAAGTTCCAACATAATGGAGTTGAAGTGATCATTAATGGTGATCCAAATACATTCATATATTGCAATAACATGTGACCAAAATTGGAAACAATAATACCCACCAATAGAGAAGCAACTCTATCATCCACATATGTTGATCCAGAATCCTTAAAAGCTTCTACATCAAAGCAAAAAGAGCTCAAAGAAAATTTCAAGGTTAAAGACATGGGATGTGGTGAGCATATCTTTCATGTTGATTAGCTCCCACTATCTCCTAAGATATCCAGTCAATAAGAAAAACCTACAAACAATTTACAATGCCAAGAAACTTGGTACGAAGCACCTAATGTTGTGGTTACTAGGTCTAAATGCAAATCTCCTCTAGTGGTGCAAGCAACTCTTGATATCAATAGTCCTAAGGGTGGGTCCAACAAATTATCTGTTGAATATATCGTCAACCCTCTTGATAACTTATATAGCATTACCATTTAATCTATTCATTCCATTTCCACTCCACTCCCAGACTTGGATCAACAAGAATCATAAAAAGCCCTTACTCATTGGGGATGAAAAATCAAGCTATGAAAACAAAAATAAAGAAAAGGCCTTTAGTCCAAATCAAAATCAAAATCTATTGGACTATGAAAAAAATCAAGGTCAAGGATAAAAATCCTATGAAATAAAAAGAGCAAGAGATGATCCCCCCTAATATCAAAATAACTGGGGGCAAAAATTCTACAATTTCAAGTCAAAAAGAATACTTGTTGATCCTAAGTCTCCATCACATGGCTATCCTACTTTCACTTCTTTTCACAATCATAATCCTTCATTCCTCACCCACTTGTTCCACACATCCATCCTTTTTTGGTGATACATCACATCAATGGACCTTTAATTGAACTTCCTCGAAGGACTTTGTTGTCAAGGATGCCCAAACTTCTTTAGGTGACACGCATATGGGTGAATGTAGTCCACACATTAGTAATTATGCCTTAATTCCTTCATCAAGGAAGACAATCAAGGTAGTAACATATCATTCAGTCAAGGAACAATGCAATTATAATCACAAGGTGAAGCCTCACACATTTGAGGTTAGTCACTTAGTTCTTAGAGAAAATTCTAAAAATCAGCAAGACAGAGAGAAGAAAGGAAAATTTGAGCACAATTGGCTTGGTCCTTACATCATCACAACAGTTTATGGATCAGGTGCATATCAACTCTCAACACCAGATGGAGAACCTTTGGAAGATCCTATCAACAACATGCACCTTCACAGGTTTTACACATAGCTCTTCAAAATATCCTAATTCAAAATACAAAAGAATCAAAAAAATATCAAAAATACAAAAAAAATCATAAAAAATAAAAAAATCACTGATGAAAACCTGGGAAATAGGCACCTTGTGACATGAAAAAAATTGAAAAAATCAAAAAAGTAAAGAGAACTAAATTCGTCCAATGGTGAAAACACTTTGGTGATGCCCTGGGCAAGTACCATGGTAAAAAATGGGTTATCGGCACCATGTGTAGAGACATTGCTCCTCCCTCCTTCAGGATTTAATCTCATCCTTTCACTTTGCACACACTCACAGCCAACTCCTCCATAATAAACTAATCCATTCCCATGATGGCTTGTTATTGGTCTACCTAAGATTGGTTAGCCATTCATAATAATCCTCCCTTTTCACCCCTTTCTGTCCATAATAAATCATGTCCAATCTATAACTGGGGCAAAATCCTAAATCTAGTGATGGAAGTGGTACCCTGAGAATCACATGTTTTGAGGAGAATCATCTTTTCATTCCTCCTTTTCAAGCATAGTCAACAATAAAAGGTCATTTGCATCACAAATCTGCAATAAAGTTATGTTTTTCTTCATAATAAAGTATCAGTTTCATGGATTCAATCAATTTCAGATGAGACAAAAGCAGTATTGGACTTTCAACAAATCAAATCTTCCAGCAAACTTTGGTAACAACATAGTTTTCAGCATTACTTGTCCTTTATCATTATAACAACATTTTGACCAGATCTTGAATATCTTTTGAATGTAATCGAGTTTCGAGTCCCCTAAAACCTATTTTTACTTAATCAAAAACATTGTGACCAGATCAAACATGTTTACATATGTGGCAAGAAACACAAATAACTTAAAGATTTCATTGTGTGTTGGTGTCAAGTCTTGGTTTTCTTTTGATTTTATCTTTTGGTGACAAGTCATTTAGCTTTTCCAGGATGTCTCTGACTAGAGATTTTATCTCTAGGATGTCTTTGACTAGAAAGGCGAGGATGGGATATGATTCACCTACTATTATTTTGTTGTCTGTGGATTATCTTGTAGTAATGCTATGACTTGTCCAAGGATATGAGGACATTGTGAGTCTAGTGTGAACTGGGGCATTCCTTGTTTGCAACTGTTTGGTCTCCATGCAAACCGGTACAATGATTTTCTGGGTCGAACCTATATCTAGATTGTCATAACTTATTTTCCATAATAAAGCTCAATGATGATAAAGCACAAGAAGCTCTTTCACTTCCATATCTTGTATCTTCCATCCCCCTTTTGTTATTGACCTCCATTGTCCTTCCCTGAGTCCATGTAGCCCGTTATCACTTGACTCGGTATAATGACACACTAAAAATATCTACATTTCATGTAGTTTGCATCTGCATTACCACATATTAGCATTATATGCATACATATAGATATCACAATCGCATCACATCTTGCATATATCATTGGTTAGTATCTGCATTCTCATATAAAAACATTAAATTCTAAAATAATAACACATCATGTATCTCATCTTTTAAATAATCATATCATATCAATATCATACATTTCATCATGCATCTAATCATAACCATATAGTACATTCACATTTAGTACATATAAAACCCAGAAAAAGAACAAAAAATATATTACATTTCATCATGTACATATTTGCATCCATATCATAAGCATCATAAAATCATCATAAAGCATATACAAGCATCACATAGGAACACATACATATAGTTTCTGCAAGGAATGAGTCATCTCATATATATATATATATATATATATAGAGAGAGAGAGAGAGAGGGAGGGAGGTAAAGAACTAGAGAGGGATATATATATATATCCCGCTCTAGTTCTTTACCTCCCTCTCTACCTCTCTAGTTCTTTACATGAAATGCAGATATTTTGAGCCTATGTGGGCATACATGAAACTATTGGAATCAAGCTGACCATTGACAATAGGAGAGTGGAGAATATGTACCATAAAATGGTACTCATCCTATCCCTAGTCTAGACTTGCAAGGGAAGCAATACTTGCCATTGCATCCACGTGACTATTTTCTCTTTGAGATATGCTACCGATGGTATAAGAAGAAAAGTGTTAAAGAAGAGTCCTGACTAAATCCCTATACTAGGATAGCTTAGATTGTGTGGCTTTGTATTCTCCTGTGATTTGATTCACCATAAGCTTAGAATCTCCATGATTACAAATATTCTTTATTTCAGATACGATCATGGCATACAACCCAAGAATAAGGGCTTTGGGTAAGTATACTAAGATGTGGTACCAAAAAGGTGCCTCTGTATCTTTTCATAAAAATGTGTCATTGGCATGAAATGGTCGTCCAAACCTTCAGGTTAGATGCCCAAGGTAAATTTAACCCAAAGGATTGGTATTTTTCAATCAAAATCATTTCACAACCATCAAATATAGCGCTTTCCCTATTTGGTGCTCGACAAATTCAAAAATTATACTTAAATGTAAAAAATGACTTTTTTGCATTTGGCGGTCACCAAATGTTCTGCATTGTTAAATTGCAAGTTTTGTGAATGGGAAAATGTTCTAATTTGGACACAAGTTATACTCATCCCTAAAGAAGAATATATACATGAAATATAACATTTAAGTATAAGTCAGATCTCAATATTTTTTTTTTCTTTAAGTTATATTTCATGTATATATTGGCAGGATGTTTGAGAGCAGTTTCATCTCTATCGGAGTTATAATGTAGATTCTAATTTTTAGAGGATCATATAAAATTTCATACTTAGTCAAATTTCAATGATCAGCATGCTCTTATAATCTTTTTCTCACTCTCTCTCTATCTCACTCTTTTTATCTCCCCCAAACTCTAGACCTATAGATCTCTCTTTATCACTCTTTCTATGACCTCTTTCTACCTCTCTCTACCTCACCTTCCCTCCTTACCCCCATATCCCTCCCTCCCTCCCTCTTGTTCTCTCTCCCTCTCTTATTGTTTCTCTCCCCTCTATCTATTCTCTTTATCACTACCTCTCCCTCCCACCCTCCCTTTCCCCATCCCTAGGTCTCTCCTTCAATCCACCTTTACCTCTCTACCTCTCTCTCCCTATATCATTATCAACCTCTGTCCCCCCATATCTTTCTCTCTATCTCTCCCCTAAGTCTATTTCCCTATCTTCCTAGCCTCTAGGACTTATATCTCTCCCCTCTCTAGTTCTTTGCGTCCCTCTCTACCTCTCTCCTTTCTTCCTTACCCCTCTTTCTCTTTTTGTAAACTTCTCCCTCTCCCTCATCTTTATATCTATCCCATCTCTAGGTTTCCCAATCACTCCCTATCTACCTCTCCCTCCCTCCCTCCTTATCCCTTTCTTTCTCTTTGTTCTTATCACTCTCATTTTCTCTCTCCCTCTCCTCTCTCATTCATCACCTCTCCCTCCCTTGTATAGGGTTTAGGTAATAGAGAGTATGATATTGGGTTTAGGTATAGGGTTGAGGATATAGAGTTTAGGGTTGAGGGTATTGGTATAAAGTTTTGTGTACAATCTTGATGGTATAGGGTTTAAGGTACATAGGAATGAGGGTATTTTTCATATCAATAGTTTTCTCTCTCTCTCTCTCTCTTCTCTCTCACCTCTCTCCCCTCTCTAGGTAACTCCCTCCCTCTCTATCTACCCCTTCCTTATTACCCCCATATATATTTCCCTTCCCGATGATGAGCTTAGATAATGGCTCAATTTTTTCTATGTTTTCTATAATTTTACTAGGTTTTGACAAAGGTCTAGATACTTTCTAAATCCTAAAACTCTACTAAACAATGATCATGTTATGTTTTCATAAGCTTAACAAAATGGCATGAACATACCCTTATATATATTCCTTTTGGTTCAAATTATGATTAATGATGAAGTGGCCATGCTATTTGATTTATCCATATTAATATTGCATGTAGTAACATAAATGTTAATCTAATATGGAATAGATATACCTTTGTTTTGTACATGCTAATGACATGATGCAGGAGACAATGAAGAACAAGAAATGGTCAAAGGTTCACAACTTGGGAGTTCATTCTAGTTAGTTGGTTGAAGATAAAGTCTTAGCATGATGAATATTGAAGGATTCAATATTCGGTTATCTCTAGCTTGGATAGTGTAATTATGAAATGTTGATATTAATGTTTGTAGGAGAATAAATCTAGGAGGGATAGTTATGCTAGATTTCCTATGTAGTTGAAACAACTTAACTATTTCCTATTCGGAGTGTAACTCCCTGTCCTCTTTCTTATGTTGTAATAAATGGAATTCTCCTAATATTCAGGGAGTGGACCTACCAATAGTTAGAGTTAGGGGTTTCTTTATTATAAATAAGTTCAGATGTCCCTTCTCACAGACAGTGAACATTAGCTATTGTAATTTCCAGTCTTTTATTGCAAAGCGGTTTTCAGCAAATACCATGATGTAACAAATGTTTTCAGATTAATAATATTTATATTCCAATTTGCAGCACTTAGTTGATTTTTGTAAAGACTTGCTAAGGGGGCCCACTTAGTAAGAATTTCACCCTTTGTATTCAGCAGTTATTTTCCTTTAGTATTTAGTTTGTTGTCCTGGTGATTGACTATTCTTGCAGCCACTGGAAATTATCTTGTGACTGTTCCTGCAGCTAAGGTAGACAGAGTAGTTTCTTTCCTGCCTATTATGGACTAAGTTCTTGTTCTTTATGAATTCATAGTTTTTATTCAAGAGATTTAGTTATTACATTTTCCATTCATTTTACTTTCGTAAATGTTTTCTCTTTAGTAGAATAACTATAATGAGGACTTTAGTGCATATACCTTGTTGACTCATTTCAAGTATACGCCCTGGGTTGATAGAGAAATGAGCTTTCCTAATGATCATATAACTACTTAGTATGGATGTCTAAACCCTAATTAATGGCCTCAAAGTCTACTTATTAGAACCATTAAGAGAGAAAAACACCTGATTGTCTCTCATACTTTCTTTATTTCCTCTCTCCATTGTCTAGGTTGTCACCTCTCCCTCCTACCCTCTCTCTCTCCCTCTCTCCCCTTTATAGGTTTCTCCCTTCTTCCCTCTCTACCTCTATAAATCTCCATCCATGTCTCCTTATGCACCTCTCTTTATACCCCTCTACCTATCTCTCCCCTCTCTCTCCCATCTAGGTATTTTTCTCTTTTAAAATATTTAGACAAAGGAAGCACACTTGTAGTGGTTGCTGCTTGAATATTGTTGTTGTTGACATTGAATTTTTTGAATCCTTTCTTTGGTTTTAACTTCACAAATGGTTTTTGAGCACCATCACCCTTATCACTCGGAGCCATGGAAGGATATTGGTCCAAATGACTCATAGTCAGTTGATAATTGTGAAGTACTGAGCACAACTGCAGAAAGGAAGTAAACCCAGTTAAGAGAAGTTTATCCCTAGTTTATTTTTGCAAATTAGTAATAAAAATTCTTTGGATATCTTGATCAGGCACAAGAAAAGAAACTTGAGAATACAAATGCTTATATCTACCAATAAAATCAATCACTTTTTCTTTAACGCCTTGTTTACAATGCATCAAATCAATAAAAGTAATTTTAGGACCAATGCCATTGTGAAATTTTTGAATAAAAGCATTAGCCAATTGTTGAAAAGAGGTAATATAATAAGGAGGAAAAGAACAATACCATTGCAAATCTTTTTCCCTTAATGTTGTAGTAAACAATTTTGCTAACAATCTTTGATCATGAGCAAAGTCACTACACAAAGTTTGGAATATTTTAACATGAGTTAAAGGATCACCTTTTCCATCCATTATAAATTTCCAGTTGAGGGACTTATACATGTTGGAAGGGACATCTCTAACAATTTCATTGGATAATGGGCTTGCTACATCAAATGTGGGCACATTATACTTTGATTGATTCATAGAAGCTATTTTTTGTTGTAAGGAAGACATCATTTGAGCTAGATTATTGATGGTAGCTTTAGTAGAAGGATTGAAATTAGACATGTTGGATTGAGGAGGAGTAAAATTGTTGAATGAAGGAAGAGATTGAAAATAAGGAGGTGGGACACTATGGTAGGTAGGTATTGGAGAAGATTGGGTAACAAATGGAAGACTCGAAGGAGGAATGAAGAAATTATGATTAAGGATTTGCCCCCTTGACTAAAATTTATAGGTGGTGAAGGTAAAATAATTGAATAATGCAAAATCCTATGAAAAATGATTACCCAATTAGATGAACAAATTGAATGAAATAATAAAGAGAAATAATGTAATCTCCTATGAAATTGAGAATTATCCAAAGGTGACTGAATTTTAAAATTAGGGCCTAGTGAAAATAACATCTTAATTTTAAAATTGAAAATTGAAAGGAGGGAAGATTTCAATTTTAAATTAGAGGATTCCAAAACTAACCTCTTACTTTTTAAAATTTAAAAATTTTGAAATGATGAAATATTGAAGAAATCAATTTAATTTTAAAAATTAGTGTATATATAATTAACCACTTAATTTTAAAATTTAAATTGAAAATTAAAATATTGAAACACATATTTGCTTTCGACCTTAGGGCGACCTAAAAGCAATAAAATTTCACAAACCTCTAGAATTGAATAGAAAAATACAGTCAAAACAGGTTCCCAAAATTTGAGGAGAAAAAGTCAGGACCAGGTAGCCCCCTCTTGGTCCAACCAACATTTTACCAAATTTTCAGGGATGTAAGATATCTTGATTCTAATGTGAATTCCAGAAGGATATGGAAATTGGAGATGTCTAGATATGCGAAATAAGGCGTTGAAGGTCGAAATAGGACACACTTAGGATGTTCAATAAGATGATTAATTGAAAGAATGAAACAAAAAAAAGGCACACTTCAGGTTAAGGGTAAACTTTTATGAGCTTTAGATTCAATTAAATTCTTAAAGGAAAATTGAAAATTGCACAAGATTAATTTGAATTAAAAAATTAGGGTTTGTTGGATAAACTACTTAATTTTAAATATTTGAATTTGAAAATTTGAATGTTGTAAGGTGGAAATGTAAATTTTGAATTTGAAGCAAGAACTCAAATCTGAAAATTAATTCAAGATCTACACAATCCACAAGTTCAATTTTAAAATTAAAACTAGGGTTTTTTTTATTTAACCAAATTTTTAAAAAAAATATTGTTGAAAATTGAACATGTAAATGAAAACTTGAATTGTAAAATTAAAGATTTCTTAGATCTAAAACAATTAATCCAATTTAGACAAATTTCAAGCTCAATTTTGAATCTAAAAATTAGGGTTTTTTGTAAATTTAACCTCAAAACTTGTGAAAATTGCAAGGAATTTAAACTTGTAATTGAAAATTTGAATTGTAAATTTTATATGAATCAAATCTAAAAATGAAAATCAGAAGGATAAGACATGTTGGGTTCACAAAAATGTAAAGGGGAAAATTAGGTGACTTGGCAATTTGCAACGTAGGAGGAGGAATCACCAAATCACCTCTTTTTGCTTGAATGGGGAGATTCCTTTACATTCAAAAGAGGTGGGGAAATCCACTAGATTTAGTCACTAATAAGATTAGGACTGAATACTAAGTAGATGGATTGAAATGGAATGTGTTTGACCCTATTTTGTAAGCTGACTAGTTGAATTAAGACTAAGTGCTAGAAATGAAGGCAAATCTGAGAAAACGGTGTTGTAAATTCAGGATTTCGTCATGCACCTTGATCTGAGAAGTATGAGATGATTCAGAACTACTCTATGAAAACTGCCAAAAGTAGCAACGATCAAGTGCAGGGACTAGGACACCCTCCTCTTGGTCCTCCAAAATTTTTGATCGTCAATAAGGGTTTTTTCATCTTTGTATCTGAACCTTATCTCAAGAGTTATAATTGCACACTTATTTTCTGCACAGAGAAGGAAAGGAAAATGTGTTGGGGATAGGGGTTTGCCTTTAGGTCAAACCCCAGTTTTGGAATTAACCAAGTGGTTGAAATCATTTAATTGAAATGACTAAAAGTAGAAATCCTCCTCTTTGAGGGGATGTTGAATTGACTGAAAATGAAATGCTTGTACCTCCTTGTGAAGCTTTGCTTGCCTCCATGTGGAATTAAGACTTCATGAATTAGGATGATGATCTCCTCTTCAATGCTTGAAATATTGACTCTATTGTTGCTCGAAAGCTTGAAGGGAGTCTAAAAATGCTCAATTTCTCTTTAATGCTTGAACTCTTGGATATTTGAAGACCTCTTATGTGTGCTTGTGGATGCTTGATATTCAAATGAGAGGGGAAATCCCTCTTATATACTTGACCGACGTGGAGGGGTTTTCTTGCTCGAATTTGAGAGAGGTCAAGGGGTCCAAAATAGGTCCCCATTAGGGAGGATCATGGCGCCACACCCTAGTCCTAGTCCTACCCTATTTTGGGGTAGGATCAAGGTGGCAATGAGGTTCATCTTTGAGCTAGATGTTGTTTATGACATGTATGAGCATAATCAGGTCTCTAATCAGGACAAGGGGCACAAACACTAAGGCAAAGACCCAAATATGATCAAAAATTGCAAGGGGTGCAATTTTAGGACACTACATAACCATTAAGAGAGACAAACATTTTTGGTGTCGTTGTCGAGGATGGTGTCAAACTAGGGAACCTTTTGTAGTCATTTGTAGTTGTATTTTATTTCCAATAGTGTCAAATTTTTATTTTACATGCAGTTTTCACTTTCATAGAGTAATGATATACTGCTAAATCTGAGATAAACACTACATGCATAGGAGAAGAGATGCTTTAGAGAAATTTCCTCCTAATAACCCTTATCCTGATAATTTCTCAGAAGAAGCCTTTAATCAGCCAGTTGAAGGAAGAGACCAAGACATAAATCCTTTAGCTAATATATTTGCCAATTTTAACAATCCTAAAGACCCAGCTGACCCAAATCCTTTTGAGAACCCATTTTCTTTAATACTTCATCAACCAAGGATGGTTGCGCAAAGTCAAAATAACCAAACCACTTTTAAATTCCCTATCATTTATCAAAATTATATCAACAATCTCAAAAATATCCCTGCTTCAGTTCTCCCTAAATTCTATCATCTAATGACAGAGGACCCAAATACTTTTATGTTTGAATTTGATATCCTCTATAGAAGTTATGACTACACTTCATATGCTCATAGGCTTAAACTGTTTCCTACCACTCTGAAAGAAGCAACATTAAGATGGTTCATGAGTTTAGGAAGAGATGTTGTAAACAGTTGGGAAGTCATGAAAATAAAATTTCTTGAGAAATATAAAGAGTATTGTAGAAGTGGTAATATGAGGGGAGATGACATCTTTTGGATGCAACACAAGGCAGATGAGAGTTTGGAGGACTTCATTTCAAGATTCTTATTTTGTCTACAAAAATTCTTAAATCATGAACTTAATCAAGAATCTCAGAAGCTACTCTTCCTCATAGGAATCTATGAGAGTTGTGATGAATAATGATGAATAGTAAATACTCAACAGATACTGAGGGGGGGGGGTGAATTGGTATGGACAAAAACTTTCACCAACAATTCAAACTGCAAAGACTGCACTAACTGGTAAACAACATCACCGATCTAAATCAAGGCAATACCAGTAAAACACAGTGACTATAAAAGTCATAAACTGGTAACACTTAGGTCATCAAAAAACCTAATATAACATTTCCACTTCACCCATATGCTTAAACAAGTAATACATCAAAAATATAATGACCACTAGATCAGCTTGCATTACCGCTTAACAGAAAACACTAAAACATCACATGAAAAAGCATCACACATGACACACTTATTTTTCACGTGGAAACACAACTGGGAAAAACCACGATGGGGATGAATACCCACAAGTTGTTCTTGAACTCTTCTGAAGTTTGCTCTGTTAGGAGCCTAGTCCGGTTAAAGACTTTACAATAGGTTCTGCTAGGAACCGATCCTGCTAGGGATCACCCGGTTAAGGGATGGCTAAATACCTTGTTAAAGGTTACCTTGCAAGAGGATTTAAAGAAATCAATGATTTTGAATCACCTTGTTAAAAGATTTACAAAAAGCTTGTTAAAGCTACCCGGTAAAAGGATTTTCCAACTACTGAAATGGTTAGAAATCAACAGGTAATACACTGATCTGATAACAACACTTAATACCAAGGCACATCCACTTCAGTTCCTTTACATCTACAATTACAATCTGCAGTTATCTACTCACTTCACTGGTCTAGCAAGGATCACTTCACATACAATCATTTGCCAACAAACTCAAACAAAAATCATCATCAACCTTATAGACAACAATTAGGTCGGTAGCATAAACCCTAAACCCCTAAGCATCTGGGTTATCAATACAGTCGGTCCAATCTTGAAAATTTAATCACATTGCATAGAGTAAAACAATCTTGAACAAATCTCAAGGTATTCTCCTTCATTCGTTCTTCACCGCTTGTTGAAGTTGATAGCCCATCACGTGCTCTCCACCATTTACTGAGATTTTGCACATTCTCGAGGTGGATAGAATCAATCTTCTTCATGCAAGATCCTCAAGAAGATTCTTCACGCACACAAGGCTAACGTGGTAACATGATCTAATCTTTATTTCAATGCTAACTCATCACAGGATGTCATCAGTCGAATCACATAGACTTGGAATGCATCAACTAGAAACCCTAAAGCTGAGACTACCAACCAGTAGTCATATCAAATGAAACCCCGATACAAACTTTGCATATACCGGTACACATTCCAACATACCGATTCACCTTTTTGCATATACTGGTTCATACCATCATATCAGTTCACTTCATACCATCATACTGGTTCTCTTGCCAGTTTGCTTAGTTCAATATACCGGTTCATACTTCAACATATTGACATCAATGACAACATACACCATCATGTCATCAAACTATGCACATATGCCAACAATCTCCCCCTTTGGCATTGATGGCAATATACAAAGATATCTCTACATCTTCTCCTTAATCTCTTTCATACTATATGTCTTCAATACTGCAGATATCTTCTCTGCTTCACATCTTCTCCCCCTTTGACAACAATGCCAAAGTGGAGGCATAAACATCCATGATCTACTATGTTGCTCCCCCTAAGGAGTAACATCCTTCAACACATCAATCCTCAAAATATTTGTCAATGCAATAATTAAGTGATGTGGAGCACATACCTTTAGTTCACCTATTGTAGGGGTAGCACCCCTAATTAACCTCTTAAATAGGTAAATGTAGCCTTCGGTAGAGGCTTGGTGAATATATCTGCTAACTGCTCTTTACTAGAAACATGTTCCAATACAACCTCTTTGTTCTGAACTTTCTCCCTCAAGAAATGATACTTGAGCTCGAAGTGCTTGGTTCTAGCATGCAATACTGGATTCTTGGAAATATTAATTGCACTTGTGTTATCACAAAATATACTCACCGGTTCAAATATAGGGACTTTGAAACCACTTAATGCATGCTTCATCCACGTTTTCTGAGTGCAGTTCATAAATGCTACTACATATTTTGCTTCTGCTGTGGACTGAGAGATACAACTCTTCTTCTTACTCATCCATGAGACTAGTCTACCACTGAGAAAGAATACACCATCGGTTGTTCTCTTCCACTCATCCACATTACCAGCCCAATTGGCATCGATAAATACTTTGAGATTGAAATCATTATTGTATGAATACCACAATCCATAATCTATTGTTCCCTTTAGATATCTAAGAATCTGCTTGACTGCTACCAAGTGGGAATCTTTTGGACTTTTCTAGAAATGAGCAGCAATGCCCACTACATGTGCTATGTTTGGTATGATGTGTACTACATAGTGCAACTTACCAATCATTGATCGGTATTCCTTCTCATTCACCAATGCTAAGTCATCTTCTTTTGACAATTTACAACCGGTCATCATCAGTGTACCAACCGGTTTGTTGTCTTCCATGCCAAAGGTCTTCAACACCTCTTTGACATACTTGGACTAAGTGATAAAGATACCATATTTCATTTGTTAAATCTGTAGTCCAATGAAGAACTTAATCTCTCCACTTAGTGATATCTCAAATTCCTTCTTCATCTCATCTACAAATGCATGGCTCATCTTGTCATCTCCACCAAAAATTATGTCATCAACAAACGCTTCACAGATCAGAATCTGATCTCCTTCTGACTTCAGATAGATATTATTGTCTTCACGTGTTCTTTTAAATCCAATCTTCACAAGATGGGAGTGTAAACATTCATACCATTCTCTAGGTGCTTCCTTCAATCCATACAAGGCTTTATGTAGCCTACACAACATATCACTATCTTCTGATAGGGAAAACCCATCTGGTTGCTCCATATACACTTCCTCTTCAAGTATTCCATTCAGGAATGCAAATTTTACATCCATTTGATACAGTTTGAATCCCTTGAAGGCTACATATGCAAGTAGCATTTGAACTCCTTCCAATCTAGCTACTGGAGCAAAGATTTCTCCATAGTCTTCTCCTTCTTCTTCAGCATATCCCTTACAAACCAATCTTGCTTTATTTCTTACCACTGTACCATCTTCATTCAACTTGTTTCTCAAAACCCATTTGGTGCCAATAACATTTTTGTGCTTAGGTCTAGGTACCAAAGACCATGTACCATTCTTTTCTATCTAGTCAAGTTCCTCTTCCATAGCCTTAATCTAGTCTTCATCTTTGTGTGCCTCTTTAAATGTTTTGGGCTCAAATTCAGAAATCATGCAAGAATTCTCTCTGACCTTTCTTCTTGTATGTATTCCTGCATCCTTATCCCCTATGATCTACTTTGGATCATGATGCATCTTTACATACCTAGGAATGATCTTGACTGATTCCTCTTGCTTTTCCTCTTCATCCTCATCTTCATCTTCATCTACATCAACATCTACTCGTGTAGGAGCATTGTTACTTGTACTTGGTTGTCTTGCAACCAGTTCCCAGAAGGTTACAACCGGTTCATCTACCGCTTGCTCACTATCGATTTCCTCAGGTTTCTCAGAGGTTTCATCAACTCTAACATTGATACTTTCAACAATTCTCTGATTCCTATTGTTAAAACACTTGAGAGCTTTTCTCTTGGTGGAATACCCTAGGAATATTCCCTCATCACATTTTGCATCAAACTTGCTCTGGTGTTCACTTCTCTTGATATAATACTTGCTACCAAACACTCTAAAGTAGCTTACTATAGGAGTCTTACTAGTCCAATACTCATAAGGAGTTTTATCCTTACCTTTCTTGATGAGTATCCAGTTCATAGTGTAGACTGTAGTGCTCACTGCTTCTCTCCAAAAAGTGTGAGCAACCTTCCCTTGAATCAGCATCATTCTGGCAGCTTCAACTACAGTCCAGTTGTTCCTTTCTACTAGGCCATTCTCTTGTGGAGTCCAGGGGGCAAATAGTTGCCTCTTGATGCTATTATCTTCATAGTACTTATTGAATTCTCCATAAGTGAACTCTCCTCATTGGTCGGTTCTAAGGCATTTAATCCTCTTATTGCTTTCCTTTTCAAATAGTGCTTTGAAGGCTTTAAACTTTCCAAAAGCTTCAGACTTGTCTTTCAAGAATGTGACCCACATCATTCTTGATCAGTCATCAGTAAGAATCATAAAGTACCTATCTCCCTGAACACTCCTAGTTTTCATAGGACCACACAAATCAGGATGCACAAGATCAAGTAAATTATATGTTGTGAAAGATTTACCTTTGAAGGTTGTGGAAGAAATTTTCCCCGAGTTGACATTCTCTACACAAAGGATTCTCTGGTTTGTTCAGAATAGGCAATCCTCTAACTTCCTTGATCTTACTAGCCTTCACAATATTATCAAAATTTACATGGTAGAGTCTCCTATGCCATATCCAACTATCATCAAACTTAGCCATTAGACATTGACTGATATTTGTATTTAACTGAAATAAGTTACCTTTGGTTTGCATACTGGTGGCCATCAGCTCACCACTCTTTCCTTTTATTTTGCACACTCCATCTCTAAATTCCAGAGTGAGTCCTTTATCATTCAGCTGGGCAACACTCAGAAGGTTATGCCTGAGACCTTCTACCCAATATACATTATCAACACTGCTTTTTCCATTTAGAGAGATGGACCCTTTTCCTTTTACCATACATGGTGCATCATTACCAAATCGAACTACACCTCCATCATACTCTTCTAGAGATAGAAACTTTATCCGGTCACCAGTCATGTGGTGAGAACAACCACTGTCAATAATCCACTCATTATAATTATCAAAGCAGGAGACAAGAGCCTTCTTGTCTGACACATCTTCCTTAATGGCTACAAACACTATGTCTTTGCTTTCTTCATCTTCTAATTCATCATCAATGACACCTTCATCGACTGCAACAAGACAATTTCTCTTATTTCATCCTTTGAACTTTTTGAACTTCTTCGGTTTGTCCTTATTATCACTATTGGGATAGTTTACAGCAATGTGCCCTATCCTATTACAAGAAAACCATTTCAAAGGGATCTTACCTCTTTATTTTCCAGTTCCCTTAGGAATTCTCTTGGCAAGAAGAGCTTCAAACTCCATTAGGATCTCCTCATCATCCATATCCCTTCTTTGTCTAGGTTCACAGTTGGTACTAGCTTCTTTTCATTTTCTAGATGATGCAGCAGATGCACTAAAGGTTGAATTAGTCTTCTGAACAGTACCATCATAATTGTTTATCTCATATATGGTCAACTTAGCAATAATAGAATCAAGGGATACCTTTGTCTTGTCAATAGATCTCAACTCCTGAATAGCGGCAACCCTTATTTCATAGACCGGTAATAAGGTTCTCAAAACTTTGCTAACAATGGTAGAATCATCCATTGTACCTCCTGCACTCTTGATGTCTCCAACAACAGTTTTAATTATTATCCCATACTGTTGAATAGTCTCTCCTTCAACCATCTGCATGTCTTCAAACTATCCCCTAAGGCTTTCTTCCTTAGCTTGCTTCACATGCTCATCACCACCATAGATAGACTCTAGAGTATCCCATACATCTTTGGGATTGTCTTTATCCTGAATATCTATAAACTCAATATCAGATAGACTATTGATAAGAGCTTCCATGACTTGCCCATTCTCCTAAATTTCTCTTCTTTGATCATCGGTGAGAGTACCAGTAGGGACAACATAAATATTCTCAACATAGTTCTAGTGTTGAGCTGTTGGCATTACAATAGAAAGGAGATTGTTGGCATTTCATTAAGGATATTGAGAAGGTTGTTGGAGATTATTGATATAACTGAAGAAGGATGATAACTATCTTTATAACATTATTTTGTCATTGATGTCAAGAAATTGATTTTCTGATTCAGTATGATGTTGCCATATCTTGAGAAGATTGATTTGAAGAGAATTAAGATGTCAATAAAAGACACAGAAAGAATGTGATGAATAAGGGGAGAAATATGTTATTCAATGGGAAACTATTATCGAGTTAGACAATGATGAGATCATGATGTTTAGATTGTTTTGATATCCTACATATGTTGTTGATTGTAAGGTTAATACTATATTATGTCACCGAGCAAAGAACCTAGCTGGTAAACCCTAAGGAACCTAGTCGATAAACCCTAAGGTTATCGATATCGGTTAATGAAGGCGGAATGTCTACCGAGTAAAGTTTAGTATTTATCGAGTTGCAGCCGAGTTATGATAGATCGCATTGGATGGATAAAAACATTATTTAATGAAGAATGCTGATGAGCTGGAGATGAATAAATGATTGGTATGCCACGCATGAAGAATCTATGGCAATGGAAAATCAGGAGGAAGATCTATAGCACAGATTGAACCGCAATAACCTAGTACAAGTTCCTAGGAAGGTATGAAAGTTCGAAGGCAAGGTAAAACATTTTTAGATCGAAGGATACATTGACCCTAGTCAAGATTGAAGATCTAAAGGCTAAGATTGATCATGGGATATGTGATCAAGGAGATTTAGTGGTTAGCAAATTGTTTATAAATAAGGAATTATTGATGAACAATCTATGCGGGCAAGTGTAAGCACAGGGTTTGATACATAGTGATTACCGAGCATAGAAGCTTTAAGACCTGTTTGAATAACAGAGTAGGGAGCCCAACAGAGGGACAAGATAAGTCCTATGAAAAGATTGTTTTGAGCAAAATAGAATCTGCTTTAGCATTTTAGATGTGAAGTTGCAGATATATTTTTATTACTGTTATTTTGTAAGTGATAGAAAATCTCTTAACCGAGTGGACTTAACAATCTTATTTGTAAACCCTCTAGCAAGGTAACATTCAAAATGAGTGTTTGAAATTCTTTGACAAGGTCACTTCTAACAAAGTGAAGATCCTAATAGATCTGAGGGAAATCCCTTAATCAGGTCACATCTAGCAACGTGTTTGTAATCTTTAACAGGATTTGCTTTTAACCGAGCATACTCTAGAAGATTATATTTCTTAGTGGGTCCGAAATCCCACAGTGGTTTTTCCCTATTTGGGTTTCCACGTTAAATCTGGTGTTATATGCGTTATGATGCTTATGTGTTTATGAGTTAGCATGTTTAGTAATTTTTGGTTATATTGCTGAAGTATAAGTTACTGAGGTTGAATCTGTTGATTTTATGGAAGATTAAGTTTGTATGATTCACCCCCCCCTCCCCTCTCATCTTGTTAGCTATTGGCATAAGAACTTTACAATTGGTATCAGAGCATTGGACTCCGGAAGAAAATTTTAAAGGTACTTGAGGCAAAGATCCGAAGATGTATAAAAGGGATGCACCAAAACTAAACAAGTCAAGTTTCTCCACATGGCAGAAAAGGATGAAGCTGCATTTATCAAGAATTGGAAAATATGCAACATATTATTTGGAGAATGACTACATACCACCAAGCACCAACCCGATGACCTTGGAGGAGATAAAGGCAAAGCAAGAACACATTCAAGCTATGATTGAAATAACATCAGCATTGACTAACTCATAGTTTAATGAACTAGAAGGTTGTAATGATGCAAAAGCAATGTGGGCGAAGCTCATATCTGTGTATGGTGGTGATGAACATGTTAAAAGAGAAAAAGTAGATAGTCTAAGAGGACAACTTGAATCCATGAGAATGAATGAAGGTGAGAACATAACCCAATACAGTACATGGTTAAAGGAGACTGTCAATCAAATTAAAGGAGCAGGAGGAACTATTGAAGAAAAGGATGTAACAAGTAAGTTGTTGCAAACTCTTCTACCGGCTTATGCCATTTGAGTCTCTGCAATCAATGAATTGAGGTCTGTACCAAATATGCTAGTTTCTTTGGATGCTACTATTGGTAAGCTACATGCATTTGAGTTGAGTAATTTTGATAATAGTGGGTCTTCGATAAATAAAGTAGAATCTGCATTCAGTTCTTTTCATATTGGTGAATCTAATGATTACAATGATAGAATGAGTAAGTACTCTAAAGGGAATCATAGTGGAGCAAGTGAAAGATTTCGTAAAAACATGGAAGAAGTGCACAAACTATATAAGGAAATCAAGAAGCAAGAAGAGTTTGAAGCATTATTAGCCAGAAGGTTACCGAGAGGAAAAGGTAAGTATAAAGGAAAGCTACCTTTAAAATGTTTCAATTGTGATAAAATAGGACATATGGCTTCTAACTGCCCTGACAAAGAATCTAGTGAAAAGAGAGAATACCGAGATAACAGGTAGAAAGACAACCAATACAGAGGACACCAAGACTTCAGAAGGAGAGACAGAAAGACATGCCTAGTAGCTGATGAGCAATCCAACAATGATAAATTTGATGAAACAGATACAGAGGAAGTTGTTTATGTGGCTATTAAAGATGGATCAAATGAAGAAAGGTATGAAGAAAAAGCCCTAATATCTCACATAAATAATAATGACTCTTGGATCATAGACAGTGGATGCTCACATCACATGATAGATGATAAACACAAATTTGTCAAATTAGAAGACTATGATGGAGGTTATGTAAGATTTGGTAATGATGCACCATGTCCGGTGAAAGGTAAAGGCTCTATCACACTTCTTGACAATGCTAAATGTGATGATGTATACTGGGTTGAAGGTTTGAAATACAATTTGTTGAGTGTAGCACAGCTAAAGAATACAGGATACCAAATAGAATTTCATAAAGGAATTGTCAAAGTTCATGACAAACATGAAAAGTTAGTGTATATGGTGAAAATGGATAATAATAATAGCAATATTGAAAGGCTAAATGAATTCAACCACAAAACCCTAGCCTAACAATCAACAAAGATCCACCATAACATATGAAGATTACCTAAGACAATGCAAATCAAATGAAATCACAAAGATTATACCATCACATGTCCAATAGGGTTTGGATCTCCATTCTTCCTATCTCCATTGATCTTGCTTGATATATTTGCTCTCAGATTTTATGTGCACAAGAGCTCAACAAAGAACGGAATGTGGTTGCAAGTAGGATCGTAGTGTAGTCAATTGATCAAGTAGTTAGAATGCATCATTAGGGTTTGTTAATGAAGGAAGAATCTCCTTATATAGAAGACACTATATGAAATGGAGGGATAAGATTGAGAGGTGTAAAAGGAGGTCAGCTATGATTAGAGGGTAGGTAAAAGAAATAATAAAATAATAAGAGGGGTAGGTAGTGTATGAATTAAGAGATGAATGACATGTGTCATGGGTAGAAAAGATTAATGAATTAATTAAATAAATAAAGATTTATTTAATTAATAGAAGAAGTGGGATAATTAAACAAATAAGAATATTTATTTAATTTAGGAAAAGGATAATTTAAATAAATAAATGTATTTATTTAAATGAGAAATAAGGATAGAAGAGGATAATTGAATTAATTAAATAAATAAAGATTTATTTAATTAATAGAAGAATTAGGCTTAGATAATTAAATAAATAAAATATTTATTTAATTAGACTGGACAATTCTAGGTGTCTACATTTTGCCCCTCTTTGAGACAATGCGGCTTGTCGCGTTGTTTCAAAGAAGATAAGATGAACTGATATAGAGTTGCCCTAGGATGGGAATGATATGCCCCCTCGAGAGATTGGATGAAAATGTCTGGAAAGATCGCAGACAATCTCTCGATAAGAAAGAAAGGCTAGAATGGACTGACCGGATAAAGTGACAAAGTCACGGGATAAAGAAGACTGACTCAGGAAATGAAGGCGAGGGCTAGGAGTAGTCTATAAGATAGACCATGGGGGAAAATACATCCTCATTGTCATCTACACATCCATGAGAGCATATTGCAGAGTGAAAATAGAGCAGGAGCAGTCAGCAACGATGGCCTTCACTCACATATTCGACCGCGTTCGCCGATTTTAGAGGCCACCAGAGGCAGGAGAGCTGGTAAGTACCACCAAACCTCCTCGTACTTTGATGCATTTAATTTTGTCATTAATGCATGCTAGATAGAGCAATAAATGCACTTAGACTAGGGTTCAAAAAGTGTCAAAAATGTCCAGGTGCGTCTGCGTTGGTGCCAGGCACGTCTATGCTCGCGAGGCGCGTCAGTGTTTGTGCCAGGCGCGTCTACGTTGGAACCCACGTCTATGTCAATTGCAGCCGCGTCTGTGATGTGCAGGCACGTTTGTGCCAAGAAGGCACGTTTGTGCAACCCAGGCGCGTCTGTGTAGAGCATAGGCACGTCTATGTCGATCAGGCGCATCTGTGTTTTTCAAGCGCATCTGTGCAGTCTGAAAGCACGTTTATGTTAGGTAAGCGCGTTTGCATTTAAAAAGTGTGAATTTGCATCTTCTAGGTCAAATCGACAGTTCTGTGATGAACATACGCTGTCGATTGGATAAGCTGCTGAGAGGATACACTCAGGCAGGTCCTCTAGGAAGACTAGGATAGATCAAGGCACTTTGTGATGAATAGTGAGTACCAAGATAGAGTACTTTGTGATGAACAGGGAGTACTAAAATATGAGCAGCACTTTGTGATGAACAGGGAGTGCAAATATGAGTAACACTTTGTGATGAACAGTGAGTGTCACACACGTAGTACTTTGTGATGAACAGGGAGTACCATTAGGATAAATAGCAACACTTTGTGATGAATAGTGAGTGTCACTAGGGTAGATAGCCATATGCATTTAGATAAAAAGTAGCATTTTGTGATAAATAGGGAATGCCACGATGACTGACATGAGTGATTTGCTTGACTGTAGGAGTATTTGCCTATGCTGGAGTCATGGGAGAGATTCCCGTCGACTCAGAGGTTGCGACCTAAGTTGACAGCCAAGGAGTGAGCTGCTATCGAGGAGATGGGACTGAGACATGTTCTATATGTGCTCGAGTTTCAGGCAAACATGGGACTGTTGACTGCATTAGCTGAGAGCTGGCACTCTGAGATGTGCACATTCCATTTACCCATGGGTGAGATGACAGTCACCCTGGAGGATGTATATAGGATATTGAGGATACCGATTGATGGGAAGCTAATCCCCTATGATCGAGATGGCGACAGAGAGGCCTTGAGACGGGTGTTTCAGGACCCTGGACTGGAGATGAGGGTAGGACACATGGCATGAGACACCATGACAGCCACAGGACTAGCGCTGCCGGCAGTGATAGGAGGAGCTATCAGTGGGTTCCTGTGTCCGGATAGGGCGACACAGAGTTTGGCTGTGGGCTGGGGAGGAGCACTAGAGACGCTGGTGATGCAGCACACCAGATATGCCTGGGGACCATGTGTGCTGGCCCATTTGTATTATGAGCTTCATCAGTTTGTTTATCATGGATCAATGGGATTGGGCTGTGGAGTTACATTGCTGCAGGTATGGACCTACGAGCATCTGCCGGTTACCTGACCGATACACTTCAGGGGTAGAGGACATGGACGTAGCTTTGTACATTTGTATGATATGATCATATCACAACCGTGGATTGGCAGGTTAGAGCATTAGCGGTGAGTGTTGGACGACATTGATGTGGTCATATGGAGACCATATCTGGGCTGCAAGTAGTGGGAGGATGATGCAGTTGAGTTGTCATACACCTTCTGGAGCAGGTACCTGATTTGGCGGATGCCCTATGTACTAGAGAGACAGCTTGTAGACAGGATTGGCCAACAGTTTCCCAGATTCAGAGGATGCCCCGGGGCTCAGGCATGTATGCCCGCACAGTTAGAGATCAAGCATAGTTTGGGTCGTTGTTGTCGTATGATCAGGCAGTGACACAACTGATAGAGATGATACCTTTACCCTGGGACATGTGGCCAGAGATCAAGGACGCCAGCATGGATGCCAAGTATATAGCTTATTGGGTAGAGCATCCATTCCCACAGTTGATAGATCCAGGAGAGGCATTGGAGGGATATGGGGGAGGAGATGATGAGGAGGGTGGAGGTGATGGGGGCAGAGGCTGATGGAGGAGGAGGGGAGCAGTTGGAGAGAGGCGGATTGCACCTTAGAGGGAGGGTGGCGAGGAGAGGCAGGCTCGGGTGGTGAGGGGTCGTGGTGGATTGTCGCTACAAGTGTCAGTAGCACAAGGTCCTAGGCAGGTACAGATACAAGGACAGGGACAGAGACAGGTACCTATACAGGCACCAGTATAGGTATAGGTACAGGCAAAGGGGGAGCCACAGGCAGAGGCAGAGGGGGCTGACCCAATGGAGGATGAGCTGCTAGATCTGAGGGAGATCTGCCAGGGCTAGACAAATGAGATCCAGGAGTTGGAGAGGGAGAGGGATCAACTCAGGAGGAGGCTTAGAGATACTGAGCGGGAGCGGGATCAGGCTATCCAGCGCTATACAGAGGCTGAGACTACACTAAGGGCAGGGAGACAGGAAGCGGAGGATACAGGGGTAGGATATGCTTATGTCCTGCGGGCAGGAGAGGAGATAGCCAATTGGAGAGACCTCTACTATGGTGCAGTGCTAGCAGATCAACAGGCGAGGAGCTTCCATAGACCGTCGCGTACAGCGACAGCTACGGGAGGGAGCCGGAGGAGACAGGCATCAAGTGGTGGGGTTATGGGTCCTCCACCACCACCAGATAGAGGGGACAGGTAGGATGATCCTGGGGTGGGTCCTTCAGGGGCTCAGATTCCACCGAGGCTAGGCGGCTCTGAGGGAGGGAGTTCATCATAGCCATAGAGGGCTCCCTTTGTATCAGTTTTGTACCATTTTTGTATTGTAGACACCTGCGGGTGCTTTTGTAGCCATATGATTTTGACATCATTCTATCATGACACTTTATTTATATATATATATGAGATGATTCATCTTTGTGGCAGCTATATGCATGTGTACCTATGTGATGAGATGTTCTTATGTGATGTTTTTTTATGAGATGGATGCAAATATGTATATGATGCAATGCAATATTTTTGCTCTTTTATGTATTTATATGTGTATGCATGATGCAAATGTGAATTTATGTAATGCAAATGAATATGATAATGAAAATGTAAATTGTGCTAATACGTGTTGTGTGCAGGATGTGATGCAGTTGTGATATCTATATGTATGTATGAAATGTGTATATGTGGTAATGCAGGTGCAACTACATGAAATGCAAATGTTTTTGGTGTGTCATTATACTCAGTCATGTGATAGTAGGCTACACGGACTCGAGAAGGATGATGGAAGTCAATTAAGAAAGGGGGATGAAAGACAGAAGATATAAAAGTGAAAGAGCTTCTTGTGCGTTATCATCATTAAGCTTTATTATGGCAAGTAGGTTATGATAATCGAGGCATATGTTCGACCCAGAAAGTCATTGTACCTGTTTGCATGGAGATAAGACAGTCACAAACAAGGAATACCCCAGTTCACACTAGACTCATAGTGTCCTCATATCCTTGGACAAGTCATAGCATTACTAAGAGACAATCCACAGACAGTAAATACAAATAGGTGACGATACCCCATCCTCGCCTTTCTAATCAAAGACATCTTGGACATAGAATCTCTAGTCAGAGACATCCTGGAAAAGCTAAAAGACATGTCACCAAAAGATGAAATCAAAAGAAAGCCAAGACTCGACACCAACATCCACTGTAGTCCTCAAGTTTAGTGTCTCTTGTCACTTGTATAAGTCTTATTTGATTGTGGTCACAATGTTTACTTTCACAAAAAGGATAGATAGCACTGAACCATAAAGTTGTCTTAGTCTGTTGAAAGATTTGATTTGTTGAAGCCCATTGTTGCTGCTGTGTTTCATCTGAAACTGACTGAATCCATGAAACTGATACTTTATTGCGGAGAAGATGAAAACTTTATTGCGGATCTGTGATGCAAATGTTGCTTTATTGCGGATTGTGCGCAGATAGACTGAAGGAAGCTGGAAGAAACGGTACTCCTCAAAACATGTGATGTTCTTTGTTCCACACCCATCACTAGACGTAGGATTTGCCTTAGCCACAGATAGGATCTGATTTATTATGGATGGAAAGGGATGAAAAAGGGAGGTTTATTATGAATGGCTAACCAATCTTAGGTAGATCAATAACAAGTCATGATGGGAATGGGTAAGTTTATTATGAACAAATAGGTTGTGAGTGTGTGCAAAGTGAAAGGATGAAAGTGAATCCTGAAGGAGGGAGGAGCAATGTCTCTATGCATGGCGCTGGTGACCCAGTTTTCACCATGGTACTTGCCCAGGGCACCACCGAAGTGGTTTTCACCATTGGACGAAATTATTTCTCTTTACTTTTTTCAATTTTTCAATGTTTTTTGTGTCACAAGGCGCCTGTTTGCCAGGTTTTCACCAAGTAACGATTTTTTTATGTTTTTATAATTTTTTTTGTATTTTTGAAATTTTTGAATTTTTTTGTATTTTTGAATTAGGATATTCCGAAGAGCTATGTGTAGAACCTGCGAAGGTGCATGTTGTTGATAGGATCCTCCAAAGGTTCACCTTCTGTAGTTGAAAGTTGATATGCACCAGATCCATATGCTGCTGTAATAATGTAGGGACCAAGCCAGTTTGGTTCGAACTTGCCCTTCTTCTCTCTGTCTTGTTGATTTTTAGGATTTTCTCTGAGAACTAAATCACCTACCCCAAATGTGTGAGGCTTGACTTTGTGATTGTAGCTGTGACTCATTCGTTGTTGGTAAGCCTTGAGATGATTAAAAGCAGTTTGTCTTTGTTCATCCAGTAGTTATAGCTCTTGCAAGCGAGAGACCCTATAGTGTTCGTCACTGATGATGTTTTGCAAAGAAACCCGTAAAGAGGGTAGCTCGACCTCAATAGGCAAGATAGCTTCAGCGCCATAGACAAGTGAATAGGGTGTAGCTCTTATAGGTGTGCAGACACTTGTGCGGTATACCCAAAGTGCAGGATTAAGTTGGATATGCCAATTACGACCAGCATCGTCGACTGTCTTCTTTAGGATTTTAAGGATTGTTTTATTAGACACCTCAGCTTGGCCATTACCTTGGGGGTAATATGGTGTGGAGAAATGATGGGAAATATGGAAGCGGTCACAGAGTTCACGAACATCCTGATTTTTGAAGGGACGCCCGTTATCAGTGATAATGGAAACAGGAATACCGTATCGGCAAATGATATAGTTGAGGATGAATGTAGCAATCTGTTTTCTAGTAACTTGTGTGAGAGGCATGGCTTCAATCCATTTTGTAAAATACTCTGTGGTAGTGATAATGAATTTGTGACCATTGGAAGAAGGAGGGTGAATCTTGCCTATGAGATCGAGTCCCCACTGACAAAAGGGCCAAGGAGACGCAAGTGGTTGAAGTTCTTGTGCTGGCGCATGTATGAGATCTCCATGAATTTGGCATTGCTTACATTTCTTGACAAACTTATATGAGTCTTTCTCCATATTGGGCCAGTAATATCCAGTCCTGATGAGTTTCTTGGCCAAGGTAGGACCACTAGCATGTGGACCACATATCCCTTCATGCACTTCCCGTAACGCAATCTAAGCTTCGTCAATTTCTAAACATCTAAGAAGAGTGCCATCTAGACCTCGCCGATATAGGATATCAGCTAAAATGACATATCGAGAGGATTGACGAATGAAAGTGCGACGTTGGTTATTTGATAGATCAGGAGGTAAAGTATTGTCATGTAGGTATGTGAAAATGGAACCATATAACTGGGATTTGGGACCGACAACACATATCATCTCAGTAGGCATGATCTCATATGAAGGAACCAAAAGGTTATCCACCAAGAACTCATAGCGGGTCTCGTTTGGAGGTAAATCAATCAGGGAAGCAATTGTAGCCATGGCATCTGCAGCGCGATTCTACTCTCTCGGTATCTGCTCAAAGTCTATCTTTGTGAAGTGTTGTTTTAGATCATCCACCAGTTGTTTATAAGGCATTAACTTTTCATCTTTTGTTTGGTAATCATCAGTTGCTTGACGGATGACAAGTTGGGAATTCCCAAAAACACGAAGTTCCTGGATCTTCCATTGAACTGCAATTCGTAATCCTGTTGTTAATGCCTCATATTCTGCTATATTGTTAGTGCAAGGAAATGATAAGCGGTATGATTTTGGTATAGAATCCCCTTGAAGAGTTATAAAGAGGATGCCAGCTCCTGCCCCATGCTATGTGTATGAGCCGTCAAAGTACAGTTGCCATGGCTTTGCATGTGACATTGTTAAAATGGATTCATCTAGAAATTCTAAACTTAGAGGAACATCATCTATCATGGGAGCATCTGCTAATTGATCTGTGATGGCTTGTCCTTTTATTGCTTTTCTGTCCACATACTTGATGTCAAATTCGCTTAGGATCATTACCCATTTGGCCAGTCGCCCAGTAAGTGTTGCTTTATTGAGAAGGTATTTCAATGGGTCTATCCTTGCAACTAACTTAGTCTTATGAGTGAGCATGTAATGTCATAATTTTTGTGAAGCAAAGACCACGGTGAGACATGCACGCTCAATTGGTGTGTAGTTTAGCTCATATCCTACCAATGTGTGATTGATATAGTATACTGCTTTTTCCTTGCCTTCAGCACTTTGTTGCGCTAAGAGTGCCCCCAGTGTTGTTGGAGTAGCTGATATGTATAGTAATAGAGGCTGATCTGGAAGTGGTGGCATTAGAACTGGCGGATTTAGAAGATAATCTTTGAGCGTCTGGAAAGCCTGTTGACAGTTATCATCCCATTTGAATTTGATGTTTTTATGTAGCAAGTGCTGAAAAGGATTACACTTATCTACCAGTTGTGCTATGAATCTTCGGATGAACTGGAGTCTACCTTGTAAAGATCGAAGTTGACTGATATTTCTCGGTGGTTGCATTTCCAAGATGGCCTTGACTTTTGCTGGATCAGCTTCAATTCCTCTTTTGGATACAATGAATCCTAGGAGCTTCCCGGAGGTTACTCCAAAGACACATTTCTTGGGGTTTAATCTTACTTTGTATTTTTCCAACCAATCAAAGATGATTGAAAGTATGTCCAAATGTGTATTTCTGTTTATTGATTTGCCCAAGAGGTCATCAACATAATCTTCCACAGTTACATGCATGAGATCATGAAAGATAGTAGTCATGGCTCTTTGATATGTAGCACCTGCATTCTTTAGCCCGAAAGGCATGATATTCCAGCAGAAAGTTTCCCACGGACAAGTAAATGTTGTTTTGTGTTGATCCTCGGGTGCGATCCTTATTTGATTATAACCAAAGAATTCATCCATTAATGATAATATTTCATGACCTGCTGTGAGATCAACAATCAAGTCAATATTTGGTAATGGGAAGTCATCCTTCGGACAAGCTTTGTTGATGTCTCTGAAATCTGTGCAAATTCTGATGTTGCGGTCTAGTTTACTAACAAGTACCAAGTTGGAGATCCATTTAGGATAATCAATTGGGCGTATGAATCCGACATCCAGTAATTTCTCAAGTTCTGCTTTGACTAGTAATGCCACTTGTGGATGCATTTTTCTTAGTTTCTGTTTTACTGGTTTTGCCCCCGGTTTGACTGTCAGATGATGCATTACCAAATCCGGATCTAATCCAGGCATATCAGTGTATGACCAGGCGAAGTTGATTTGTCGTTCTTTGAAGAAACTTATGAATTTTGACCTTTTTGACTCTGTCAGTGATTGAGCTAGGAATATGTTGTGTGGAACCTCTTCCATACCAATGTTTGTTTTGATAGTCTCTTCTACCAACATGGATGACTTTTCCTCATATGATGCTGGGAGAATGTCGAGCCTTCCATCTTCGGGTGCCTCAGAGAGGTTTTCGCCCTCAGATACGTCCTTTCTTTTTACTTTTTTGGGGTCAGACAGTGCCACAATGTGGTTTTTGCCATAAGACCCTTGATTTGTTCTTATTTTCACATTTTTGCAACTGGAAGGTCCAACACCCTCACCAAAATATGCCATGCTATTGAGTTCTATAGTGTATCCCGCTTTGTGATCTCCGGGGGGAAGATCATCTCTTATGCCCAGATAGTCAATAAAAACTTCATCATTTTGGAATGTATCAAACAATGCAGGTCCTTCATGATCCCAATCAATGAGTTGGTGGTGAATAAGGGGAAGGTCATTAATGTCTTCGAAGTTAGCGGGGCTAAGAGTGAAGATGTGGTTATATTCAGGTATGTCAAGGTAATTATCGAGGTCATCGATGGCACTCTCCTCATCAGTCTTGATCGCAAGCGAATCCAAATTATCATCACTAGTAGCACATTCTGGGACAGGTGTTCTCATCCTATGTGATTTCAACCTAGAACCTTGAGACAAGGACTGTGTGGAATCCTCATGGGTTGTTTCTTGACCAACTCTGAATTTTTTATAAAACTCCTCTTCTTCTGTGGGTTCATCTGGCTCTCTGAATGTCTTGGTGAGCTCATAGTCACTGGAAGACTTGTCGGAACCCCATTCCCATTCGTTGGAATCTGTGTAATAGCGATTCTCTTGTTGAATTTTGGCAGCTTTGATTTGTAAGGCTTCTTTTGTCCTTTGGGTGTGGACCTTGGAAGTTAATAAACCAAGTCCTTTCAAGCGTTCCTTCTTGAAAGTCAATTCAGGTTGTAAAGGTTCAATGATGCCTTCCTTTCATAATCCCAGAGGGCTTTTTCCATCATACTCGAATTTTTGTAGAATTTTGAAGCCTTTGCCATATTTCTCACATGGTAGATTGATGTGGTCTTGTGTTTCCTCTTCATTGTCTCTGAAAAGCATTTGGTATAAATCTTCCTCTTCTAGTTCACCCCATCTTTGAAAGGTAGTAGGGTCCCATTTGAGCATCATGATGGAGATTTGTTTGTTAGGATGTGGTCTCCCATATTCTTTTGGGGAACTCATGACTTGTCGTAAGTACATGGTCTGATTGAAAGTATATTCCCCCATGCCTTTGTCCTGAAACTTGCCTTTAAGCTCACCTTGTTTCGATGTCAAAGGTTTTAATGACTCGGGATCAATGTATGCTAAGGAAGGAACAGCCTCACGATTACTGGGAATGATGGTCTCAGTCTTTGATTTCAGGTTATTGCAGTATATGAATGGATTAGGATCACCGTTAACTGTTACTTCCACTCCATTATGAGGAAACTTAATGCATTGGTGATATGTGGATGGGACTGCCCTCATTTCATGAATCCAAGGACATCCTAGCAATATGTTGTAAGTGAGATTTAGATCCGGGACTTGACAAACCACATCCTTTGTAACTGGCCCAACTCTAAGAGGTAAGATGACTGTACCCTTGGATGAACGCTCTTCGTCATCATATGCTTTAATGGTGATCTTGTTTGTAGAATTCACAGCTTTATCAGAATATCCCAATTGTGTAATAGTGCTTAATGTGCAAATGTTTAGACCTACTCCTCCATCTATCAGGACTCTTTTTATTCGATGTTTGTGTATGAAGGCTTCAATGTGTAATGGTGCATTATGTGGCTAACTTACGGAGGCGTCATCTGCTTCTGCGAAAATAAGGGAGTGTGGAATGGAAAGGTATCCCACCATGGCTTGAAACTGGTCCACATTCATATCAGTAGGAACGGCAGTATCTCTCAAGATTTTGTCTAGAATGGCTTTATGTGTGGGGGATATGCGTAGGAGCTCAAGGATCGAGATGAGTGCAGGTGTCTTCTCTAGTTGTTCTACAAGTTCATACTTAGGTTTGGTTGATGAAGAAGCAGTGTTTTTAGTTGGAGCACCTTGCAAAGTGATTTTACCTCGACGAGTTGTAACATGACATTCAGAGGTAGGTTCAGAAGAAGATCCAACACCTTTTAGGACAATCTTGGGTCTCTGGGTAGAATTCTCAGACGTTTTGTCCTTGATGATAATGGTAGAGACGCAATTGTCCATTGAAATGTGATTGATGGTTGAATCATAGTTGTAAGATGCTCTGGTATAGTTGGTTTGATCCTTTGTGGCTTTAGCTTTTCCCTTGTCATGTTTTGGGAATGGTTCCTTAAACATCTCATGTTCTTGATTAGACGAATATCCCTCAATCTCAATGTCACCTCTATCAATGAGATCATGTATGATGTTCTTCAGTCGATGACAATTTCCTGTCTTATGACCCTTGCTCTTATGAAATTCACAATACTCATCATCATTCCACCAATTTGGTTTAACCTTTGGTTCATATGGAGGAAAATCTGGAATAGTGATTACTTTGTTTGCCACAAGCTTCTTGAAAAATGACTCAAGTGGTTCTCCCAATGGAGTGTACTTCCTTCGTGATCTAGAAGTTGTTTGAGTATTTACTTGATTGTTTGTAGAACTTGATCCCGAAAAGATGACTTTGGGTCGCACTGTATTGGCATCAACAACACCATCATTGACTGTGTTCTTGTTTTTGTTCCAAAATCTTGGCTTGTCTTTTCCTTTAAAGTCATCTTTGCTTTCCTTGAATATCTTAATGACTCCTTGTTCAATTAGGACCTTCTTTGTCGCTAAGCCTTTTTCAATAACGTCCTTGAATGTGGACAAACAAGCTTTTCTTAAGTCATAACCAATCTCTTTGTTAACATTCTAGGTGAACATTTCTACCATTTGTTTTTGTGGAATTTCACAAGAGCATCTACTAGTTAGATTTCTCCATCTTTGTAAGAATGATGCAAAAGACTCTCCCTCTTTTTGCTTGGTGTTGCACAAAGTAGTAACTGATATGTCTGTCTCTATATTGTAGCAGAAATGTTGAATAAATGCCTCTGCTAAGTCACCCCATGACTTAATTCCAGGTGGAAGTTGGGAGAACCATTCCATAGCCTGACCACCTAAGCTTTGCGGGAATAATCTCATCAAATATGTCTCTTCTGCTGCTACCTCAATGCAAGCTGTGAAAAACTGTCTTATGTGTGCCTTAGGATCCCCTTTTCCTCTATACTTATCAAATTTAGGCGTCACAAAGTGTGTAGGAAAAGGAGGCATTGGAATGCTCTTGTCAAATGGATAAGGACATATGTCTCTCATTGTGTAAGTTGGCTTTGGTGCATTTTTGTCCTCCATTTTCTTTTGTAAGTCCCTGATTTGTTGCTCCAAATTGCTCTTAGGTGGAGATCGACTTCTCGAACCATACCCTATGCTTGAGGTACCCATTGGAGGAGGAGCATGTTGCATATATGGATGATATTGATCATACACATGTTCATATGGAGGAGGTCTATAGTGATGTTGTGTATGTGGACCACTTGGTATAGATTCATGTTGAGGAGCACCATATCTATTTTGTGCATGTATACCATACTCTACAGGAGGCATGTCATGTTCTATTGTATTGCCCCCAAATTTGACGCGGGGTTTCCTTGTGTCCAAATTTTGAGCATGCCTTTGCATATCCCATTGCTTTGGTGGTTGATCCTTAGCATTGATATGTGATTGAGCATATTTTTCTCCATAAGACTTCCATAATGGTCTGCGAAGGTGAGTATCATATGTTTGACCATGTGTATGTGGAACCTCTAGTTTTTGAAGAAAAGCTGATGGTGATTCAGGTACCATATGTGGTCCTCTATTTCCTCCACTATTAGGTCTCCTTTGATCCATGTTGGAGTGAGGTTGTTGCAAAGGTCGATTTTCCACTATTTGAGACATGTCAAAATCATGAGGGATCTTGGCTCCACTTTGTGCCATCATGTGTAAGAAGTATTGTCTATCCCTCCTCATTATTTCCTCAACCAATCGATTGAAATGGGGATTCATAATGGATTCTTCCACATCTATTGAATGTACGGAAAAGTTGTCCATATTGTCATTGTGTGTAGCATTGTTGTTTATAGTGTCTATGTTCTCAACATTTGGAATGTTTCTATAGGCATCCATGTCAGGTAATGTAGTATGATCGGAATTGAAAAAGATCTCATTGTCATACTCATAAGAACTCATGTTTGCGGACTCTTGAGCTTCTTTAGTTTCTCTCCTAGATTTTTGAAGACGGGTTTCAACCATGAACTAGGTATTGACCAAGATGTGTGAAACTAGATGAAAAATGGAAAAAGCATGGAAGACCAAGAGTTGGATGGAATGTAAATGAATCTGAGGTGTACTTGCAATGTCCAAAGTGTAAGACCAAGTATGTATGTAGTAGAATAGGTGTGACTTCCAAAGAGAGGATAGTTTCTCTTGATGAGGTAAGTTGACCTTGACTCTAAGTAGGACCAAATGAGACCCAAAGGTAAGAAACCTTGATGAGGGACCACTTAGCAAAGTGTTGTTGTATGTAGTGTGTTGACAAAGTATGATGAGGACAAGCAAGTGACCTTTTGACTCAAGTTTAGACAAGTGTGAATGTAAAGTGAGATGTGAAGCAATGATGGACTATGTGAGACCCAAGGACAAGTTGAATGCTAGATGAAACCCTAGAGAAATGACCTAGGAAGCTCAAGAATTCTGAAACTGATTGTGTTTGTTTGCTGGACTGTAACAGTTTTTCAATTCTGGACACAGACGCGCCTGTATACTTCACAGACGCGATTTCCCGACACAGACGCGGCTCTGTTTAACGCAGACATGCTTCTGAGATTTTTTTGTTTGCCAAATGTAATGTTGACTGTTGGAACACAGATGCGATTCTGCCCTTCACAAACGCGGCTAGACAACACAGACACCATTATGCCCGACACAGACGCGGCTCTGCAAATTTTGTGCAATTTTTTCCAATCTATGAAGTTTTTTTGTTGTGACCAAATCTAACTATTTGACTATTTTTCGTGACAAGAGGACACAGTGTAGATGAAGACCCAATGTTTGCAAGTGTCTAGACTCAAAATGACTCCAAGAAAAGTGTGTTGTTTGATGTAAAAATGTTTTGCATACAATTGAAGACACAAAAGACACAATGTTTTGTTGTTTGGTCTTGAATGTTTTGAATGTTTAACATAAGTCAAGCACAATTCTTATGGCTAGCCAAGACAATAGTTGTTGATCCCACATGGGGTTTTACCCCCAAGGCTACGCTATTCAGAGCGAATACTTAGATGCTTGACCTCACTGGCTCCACCCTCGGCACTCACTTCTCGGGTCAGCCAAGCATCAGTCCCCACGAAAACTCCTCATGGCGAACTTTGTATCTCTACTAAGAACCGTATGTGTGTGGGCCGCTACCAGAGGTCCGACCTCCTGCCCCAACAACTAGAAGGATTTGGGCCTCTAAAACAAAATGGTGCTAGTAAGGACATCCGCTCGTGTGGCCATACATGCGGCACTTTCAGCTGTGTAAATACAGAAGGCTCCCAGCCGGTAGGGGTTACGCCCTACAACTGATCAAATAAATTTGATCAAATGGGTTTATGGGGAGACATAGTGTCGGTATGAACTAATCAGCACACGTTATTCATAGTTTTCACCATGAATACATTTATTTATAGTGGTTTGGATGAGGTGGGTTTTCCTTGCTACCACTTGGGTCGTTCTCTTCTCACTAGTAGTCCTAATGACCACACGGGAAGACAGGCCCTCTAAATATTAAACAAAAAGAGCCTATTACTCAAGACATAGAAGACAATGATTCAATTTTAGTGCACCAATGGAAGTGTTTGCTAGTCTATGAAAACAAGGCACACAATAAAAATCCAAAAACCCTTGCAAAGGACCTGCAACAAAGAGTTGTTAGTAGTTTGGATTGTTTCAAATAATCACCCCTTCCTGCAAGCACACAAGTTAGGTAAATTTTAAACCCAAAAGACTTTGTGAAAATAGGAGCCTTCAACCAAATGATTTTTCTTTCAAGACAAGCTGCACCAATTTCGTTAGCTAGATCTAAAAATGTTAGCTCAAAATAAACCAGATCTGAGACCCTAAATGCAAAATCCAAAAAATTGAATCAATGCAAATCAAAAATTTCAAAACTGATAAACACAGACGTGGTTACCCTCAACACAAATGCAACTGGGTAACACAGACGTGGTTCTGTGAGACACAGACACGGCTATAGAACACAGACGCGTCTTCTGGACACAGACGTGGCCAAAACTAGCGCAGACACGACTTTACAACACAGACGCGTTTTCATGAAACCTGCAAAATAAAATAATGTTAAAACACAGACGCGGATCCAGATGTCGCAGACATGCCAAAAAATCAAAAACGCGATCTGAAAGTACGCAGACGCGAAAATGTCAAAAATATTGTCGAAAATGTCAGATCTGCAACTTCAAAATACAAAATCTGCAACAAGATGTTAAATGCAAAAAAGGGACAAGAGTCCCACCGGGCGTGCCAAAATGTATATGGTGAAAATGGATAACAATAATAACAATATTGAAAGGCTAAATGAATTCAACCACAAAACCCTAGCCTAACAATCAACAAAGATCCACCATAACATATGAAGATTACCTAAGACAATGCAAATCAAATGAAATCACAAAGATTATACCATCACATGTCCAATAGGGTTTGGATCTCCATTCTTCCTATCTCCATTGATCTTGCTTGATATATTTGCTCTCATATTTTATGTGCACAAGAGCTCAACAAAGAACGGAATGTGGTTGTAAGTAGGATCGTAGTGTAGTCAATTGATCAAGTAGTTAGAATGCATCATTAGGGTTTGATAATGAAGGAAGAATCTCCTTATATAGAAGACACTATATGAAATGGAGGGATAAGATTGAGAGGTGTAAAAGTAGGTCGGCTATGATTAGAGGGTAGGTAAAAGAAATAATAAAATAATAAGAGGGGTAGGTAGTGTATGAATTAAGAGATGAATGACATGTGTCATGGGTAGAAAAGGTTAATGAATTAATTAAATAAATAAAGATTTATTTAATTAATTAATAGAAGAAGTGGGATAATTAAATAAATAAGAATATTTATTTAATTTAGGAAAAGGATAATTTAAATAAATAAATGTATTTATTTAAATGAGAAATAAGGCTAGAAGAGGATAAATGAATTAATTAAATAAATAAAGATTTATTTAATTAATAGAAGAATTAGGCTTAGATAATTAAATAAATAAAATATTTATTTAATTAGACTGGACAATTTTAGGTGTCTACAGTTAGCTACTACCGGGACACAAACAAAAGGTAATACATTTCATCTTGACTCAACTCGGAACAAGTGTCTTTATGCAAAGATAGATGATACCTGGGTATGGCATAAAAGGTTTTGTCATGTAAATTTTGATAATCTGATGAAAATAAGTAAGAAGCACTGAGTAAGACATCTACCAAGTCTAGAAAAACTTGAGAATGCTATGTGCCAAGGATGCCAGATGGGTAAGATGACAAGATCAAGCTTTACAAGTAAGTCCTACACTTCTAAAGTAATTTTAGATCTTGTGCACACTGATCTTTGTGGTCCCATGAAAGTTCAAAGTTATTATGGTGATTAATATTTCATATTATTTGTGGATGATTACTCAAGGATAATGTCAATTATGTTTTTAAAAGAAAAATCAGAAGCTTTTCAAATGTTTAAATGGTACAAGGCAAGAGTTGAAAATGAAACAGGAAGACAACTGAAATGTCTTAGATCTGATAGAGGAGGAGAGTTCACCTCTGATGAATTTAACTTATTCTGCAATGATCATGGTATAAAAAGGCAAGTGTTTGCACCGAGAACACCTCAGCAAAATGGGATAGCCGAGAGAAGAAACAGATTAATTGTGGATTGTGCCAGAACCCTGATGATAGAAAAGAAGGTACCTCAAACATTTTGGAGAGAAGCAATCAGCACTACAGTTTACACCCTGAACCGAGTACAACTGAAGAATGGAACTATGAAGACACCACATGAGATCTGTTATGACAAGAAACCTAATGTAAGTAATTTTAAAATCTTTGGAAGTAGATGCTATGTACACAAAGATGACAAAAATGGAAAGTTTGATCAGAAAAGTGAGGAACATTTCTTGGTTATTCTTCTAGAAGTAAAGCATTTAAATGTCTGATCAAATCATCTAACAAAATAGTAGAAAGTGCAAATGTGAAAATTGACGAATTTGTAGAAAGAAATGATGAAGGAAATTCCAAAGAACCAAAAAATTAAGAAGAATTTGTTTATGTTCAACCGAGAAGTCCTATCGAGAAAGTTGTTGAAGAAAATGAAGATAATGTCCAGTTACTGAGTGATGAAGAAGATCATACAGGACCTACCAAGCCTATATTAGCCAAATATGTCAGAAGACATCATGCATCAAGTCAGATTATAGGAGATAATGATGATCCAGTGATGACAAGGAACAAACTGAGACAGAACACATGTCTGATATCCGAATTTGAACCGAGAATAGTAAAAGAGGTATTTAACAGTGAAGATTGGGTAAATGCTATGATAGAAGAGATTGATCAAATCAAGAAGAATGACACATGGACACTGGTCCCAAGACCGAAGGACAAAAATGTAATCGGTACAAAGTGGATTTTCAGAAACAAGCTAAATGAAAAAGGTGAGGTCATTTGCAACAAAGCAAGACTAGTTTGCAAAGGTTATGCTCAAGAAGAAGGAATAGATTATGGTGAGACTTTTGCACCTGTGGCTAGACTTGAGGGAGTAAGAACATTGTTGGCATATGCTACTTTCAAAAATTTCAAGGTACATCAAATGGATGTTAAATCTGCATTTTTGAATGGTATACTAGAAGAAGAAGTTTATATTGAACAACCTGAATGATTTGTTGAAGACAAGAGTAAAAATTAGGTATGTAAACTAAACAAAGCTTTATATGGTCCGAAACAAGCACCTAGAGCATGGTATGAAAGACTGCACTCTTATTTGATCAAGATTGGATTTATAAGGACAAGTGAAAACAGAAATATGTACATGAAGAATGATGAGGACAATGGAATACTGATCTCAGCCATATTTGTTGATGATATTATTTTTTGTGGAAATGATTCTCTATGCAAGAACTTTGGAAATGAAATGTGCAAAGAATTTGAGATGTCATTAATCGGTGAGATAAAGTATTTTATAGGTTTACAGATACTGCAAATGAAAATGAGATTTTTATTACTCAATCCAAGTACATAAAGGAAATCTTGAAGAAGTTTGGTATGGAGGATTCAAAACCTGTAAGTACTCCTATGACTACTAACTATAAATTATCAAAGAATGATGAATCTGCATCTGTTAATGAGACACTTTACTGATCCATGATTGGAAAGTTGCAATATGTTGTGCACAGTAGACTGGATATAGCACATGCAGTAGGTATTGTTGCAAGATTTTTTGCAGATCCCAAAGAAACCCATATGACAGCAATCAAGAGAATTTTTAGATACCTGAGAGGCACTGAAGACTATGTCTTAGTATATGAAAAGAGGAATGATTTTGATTTGAAAGTTTATACTAATGTTGATTGGGCAGGAAACATTGACAATGGGAAAAGCACAAGTGGTGGAGCTTTCTTGTTGGAAGATAGACTAGTAAGTTGGCTTAGGAAGAAACAAGGATGTATTTCACAGTCAACAGCTAAAGTTGAATATGTCATTGTAGCATTGAATTGTACCAGTATTGCATGGATTAAGCAACTATTGGAAGGTATAAATGAGAAGGTTACTGAGCCAGTAACTATATTATGTGATAATACGAGTGCCATTAACATTTCAAAGAATTCGGTAATGCACTCAAAGACAAAACATATCTCTATAAAGTATCATTATCTCAGAGAAGAAGTTCAAGAGAAGAAAGTTGTGCTGGAATATATTAGTTCAAAGGAGCAAATAGTAGACATATTCACAAAGCCACTGCCAAGGGACACTTTTGAGTATCTCAGAAGAAAGTTAGGGGTCCTACCCCTATCTTCTATTCACTGACAAAGTTTAGTGAAAGCATCAATTTGATGAATCTACAAAATATTATGTGTGGATTGATGCTAATTTACACACTTTAGGAGGTTTTCTAAAGGTGTGCAGGAAACAGTATTGAAGGAAAGTTTGCTCTGACCGAGACTGAGATGATACATAGCAAGGAAAATCACTTCACAGGGGAAGAAATCATGATTTAGTTCTTTTACTTTTTGGCATTGTTGTCAAAGGGGGAGAAGACTGAATGGTAAAGCCCTAAATGAAGAAGATTACAAATCAAAGGGGAGAAGACTAAATGCAAGACAATAGGTCAGAAGCTTAATGAAAGAGGGAGAAATCCTAGAAGACTTCAGAAGATTTTAACAACTCAAGGATAATAGGAGAAGTCTCCACAGCATTCTGAATCTGAATCAATTTGAATATCTTGTTGGTATTACCATTTACAAGTTGGTTTTGTCATCAACGCCAAAGGGGGAGATTGTTGGCATTACAATAGAAAGGAGATTGTTGGCATTTCATTAAGGATATTGAGAAAGTTGTTGGAGATTATTGATATAACTGAAGAAGGATGATAACTATATTTATAACATTATTTGTCATTGATGTCAAGAAATTGATTTTCTGATTCAATATGATGTTGCCATATCTTGAGAAGATTAATTTGAAGAGAATTAAGATGTCAGTAAAAGACACAAAAAGAATGTGATGAATAAGGGGAGAAATATGTTATTCAATGGGCAACTATTACCGAGTTAGACAATGATGAGATCATGATGTTTAGATTGTTTTGATATCCTACATATGTTGTTGATTGTAAGGTTAATACTATACTATGTCACCGAGCAAAGAACCTAGTCGGTAAACCCTAAGGAACCTAGTTGGTAAACCCTAAGGTTATCGATATCGGTTAATGAAGGCAAAATGTCTACTGAGTAAAGTTTAGTATTTACCGAGTTGCAACCGAGTTATGACAGATCACATTGGATGGATAAAAGCATTATTTAATGAAGAATGTTGATGAGCTGGAGATGAATAAATGATTGGTATGCCACGTAAGAAGAATCTATGGAAATGGAAAATCAGGAGGAAGATCTACAGCGTAGATTGAACCGCAATAACCTAGCACAAGTTCCTAGGAAGGTATGCAAGTTCCAAGGTGAGGTAAAACATTTTTAGATCGAAGGATACATTGAACCTAGTCAAGATTGGAGATTTGATGGCTAAGATTGATCATGGGATATGTGATCAAGGAGATTCAGCGGTTAGCAAATTGTTTATAAATAAGGAATTATTGATGAACAATGTATGCAGGAAAGTGTAAGCACAGGGATGCTACATAGTGATTATCGAGCACAGAACCTTGAAGACCTATTTGAATAACAAAGTAGGGAGCCCAACAGAGGGACAAGATAAGTCCTATGAAAAGATTGTTTTGAGCAAAATAGAATCTGCTTTAGCATTTTAGATGTGAAGTTGCAGATATATTTTTATTACTATTATTTTGTAAGTGACAGAAAATCTCTTAACCGAGTGGACTTAACAGTCTTATTTGTAAACCCTCTAGCAAGGTAACATTCTAAATGAGTGTTTGAAATCCTTTGACAAGGTCACTTCTAACAAAGTGAAGATCCTAACAGATCTGAGGGAAATCCCTTAACCGGGTCACATCTAGCAATGTGTTTGTAATCTTTAATAGGATTTGCTTTTAACTGAGCATACTCTAGAAGAGTATATTTCTTAGTGGGTCCGAAATCCCATAGTGGTTTTTCCCTATTTGGGTTTCCACGTTAAATCTGGTGTTATATGCGTTATGATGATTATGTGTTTATGAGTTAGCATGTTTAGCAATTTTTGGTTATATTGCTGAAGTATAAGTTACGGAGGTTGAATCTGTTGATTTTATGGAAGATTAAGTTTGTATGATTCACCCCCCCCTCTCATCTTGTTAACTATTAGCATCAGAACTTTACATGAGCACCCATGATTTTAATGTATATCTTCATTCTGCCCTTCCATATCTTAAATTTATCTCTGTTAAACTTAGGACCTTCCCTCTTCATCATTAGAATAGCATCTTTTCCTCAAGCGGTTAAGCTTATAACATAGAGGACCTGGAGGACGCTCTGATACCAATTGATGAATAATGATGAATAGTAAATACTCAACAGATACTAAGAGGGGGGGTGAATCAATATGGACAAAAACTTTCACCAATAATTCAAACTACAAAGACTGCACTAACTGGTAAATAGCATCACCGATCTAAATCAAGGCAATACTGGTAAAACAAAGTGACTTTAAAAGTCATAAATCGGTAACACTTAGGTCATCCCAAAACCTAATATAAAATTTCCACTTCACCCATATGCTTAAATAAGTAATACATCAGCAATATAATGACCACTGGATCAGCTTGCATTACCGCTTAATAGAAAACACTAAAACATCACATGAAAAAGAATCACACATGACACATTTATTTTTCATGTGGAAACCCAACTGGAAAAAACCACGGTGGGGATGCATACCCACAAGTTGTTCTTGAACTCTTCTGAAGTTCACTGTGTTAGAAGCCTAGTCTAGTTAAAGACTTTACAATAGGTTCTGCTAGGAACCGATCTTGCTAGGGATCACCCGGTTAAGGGATGGCTAAATACCCTGTTAAAGGTTAAAACCCTATTAAATGTTACCTCGCAAGAGGATTTAAAGAACTCAATGGTTTTGGGTCACCCTGTTAAAGGATTTACAAAAATCCTGTTAAAGCTACCCAGTAAAAGAATTTTCCAACTGCTGAAATGGTTAGAAATCAACAGGTAATACACTAATCTGATAACAACACTTAATGCCAAGGCAGATCCACTTCAGTTCCTTTACATCTACAATTACACTCTACAGATATCTACTGACTTCACTGGTCTGGCAAGAATCACCTCACATACAATCATTTGCCAACAAACTCAAACAAAAACCATCATCAACCTTATAGACAACAATTAGGTCAATAGCATAAACCCTAAACCCCTAAGCATCTGGGTTATCAATGCAGTCGGTCCAATCCCAAATGTTTAATGACATTGCATAGAGTAAAACAATCTTGAACAAATCTCAAGATGTTCTCCATCGTTCGTTCTTCACTGCTTCTGGAAGCTGATAACTCATCACACGCTCTCCACCGTTTACTAAGATTTTGCACATTCCCGAGGTGGATAGAATCAATCCTCTTCATGCAAGATCCTCAAGAATATTCTTCACACCCACAAGGCTAATGTGGCAACACGATCTAATCTTCATTTCAATGCTAACTCATCACAGGATGTCATCAGTCAAATCACACAGACTTGGAATGCATCAACCAGACCCTAAAACTGAGACTACCAAATGATAGTCATATCAAATGAAACCCCGATACAAACTTTTCATATACCGGTTCACATTCCAACATACCGGTTCACCTTTTCGCATATACCGATTCCTACCATCATACTAGTTCACTTCATACCATCATACCGGTTCTCTTGCTAGTTTGCTTACTTCAATATACCGGTTCATACTTCAGCAAATTGATATCAATGACAACATACACCATCATGTCATCAAACTCTACAGATATGCCAACAAGTTGTACTAAATCTTTGTACCTGATGGGAGAAGGAGATATAACTCAAGTCCCTTGGGATGACATCAAGAAAATAAGTCAAAACTACTTTAAAGAAGTCATCAAGAAAGGAAGAGGTTACCAACCTAGTATGGGTAAATCCTCCACTAATGGAATCTCAAGGATGGATGTCACTAATTTTCTATCAAATTTCAACCATGACATCATAAACAATATGGTTACTTAGTCAAATACACTTCAAACCAAAAAGAGGCATGAGGAGGTAGAGGCAATGTTGGCAGAGTATTGCCCTCACTGTAGACAAAAGAAAAAGGATTATAGGTGAAAAATAGTAGCTAATATTGAAAGCAAACCAATTCCACAAGAGTTCAAGCTAATTGAAGGAGATGAAGATCATTTTTTTTACATTGCACAAAGAAGGCCATGGGCTCCAAGACAAGGTATGCCACAAGACCCACTATCTTTCAATGGTCCTTATACAAATTCTTATAATCCTAATAGTCAATGGTAGCCTTCTTACCCATGAAACTATGGAAATTTTTCTTCACAACCTTGGAATAATCAAAATACATGGCCCTATTATCAGAACTCCTCATCTTCATGGCAGAAACCTCAAGGAGGTTGGCAACAACCTCAAGGGAATTGGCAATAGACATCCCAATTGAGGGGAGGATAGGAGTGGCCAAACCATTCTATTGGTTAACTACAGCCATCTCAACAACCTGAACAGCAGCAAGCCCTATTGTCTCCTCCTAACCCAAATTCTAGTGCACCTAGACCTACACAATTGCTAGCACGGCCTGCCCCTAATCCAAACAAAAAACCATAGCAATAGCATGTTTATTTCCAATCCAAATCAATATCTTGCATATGTTGTAAGAATAAGTGATATATATATTTGATCAGGGACAACTCTTCCAGCACCATCTTCCCTAGTGATAACTGATTTAACTACATAAGAAGTTGAGCAGGATAATTTGCCTAGTCCACTTGTATCACCCAGTTAGCCACAAAAATCTGATGAAAAACCTTCATTTCCCCAAAGGCGTGGGATGGAAGTAACAAAGAAAAAGGAGGAATGAATGTTTGATCTCATAGATCAGCTGAAACATGTTTGTGTCAAAATCCCTTTATTCCAAGCCATTAAGGATCAAAGACTTTTTTAGTGGTGAATCTTCGCCAATTGGTGAGTTCCGCGTGAATAGTGAGGGGCACAATCCTTGTCAAATCACCCAGAATTTTGAAAAATAATGCAAATACTTGTAATCTAGTTTTTCCATTGACCACACACCATCGACGTGCATGCCCATAATATTTGCCTGGAATCACTCGAACGTGGGTATTAGATCACCTCCGCTATTCGCCAACAATAGTAAAATGACCACGTACCCAGGACCTAATTCGCCAATGGTAAATTAAATGTTCATTGCATGCTGGTGTAGGAGCACCCTTCAAAGGGCTCCCACCATTTTCTTTTGATTGTGTTCTTGCTTCTTTATGAAGCCATTGTATATACAATAAGAGCCATGTGCTCATTGGTCCTAGTTTAGGTCCTAGTTAGGTCTTAGGGTCATAAGTCAAGATTGAGATTTTCTTGAAAATAGAGGGTATGTGTGCCTTTGAGGTGTCTAGGGGTCCTTCATAGCATTATGGTATCCTTAGGTTGGCCCAATGTGGGCCTAGGAGTCAAGAAAAGCAACATTGAGAAAGTTGCTCAAAAGTTGCAAAAGTTGCATGACAACTTTTAAAAGTTGTCGAGCAACTTTTCCACATAGAGGTCAAAATCTTTAGGTTAGCATGGACAACCCTAATATGGGCACACAGAATAAGGAAAATGTACTATAAGTAATTGAAAACCCTAAGTTAATGGGTTGGATGTCAGATGTTGTACGGCCCAAGCAAAGTGACTTGACTGTGACTGCAATTTTGTTGCCAGTCGGCACAAAAGGAGTAAAAGAAGATTGTTAATGGATTGATTTTTGAGAAAAACTATGTGGAGTGTCTTGTATGGTGTATTTACTCTCATTGTGAGCATTTAGATTAGGTTTTTTTTTGCAGGTTGTGTGTGTTTGTAAATAGTTTGTGAACTTACTTCTCACTGTCCAGTTTTGGACTGGTTTGTGTCAATGGTCTCATAACTCCATTCCCCATTGTGGAATCACCATGAAGCCATGGGGAATGAGAGTACAGACCCTGTACTATAACTCAATGCAAGAAGGGCCCTTGAAAATGTAAGGAGGCCACTTAAAGACCCACTCCTAGGCGAGACTAGATAGTGCCCGGCTAGGAAGGGTTAAGTTGCAAAGGTCTTGGAGAGCAAGGAAGGTCAGAGGAGGAGGCACCCTTTGGAGGAATTTTAGAGGGGTGAGTGGAGCACCATTTGTGTGAAGGAGGAGCTTCCACCAATCCAGACAAGGTGGCAAAAGCACCAAACCTACACTGTGACACTAGCAGGCCTAAAAACCCTCTTAAAAATCCTTGAAAACCTTAAAATCCACCTAAGGCAGTGTACGGACACTTGGAGGCCTAAAATGAGGAAAATCCTTGAGCCCTTGCTAAATGAAAAGTATGTCTTTTAGGAAGTTTCACAAGCAAGTGCATCATTTTCAAGAGGGAGCCCTAAAGGACCGGGTAGGAGGCCTAATTGGTCACAATCCTTGTAGCCCTATTTTGTAGGCAAAAAGACAAAATTGTGAAATCGGTAAGGGGTAGGAAGCTTGAAACCTCTTGGGGGCACATGAATGGGTGGAAAAACCATGCGTTAGACCTGACCTATCCTTGCTAAGACCTAGGAAGGTGTGGAGCAAGCCAAACCCTTATTAGCCTAAGGGTTCTTGAATCTCATGAGTAGGTGAGACCTTAGGAGTAGTTTTTCAGCTTGTTGGTGGGTGGATTGGGCAAGGTCAGGGGATTCCACGAGAAAGGGAAGTCCTAGAGACACTAGGGTGTGGTTAGAACACCTGGTGATCCAAGGAACGGATCCAAGAGCATAGACTAGGCTAGTCTATCCCAAACCCCATTCGATCAGATTAGTATCAGAGCAAGTTAAAGATTTGGTGGACCGTGTATGTCTCTGTACTCTAGTGAATCAATAGGGGAAAGCACAATGGTCACTAATGTAGAGCTAGCTAGGGAGGTAGAAGAGCAAAAGGAGAAGAATAGACTCCCTGAAGAAGCTATGATTGAGATGAGGGATAAGCTGCAGGAAGTGGTGGATCAGAGGAAACAAGGACCTTGGGGTGAAGACACCAAGGATAAAGGCAAGAAAACTATAGACATAGATGACATTATACCTGAGCCAGATCCCTTGTTCAATGAAAAACCTTTTGTAAAGGCTATTAAGGCTTTGAACATGAAAGCTTTTGAAGGATTGCCACATTTCAGTGCAAGGATGGACATAGACACTGTCATGGAATGGATTGAGGGCATGGAAAACCACTTTGAGTGTGAGGGAGTGACAGAGGCTCAAAAGGTTAAGGTTGCCAAATCAAGATTAAGGGGAGCAGCTTTGACATGGTGGAAGTACCTGCAAGAAGAGAGAGTTAGCATGGGGAAGCTACCTATTGCCAATTGGAAGGCCATGGTGAGTGAGATCAAGGAGAACTACTTACCAGAGGATTATGAAGTCCAACTTCATAAGAAGAGATAGGGATTGAAGCAAAAAGACCTTGATGTGACCTCCTACACTGAAGAATTTAAAAAACTATGTCTTAGATCTAAAGTCCAAGAAGATGAATCTATTAAGGTGGCTAGGTATCTAAGCGGCCTAAAGTGGAACATTCAAGAGGAGATAAGCCTATGGACTCCTACTACTATTCAAAAATGTCATCAGCTTGCTGTCAAGGTGGAAGAGAGAAACAAAAGGAAAGGAGACTCCAATAACAGGGGTAGAGGCAGAGGTAGAGAACAAATGAATCACCGAGGTGGTTACCAAAGCAAGGCAAATGAGCAGAGGAACCAAGGAGAAGCCAAGTTGACTGAACATGGTAGTGAAACCAATCTCAGAGGGGGCCATTCTAGAGGAATAGGTGCACAAGGTGGTCCAAATAGGGGTAGAGGTACTAGCAAGGGTAACTCCTACTTTGCAACTATGAAATGTTACAATTGTGGTCAATTGGGACACCCGGCCTATAGATGCCCTGACAAGCCTACCTCATCAAATAGTAGAAAGAGGGTTGCTTATGCACATGAAGACTCTTCAAGCAGCAAGACACCTAAGGTGGACCATATTGAATCAGAGATTGGAGAAAGTCTAATGTTCAATAGGGTCTTGTTAAGACAGCCAATCAAGAATGAACCTAAGCATAGGAGAGCATTGTTTAGGGTGAGATGCAAGATCCTTGGTAAAGTTTGCAAGGTGATAGTTGATTCAGGGTCTACTGATAACATAATATCAGAGGAGGCAACCAAGAAGTTGAAAATCACAAGGACACCCCACACTAACCCATATAAGGTGACATGGTTGAATCATGAGCAGAGTGTGCTTGTCAATGAACAGACTTGGGTAGAGTTCTCTATTGGAGGATACAAGGATAAGATCCTTTGTGATGTGTTACCCATGGATGCCTGTCACCTATTACTAGGTAGACCCTAGAAATTTGATAGGAAGGTGATCTATGATGGAGAGGAGAACTCCATTTCCTTCAAGAAGGATAGCAAGAACTTTAAGATTCAGTCTTTGACAGAGAATGAAGAGGGAACTTCAAGAACACCTAGTGTCTTATTGGCTACTAGTAAAGAGTTCTTACACTTGCTACATGAGGAGGAAATAGTGAAGTGTTCCATCTTTGTGAAGCCAAAGGAGGAAGAAGACAAGTTGTAGGAAGAGGTACCCAAGGAGGTGAAGCAAATGTTGCAAGAGTATAAGGACATAGTGAGTGATGGAGCACCTGCAACACTCCCACCAAGAAAGTATATAAGCCATCAAATAGACTTTGTTCCTAGAGCATCCCTACCTAACAAAGATGCATACAAGTCACACCTGATCAAAACAAGGAGGTGACAAGGCAAGTGCAGGAGTTATTGGAACAAGGACTGGTCAAGCAGAGCATCAGCCCATGTGCAGTCTTGGTAGTGCTAGCATCGAAGAAGGGAGGCAAGTGGAGACTTTGTACTGATTCAAGGGCAATCAATAGGATCACCATAAGGTATAGGTTCCCTATTCCTAGAATAGAGGATTTGATGGACTATTTAGGAGGTGCTATCTATTTTACCAAGTTGGACCTTAAAAGTGGTTATCACCAGATTATAATTAAGGAGGGAGATGAGTGGAAGACTGCTTTCAAGACCACATAAGGATTGTATGAATGGCTTGTGATGCCATTTGGACTCACCAATGCCCAAAGCACCTTCATGAGGGTGATGAATGAGGTGTTAAAGGACTTCACAGGAAGGTTTGTGGTGGTGTGCCTAGATGACATTCTCATCTATAGCAGGACCAAAGAGGAACACCTTGAGCATTTGAGGTTAGTCTTAGAGAGGTTGCATGAGGAGAAGTTATCCATCAACCTAGAGAAGTGTGACTTCTTGAAGCAAGATCTGGTCTACTTAGGATTTGTGGTGTCTAAGGGAACCTTGAAGATGGATCCAAGCAAAGTGGAGGCAATCTTGAATTGGCCTGCCCCTAGAACAGGGACTGAAGTTAGGAGTTTCCATGGTTTAGCTCAATTTTATAGGAAGTTTGTGAGGAACTTCAGTGGCATATGTGCACCAGTCCTTGACACCATAAAAGGAGGCCTTAAAACTAAGTTTAAATGGACTGAGCAGGTTGACAAAGCATTTCAATTGTTGAAGCAAGAAGTAGCCACAAAACCTATCCTACTCCTACTTTTGACAAGCTATTCACATTGGAGTGTGATGCAAGTGGAATTGCAGTAGGGAGTGTATTGAGTTAAGAGGGAAGACCTATGGCATTTTTCAGTGAGAAGCTCAATGAAGCAAAGAATAAGTACTTAGCCTATGACCTAGAGTTGCATGCATTAGTGCAGTTTCTTAAAAAATGGAGACATTACCTACTCCCAAAGGAATTTGTGGTGTTCACAGACAACCAGGCTTTGAGTTACATTAACACTCAAGAGAAGCTTAGAAATAGACATCTAAAATGGATGGAATACCTCCAATCCTTCACCTTCACCATCAAGCATAAGAAGGGGTAACTCAACAAGGTGGCAGATGCTTTAAGCAGGAAGTTGTTGACAGTTCAAGAGTTGCTCAAAAGTTGCAAAAGTTGCATGACAACTTTTAAAAGTTGTCAAGCAACTTTTCCACCTAGAGGTCAAAATCTTTAGGTTAGCATGGACAACACTAATATGGGAACATAGATTGAGGAAAAGGTACTATAAGTAATTGCAAACCCTAAGTTAATGGGTTGGATGTAATATGTTGTACGGCCTAAGCCAAGTGACTTGACTGTGATTGCAATTTTGTTGCCAATCGGAACAAAAGGAGTAAAAGAAGATTGTTAATGGATTGATTTTTGAGAAAAATTGTGTGGAGTGTCTTGTATGGTGTATTTACTCTCATTGTGAGCATTTAGATTAGGTTTTTTTTTGCAGGTTGTGTGTGTTTGTAAATAGTTTGTGAACTTGCTTCTCACTGTCCAGTTTTGGACTGGTTTGTGTCAATGGACTCATCACTCCATTCCCCATTGTGGAATCACCATGAATCCATGGGGAATGAGAGTACAGACCCTATACTATAACTCAATGCAAGAAGGGCCCTTGAAAATGCAAGGAGGCCACTTAAAGACCCACTCCTAGGCGAGACTGGACAGTGCCCAGCTAGGAAGGGTTAAGTTGCAGAGGTCTTGGAGAGCAAGGAAGGTCAGAGGAGGAGGCACCCTTTGGAGTAATTGTAGAGGGGTGAGTGGATCACCATTGGTGTGAAGGAGGATCTTCCACCAATCTAGACAAGGTGGCAAAAGCACCAAACCTACACTGTGACCCTGGCAGGCCTAAAAACCCTCTTAAAAACCTTAAAATCCACCTAAGGCAATGTACGGACACTTGGAGACCTAAAACAAAGAAAATCCTTGAGCCCTTGCTAAATGAATAGCAAGTCTTTTAGGAAGTTTCACAATCAAGTGCATCATTTGCAAGAGGGAGCCCTAAAGGACCGGGTAGGAGGCCTAATTGGTCACAATCCTTGTAGCCCTATTTTGTAGGCAAAAAGACAAAATTGTGAAATCGGTAAGGGGTAGGAAGCTTGAAACCTCTTGGGGGCACATGAATGGGTGGAAAAACCATGTATTAGACTTGACCTATCCTTTCTAAGACCTAGGAAGGTGTGGAGCAAGCCAAACCCTTATTAGCCTCAGTAAGGGTTCTTGAATCTCATGAGTAGGTGAGACCTTAGGAGTAGTTTTTCAACTTGTTGGTGGGTGGATTGGGCAAGGTCAGGGGATTCCACAAGCAGGGGAAGTCCTAGAGACCCTAGGGTGTGGTTAGAACACCTGGTGATCCAAGGAAAGGATCCAAGAGCATAGACTAGGCTAGTCTATCCCAAACCCCATCCCATCACATGTGTCGGCCAAATTCGCCAATATCAATTAAAACATTATAAGCATTCGAGGACCCATTTCACCCTGCTTAAAGTAAATGTTCATTGCACACCCATGCAATTCGTCAAAAATGCAATTAAATTAAATATTTATTGGCAATTGTGACACCCGGGCCCCGTGCAATTCGCCAAAAATGCAATCATGGATTGCTATAAATACACTATTTCTTACACTCTTTCTTATAATTTATTCATGTCTGATTAGTAAATTGGGAGCTCTCAGAGTCTCAAGTCTTGATTTGCATTCCATAAATTGAGTTGGAAAGTTGAAGTTCATTGTAGGGCAGAGGGCTAGAGTTACAATCCTGCAACATAGGCCCAGGCATTCATTCCTGATTCCTGATTCAGAGAATTGAGAAGGCATAAAGGTGAGTAATCATTTCTTCATACTTGATAGTATTAGTTTTAACTTTTAATTCATAGTGACAGGTCAAGACTCAAGATGTCATAGTCAGACATGGGTGAGACTCCTCAGGGTGGTGAAGGGATTGGGATGTCAGACAAGGATAAGACTCCTCAAGGTGGTGAAATTGAAGGGATTGGGAGGCCATCAAAACACCCAAAACTTAAACTTGAAGATAGTACCATAAAGTCTTTTTTTGGAATTGGCAAATTTTTTGGTCTATCAACCTCTGCAATTGTAGAACCCATTCACAGTAGCTCACCACCACCACAAGGTGGTATTGTCATTGAGTTAAATGCATCAAATGAGGATGACAATACCAACATGACAGAAGATGTTCTAAGGGATACACACAATGAGATAATTCACTTGGATGCAAATGCTAGTACTGAAGATGATGTTGGTAGGAAGAAAAGAAAAAGGAAAGTAAAACTGGGGTGAGAGTGGGAGATGACAAGGAGTTTTAAGATTGATTGGGTAGAAAAGTACTCATTCATTGAACTAGTCCCAAACAATGATGAACAACCAATAGAATGCAGGTGTAAGATTTGTAGCTGGAAAACTAAAAGAGAGAAGAAGATGCAACTAAACTTGACACCATAGAAAAGCATATTGGTAAGGTTTATGAAAAATAGATCATAGATGGAAAGGAAACACGAGTAGTACGATGGAAATCAAAGGAAGAATGTCTTCATGTTAAGTATGTCGCGGAATATGAAGAGCATAACCACAAAATGACACTGATTTGTAATAAAGGATTTTGAAATACAATCAAGGTTGGGCTTGAACATGTAGCGAAAGATGCAAACTTGGCAAAGACTGTTCAGATGAGTGTTGTTTTTCATATTATGTCAAGAGGGCATCCTATGAAAGATTTCCTAGAATCTAGTAATTTATTATCTTTTTTGAATGTTCCTCACTATCCTATGTCACATTGGTCAATAAACGCTAGATGGGAAATGGCAAACTGTCTGCTGAGGTGGAAAAGCAAAATTTACAAGAGATTGTAAAAGAGTCAAATTTCATTTCATTATCCATAGATGAAGTTACTGTAGTAGATAACACTGCTTGAGTTTGTATGCATCTGTATACTGTAAAAGAACACGTCCATCGAGCTCATCTACTCTGTGTTTGTAAAATGAGAGGAAATTCAACAGCAGAAAATTTATATTTGGAAGTTAAGAAAGATTTGAATGAAATTGCTGGTATGGATGACTTGACAATTGCCAAGAAGTTGGTGTGTGTTGGAGTTAATGGAGCTGCAGTAATGCAAGGTCAAAGGACCGGTCTTTGTACAAGATTACAAATTAGTATTGCACCATACATGGTTGGCATTCACTGTATGGTCCATTGAATGAATTTAGCATATATAAACATAAGCAATTTCCCTACAGTTTCAAAAGTTGAAGATCTGGTCCATGAGCTCCACTCATACTTCTGCCGAAGTCCTAAACATTTTGCAAAATTTCATATTTTTGTTGAGGGAGTAACAAAAGGAAACAAGCTTCTCAGGGATCTTGAGACTAGATGGATCTCCTTGCATGGACCAGCGGAATGAGTTCTAACATAATATCAATCCTTGATCGGACTAATGTATGATCAACGCCTCACAGTAGACAAAGCTCCTAATCTCTTACATAAGTTAAGTGATATAGAGACTCTGTTAACTTTAGCTAGTCTTCTCCCCATGCTGGATTCAATGAACAAACTTGTTAAGAAAGCCCAAGACAAAACTATGTATATCAATTAGTATACCACTCTACATAAAATGACATGCTTGAGAGTGGATGGTCTATATTCAGATCTAACAAGGTGAAGCCCAAATTTTTTTAGGTGGCAGATAATTACAGATTTGAATCATGCTGAATTTTTTTACATTTCAATACAAAAAATGAGTTATGTGTCTTTGTAAAAGGATTTCAAATACCAATGCACCAATCTAATACGGGCAAGCCAGGCAGAGCACTACCAATTAAAAAAGAAGATTTTGATAGGATTGTTAAATTTGTTAGTGATAATTTGAAGTCTATTGCATATGAAATTTCAACTGAGATTCATGAAAGATTCCCTCGAGAAGAAATACTTGAAGCCATGGGTTGTGTGTATCCAATTGACGATAATCCAAATGACGCAAAGATGTTTCATAAAAAACTAGAAGAATTGATAGTGACATTTTCAAAAGATGCATATTGCAATGGACAGCCAATAGAAGGAATTTTAAATTCAAATCATCTTAGAAAACAATGTAAACAGTTTGTATTGGTTATGAAACAGCAGTTGGTTAACTTGGAGAATCCATTTGAACCCGGATCAATCACAAGGCTTTGGAAAAGGATAGATCAAAGTGAAGCATTGCATATTGTAATACCAGAATATTTGAAACTTGCTTATTTATGTCAAACAATGATATTGGGGTTGGTGGAAGATGAGAGAGTTTTTAGTGCATTAGGGCTTTTGAAATCAAAGATCAGAAACAAATTAGACAAGAATTTGGAAACTTGCTTGAGGTTGTTTGTAACCCAGTATAATGTTAGAGATTTTCCATATGATAGGGTATTGGCAATCTGGAATTCCATGCATGAAAGACGAGGAGTGTGCAACTCTTTAAAAGTTGGTGGTGCTACTGCTAGTGCTAGTGCTGAGAAAAATGAATATGATGGATCGCAGACTCAAAGTCGGCATGAAGACGAAGACATTTTTGAATACCCAACTCAGAATGAAGATGAACCTGTTAGTACTAGTCAGTTTCTGGATCTTGAGTCCATTTGGGATATAGAAGCCTCGGATAGTTGGACTGAGTCATTGAAGTGAATTAGCAGTTAGTTTATAGGTATTTATAATTATACTACAGCTCTTGAGTCATATTACAATTTCAATTTGCAAAATTGCAATACTATAGTTGTCATTGATGATTTTTGATATTGTATTCCTTGAATTTGTCAATCAGAAGTAGAACGAATACTTATTCATATTTTTAATTGTGAATTTGAATTTATTACTAAACAATTGAATTATTAGTAAATTAGTATTTGGTTCCACATTATGTTGAACATGAAATGCAACAATTTGTGTCACAAGATCCATAAAATTATTCATATTGCATAACTGTTACTGCTAGAACCTTTCTACGATTCTACATTAAATGCTTAAAATGATGTTCATGCCGATTAGGGTTTTGTGTTTGTTTTTTGTCTTAGTTGGATAGTAAATCGAAGTTGTCATGTGTTGAAAATCTGAGTTGTCCTCTATTTATTTGTCCATGTCAACGTCAAGTGTGGTCAAATGGTTGGTCAGACATGTTTAATGTTTCATCTCTAACTCGCAAATAAATTTCATGTTTAAAAATTTAAGTGGCGAGTTAGTGAGTGTTGGACTTGTTGGTTTGGGTTTAAATCGCGAGGTCTCTAGTTTTTTGAGTGTTAGCATTTTATGTTAGTGAGGTGGATATTGTTAATGAAATCGCTTTGGTCGTGAGGTCTCGAATTGGTTTGATGCCATGCATTATAGCCATTAGCCGCAAGAGTTAGCGAGTAAGTACTAAGTCATTAATGGTCTATGTGCCACTGCTCACGCCTGTTTATGATGGTAATTAACATAAGACATCGATAAACACTTTTCAAATTTTATGGTTATCACTAGCCTGTAGGTCCTTTATCATCAAGTTAGTTTAAGTCACGAGCTTGCAAGTATTGGGAGATTTTAGTTGTCGCTACCTCGCAAGATGTTTTGCACTTGACCATTTTATGTTACGAGGTTGCGACTAGGTGTGATTTTATGTTGTCGCACAGTCGCGAGGTGTTCATGGTTAAGTCATTTTAATTTGCAATCATGAGATGTAGTTGGTATCGCAGCTTAGTTGGTTTTGTCGCTTGCTCGCAGGTTTTGAAGTTGTTTAGCATTTTAAGTTGCAATCTGGCGACACGTAAGTTTTGGTCTGATTTTATGGTTATCGCATGCTCACGAGTTTGTAAGTCTTAAATAAAAAAGTGTTGCGAGCATGCGATGGTAGTTAAGTGCCTTGTTGCAAGTTAAGTTTCAAGTTGTGAGCTTGCGATGAAATAAGTTATTTTGTTAGATTTGCAGTGGTCACCATCTCGTAGGTAAAGAAAGAATATTACAAATGTTGTTGCGAGGTTGCGACTGAAGGGCTTGATGAAGATCAATGGTTGTCGCTCACTCGCGATATTCTTTAAGGATTCATAAAAGGGGTTGCAAGCTTGCGATTAAGAGGATTTGGCAGCATTGTCACTAACTCGCCGGTTCCTTTCCTAATTGTATAACCAGTTGAGAGTGTGCGATTAAAGATGGGGATTGACACGTGGACTTGTTTGTTGGGTTCTGTAAAAGTTTTAAATGGCAATCGCCAATCAAATGCCATAGTAGCTAGTTCATGTAAGTGTGCCAATTAATGAGACTTGAGAGAAGTGACGGTGCCCAAATACCATAAATTGCATGATCGAGCCGAGATTTTGACATTTGTACAATTGCATTAATGCAATCTATCAGTTTAATTGAATTAATGCCACACTAGCTAGTTCATGCAAGTGTGGTAGTTAATGAGACTTGAGAGAAGTGACAGCGCCCAAATACCATTTTATGTTGTGAGGTTACGATTGGGTGTGATTTTATGTTATCGCAAGGTCATGAAGTGTTCACGGTTAAGTCATTTTAATTTGCAATCATGCGATGTGGTTAAGTCGCTTGCTCGCGGGTTTTGAAGTTGTTTAGCATTTTAAGTTATGATCTGGTGACAGGTAAGTTTTGGTCTGATTTTGTGGTCATTTCATGCTCGCGGGTTTGTAAGTCTTAAGTCAAAAAGTGTTGCGAGCATGCGACGGTGGTTGAGTGTCTTGTTGTCACGGGATCGCAAGGGTTTAAGTCAAGTTAAGTTTCTAGTTGCGAGCTTGCGATGAAATAAGTTGTTTTGTTAGATCAACGGTTGTCGCTCACTCGCGAGATTCTTTGAGGATTCGTAAAAGGGGTTGTGAGCTTGCGATTAAGAGGATTTGGTAGCATTGTTGCTAGCTCGCTAACACGTGGACTTGTTTGCCGGAATCTGGAAAAATTTTGAATGCCAATCACCAATCAAATAGAAGGGCATGAATTCAAATTTCGCTTGAGTACTTTAGTTTGAAGTTTGAATTAATGCCATAGTAGCTAGTTCATGCAATTGTGGCAATTAATGAGACTTGAGACTTGAGAGAAGTGACGGCGCCCAAATAGTAAATACCATAAATTGCATGATCGAGCCGAGGTTTTGTATAATTGCATTAATGCATTCTATCTTCAAGGTAATCCAGTGAATTGAGCTCTGCAACAACGTTGGAGAATTCGGAGTGTTGAGTGTGAGAAAATTTCAGAAAATTGGTTAAGTTTTTCTCCTACAGCTAAAATGAGCCAAGCAACGAGTGGTACTGGAGGTTCCAAGCCCAAGCCCAAGCCCAAGCCCAAGGTCATGACAAGTGGAGCAGGAGGACCTGGAGGTTCCAAGGCTAGTGCCACTGAGGAAACGATGGTTAAGAAATTCAAAGAATAATTTGTAGATGTGTTGCTTTGAATACAAATCATTTGGTATGGAGAGATTTATGGAGCCAATGCAGAAACCCTACCACGCTTAATATGACTGGTTCTGCTCTATTTCATTATTTGTAGAAAAATAGGGTTAAGGGTGTCCCGATGTCAAACCCTTGGGATTTAAATATGAAAAAGTTAATTGTGCCAGATGTGTATGTCGATGTGGATTTGATCAAAGAGTTGGCCAAACACTATTGCCCAGTATCTAGGGTAATCAGAAGAAAGAACCAGTCTGCCCTAGTTTCAATTAACAGAGCTAGCTTTGTTGAAGCTTTCCAGATTACTGGTGTTGCATGTACAGATATAGATTTGGAGTGGATTGCAAAGGATTATGACAAATACAAAGGTGTTATCAAGAAGCATGCAATGCCCAGATACATGCCTAGGGTGAATAGGAAGCCGGTTATAATTCCAAAGAGTATCGAACCACCATTTGACATCACACCTTTCCACCATTATATGCATTGTACAATCTATGGATTATGCAGAGTGTTGGGTTTTGATGGAGATTCAACAGTGTCAGCTGAATTACTGACTATGGCCATGGACATTCAACACCCAGATGTTAACAAAGATTACTATTATGTGGGCTATGTGGTTGAACACATTCATAATGCTCTAGTTGAAATTCAGAGTGGTGGTGCACCCAGCCCTACATTCAAGCATTATTCATTGCTGATGCATTTAATTTTGTTCTATAATGTTGAGTTCGTGGATAAAGAACTGGAGCTTTTCAAAGAAGAATTGGGTGTCTTAATGCTAATACAAAGATGGACCTAGGTTTGGGGCAGTAGTTCTCCCCATTCTTCTTTCCTTTTCTTTGAAAATTGGATTGTTTTGCCAACTATGGAAATGCTAGGAATAAATAGGGAATGGTTGTCAATTAATGCTAGGAGAGTTTTGAGACCTTACCAGTTTGTTCCAAACTAGTCTATTTCACATAACTGGGGGGACTTTTATTTTTTTGATAACTTTACTATGATGAGAGTGTATGGGTGTCCTCAACCTCCCCATATTTTACCAAAATTTGTTCCAATTAGGATTGCTTTTATGGAGTTTATCTGGAAATTTACCCTAGTTGAAAAAGAATACCTTGATAAACACAGGAAGGGTTTTCTTCTTCCTAGGCTTTTGGTTGTGTCTGATTTTACCATTGGTAGGAGTTCCTTTGATGAAGTAAACAATTTCCTTAAATAGTATAGGTTGGTTAATGAAGTGTCTAGATTTTGTGATCTGGAACAATTTATTAAAGTTGCAATGCCAAAAATGACACCTTGGGCCACAATAAAGGACCATGAACCATTGGATGATGAAGATGTGGTTAGAAATTTGTTGAGACAAGATGAAGTACAAAAAAGGAGAAGAAAATGGAAAAATTTGATGAGAGTTGAAGCAGAATTGTTGGCAGCTGACCCTAGTTTCTCAAGTTTTTGCCTTGATAGCCCGTACCTGGAGAGGATTAACAAAATGTTGAGTTTATATGAAACTCTGATGGAACGCATGCCTCAAATTCCAGATTCAGAAGTGGTTGCTCAGCAGCAACTGCAAGAACCCCAAGATGGACATTCTTCCCATGGCAAGAGGCCACTTATTGTGTTTGTTGATGATGTAGAGAGTGGGGATGAAGTTCAATCTACCTGAGTGCCAGCTACAAAGAAATGAAAAAACCAATGAGGTCGGTACAATTGTGAGGAGAGACCCTGCTAGAGCAATTGTTACAGAACAAGGATAATACTTTCATCAAATAGGCACACATCTCAAAGAAGTGGGGCAGAATGAAGAATAGGGAGAAACAAACGAAGCCCTTGCTCAAGGATTTGATGAGCGTGTGATGTTGTCAAATGAGTTCATGAAAGATGATGACTTTATTAAGTCAGATGAATTTAAATTTTTTTTGACAAGATTGAAATGAAAACAATTAAGAGAAAATTTGATCATAGAGGAAGCAAATGAAGAAAAGAAACAGGAGATCATCAAGGCACTATGAGAATATGATCCTGATAGGGAACAAATATCTGTGGAACAGGAAAGACAATTGATTAAGAGTACTGGTATGATTATGATGCCTGACTGGGATATCCAGTCTATTTTTATTATTTATCAGATTAGGAAGCAAGAGGACCCAATGTTTAAAACTGAATTTGAAATTGGAGATGTAATAAGAGGAACATGATTTAATCCTAAGTCAAAGACACTTGTTGCTTGGTCTTTGTCCCCTTCCACTCAAAAGCCCCATGTTCTAAATATCCAAGTAGAAAAGAAAGCTGACAGAATGATCTGGAACTTGCAGAACACAACTAACATGGAGATTGCCTCATTTTTTACTCAAGTGTCTTTCATGACTTTATCAAAAATAGAGGATTTGTCAAGAAGATACACAAAAACATATACCCAATTTATTGCATTGTCTAAAAAATATGAAGAGACACTGATGAAGAAGGGTGCTCTGGAGGAAGAGTTAGTGGAGTTGAAAGAAAAAATTGCAAATGATCCCCCTCCAATACAGATTACAAAACAAGTACAAGAAATACCAACTGATGTGATAGCAAAAATGGAGGAATACACAGGGAAAATTGAAAAGCTTGAAAAGGAACAAAATGTCAAGGCTATCTCTATTGTGTCAAGGATTCTGAAACACAGTTTTAATATATTAAAAGGAAAATTGATGGTAGTGCATGATTTGCACATTTCTTTGAAAGAGGCAAGTAAAACATCCTCTGAGGCTATCGCTTTTCTTGGACCTTTGTTCAATGTTTGATTAGGAAGAAGCAGATTAATGGATAAGCTAGATAATGCAATGATGTATAGTGATGAGTTCCCTCCCAAGATCAGTGACACTAAAGACATGGTGGAGGTAATGAATGCAGCTTATGCATTTTTCACAGGGAAGGATGTTCTTATAAATGAAAAATTACAGACATTTGGGGAAGGTTATAGTAAATTGGTGCCTTCAATTTATGGTAGTAATGGAGATTTGAAATCAATTTCTGATTGGACCAGAGAATTTGATTTGATTCTGGAGCAAGAAGAAATAATCAAGAATGTAAATGAATAGGTTGATGTTGATTTCCTAATTGGTATGCTTGATTCACTGTTCAAGGTTGAGGTTGACCATGCAAAGTTTATTGTTGAGTCCAGGGCAGTTACAGATGCCAGATGGACAGATTCAATTGCAAAGTTGGAAGAGGTAAAGGCATTCAGTTGGCCAATAGATAAAGATGTGGACAAGTGGCAAGCCATGCTAAAGCCAAAGAAGAAATCTCAGGTTGAGGTTGCTACCCAAGATTCCTCACAGTAATCCTAAGCTTGTTGAATCCTCATCTTATAAAAGGATTCCAAGATTAATTTGAGAGGGATGGCCACTTTTTCTTTTTGATCAGTAGAGAGGGATGGATCATGGCCAGTTGGCCACTTTTATTGATGTTGAACTTGAAAACTCTTATATAGTTATGTAGATAGGAATTCGGAAATCATCAAAGCAAATAGAAATTTAGACTAGCTCAACCACGAAAACTAAATTGCAATGACAAAAAATCCTAAAAACACTCAACAGAGATATGAAAACAAGACATTAAAATCAAACGCAAACCATTACAAACATGAATATCTCCTTCATGATTCTCCATTGTCCTTCTTTCTCCTTCAAATTGCTTTATTTGTGGATCTCACCTACAAATGCAAAGGCATAATATGAAAGCAAGATTGTTAAGATGGAATGGAAGCGTAAGGATACTAGAAGCGTGATTGATTGATCAGATGAAAATGTGATTAGATTCGATAATGTGATTAATTGGGGATCTGTGATTGAAGAAATTCATCTAATTTATAGACAAATTGGAGAGATGACAAGAGTAGCATGAAGAGATTTGAAAGGAAATTTCAAATCAAGAATGACAAAGATGACAAATTATGACAAGATTGACATGCAAAATTGATTGATTGACAAATTATGAAAAGATTGAAATGTCATTCCCATGAAATTAGGGGAAATATTAGAAAAATAGGAGAAAATAGAAAATTAGATAAATTAGGAAATTAGAAATTGATGAAAATTAGGTAAATTAATTAATAATTTTTCATTCATTAATTAATTCACAAAAAGAGGGAGGAATTAATTAGCCAATTAAATAAATATTTAATTGTGACAAGAAGACTTAGGATAAATAAATAAATTATTTAACCTAGAGGGAAAATGACAATCAAGATTAAATGAATAAATCATAAAATCCTATAAGATGAATTAGAAATGCAAGGACGACAATTAGGTCTTGACAAAAGATAATTGATGCAAGGTCGATCATGATTTTGATTGACAAAGGACCAATGCTGACAAATGATTGAGATTGGTTGACAAATTGACCGAGATTGATAAAGAGACCAAATTGATAGGCACCAATTGATGAGGAGCAATGACTAATTGATCAAAATTGACATGATTGAAAAGGACAATGATCAATGATGAATTGATCGCAAAATGACAAGATTGACCAAGACAAGGATCGATGATGAATCGATTGCAAGATGACAAGATTGACAAGAGGACAAGGATCGATGACAAATCGATCACAAGATGACAATATTGACAAGGACAAGGATCGATGACAAATCGATCGCAAGATGACAAGATTGACAAGGACAAGGATCGATGACGAATCGATCACAAAATGACAAGATTGAAAAGGACAACGATCGATCAAAATCATGACTGAAGATTGCTATCGACAAGACCTAATTTGAAAGCGAGAAAAATGAGGAATGTAGAAGAAGGACTCGATGCTCACAAATGATAAAGACCAAGTGCGCAACATAGAAGAAATGTTAATGTGACACAAGAACCCTAAAATAAGGCAATGCGCAAATGTTAAAGTATGACTCCGCAAGCGTTGACCATTTTTAGACGTCTACAAGTTATAATAGATCAACTGTTCAAGAATTTGATAAGTGCATAGTTGAATCGCATTGTGAATTTACTTTCTGATATCATTATGAATATAATATCAATATCATTTGAAATTTGAGCAATGAGATCTTCACATAATTGTCTTTGTGTTGAATTTATGTTTTCACTGTGAATTGAATGGTCAAGGGTTTTTCAGTTTACATATGAATCTGGGTTGTGTATGTAATGGCATTATTCATAATTTCATTCCTATTTATCTGCAAATGAATCTTATTGAAGTTTATTATCAAGTTGTCTTGAATTGTAAGGGACTATATGCCCTAGGATAAGGCACTGGTCTATTGTCTTGATGTTTTACTAATTATGTTGTATTCCTATCTATTGTGGTGTTTAATACTTTCATTCTTAATACTCTTATGATTTTATATGCTATGTATGTTTATGTAATATATATGGAGGTGTTCTATGACTGTCTATAATCCGCCCACCAATTACAATGAGGTGAATCCTTAATATGATTCCAGCCTAATAGAAATTTTGCATTCCTAGGCATAATAGGATTAGGAAGCATTAAATAAAAAATTACATACACCATAACAATGCAACAAATGAAAAAAGTTAAATCTCATGATTCTGATCATTTGACAGAGATAGAATTATACACAAAATAAATTTATATATAACTTCTTCAAGAACCTGCACAAAGCTTGACACTAAATGCTTTTCATTTGCTCTGTAAATGACTATACAATTTACAACTTGCTCCCTTCACCTAGAGTCTAGAATCACTACTGGAACCAAAAAAGGAACCCCAATGACTATACAACTTGCAAAACTACTTGAGCCATGTAATTATCACCCTAATGCCTTCATTTTGGATGGAATGTGAGATGTTACGTTCTGTCCAATAGATTGTTTCCAAATAGAGGAGGAAGCGTTCATGCCCAGGAATAGAGAAAATGGAAAGAGGAGCTCGAGCCTTCATGCCCACGATTAGGGAAAGTGGAAACATGAGCTTTAGGGTAAATGTAATCTGTTAGGGAGGGGTCACAGCTTCCATGTTGTCACAAAGATGACTGGCTGCCACTCCCCACCCAAACAAATCCTTCTTTCATTCCTCTGTGGGCTCCTTCTTCAAACCCCTTGCCATCCTATGATAGAGTAGAACCAGAGGATGTGCCATGCTTGGCCCTTCTTGAAAAGAAAAGGCTTTCACACCCCCTCTGGCAATCCTTCTCACTTTCACAACCCCTCTGACAATAAACAAACTCACACAGAAGAAAACAAAAAAACACCCATCCGGTATCATAGAGCACACAACAAGTACAACTCCATGCATGATCCTACTCAAACATCATCTTCCTTTCTAAGGAAAAAAACCACTCTCAGAAAATGAAAAAGGTTTATTTTCTCTTCTACCAATTAATTCACCACTCCATTGTATTTATAACATTTTCACACTTCATTTGGTGATGCTCATTCACATGAAAAATCATCATTTTGGTGGTTTTCAACATGACTGTAGACTCTATAAGTCATCATCATGCCTATCAAATCCACTGCATCCTGCTAAGGCTCATCTATTGTGAACCATTTTGTTCTGATTTTATTCCTCCTTGATTGGACAAATTCTACTTCAGAATCCCTGACAACAAGCAACCTGAGCTCTTATTTCTTAGAGAAATATGCGATCTCTCATCTCTAACTTAGGCTATCCAATATTTTTATGCCTCTGAAACCATCATCCTCACTTGTCTAATCAACCTCGACTCAGGAGAAACCTTCAAACTAGTTCCTCAGGAATGAGTCAGCATCCAAGCCTTAAAAATTTTAGGTTGCAAGATAGCGACTAGATAGTGATAGTTCTGATACTTAATGTTAAGTACAGATGCCAAGCTAACAAGATGAGAGGGGGGGTGAATCATAAAAACTTAATCTTCCATAAAAACAACAGATTCAACCTTGGTAACATATACTTCAGTAATATAACCAAAACTGCTAAACATGCAAACTCATAAGCATATAAACATCATAACATGCATAACACCAGATTTAACGTGGAAACCCAAATAGGGAAAAACCACTGTGGGATTTCGGATCCACTAAGAAATATACTCTTCTAGAGTATGGTCGGTTAAAAGCAAATCTTGTTAAAGATTACAAACACATTGCTAGATGTGACCCGGTTAAGGGATTTCCCTCAAATCTGTTAGGATCTTCACCTTGTTAGAAGTGACCTTATTAAAGGATTTCAAACACTCAATCAGAATGTCACCTTGCTAGAGGGTTTTATAAATAAGACTGTTAAGTCCACTCGGTTAAGAGATTTTCTGTCACTTTACAAAATAACAGTAATAAAAATCTATCTGCAACTTCAAATCTAAAAATGCTAAAGTAGAATCTTATTTGCTCAATACAATCTAGTCATAGGACTTATCTTATCCATTTGCTGGGCTCTATACTCTGTTATTCAAAATAGGTCTTTAAGCTTCTGTGCTTGGTAATCACTATGTAGCATCCATGTGTATACACTTTCCCGCATACATTGTTTATCAACAGTTCCTTATTTATAAACAATTTGCCAACTGCTTAATCTCCTTGATCACATTTCCCATGATCAATCATAGCCATCAGATCTTCAAACTTGACCAGGTTCAATGTATCCTTCGATCTGAAAATGTTTTACCCCACCTTGGAACTTGCATACATTTCTTGGAACTTGTGCTAGGGTATTGCGGTTCAATCTGAGCTGTAGATCTTCCTGCCGATTTTCCTTTGCCATAGATCCTTAACAACCTTTATACACATTGTAACAATCATTTAATCATAGCCAACTCATCAGCTTCCTTCATTAAATAATTCTTTTATTCATTCAATGCATTTTGTTATTACTCAGTTCCAACTCAGTAAATACTAAACTTCACTCGGTAGACATTCTGCCTTCATTAACTGATAGCGATAACCTTAGAGTTTACCGACTAGGTTCCTTAGGGTTTACTGACTAGGTTCTTTGCTCGGTAACATAGTATAGTATTAACTTTACAATCAACAACATATGTAGGATATCAAAATAATCTAAACATCATGATCTCATCATTGTCTAACTCGGTAATAGTTTCCAATTGAATAACTTATTCCTCCCCTTATTCATCACATTCTTTTTGTGTATTTTATCGACATCTTTATACTCACCAAATCATACTTCTTAAGATATGGCAACATCATACTGAATTAGAAAATCAATTTCTTGACATCAATGACAAAATAATAATATTAAGACACTAAACATCCTTAATCAGTTATATCCATAATCATCAACAACCTTCTCAATATCCTTATTGAAATGCCAACAATCTCTTATTGTAATTGGAATGCCAACAATCTCCCTTTGTCTGCTATAATGCCAACAATCTCCCCCTTTGGCATTCATGGCAAAACCAATTGATATGACCTAATTGATTCAGATTGCTGTGAGATTTTGAAATGCTCTCCCCTTGTCATCAGTCTTCTCCCCCATACAATAGTCTTCACCCCTTTTCTTCAGTCTTCTCCCCCTTTGACAACAATGCCAAAAAGTAAAGAACTAAAACATAATTTCTTCATGTATGAAGTGATTTCCTATTTTTATGTGTCAACTTAGTCTCGGTCAGAGCATTCCTGTTCCCTGTTATTGTTTCCTGCACACCTTTAGAAAACATCCTAAAGTGTGTAAATTAGCATCAACTCCTAAAAGATATTTTGTAGTCATTGAATTGATGCTTTCACCGAACTCGATTAGTGAATGGAAGATAGGGGTAGGACCCCTAACTGACTTCTGAGATACTCAAAAGTGTCCCTTGGTAGTGGCTTGGTGAAGATATCTGCTATTTGTTCCTTTGTGCTAACATACTCCAACACCACTTTCTTCTCTTGAACTTCTTCTCTAAGATAATGATATTTGATAGAGATGTGCTTTGTCTTAGAGTGCATAACAGGATTCTTTGAAATGTTAATGGCACTAGTATTGTCACAGAATATAGTTCTTGGCTCAGTAACTTTCTCATTTATACCATCCAACAGTTGTTTGATCCATGCTATATTGGTACAATTTAATGCTGCAGCAATGTATTCAACTTCTGTTGTTGACTGTGAAACACATCCTTGTTTCTTGCTAAGCCAACTCACTAGTCTTTCTCCTAAAAAGAAAGCTCCTCCACTTGTGCTTTTTCTATCATCAATGTTGCCTGCCCAATAAGCATCAATATAAACTTTTAAATCAAAAATATTTCCTTTCTGATATACTAAGCCATAATCCTCAGTGCCTTCCAAGTATCTGAAAATTCTCTTGATTGTTGTCATGTGTGTTTCCTTGGGATCTGCAGAAAATCTTGCAACTATACCTACTGTATGTGCTATATTTGGCCTACTGTGAACAACATATTGTAGCTTTCCAATCATGGATCAGTAAAGTGTCTCATCAACAGATGCATATTCATCATTCTTTGATAGTTTACAATTGGTAGTCATAGGAGTACTTACTGGTTTTGAATCCTCCATTCCAAATTTCTTCAAGATTTCCTTTATGTACTTGGATTGAGTAATGAAAATCTCATCTTTCATTTGTAGTATTTGTAAACCTATAAAATACTTTATCTCACCGATTAATGACATCTCAAATTCTTTGCTCATTCTATTTCCAAATTTCTTGCATAGAGAGTCATTTCCACAAAAGATAATATCATCAACAAATATGGCTGAGATCAGTATTCCATTTTCATCATTCTTCATGTACATGTTACTATTTTCACTTGTTCTTATAAAACCAATCTTGATTAAATAAGAGTGCAATCTTTCATACCATGCTCTAGGTGCTTGTTTCAGACCATATAAAGCTTTGTTCAATTTATATACCTGATCTTTATTCTTGTCTTCAACAAATCTTTCTTCTTCTAATATACCATTCAGAAATGCAGATTTGACATTCATTTGATATACCTTGAAATTCTTGTAAGCAGCATATGCCAACAATGTTCTTACTCCTTCAAGTCTTGCCACAGGTGCAAAAGTCTCGCCATAATCAATTCCTTCTTCTTGGGCATAACCTTTGCAAACTAGTCTTGCTTTATTTCAAATGACCTCACCTTTTTCATTCAGCTTGTTTCTGAAAATCCACTTTGTACCAATTACATTTTTGTCCTTCGGTCTTGGGACCAGTGTCCATATGTCATTCTTCTTGATTTGATCAATCTCTTCTATCATAGCATTTATCTAATCTTCACTGTTAAATGCCTCTTTCACTATTCTCGGTTCAAATTCATATATCAGACATGTGTTATGTCTTAGTTTGTTCCTTGTCATCATTGGATCATTCTTATCTCCTATAATCTGACTTGATGCATGATTTCTTCTGACATACTTGGCTAATACAGGCTCTGTAGGCTCTGTATGATCTTCTTCATCACTCTGTAACTGGATATTCTCTTCATTTTCTTCAATAGTTCTCTCGGTAAGACTTGTCAGTTGAACATAGACAAATCCTTCATAATCTTATGGTTCCTTGGAGTTTCCTTCATCATTTCTTTCTACAAATTCATCAATTTTCACATGTACACTTTCTACTATTTTGTTAGATGATTTGATCAGACATTTAAATGCTTTACTTCTAGAAGAATAACCAAGAAATGTTCCTTCTTCACTTTTCTGATCAAACTTGCCATTTCTATCATCTTTGTGAACATAGCATCTACTTCTAAAGATTTTAAAATAACTTACATTAGGTTTCTTCTCATACCAGATCTCATATGGTGTCTTCAAAGTTCCTTTCTTTAGTTGTACTCAATTCAAGGTGTAAATTGTTGTGCTTATTGCTTCTCTCCAAAATGTTTGTGGCACTTTCTTTTCAATCATCAGGGTTCTGGCACAATCCATAATAGATATGTTTCTTCTCTCAGCTATCCCATTTTGTTGTGGAGTTCTCGGTGCATAGACTTGTCTTTTTATACCATGATCATTGTAGAATAAGTTGAAATCATCAGATGTGAACTCTCCTCCTCTGTCTTATCTAAGACATTTCAGTTGTCTTCCTGTTTCATTTTCAACTCTTGCCTTGTACCATTTAAACATTTTAAAAGCTTCTAATTTTTCTTTTAAAAATATTACTAACATCATCCTTGAGTAATCATCCACAAATAATATGAAATATTTATCACCATAATAACTTTGAACTTTCATAGGACCACAAAGATTAGTGTGCACAAGATCTAAAATTCCCTTAGAAGTGTAGGACTTACTTGTAAAGCTTGATCTTGTCATTTTACCAATCTGGTATCCTTAGCACATAGCATTCTCGGGTTTTTCAAGACTTAGTAGACCTCTTACTCAGTGCTTCTTGCTTATTTTGATAAATTGTCAAAATTTACATGACAAAACCTTTTATGCCATAACCAGGTATCATCTATCTTTGCATACAGACACTTGTTCCAAGTTGAGTCAAGGTGAAATGTGTTACCTTTTGTTTGTGTCCTAGTAGCAGCTAACTTTCCATGCTTTGTCATGAACTTTGACAATACCTTTCTAAAATTCTATTCGGTAACTTGTATTGTTTAGCTATGCTACACTCAACAAATTGTATTTCAAACCTTCAACCCAATAAACATCATTGCATTTTGCATTGTCAAGAAGTGTTATAGATCCTTTACCTTTTACCGGACATGGTGCATCATTACCAAATCTTACATAGCCTCCATCATAATCTTCTAATATAACAAACTTGTGTTTATCACCTGTCATGTGATGTGAACATCCACTATCTATGATCCAAGAATCATTAGTATTTATGTGAGATATTAGGGCTTTTTCTTCATACCTTTCTTCATATGATCCATCTTTGATAGCCACATAAACTACTTCCTCTGTATTAGTTTCATCTGATTTATCATCATTGGATTCCTCATCGGCTATTAAGCATGACTTTCTATCTTTTCTTCTGAAGTCTCGATGTCCTCTGTAATGATTATCTTTCTATCTGTCATCTCGGTAATCTCTCTTTTCAGTAGAATCTTTGTCAGGACAGTTAGAAGCCATATGTCCTATCTTATCACAATTGAAACATTTCAAAGGTAGTTTTCCTTTATACATACCTTTGCCTCTCGGTAACCTTCTGGCTAATAGTGCTTCAAACTCTTCTTGCTTTCTGATTTCCTCATACAGTTTGTGTACTTTTTCCATGTTCTTGTGAAATCTCTCACTTGCTCCACTATGATCCCCTTTAGTGTACTTACTCGTTCTATCATTATAATCATCATATTCACCAATATGAAAAGAACTAAATGCAGATTCAATTGTATTTACCGATGACCTACTGTTATCAAAATTACTTAACTCAAATGTATGTAGCTTACCAATAGTAGCATCTAAAGAAACTAGCATATTGGGTATAGACCTCAATTCATTCATTGCAGAGACTCGGATTGCATAAGCTGGTAGAAGGGCTCTTAACAACTTACTTGTTATATCCTTTTCTTCAATAGTTCCACCTGCTCCTTTGATTTGATTGACAATCTCCTTTAGTCTTGTACTGTACTGGGTTATGTTCTCACCTTAATTCATCCTCATAGATTCAAGTTGTCCTCTTAGACTGTCCACTTTTCCTCTTTGAACATGTTCATCTCCACCATACATAGATATGAGCTTGTCCCACATTGCCTTTGCGTCATTGCAACCTTCTAGATCATTAAACTCTGAGTCAATCAATGCAGATGTTATTTGAATCATTGCTTGGATATGTTCTTGCTTTGCCTTTATCTCTTCCATTGTTAATGGATAGGTGCTTGGTGTAATGAAATCATTCTCCAGATAATATACAACATATTCTCCAACTCCTGATAGGTGCAACTTCATCCTTTTCTGCCATGTAGAGAAACTTGACTTGTTCAACTTCGGTGCATCCCTCTTGTACATTTTTGGATCTTTGCCTCAAGTACCTTTGAACTTTTTTTCTTCCGGAGTCCAAAGCTCTGATACCAATTGATAGTTCTGATACTTAATGTTAAGTACAGATGCCAAGCTAACAAGATGAGAGGGGGGGGTGAATCATACAAACTTAATCTTCCATAAAAACAATAGATTCAACCTCGGTAACATATACTTTAGTAATATAACCAAAACTGCTAAACATGCAAACTCATAAGCATATAAACATCATAACACTCATAACACTAGATTTAACGTGGAAACCCAAATAGGGACAAACCATTGTGGGATTTTGGACCCACTAAGAAATATACTCTTCTAGAGTATGCTCGGTTAGAAGCAAATCCTATTAAAGATTACAAACACATTGCTAGATGTGACCCGGTTAAGGGATTTCCCTCAGATCTGTTAGGATCTTCACCTTGTTAGAAGTGACCTTGTTAAAGGATTTCAAACACTCAATCAGAATGTCACCTTGCTAGAGGGTTTTACAAATAAGACTGTTAAGTCCACTCAGTTAAGAGATTTTCTGCCACTTTACAAAATAACAGTAATAAAAATCTATCTACAACTTCACATCTAAAAATGCTGAAGCGGATTCTTATTTTCTCAATACAATCTAGTCATAGGACTTATCTTGTCCATCTACTAGGATCTATACTCTGTTATTCAAAATAGGTCTTCAAGCTTCTGTGCTCGGTAATCACTATGTAGCATCCATGTGCATACACTTGCCCACATACATTGTTTATCAACAGTTCCTTATTTACAAACAATTTGCCAACCACTTAATCTCCTTGATCACATTTCCCATGATCAATCATAGCCATCAGATCTTCAAACTTGACTAGGTTCAATGTATCCTTCAATCTGAAAATGTTTTACCCCACCTTGGAACTTGCATACATTTCTTGGAACTTGTGCTAGGGTATTACAGTTCAATCTGAGCTGTAGATCTTCCTACCAATTTTCCTCTACCATAGATCCTTAATAGCCTTTATACACATTGTAACAATCATTTAATCATAACCAACTCATCAGCTTCATTAAATAATGCTTTTATTCATTCAATGCATTATGTTATTACTCAGTTGCAACTCAGTAAATACTAAACTTTACTCGGTAGACATTTTGCCTTCATTAACCGATAGCGATAACCTTAGGGTTTAACGACTAGGTTCCTTAGGGTTTATCGACTAGGTTATTTGCTCAGTAACATAGTATAGTATTAACCTTACAATCAAAAACATATGTAGGATATCAAAATAATCTAAATATCATGATCTCATCATTGTCTAACTCAGTAATAGTTGCCCATTGAATAACTTATTCCTCCCCTTATTCATCACATTCTTTCTGTGTCTTTTACCAACATCTTTATACTCACCAAATCATACTTCTTAAGATATGGCAACATCATACTAAATTAGAAAATCAATTTCTTGACATCAATGACAAAATAATAATATTAAGACAGTAAACATCCTTAATCAGTTATATCCATAAGCATCAACAACCTTCTCAATATCCTTATTGAAATGCCAACAATCTGTTATTGTAATTGGAATGCCAACAATCTCCCTTTGTCTGTTATAATGCCAATAGATAGTTTGTGGTTAAGTTTTATGGTTATCGCCCGCTCGCGGGGTAAAACGTCTGAAGACGTGATCAAACCGCGAGATGGCGACAAGTTGGTTTGGGTTTACATCGCAAGGTCTCTAGCTTTTTGGGTGTTAGCATTTTATGTTACCGAGCTAGAGATTGTTAGTGAAATTGCTTTAGTCATGAGGTCTCAAGTTGGTCTAATGTCATACATTATAGCTGTGAGAGTTAGCGAGTAACTCATTTCATACAGTTGTCGCTAGCTCTCATGTTTGTTTAATGTTAGCATTTCAAGTCACGAGCTAGCGACTAGACAGTTTGTGGTTAGGTTTAATGGTTATTGCCAGCTCATGAAGTTAAATGTCTGAAGACCTGATCAAGCCATGAGCTTGCGAGTGAAGTGCTAGCGGTTAAGAGCTAAACAGTTTTATGTTGGCGAGTATGCAGCAAGGGTTAAAGTTACCACTATCTCCAAGTCGCTGCAGAGAGTTGATGACTGTGAGCCACGTGTTTTAATGACTTAAAGTTAATATCTTGAAATCGCCAATATTTTTTTTTATGGTTTGAAAATAGCTTGAAATCACCAATATTTTATTTTTATGGTTTGAAAATAGGTTGAAATCGCCAATATTTTTTTTTAATGGTTTGAAAATAGGTTGAAATCGCCAATGCAAATATTTTTCTGGTTTTAAAAACATTACAATTCGCCCATGCAAATATTTTTTGGGTTTTAAAAACATTACAATTCACCAAGATTTTTCACAAAATTTGAGCGATCATGGCTAATTCGCCAATGGAGATTATTATTTTTCTCCGTAAACTGCAAAAATTCGCCAGTAAAATTAACATTTTCCTCAGGAATTATACAACTTTCGCCAGGTTTTTACACCTTGTCCAAGGGGGGGGTTTCTTAAAGTTTTCCCTATTAAGGATGTCCCAATCTACAACAAAGCAATCAAAGAAGCTTGTTTAAAGAAACCAAAAAGAAAGAAAAAATATCCACAAACAGTGCATGTAGTAGATCAACTAGCTAATATAATGCCTAGGAAGGTGATTGTTCCTAAGTATTCTGACTCTAGTAGCGTTGTAGTTGGAAATGTCATCAATAGAATCCAAGTTCAAAATGCCATAATTGATTTAGGTGCAATTATCAATAGAATAACAAAAGATGTCATACAACATCTAAACATCGCTACTCTAAGACCTACCCCTACCATCCTGCAACTAGCAAATAGTTCTATTGTTAGACCTAATGGTATGGTGGAAGACCTTACAGTCACCCTAGATTCTTGCGAATAACCAGATGATTTTATGATTCTATCTCCAAAGGCAACTCTAGGAGGATATCCCATTATTCTGGGCAAACCTTGGTTAGCTATATCAGATTCTTTTATAGGATGTAGGTCAAGGGATATGACAATTTCAAATGGCATATCTACTAAGAAGCTTGCACTTTATCCCCCAACAAAAAATCAGCTTGACTTGACACAACCGGTGTGGCCTAACATAGGGGAAGAAATAGATGAAGTCAATTTAGTTGCACAACTTATGGTGATAGATAAGGATCCCTTCTTGCAGCTTCAAGAGGAAGATGAAATACTCTCCATTATCCTTCAGAATCATTATGGATTAGTTGAGAAACCAAATGGATATTCATCAAGTTTTGCATGTCCATTTTAGTCAATCCTTCCTACTCCCAGTTCAAACAACTTTCCTCCAACCAAAGATTTACTTCATACACTATTGTCGCATGAGGTACAAATGCCATATTTTACTGAAGCATCTATGATTAAATTGACTAAACAAATAGAAGTATCACTAGGCAAGAGTTTTAATATTAATAATAAGCTCACTCAAGATCAGAATGTGTCTTTGATAGAATTTCTTAAATCTCACAAACAAGCATTTGCATAGGATTACCATGACATGAAAAGTTTGGATCATAAGTTGTATACACAAAGGATTTTTATTAGAGAAGATTGCAGACCAGTGAGACAACCACAAAGCTGAATCAATCCTACATTAAGAGAGATCTAGTAAAAGGGGAACTTCAAAAGTTGCTAGATCCGGGATTTATATACCGAATTTCCAACAACCAATGGGTATCCCCTTTAGTTATAGTGCCTAAAAAGAATGGAAAATAGAGGGTGTGTGTAGATTATAGATAACTTAATGTTGCAACCAAGAAGGATTATTTTCTCATTCTTGGATGGTTTTAGTGGATATAACCAGATAAAAATTGTACCTGAGGACCAAGAAAAAACAACCTTTACCTGCCCAAGGGGAACCTATGCCTACTTTGTACTCCCATTTGGATTGTGTAATGTTCCAACTACTTGTTAGAGAGTAGTCATAAGTACATACTCAGATATCTCACATGATTGCATGGAAATCTACATGGATGACTTTATTGCTTATGGGGGCACCTATGAGGAAGCACTAAGCCACTTGGAAATACTTTGCAATGATGTGAGGATCACAACCTATCCTTAAATAGTGAAATTTTTTTTATGATGATGCAAGAGGGAGTATGCTTGGCCATTTCATTTCACAAGCTGGTATCTAGGTTGACCCTGCTAAAATAGAGGTAATTCTCAATCTCTCTACTCCTAGTAAACAAAAAGATGTCAGAAGTTTTTACGACATGCAGGGTATTATAAGAGGCATATAAAAGAATTCAGTACAATGGTAGGACCATTGTATAATTTATTGATAAAAGATGTTGAATTCCAATGAACACCACAGTGTGAGAAATCCTTCTTTGAATTAAAAATAGCAGTGACCCAAACACATGTTATTAAAGGACCCAATTAGGCACTCCCCTTTCATATCCATACTAATGCATCGGATTATGCTATAGGTGTTGCTTTGGGGCAAAAAGAAGCCAATGTTGAAATTGTTATTTACTTTATTAGTAAAAATTTGCAAGGACCTAAATTTAACTACATTGTCACAGAAAAAGAGATGTTAGCAGTCATATATGCACTTAATAAGTTCAGACACGACATCATTGGCTACCAAATATTTGTTCATACAGATCATGCATCCATTAAATACCTCATGAATAAACCCTCAATTTCAAGGAGATTAGCAAGATGGATATTGTTGATGTAAGAATTTGATATTGTCATTATTGACAAGTTAGGGAAAGCCAATGTGGTAGCATATTTTCTATCAAGATTAACAACAAATGAAGATACAAAACTCATTGATGACTAATTTCCAGATGAACATTTTTTTTTTATTGTTGTCTATACACCTCGTTATACTGACATAGCTAACTACCTAATTTCTTACAGGATTCCTCCTCATTTTTCACCAAAAGAAAAGAGATTTCTTGTAGAAAAGAGCTTTAATTTCTTCTGGGTAGAAAGGTGCATATTCTATAGTGGACCAGACCAAGTAATGAGAAGGTGTTTCCCAGAGGATAAAACTTATGACATCCTGCAAGCATGCCATGATGAGCCCATGGAGGACATTTTGCAGCTAGAAGGACAACCATTAAGATACTCAATACATGATATTATTGGCCTACATTGCACAAGGATGCAGCCAAATACACTAGAAAATGTGATAGATGTCAAACAATGGGCAGACCAACAAGATCAGATGAAATATCATTATATCCACAAGTGGTTGTAACACCTTTGACAAATGGGGACTTGACTTTGTAGGGCCTATTGACCCTCCATCAAATGGAAAGTCTTACATTTTGGTTTGTACAAATTACGTGACAAAATAGGTTGAAGTTAAGTCCATGAAGCGTACAAGGGACAACAAAGTAGCATAATTTCTTTATGAAGAAATCTTCATCCATTATGGAGTTCCTAGAGAAATAGTAATTGATCAAGGGGCTCAATTTACCTCCACTCTTGTCACAGCTTTGGTAAATATATACAATATCAAGCATAGAAAATCTGCACATTACCATCCACAAGCTAATGGACAACTTGAAATCACAAACAAAGAAATTGAAGATATTCTCACTAAAATAATGGCTCTACATAGGAAAGATTGGGCAACCAAACTACCTGAAGTAGTATGGGAATATAGAACATCATGGAAAACAATAATAGGATTTACTCCTTTTGAGATATTATATGGCAAAACAGTAATCATGCCCATTAAATTTGAACATAAAACATTGAGGACAACACTTGAACTTGGGATGGACATATCTACAACACAAAAAGAAAGAATTATGCAATTAAATACTTTGGATGAAATTAGAAAATCAGCTTTACATGAGACAAAAATGCTACAAAAGTAAAGGATCAAATGGTATGATAAATATATCAGGGAAAAGTAGTTCTAAACAAGAGATTAGGCACTCCTCTATGATCCTAGATATAAGGATAACATAGGCAAATTATAGACAAGATGGTTAGGCCCATATGAAATTGCAAATTTTTTCCTAATGGAGTTGTGCAACTCATAACTATTGACCGTGTGAAATTTAAGTTGTTATTCAATAGTCATAGCCTGAAGATTTATCATAATCCATCTTCCAAATGGGAGTTCCTGCAACAATTCAGTGCACCTTCCCATTCCAAAACTCCTACAGCCAAAGAAGGTGGACTTGATGTCCCACCTTCTCCATAATCATGTCATCACATGCATAATAAACACTTCCACTTTTTGTGGGAGTACATTCTCTATCAATAAATACATCGTCATTCCATCTCATGATCTTCTCTTCCACACTCACTCCACTTCCTTCCATTTTTCCTTTTTAGCCAGTTTATCAATTTAGTATTGCAATTACTTCTAGCATGACCAGATCTTGTGCATTATACACGCTCCAGGTATCTACTTAACACGTATATATTATTTATTTCAAATGCACTTATTTTACTACAATTTAATTAATATAAATACTTCAAATAGCACATTCTTTTCTACTTTCCTGCATGACATGTGTGGACACCTGTCAAAATTTAGGTTGGGGGGAAGGTAAGATGTGTAATTATATGACACGTGTCATAATGCATCATCCACATCATAAAATCTTTTTGAAATATTCCATTATGTCATTTGTGATAGTTTATATTAAATGACATGACCTCTCTTTTAAAGTTGCACACTTGAGCCTAGTTGTACATACGCTACCAACATTTTAAGTCATGATAGCTTTTTTCAATGAATTTAATTGTCATTATCATATGATAAGCCAAGAAATGTGAATTTCAAAGGTTTTGTCTTGGCGGAAGGTCGGAAGTTGTAGGAAACATTTGTAATTTTCATAACAGTATTTTCAAGAAGTCGAAAGTATACAGCTAAAGGTAAACTATGGGAGGGTCTCTTATCATAAATGAGCCTACAACTCATACCATATTGTTGCAGGATCATCTTTGTGAGCCAGAATTCAAACAATGTGGCTAGATCGATTATTTTCTAAAGCTTAATGGGTTTGACAATGACATTGCTTTAGAATTTGCTCAAACCTTCTCTAATGGTGAAGCAATGGTGAAAAGACTAATTACTACAGAGGAATGTATAATAGAGGTTAAGGGATTCCTATGGATGAAGAAAAATACCCTGAGCCTAAAGATGCTAGGTTTGCTAGAGAAGAGGTCTCTAGACCTCATGAACCTCCTCTCAAGGTGGAAAAATAGGGGACTCAAATGCTTTCTTTGCCAGAAAAATGGAAACAAGTAGCAGTGTACATGATCAAATATCTTACCTGTGAGGGTAGACAATCATGCCTCCATTCTCTTCATTTCAAACTACTAAGCCACATGAGACATTGTCAAAGAATGAATGTGTCAAATGTCTTGTACAATTTTATCTTAATAATGGCAATTCAAACATAGAAAGGTAGGTAAAATTCTATCTCTCATCACTATTTGATCAAATTTCTTGTAGAAAGGTCTTTACAAGATGTCTCCCAGATGATGCGATGAATTTGTAGTAGTAAAGAAATTTAAAGTAACTAATGCTAGAAGTAAGGGTCAATCTTCAAAATCAAGAGCTAGGGAAATATAGGAAACTATTAAAATAACCCAAAGAGCTTCAACATCTAGGGTTGCCTCTGCTACAGACTCTCCTGTAGTAGAACCTTCATCTAGTGATAAAAGTAAATTTTCAGCAGACCCAAATGTGAATGTTCAAATTGAAACTCCAAAAAGTACTAGGGTTGTTGTCCAAAAGGAGAAAGGTAAGGCAAAGAAAAATGAAGCAACAAGGTAAGGGACGGAGAAATAGAAAATAGAAAAGGAAACCCTGAGCCCTAGAAAAAGGAAAAATGAAGAGGGAAAGTCGTCTACTACCACTACTCAAGTTGGTGCATCTGTTAAAAGACCTAAACATGTCAAACCCTCTAAAACAATTGAGAAGACACCGTAAAGAATAAGCCATAGGCTCAGAGGGAAACCAAGGAAAATTAGACATAATGAGCCTAGAATAAATATTCAAATTGACTCTTCAAGGTCTGAGCACCCTACCCCTAGTCCAAAAGAAAAAGAAGAAGAGGTGGCACAAATGAGGAAATGAGAGATTTATCTCAAGAACAGTGGGTCCCAATAATGGAGGAAGAAGAACTTCAAGAGAATATGTTTGAGTGGCCTTGTTGGATTAGTTGTCGCAATAGAACAAATGACCGAGCAAGAATTAGAAAAGGAAAAGGAAGGAGAATTAGTTCGAAAAGGGACATAGACCCACCTATTTCTCATGGATGTCTATTCCATTTATATCAAGATATGTTAGAAAAAGAAGAATGGATTAAAGAAAAACTTAAGTTGTTGGAAATAATTAGTCAAAAAGATGAAGAGATTGAGAAGAAAAATAATGAAATTGTTGCATTACAGAATAAGGTGGATAATGTAGTAACCATGATAGCACATATTGTAGGATACATAACACCACCCTGAGTGTATACCATGTATCTAAAAGACTCAATCTCTCATTCAAATTTTCAAGAATTATTTTAGACAAATCATTCCATTGAAACTCCCCAAGATTTTTATCAGATGTATCAATCCTATCCTGCATTAACTAAAAAATTTGCTTTGTGAGTTTTATCTACACAATTTTGCAGTTCCCAATGATAATTATTGGAATCCTTTGTTGTATATTGGTGATGTTCATATCCGAGCTCTCATGTCTTGGATTCAGAATGCAAATAATTGGGGATGACAATTTAGAGCATATAGGAACGAAGAACTTCAGATTCCCCTATCCTTCAGAGGTGAAGTTATAAATTCAAGATGCATCTACTTTGATTGGAAAAAGATTTTATTCAAACCTAATGTAAATCTCAAATCTTCACCTTAAGAGAGGAGATATTCCAAGAGTTTAAGCATATGAGTTTTGTTGAAGGACAAACAGTAATGGGATATTTGGCATAAAGATGGAATAGTTTAACAGAGGAATTGCAGTAGGCAGAATGACATTCCCTCCAAAATTATTATGCAATTGTTAGAAGAGAACCATTGTACATACATCTGGGGCAATCAAAACAGAATAATTGGCTTCCTCTCATTTTTCAACTGCCAATGCTCCTATGACCAATTTCGGATTGCAAGCAGTATGGGAATGTTTTTGATGAAGTAGCAGAAAAAGCCAAATGGGGCAGACTGAAGAAAAACAAAGGGTTCTACTAGAGTCTTGCTAATAAAGGATCAGGCCAAGTTATTCTTGGTGATTATAGGTTGCAAGATAAAATGCAAAACATTGTGCCTACTAGAGGACCAGCGGGAAGATAGGTTGGGGGCAATGATGAGCTCAAATAATGGCTCAATTTTGTCTATTTTTTCTATACTTTTACTAGGTTTTGACAAGGGTCTAGATACTGTCTAAGTCCTAAAACTCTATTAAACAATGATCTTGTTATGTTTTCATAAACTTGACAAAATGGCATGAACTTGCCCTTATATATATTTCTTTTGGTTAAAATTATTATTAATGATTAAGTGGTCATGCTATGTGATTTATCCATATTAATCTTGCATGTAGTTAGATAAATGTTATTCTAATATGGAATAAATATACTTTTATTTTGTACAAACTAATGACATGATGCAAGAGTGAATGAAGAATGGGAAATAGTCAAAGGTTCACAACATGAGAGTTCATGCTAGTTAGTTGATTGAAGACAAAATCTCGGCAAGAGGAGTATTAAAGGAGTCAATAACCAGTTATCTACAGCTCGGAGAGTATAATTATGAAACTTTTGTATTCATGTTTTTAGGAGAATAAATCTAGGAGGGATAGTTATGCTTGTGTGCGGGAAAAGTGGTGTGATGAAACAGGAAATACGAATTCAGGACTAGTCCACACACCAATGGGACTCTTGGTGCAAGTTATGGAGTTATATGGAATAACTCAACTTCCCAAGGGATGTTCCATTGTTCCCTATCTCACAAGACCCCTCAAGCCAATGCCTTTGCTCTCAGATCACTGAGCAAAGTGACTTAGGGATGACAATCATGAGAATGAGGGTTGTTTGATCAATCTAACATGAGTGCAATCCTAAATGTGCTTGATATTAACAAATATGAATTAAAATAGCATATATATGATGATAAGATGAAAGGATTAGTAAAAGAGCTATCCTAACATGATACACTAGCTTAATATGATTATTATGATAATGGAAATATTTCAAAAATGCTAGTTTAGATGATTTCTATTCAAAGAGAGACTCAATTCTTTATAAAAATGTGTATAGATTAGATGCATGAAACTTGGATATGAAAATGAGAGAAGAAGGGCTCTATTTATAGGAAAAACAGGGCAATGGATGGTAAGGATTGGATGATCTTATCAAGGGCCAGGATTGAAAGTTGTCAATCCATGTTTAGAATTCTCACCAATGAAATGGTGACAATTATCAACATAAGACTTCTTGAGAGGAGATGTAAGAAGCATTAAATGCTTGAGAAGACCTCATGGTTACCTTAGGAGGTAAGGGCTAAGGTTAGGCTAGGGTTACCCAATGGATAAAGCGCTTACCCAAACGGTAAACTCTTGTGCAAGGGTTAAAGGGATAACCATGGTCAAAGCAATGAATGCTTGATGAGACCCTTGGGTTAGATGAGGGTTGAGCTAACCATTAATGGTTTGGAAGACTTTCAAGGTTAACTTTTTGAAGACATAAAGCCTTTAATGATTTTCAAAGACTTTGAGGGTTTGAGAAGTGACTTCCCTTTGTTTAGGGATGTGACAATATTTAGTAGATGGGTTAGGCTGATTTAGAAGAGATTTAGAAGAATCTAGAAGGGGGGTTTAGAGAGGCAAGTGGGAGATGTAGGAGAATGCAAGTGGATGGAGGGTAATTTTAATTAAAATAAATTGCTTTATTTTAATAAATAAATGCAAGTGGGGGATTTAAATAAATAAATTAGATTTATTTATTTGCCATGAGCAATTTAATTAATATGGGAGAAAGGGAAATTAATTAAATAAATTGAGTAATTCATTTAATTAAATAGATGAATGTGAATGATTTAATTAAATAAAATTTAATTAAATGGAGGAATGAGGTTAAAATGAATATTAAATATTCACTTAGGAAAATGGTCATTTTTATACGTCTACATTTTTCCCCTCTTTGAAGTGACGTGTGTGCACATGTTGATTCAAAGAAAAATTTGATCGATGTGATGTCATATATCAAGATGTTGATGTCATGCCCCAGATTTGATAAATGATATTGATGATGCCCCCTCGGGAGATGAATCAATTTTTTTGAAAATTTGTTGATTGGATAAACGTTTTTTATTTGATCGCATTTTAAAATTTGGACCATGTGGAATGCGTTGTGTAATTGATTCATCTCCCAAAAAATGATGTTTGATAGGGTTTAAAGTGAGAAAAATGAGCAAAATACATGCCCCACTTACTAACCCTAATTGTCTTTTACCCTATAAAAAGGTAAAAAGTGATTTTATTTGTTTTATTTGCACCCTTTTGAATCTTGTGAGAGTGACACTTGGAGAGTGACAAGATGTCGGTTCCCTATGCTTTGCAACGATTTGAGTGCATTCGTCGATACCAGAGGCTGGCCACATATGGTCCACCTGTAAATCAACCTAATTTTGTCCTTTTTTCTTTTTGTTTTGTCAATTTTTGTCATGTTGTCAATGTTTGACCTCTAAAACTCATGGTTTAGCGTGTAGGGTTTACTCTGTAGCACATACGATAGACACTATAGCATAGAAGGTTGGTTTAGCTAGGTTACCATCTAGGAGTCCTGAGGTAGCACATCATAGGTTTATGGTAGCGCATAGGATAGAATAGCGCATAGGGATAATAGGGTGGTGCATCGAGTTGATTGGGTAGCACGTAGGATTGACCTAGCATGTAGGGATTCTTGGATAGCGTAGTGGAAACTTTGGATAGAGCATAGGGTAAACCTAGCACATAGGGCAAAAAGGTTAGCATGGTTGAGATTTGGGTAGCGCATAGGGTTAGACTAGCACGCAGGGTAAAGTTTTTAGCGTGTAGCCAAGTTTAGCTAGCTCATGGGTGGCAGCTTAGCGCGTAGGGTGAGTATTTTGGCGCTTGGTTTAATAAAAAATAGGTAGAAAGGTTTTTGGATTAAGGTGTTGCAGGGGGTGAGTGAGGTAGATGGCTTAGGAGGGGGTAGGTGTCCACTAGTGCTTTGGGATTGGTTTTTAGCCAATTTTGTGTCTACTGTGATGATGTTTGAGTCTTGATAGATTGTGAAATTGCTTTTGTTGTTGAAGTTCCAAGCTGATTGATTGAATGATGATCCTGATTTGTCATTTCATATGGATCTTTGATTTTTCTCTTGAATTTGATATCTGATATGAATTTCGATTCATGATTTCTGATATAGTTCCTGATATGATGGATTTTTTATGTGCTTACGTTATGGGTCTTGTTTTGATTTCGATACAAGACTATGATTTTTTATATAGGATTTTGATTTTTGATACAAAACTTGATTTGATGCTTCATTGTTTCAAGTTGATATTGTGGTGATGTTGATATAGAATTTTGGAATTCTGATATGTAACCTGATTGGATACTTGCATTGTTTCAAGTTGATTTGGTGTTGATTTCGATATGGAATTTAGAATTTTGATATGGAACTTGATTTGATACTTGCGTTGTTTCAAGTTGATTTGTTGTTGATTTCGATATGGAATTTGGAATTTTGATATGGAACTTGATTTGATACTTGCATTGTTTCAAGTTGATTTGATGTTGATATGGAATTTTAGAATTCTGATATGTAACTTGATTGGATACTTGCATTGTTTCAAGTTGATCTGGTGTTGATTTCGATATGGAATTTGGAATTTTGATATGGAGCTTGATTTGATACTTGCGTTGTTTCAAGTTAATTTGGTGTTGATTTCGATATGGAATTTGGAATTTTAATATGGAACTTGATTTGATACTTGCATTGTTTCAAGTTGATTTGGTGTTGATTTTGATATATCGAATAGATGTGCAAACTGATGTTTGGACATGATTTGTTGCTACAGGAACGTCTTGTCGTACTTCAATCATGAGAGCGATTTCCTAGACCATGGTCTCTGATTCCTTGGTTGACATAGGTAGATAGAGATATTATATATAGGTGTGGGTTATCCTCTTTGTAGGACATGCCTCGGTATATCATTAACTAGGGTTTACTAACAAGTTTTGCAGAGAGGTGGCACAGTGACACGAACACCTTTCATTTGGCTATTGGTGAGATGACAGTTACTCCTAAGGACTGTTATCGGATCCTACGGATTCCATTGATTGGATCCCTTTTTCCATATGAGCAGATAGAGGAGGGCGGGACAGAGGCTCTCCATCGAATATTCCATGATGATCAAATTTGCGGATGTGAGATCCATTGGTAGGAGTTCATAGATTTTGATTATGCTCCACTACTGTCTGTACTGGCAAGTTTTGTAGGTTGATTCTTGTGTCCCGACCGTAGGTCGAAGGGACTGGTAGTGGGCTGGGGATTGGCATTGGAGGACATGGTTACACAAAGACGTAGGTTCTCTTGGGTATCCTATATATTAGCCCACCTATACAAGGAGCTGCACTAGGTAGTGTATCTGGGATACACGGGTTTATCAGTCGGGGTCACATTACTACAGGTGTGGGCTTGGGAGAACATTCTTGTAGCGAGGCCACTTGTAGATAAGGATAGGCCGATTGGTCGAGCCTATGCATATGGGTATACACGTATAGTTGTCCAGCGTAAGCTGGGAAAACTAGAGCATTGGAGGAGGGTGTTGGATGATATTGATATGGTCATCTAGAGACCATATATGGACTACGAGGTAAGGGCAGAGGATGGGCTAGAGATGCCCTATGTTTATATGTCGAGATACATGATTGGGTGGATCCCTTTTATCATCGATAGGTTCTTGCATAGCCGAGTTCAGGAACAATATGGTCGACAATAGGGTATACCGCAAGGAGCATGCTTATATGCTCATCGGAGATAGGATGTTCTCGAGTGGGGTCTGACTGTTGATAGTGCAGTGGCTATGGAGGATTATATGCATTTGGCTGGACAGATATGGGATTACGGGTTTGGAGTGGTTGATGCTAGGATGACAAAGGAGTTTGCAGCATACTTCATGGCACATATCGTGGCATGGATATCAGATCCAGCAGAGATGATTCTTGTCTTTCATGATGATGAGGATGAGCAGCTAGAGAGGCTAGTGAGATAGAGAGAGGAGGGAGAGGAGATAGAGGAGGGATATGGGGATGATGGAGGAGATGATGCGAGAGATGGGAGAGGAGGTGGTAGAGAGAGACGGGGAGATAGAGGAGGAGATGGGAGAGGACATGGAGGGAGGAGAGGAGATATTGGATTAGTCAGAAGACCAGGTGGTGATGGAGGTAGGGGAGGTTTGGTTCTTGGAGCTGGTGAGGTTGGTAGAGCAGGCGAGGTGCTAGTAGCTGTGGGTGGCTTAGAGGAGTTTAGGCGGCTGACCCAGCAGAGGAGATCAGATGTGTTACCTCCACCAAGGCCTAGGAAAGGTATAGGTAGCGTTACCACCCAGGTACCAGTTCAAATCAGGGTACCCTTGCATTGGCAGGATTCATAGATTTGAGCACTTCATGTGACAGTGTAGAAGTTGTAGGTAGAGGTACTAGCTTAGCAGTGTTAGATTACGGAGATTACTGCAGAGCAGGATACGATGATAGAGTGCCTAGGTTGAGCAAAGGAGCTTGCAGAGAAACTGCAGAGAGACTGTAGAGAGTGACAATTGGTGCCCCTATGAGAGACAGACTGAGGGAGATACGGTACATGACCATGGCGGTTGAGTACTACAGATGGCTATATGAGGATCTAGTCCCTAGGGAGCAGAGAGCTCCTAGTTTTACTTCTAGTCGATCAACTCAGAGTTAGTCGAGGATAGAGAGTAGAGGTGTTATAGGGCCTTTACAACATGATCCACCCGAAGATCCAGGAGCTAGGACATCTTCTACGAGACCATCAGTCTCAGGATATAGTCATACCTGAGAGACTTATCTCTATTGTATTCTGATCATTGTGTTGTATTTTGATAGACATGACATCCTTTGTATATGTTGACTATATTTTTTTGATATATATATGACACTGATTTATGATCCTCATGTGATGTGCTTATGGATGATGATTTATGCATTGATGTGATGCTTCTATTGTTTATGTGATGCTTTTATGATGTGAATGCGTGATTCTGGATTGTGAGAAGCAAAAAATGTATGATAATGATGTGAGATGTATCTTGAAAATGTATGATAATGATGTGAGATGTATCTTGAAAATAAGATGTATGATAATGATGTGAGATAATGATATGAGATGTATCTTAAAAATGAGATGTATAATAATGATGTGAGATAATGATATGAGATGTATCTTGAAAATGAGATGTATGATAATGATGTGAGATAATGATATGATGTGCAACTTTTTGTAAAATGATATGCAACTAATTGTTACATGATATGCAAATAATTGTAACATGATATGTAACTAATTGTAAAATGATATGCAACTAATTAATCATCCTCATTATGTTGTTTGTCATTCCTAACCTCTAATGCAATGAAATGGAAATACTTCTAAAATGCTAGTTTAAGCAATTTATTTTAATTAAAATTACCCTCCATCCACTTGCATTCTCCTACATCTCCCACTTGTCTCTCTAAACCCCCCTTCTAGATTCTTCTAAATCACTTCTAAATTAGCCTAACCCATCTACTAAATATTGTCACATCCCTAAACATAGGGAAGTCACTTCTCAAACTCTCAAAGGCTTTGGAAACCATTAAAGGCTTTATGTCTTCAACAAGTTAACCTTGAAAGTCTTCCAAACCATTAATGGTTAACTCAATCCTCTTGCATTATTAGAGACTTTCTCTCTAACTCAACCCTCATCTAACCCAAGGGTCTCATAAAGCATTCATTTCTTTAACCATGGTTATCCCTTTAACCCTTGCACAAGAGTTTACCCTTTGGGTAAGAGCTTTATCCATTGGGTAACCCTAGCCTAACCTTAACCCTTACCTCCTAAGGTAACCATGAAGTCTTCTCAAGCATTTAATGCTTCTCATATCTCCTCTCAAGCAGTCTTATGTTGACAATTGTCACCATTTCATTGGTGAGAATTGTAAACATGGATTGACAACTTTCAATCCTGGCCCTTGATAAGATCGTCCAATCCTGACCATCCATTGCCTTGTTTTTCCTATAAATAGAGCCCTTCTTCTCTCATTTTCATATCCAAGTTTCATGCATCTAATCTATACATATTTTTATAAAGCATTGAGTCTCTCTTTGAATAGAAATCATCTAAACTAGCATTTTAGAAGTATTTCCATTATCATAATAATCATATTAAGCTAGTGTATCATGTTAGGATAGTTCTTTTACTAATCCTTTCATCTTATCATCACATATATGCTAGTTTAATTCAAATTTATTAATATCATGCACATTTAGGATTGCATTTATATTGATCAAACATCCCTCATTCTCATGATTGTCATCCCTAAGTCACTTGGCTCAGTGATCTAAGAGCAAAGGCATTGGCTTGAGGGGTCTTGTGAGATAGAGAACAATGGAACATCCCTTGGGAAGTTGAGTTATTTCATATAACTCCATAACTTACACCAAGAGTCCCATTGGTGTGTGGACTAGTCCTAAATTCGTATTTTCCATTTCATCACACCACTTTTCTCGCACACATTTTTGGCACCCACCATGAGGCCTAACCCTATTTATCAAATCGTTTTTAATGCAGGACTAACATTGTAGGTATGCGGAAAAGCTGAGTTAGCGTATCAGTGCCTTCCTTTAGCGCATTTGGGTTGTCTATCAGTGCATCTAGAGTATTGTTTAGCATGTTGGACCCAAAACTTAGCGCATAACACTTTTGTTGATTCTCGATAAGCATCAGTGCTTTGAAGCATCAGTTCAGTGCATTCGAGTCTTCTGTTAGTGCATTGGAGCGATTCTATAGTACATAAGGTTTGCAGATTAGTGCATAGCAGATACAGAGGAAAAACACAGTTGTGACCAAGACAGGAACATAGACTTGTAAAAGTCCACCTTGGAAACTCTTTTTTTTCTAACTAATGTTTTGATTGCAGCTCACTAACCCTTGTTTTGCAAGATTGGAAGATTTGTTTTTTTTTACTATTTTAGTCATTTGATTAAGTTTTTTTGTTTCTAACTTTGTTAAGTTAGTTATTTGAAATTTTTCATTTTCCTTATTGGTAAAAAAGAACTCATTTTCTTTTTGGGTTATTTAAAAAGAACAACAAACAAACAAAAACCTTAATCTTGCTTTCATAGGGAGGAAAACAATTCATTTTGGGATTTAAAAAGAACAAAAATAAACTTTATTTTTGCAAAGTATAAAACGAACCTTACCATCCTTTGGTGTTTAAAACGATCCATTTCATTTTTTTGCACTAGTTAAAGAACCTCACGTCCCAATTCTAGATAAAACAAAAGAGGGAAATCCTTCCCCTATCAAATTTATTTTGTTGACCATATCAAAAATTTGCTTTGTTGACCAGGATTTCTTTACTTAGATCAAAAAATTATTGATTTGAAAATTAAAAAGAACACCATGCCTTTTTGGAGCAATATCTCCCAATAGAAGTTAGCAAATCACTGAATTAAAGGCTAAAAAGAACTATTTTGTGCCTTGTCTCGAAAGTGCAAGGTATATGCTCTCCCCTTAAATGGGTGATCAAAAGGCCAAACCACTCTTAAGCTTTTTGTAATTCAAGCATTTATATCCTTTAGTAGGTCTGCCCTCCCAAGTTTCTCTTAGAGCATCATTTAAATGGTCAGTGAGAGGGGAACGACCTAAGTGGGAAACGGCTTTATCGCCAAGTGTTCCAACCCACTATAATCAAAAGTGGAGGATAATGAAAGTCCCTTCAATAGTTTTGCTCAGTGATTAGCCTTCCCCCAGTATCTTTAAGATATGTAAGCCTTTCTTCTAAAGGTTGGGAAGCCTCCTGAGGGAGTTTATCACTGAAGACCGAATAGGAAGCTTGATTACAAACTTTAGCAATAGAAACCTTGAGTCGAGTCGGTATCCAAACATCCTCAATATCACAGTGCAAGCGTGGGGAATAATCCACCCCCAAGGTTACTCACCATATATCTCCCAAGATAGCTACTCAATTATGAAGCAATTCACTTTGAGTTAATTTCTGCCAAAAGGCAAAAAAATGGGCGCCCCCTAGGGGGTGACACAGTTGTTTGAGTTGACGAAGTATCAAGACTAGTGGGCTATGGTATTGTTGATGACCTTTGAATAAAGAGTTTGTTTGAAATGTCTTATTTGTATCCAAACCTGTGAAAACATTGGGGATTTGAACACATCCTCGTAGAACATACACTCTTTGTTTAGAATAGGCAAAATTGGTTGTCTTTTTCTTGTTGTGTTTGCAAATTATAGTTTCAGAAAATCATACATCAAAATCAAGCAAGTATTGACAAAATTCCAAAAAGGCCAAAAATAGAACAAATAGAGCAGTTTAGCACGTAGGAGCAATCTCCTAGCTCATCTGGAGCATACTTTAGCATGTACCAACCAAAACATAGCGCACTAACCCTTCCAAATAGGGCATAGAAGTATGAAAATTTGGCAAACCTTTTATTAACGCTTTGTTCTACCATATTAGCGCTTTGAAGCATCAGCCTAGCGCATTGGGGCAAACCTTAGTGCTTTGAATCCAAACTCTAGCGCATAGCTAGGACATATTAGCGCATAACCATCCCTATCAAAACAAAATTCAAAACTTTGTGTTAGCACGTAACACAAGCAGTCTAGCACATAGGTGGCTTTGAATAGCACATCTGGATTACAAAGTAGCGCATCTAGTCTTAGCGCATAGGTAAAACTTAGAAAAATAGAGAGAGAACTGAGCATTTTTGAAAAAAAAATTCATCAATCTTGGATACCCTTTTGGATCCTTAGTCAAACTCACCAATCAAAACTTGAACCAAAATATCAAGGAAATATTCCAACAATCAAGCAAGTTATTCTTAGAACAACATTTAACAAAATCCAAAACTAGCTAGGGGTAAAACTTTCTCTGATCAAAATTAGGTAACATCATCACATTGATCAAAAGGTCTGCCAACTAAATGGATTCCATCAACTAAACATACCTAGTTTAAACTTAAGTTGTCAAATCGAGTCTCCATATCAGGTAACTCTTATTCCATATCATTTGACGCACTTTGTCGTGGGGGGGCATCTAAACCTCCGCTTGATAAAGTAGGCTTAAGTTTTCAAACAAAGTATCTCAATCCAAACAAATCAAAGGAAACCATTGATCACTCATGTATGACCACTCCTCATATTTTGAGAAGAAAAAGTCTTCATCACAAAACTAAGTTGAAGAAATGACAACCTAGTTCGTAGAAACTTGCCAAATGGAATAGATTTCTCTATATCAATCGCCAACTTTTTAAATCATATCGCACCTTTCTCCATCATATGCGGTTGTATCTTCAAGACAAGTCAAATGAATTTGATGAAGAACTATTAAGAAGTAGAGCCTTTTGCCAAAAATTAGCATTCAGTCAACGCTTGAATCGTGGAGGAAATATCAACCCCGCTTTCTTCCCAAAAGTCTGCATCACTTATAACATAGCTCGATTTGAACCACCAACCCTCGAACAACATGAAGAAGAGGAGCTTTTCCCCTTTCTCATGGAAAGTTTCTACTAGATGCCCATTGTCACTCATTGTCAATGGAACAAGCAAAGTGAACCGCAACCAGAGTCCAGTATGGGTCGAAGATTATCAAACCCGTTCGATTGTACTGAGCTTGAGGAAATGAAGATCACTGAGGAGCTTATTCAAGAATGTCAAGAAAACCCCTCATTCCAAAAACTCATGGAAAGACTCATAGAAGCTGACAAATAAAAATACATGCTCATTCTAACAAGCAAAGGAGTTAGACTTCCTAAAGACTTCGATACTGAAATATTTAGAAGAAGGTCTCAAAATTACGCTTATCAAGAACAACAGAGAGAAGAGGAAATGCATGACCCTGAAAACATACCTGAACAACAAAACATACCTGAACAACATCACATACCCGAACACACCCATGACCAAACTAGGGATAACGAAAGAGATGAACCTTTTCCTCTGCAAACAAATGCGCCCATGGTTACTCTAACACAACAAATTGAAATTTTGCAAAGAAAAATGCAAGACATGCAACAGGGGACCACAGTATGATACTCCTTAAACAAAATTTGTCCTTACCCCTTTGGCAGGAGATTAAACATGATACCCTTTCGCTCAAATTCAGACATACCAAAATATGACAAGTATGATGGTAAAAGTGATCCCCGAGATCATGTTTGGGAATTTTGCACCATAAGCCTAGAATTAGCTCATGATGACACTTACCTAATGAGGCTATTCCCAAGAAGTTTAGGAGGGCAAACAATGGAGTGGTTGTCTAAAATAACACCTCCCATCAGATCCTTTAATGAATTGGTAAACAAATTTATCACACAATACTCCTATAATATCCAACACGCAATCACAATGTTGGATGTATGTAATACCAAATAGAAAAACAAAGAAACATTTATGGTGTTTCTACAATAGTGGAGACATATGGTTTCAAGGTATCCTCGAGATGTGCCTAAAAAGGAAAAGATGGAAATCTTTATCGACAATTTAAATACCGAGATGAGTTATCAACTCAAGCTCCAATGCATCCCATCTTTTGCAAAACTAATCGAGAACGGCATTCAAGTAGAGGAAGCCTGCATCAAGAAAGGAACTCTAAAATTCTTTAAGGAAGGAAATAACTCCTCAAACTTTAACAACCAAAATAACAACACTGTAGGAAAATCCAGATTGTGGACCCGAAAAAAAATGTTCATGAAGGAGGAGTTGACGCTAATGATATGAAGTCCAAACAACTAGTATTGGCTTTATCAAGTAATCCTCAGGCTACCAAGATTCAAAAGGGTGTTAATTAAGGCACTAACACTTATCCACCAAATACCAATCAAGGAACTTCAAATACAAATATGAACAATTCCCAAGGCAACAACATTAATTGAGGAACTAACCCAAATCCAAGGGGTAACACCAATAATTTCCCAAATAGATACATTTACACACCATTGGGGTGATCCTTGGAATTAGCATTCTGAGAACTCTTGTAAACAAGATTATCACATTGCCAACCATAATCAAATTTGAACCCCAGGTAAAACCACCTTGGTGGAATGACTCACACTTTTGTGATTTTCATCAAAACAAAGGATATCAAACAAACGATTGCATGAGGCTTAAAAAGATTGTTCAAGACATGATTGATAGAGGTGATTTAATGGTCGATGGTCTCAAAACAAATGGTGATCATGACACATTTAAAAATCCTCTTCCAAATTACAACAAGGAAGGAGCTTCATCATCAAATGATACCAGAGGAGCTCGCATAAATCATGTATACAATAACATCATCAATCATATATCGACAGATGACAACCAAGTAAATGTCATTAAAATCAAAGACAAACATGAATATGAGTCGATCAATGTAACCACCAAAGCTCATAAATATGTCTTGAAAGGACATACATCAACATCAACCACTATCCCCAAGACTCAATATGATATGGTAAGTCAATAATGGAAAACTCTTGCTCAGATATCCATACTCGAGTTGCTCAAACTCTTGCCAAAACATAAGGACATATTGGAACAAGTGCTAGTTGAAACAAATGTACCTCAAGATCTAGATATTGACAAATTTCAAGCCATGGTGGCTCACATGACAGGGCCTCATAATCTCACCTTTTCCAAACATGATAATATCTCCTTGATCCATCCACATAATACTCCCCTTCATATTGAAGTCTTAATCTATAAACATCGAGGTAAAAGAGTATTAATAGATGGAGGAGTTGGTCTCAATATCTGTACCTTAAAACTTATCTGTGCATTAGGCTTCTCTGAGCAGTGTATTCATCCACACACAAAAAATCACCATCAAGGCATATGATAATGAAGAAAGATCATCCAAGGGAATAGTAATACTACCTATTCAGGTAGGACCGATACAAAGAGACACTATGTACCAAGTCTTAGACATAGACAACATACAATATTTTATTGGGTCATCCTTGGATACATGAAATGCAAGCAGTACCATCAACTTACCATCAGTGTGTCAAATTCCCATATAATGGGCAAGATATTTCCATCTCGGTGGATAATAACCCCTTTCAGCATTGCAATGCTATGGGGGAAGCCCAAGACAGCCTAGTTCCACACAACAGGGAAGCCCAAATTTCCTCAGCACCAAATCATCATCAAGAAAAGCTTAAAACATTATCCATGGATTTCAAACAAAAGATGAAAATCAAAGAGCAAGGCATGGGAGAATACTCTTTCGAACCTATGTGCTTATTCAAATTACCAACATCACCAAAATCTCATGGGCACCCTTCTGCATCGACACATCAAGAAACACAACCCATCACCAAGTTTGATGGCTAATTTATCCAATTGGGCACACTAGCACATGAATCAGAAGAGAAAGACATCCTTAGTTGGCTATACAAGGATGAGGAAGAAGTCTGAGTTGCTACTCTGGAGATAGCCATACCAACACAACAGTTTGGAAAAGGATTCTGAATCATGCAAAGGATGGGATACAATGGTAAAGGACCTATAGGCAAGCATCAAGAAGCCATCACAAAACCACTAGACCCTCCTTCACAATTTTCTAGAGACAAAACAGGACTAGGTTATGGACACAACCTACCCCCAAGGAAAAAAATGAATAAATATTAAAAACCTCAGTGGAAAGCAAAGAAGAAATACAACAAGGACTCATGGCATGAGGCACTACACCAAGCAATAGGAACAATAAAGAAAGAGAGAGAAAACCAGGAAAAAGAAAAATGACAAGAGGAGTTGGCCATTCAAAGAGAAGAAGCATCTATGAGGAAGTACACCATGTTCAGGAACCCATTCAAAGCAAGGTGGAATCACCTCCTAAAGAAATTACTACTCTCCAAGGAGAAACAGTATATGAACAGATGCAAAGAGTACAAGCAGATTCTAATACAGAATCAAAGAAAATGACAAGACTAGTATCAATTATCAGGGATCTCTTTTCACCCTACAACATACCTGTCCATAGCACTGAAAGACTCTAGGACAATACTTCTAAAACTGATTCTAATGACTATGAATGGGATAGTTGTTCAAATGTTACTGAAGATATACCTGAAGGTGCTATTCATGCACCCCTTTCTCATGAAGGACAAGGCACAAAGTCTAGACTACTTGAATTTGGTCCACAACATATCTATGAACCTAAGGAAAATGAGCAACAACACTACAAGCAAGTCTACATAGAAGATGATACCATCGAAGACCTCGACAATATCATTAACTTATCCAATATCCTAGACAACCTTAATAATACCTCTATCATGACACTTACCACAACTAACCTCGACCCACCCAATGAGTCTTAACCGCTCATATTTCCTGATCTCATAGACTGGGATGAACCTGAACACCATGACATACCTATTTTCCCAGATGATGAATCCATTGTCCATTACGTATGTACTATCCACCCAAAAATAGACTCTACTAGCAAACAAAATAACGGTATCTGCAATAGGGAGGGTGCCAAGTCTCGCAGTCGCAAAAATGAAAGAAATAAAGGATCTAATGCTGAAAACCAGTCAATGGCAGCACTAGAGCACAAAAATGTCAAAATAAAGGATGCATCTAAGGGTGAAAACTTTTTTAAGGCACCTAAGGATGGGAGACTTGACACTCTTCTTGAACACTATTAGGAGCAATCACCCATATTGATTGAGCCCACTCAATCAATCAACATTGGTACAAAAGAAGCAACTAAAAACATACACCTAGCAGAATCTCTAACAAAAGAAGAAAAACCAGGGTTTATCAGATTCTTCAAAGAAAAGCAAATCAATTTTGCTTGGTCCTATGCAGATATGCCTGGAATAGATCTAAACTTAATCATGCATCATTTATCTATTTCTCCAGGAGCTAAGCTAGTCAAGCAAAAATTAACAAAGATGAATCTGTATGTGGCATTAATGGTCAAAGTTGAACTAAAAAGTTATTAGACGTCAGATTTATTCGACCTATAGACTATGCTAAATGGATTTCCAACATTGTGCCAGTTTCAAAACCAGATGGAAGCATCAGGATATGCATAGATTTTAGAGATGTTAACAAAGCCTATCCAAAGGATGACTTTCCTTTTCCCAACATAGACATAATTGTAGACCTCATAGTAGGCCATGCAATGCTATCATTAATGGACAATTTCTCTGGCTATAATCAAATCAAGTTAGCTCTAGAGGATCAGGATAAAACAGCATTCACCTATCCTTGGGGAATGCATTGTTGGAATGTCATGCCTTTTGGCTTGAAGAATGTTGGGGCAACTTATCAAAGAGCAATGATGACAATCTTTCATGATATGATGCATACCTTCACGGAGGACTATGTGGATGATTTACCCAGGCAGAACATATGGGCATATTAGATAAAAAAATTCAAAGATTGGAGAAATTCCAAATTAGGCTAAACCCTAATAAGTGTGTCTTTGGGGTGACATCAGGCAAATTATTAGGCTACATTGTGTTAGCAAAGGGCATTGAAGTAGATCCAGTGAAGGTACAGGCTATCATGAAGATTCTACCTCCCAAGAACATCAGCCAACTCAGATCTCTACAAGGATAGATACAGTCTATCAGGCGATTCATAGCCCAATTAGCAGATAAAAGTCTACCATTCAATAATTTTCTTCATAAAAACATACCATTCAGATGGGAAGCCAAGTGTGCAGAATCGTTCTATCAAATCAAGCAATACCTAATGAACCCACTAGTTCTAGTACCACCAATAGCAGGGAAGCCACTTATTCTCTACATATCAACAATGGACATATCATTGGGGGCATTGTTAGCACAAGAAGATCAAGAAGGCAAGGAATGAGCTATCTATTACATTAGCAGAACATTAAATGGATATGAGCTGAATTACACGTTCGTTGAGAAGGCTTGTCTAGCTGTGGTATTTGCCTCTCAAACTTTCCTCCATTACATGCTAGCTCACACAATCAAGCTAGTAGAAAAAATTGATCCTCTCAAGTATTTACTCAGCAAAGCAGCTCTTATAGGCAGATTAGCTAAATGGGTCATGAATCTCAGTGAATTTGATATCTAATACATAGAGCGTCGGGCTATCAAGGGACAAGTAATTGCATATCAATTATTTGAAGCACCACTACCAAATAAGAAACCAATGGAGGTCGAATTTCCAGATAGGGATGTCCTTACTGTTACCCTCAAGAAATGGACCCTATACTTTGATGGTTCCTACACTCAACATGGCTCAGGTGTCAGCATCTTGTTCGTCACTCCTGAAGGACACACCATTCCAAGATCATATAGACTCATGTTTCCATGCACAAAGAACATCACTGAGTATGAAGCATTGGTCACAGGAATCAAAATGGTCGTGGAATGGAAAAATCATGGAATTGAAGGTCTATGGCGGTTCCCAACTGGTTATAAATCAAATCAACAATGAATATCAAACAAAGGATGACAAGTTGTTGCCATACAAAAGAATGGTGGATGACTTCAAACAGTATTTTGTACACATCACCTTCGAGAAAATACCAAGGTTGGACAACAGAGTAGCCAATGCAATGGCTACTATCGCTTCACTACTACAAATTCTAGAGTAACAAAGTCGTTATGAGTTTCTGGTAGAGCAACTGTTTTCCCCAGCCTATGACAATTTTGCATCCCATGTTATCTATTCCTTAACTAGTTCAGACTCTCCTTTATATAGGAAAATCTATGAGTATCTTAAAACCAATACCCTACCCATTGACCTATCTTGAAATCAAAAACACAACTTTATCCAACAAGCCGCTCGTTATACCTTAACTACTGATACCCTTTACCGTCGAGGTCTAGATGGTACTATTCTTCGTTGCCTTGATCATAATGAATCTGACTCTTCTTTACATGAGCTTCACGAGGGTATCTATGGCACACATTCAAGTGGTCCTACTCTCGCTAAAAAACTTTTGAGAATGGGATATTACTAGCCAACAATAGAGAAAGACTTATCAATTTGCAAAGAAATGTCCTAAGTGCCAAATCCATGGCAACCTTATTCATGCACTAGCACAGGAATTACAGTGATTTACAACATCTTGGCCTTTCTATTAGTGGGGACTTGATCTAGTAGGGAAAATACATCCTTCCTCTTCAAATGGACACAAGTTCATTATCAAAACCACAAAGTATTTTACAAAAAGGATTTAAGCAGTCCCAATGACCACAGTAAATGGAAAACAAATTGCCTCTTTTATTCTCAATTACCTAATTTGCAGATATGGCATCCCCTGTTCTATTATAACAAATAACAGGCGTCCCTTCAAAAATCAGGATGTATGAGAATTATGTGAACAATTCAAAATCCAACATCATTTTTCTATACCTTACTACCCACAGGGGAATGGTCAAGCAAAGGCATCAAATAAAATAATATTGAAAATCTTAAAGAAGACAGTAAATGATGCAGGAAAGGATTGGCATGTGCAACTCAATCTGGCACTTTGGGCATACAGGAATAGCATCAAAACACCTACAGGAGCTATACCATATTCATTGGTGTAGGGATCAGAAGCAATTTTACCTCTTGAGGTAGGAATTCCATCACTCGAGGTATCTTTAAAAGGCCTCATTCCAGATGAGGAGTATCGGGTCAACAGACTGCAAGAACTCGAGCTTATGGATGAAAATGCCAACATGCCTATAATAATCTCAAAGTATACCAACAGCGCATGTGTAGAAGCTACAACCACAAATTCATCCCTAGGATTTTTAAAGTCGGTGATCTCGTACTCAAAGAAAATCCTAGAAATCAACAGGATCGAGAAAAGAAGGGGAAATTTGAGCCTAACTGGTTGGGTCCCTATGCCATAATATCGGCCTATGGATCAGGTCCCTATCAGCTTACAACTTCAGAAGGTGATGTGCTCGATGAACTAACCAACAGCATCCATCTGAAGAAATTCTATACTTGTGTAGCGTCCTAAAATTGCGACACTTGCAATTTCAACCGCATTTGGGTCTTCACGAGGGCGACGCAACACTGAACCTGAATGGAGACCCCGAAACTTGCTCATGACATCAAAAACTGCATTTTTCCAGCACCCTGGCCTGATCCTCCTTGCACCCTACTGTCCCGGGAGGTGGGACCAGAGCGCCCAGTGCCCTGGTCCTTCAGGACCAGGGCCCCCAGCGCCCTGGTCCCTGGCCCTATTTTGGGCCCGGTCTCCTATGGGACTTCGGGCCTTTTTGTTTGCAAATTGGAAAATAACATTTCCTGGTCGGCCTAAGGTCGGGAAAATCAGTCTTTTAACCCTAATTGGCAAGTATATAAACTACTTTTCCTCTCTCATTTTGGGGAGGATGGAAAAAGGTGAAAATGATATTCAAACATTCAAGCATTCAAGCATTCAAGCATTCCTTCAAGCACTTGATCATTCTAAGTCTCCATTCAAGGCTAAGTGTTGCATTCAAGACAAGGATTCAACCATTGAAGAGGAGATCACTTCCAACACATTACATGCTACAACATACAACACACAACATACAACAACATCTATACCTTCGCATATAAGGATACAAACATCCTTACAACAAGGTATTAGTACTTGTTTTACATTACATTTACAGCATTTCTCATTTCTTGGTTAATTCCAAAACCGGGGTTTGACCTAAAGGCAAACCCCTCATCCCTAACCCCCCAATCGTCCTCTCTTTTCTGTGTGTAGGTTGCAGGTACGCGGCTATAATTGAAGATCTGGAATCCTTGTGCAGAGACGAACAGATCCCCCTTCGTTTCGCGGATTTTTCGGAGGACCGTGTGCACGCCGGGCGCCATCGTCCTGTCAACTTTCACTCAAATTTGCAGAACAGCACCGTCTCAACATTTTACTGCTAATTCCAGGTCCGCAGCTTCATATCATATCCCTAACTCAGTTTATAAGCGAATCTTTCTCACTTTCTATGCATTCCTAGTTCAATCTTTCTATCTACATTCTTTACAAAAAAGGGTATCCTTGCTATCACAACCCTTGAAACTCATTTAGAATCCAATCTTGCATTGCGTGGGATTGGATCTTGTGGGTTTCAACCCCTCTTTTGAATGTAAAGTCTCCCCTAAGTGAAAACCATCAACCCTAGTGACTCTCCCTTCTCTCTCCTTGGAGTTAGGGAGGGGAGAATGACTAGGGTTCGATTTTTCCGCTTTACATTTTGGTGAACCCGACGTGAACATCCTTTCTGATTATTCATGGTTAGATCTGAAAATTTGATTCCTTGGTTACATTTCCATGTTTGATCTTTTGCAAAATTTTAGAGGTTAATTGCATTAAAACCCTAAATTTTCTTTTTGCAAATTGAACTTGTGAAATGTTTAATTATTAATGCTTATTTCAGATCTGCCCTTCTATTACAAATTATCAATTCATATTTGTGCTTCAATTTTGAAAATTAAGTGGTTAAGTGTCAAAACCCTAATTTTTGAAACCCTCTTGATTCAACCTTTGTCCGACAATTTCACTGATCAAAACATCTCCAAATCAGCTGTAACTTTGGATTCCGCAATAAAATCATAAAATCTTTCATCCTTGAAAATTTGGAAAAAAGTTGCGAGGATCGTGTGCACTCCGAGCGCCATCGTCCCCGACATTTTTTCCGAAATTTCGGGAGCAAGATCTTACTATATTTTCCTGCTAAAATCCAGAATTTTGGCTGATTTTATCAATTCTAACACTTTCAAAATTACAGTCAAAGTTGGTCTTGTGATTGCTTGGTTTAGGGCTCCTAATCATTCAAAAATCATTGAAATTGAAATTTTGTATCAAAATTGTGTTTCTTACTGTCCTAAATCTGAAAAGTGTGTTAGCATTCATTCGAAATTTCAGTGATTTATTCAAATTTTTGCAATTTGTGACTTTTGAAATTAAGTGCTTAATTACAAAAACTTTGATTTCCGCTTTCAAAATTAAATTTTGCTTGAAATTGAGTCAACTTTCAAATTTCAAAACTTGCATTGTTGTTGGTATTCCCTCTAAAATCATAAAATTCAAAATTTCAGTTGCCCTCTCTTTTTCAAAATTCAAATTTTGCGTTTTTCGACAATCTTGGTAGGGTTCAATTTTGAAATTGCAACTTTAATTTGGCCTATCTACAGATCGTAAAATCACTCAATTTTTTCAGGTTAGCTGTAAAATCATCATAACTTTCATCCCTGCAAATTTTGAAAAAAGTTGCGAGGACCGTGTGCACTCCGAGCGCCACGGTCCCAGACATTTTTTTTTCTGAAACTTCGGGAGATTGTCCTGATTGTATTTAACAGCTTAAATCTAGAAGATTGGCTGGTTTTACTGAAATTTGCTACCTCTAAAATTCAAAATCTCTCTCTCTCTCTCTAGTGCATGAGTTTTACAACAATAAGCCCTACTTACACTATTCCCGTTAGACGAAGCCTTAGAATTAAGTCTTTCCAAGGTTTAATTACTGAGGAGATGGAACCTAATTTGAATGGTCTTTTTAACGAGGACATGGGTAATTCCTCTAATCCTCCTAATGATGAAGAAGCTCTCCATGAGGTTTCTGTAGAACAACTTGCGAAATTGGATAATCAATTTGACGATTTTCGACAGTGGATGTCTCAAGAATACCCTGATAGTCAAGCTCTTCCTTTAATTGAGGGTCTAAAAGGTATGCTTCAAAGTGATAAGAATGGAATTGATATTTTGCGTGGTATTGCACACATTGTGGATTCAAATGTGATGCCTATGAAAAGTTGTGCCGAAACCTTAGGTTATACACAACCTCCTACTCAAGTCAATCATTCTATTCCTTTGATGACTTCTATTGCTAGCATACCTACTTTTACATCAAACATAATGACTACTTCAACACAAGACATTCCTCCTATGATCACTAGTCATGGGGGCAATCCTTCTTCTTCAATCAACTCTCTTCCTTCATTCAATCCAACTTCTTCATTCATTCCTTCAATGAGTGTCCCTATTATATCACCACAAATGAACATGACACAAGGGGGAAATTCATTTAACCATTCCATTCCTCCTTGTAGTGTTCCTCCTTTCCAATCATCTCCTATGACTAACTATCATAGTGTCCCACCACCATACTCTCTACCTTCTTTCAATAACATAACACATCCATCACAATCTAACACGTCTAATATGAACTCTTCGACTGAAGCGACCATTAACAATCTTGCACAAACTGTCTCTTCTTTACAGCGACAAATTGCCTCTATGAATCAATCTAAGTTTAGTGTGCCCACATTTGATGTTGCGAGCCCACTTTCTCTTGATATTGTTCGAGCTATCCCCCCTAAACATGTTGAAATTCCACATTTGGAGCTTTATAATGGTAAGGGTGATCCTCTAACACATGTTAAGACCTTTCAAACAATATGTACTGATTTTGCTTATGACCAAAGGTTGCTTGCAAAACTGTTTACTAGAACATTAAGAGACAAAGCCCTATAATGGTATTGCTCGTTGCCTTCCTATTCTATTACTTCTTTCAAACAACTTGCAAATGCTTTCATTCAAAAATTTCAAAACAATATAAGTCCTAAAGTTACTTTGATTGATTTAATGCATTGTAAACAAGGTGTTAAAGAAAAAGTGACTGATTTCATTGGTAGATATAAGCATTTGTATGCTCAAATTTCTTTTCGAGTGCCTGACAATGATATTCAAAGAATCTTCATTTCTAATTTACAAAAATATATTAGAGAAAAACTCATGTTTTCTGAGTTTACTTCTTTCCAACAGTTGTGTGCAACTCTTCACCATTATCAACTGACTGTGAGTCAAATGGAACAATCACATCCTATGGCTCCGAGTGATAAGGGTGATAGCAGTCAACAACCATTTGGAAAGTTTAAACCGAACAGAGATTCTATTAAATTCAATGAAAACATCATCAACAACAATGTGAATGCAGCATCAGGTGTGTCTCCTATTTCTAAGTTTTTCAAGAGAGAAAGAAAGTTTACTCCTTTGAATGAATCATTGAATAGTATCATGAATAAGTTATTGGAACAAAATGTGCTTACTCTTCCTCCTATAAGGCAAATCGATCCTGCAAACATTAATTCACCCTATTTTGATAACAAATCTTTTTGTCAATTTCATCGTCAACCTGGGCATGATACTGAAAAATGTTTTGCTTTAAAGGGGAAAATTCAAGATTTGATTGATAATAATACTATCTCTGTTTCTGGTGTGAATGATAAAGGCAACAAATCTGTAGCTCCTCCTAACGAAAATCTTTAGATTTTTACTGATCCATTGCCTTCTCATACCTCTAATGCGATTGATACTACTGATTCCTCTGTCTCACCTGATGATCTCATGTCTATGACTCCGAATGTGATTAATTTTGTGGAGCAACAGAAAATCCCTAAAGAACCTTCCATCACATTTGATTCCAGTGAAACTATCAGGGCACTTGATGGTCCTTTATATATAGTTGCAAAAGTCAAGAACACACCTTGCCATGGAGTGCTTATTGATCCTTCTTGTATGGTTAATGTCATTACTGAAGAATTTCTTTTTACTTTGCAATTGAATCAAGTTATCTATGACAAAACAGATGTGGTTGTGAAACTATTTGATGCATTTTCTTCTCCTGCAATTGGTTCTATTACATTACCTATTGAGGTCCATAACAAATCCCTTGATGTGAACTTTGCTATTATTCCATCTTCCGAACAATTTCGTGTGAAGCTTGGCTATCCTTGGCTATCTTCCATGAAAGCTATTGCTTCTCCTATTCACAAGTGTTTGAAATTTCCCCATAATGGTGAAGTTGTTACTGTCAATCATAGTCTCTTTAAACTAGCTGAAAGAACTTCTAGCGTTCCTATTGATTATTTTTGGCCTAAACAATTCCAATCTCTTCCTTCACGAAGTGATCATCTTTTCAAATCTTATCAAAAGTGGAAAACAAATATGATCCTATCTCTAAGTGAACCTAGAACGCCCAAACTTGACATTCCTATCATTCTTGAGAAGGAAGTTCTTCCTTTGAAAGATAAAACTAATGTCTTTCCTCAAGAAGATTCCCAACCCATCCCTATGGATGTGACAATTTCTATATCTAATAAACTTCCTAAAAGTAGACCTATCCCTCCTCGTCATGATGGACTTGGTCTCCTTCCTAAACCAAATATTCCTCCCTTATATGGAGCAGTTCCTCCTCCTTCCTCTTATGGAGAGAAGAGACCTTCCTCTTCTCCTATTGTTCAACCTAAGAGACCACAACCTAAACACCCAAGTGATAAGGATGAGAACATTCCTCCTCCTCAATCTCCTAATCTTCCTACTAAGACTAGACGAAATCGTTCTGCACGTGAACGCCAATGAAAGCGTCGTCTTAGAGCTCAGGCAGCTGCTTCTCAAACTTTGCAATCCCCAAAAACACCTTCAACAAGCATTATTCCATTTTCTCCTCAACTGGAAATTGAGCCAAAATCTCCTAAACATAAGATGCATGATGGTCTTGATCCTGTGCGAGTTAAAGATCCTATTTTTATAAATCTTGATGATGATATAGATGAAAATGTTATTCATGATGAAAATGTTACTTCTTTACATTCTAATAGTGAATATGAACATGTTGATGTTGATAATTATCTATCTAATGAATTTTCTAAAAAACTTATCCTAGCTCCTAGACAAGAACAACGTGGCTCGGAACAAGAACATAGCCCTTGTTTGGATCTTGTGATAGCTCCATCTGTTGTGTTGGATGTTCCTCCTCTAGCGTGTTCCCTACCTTCCCAAAACATTGATCAGCAAGATCGGGGGGTAGATGACGTGCTAGACTAGTTTCATTAGCATAGCAAATTCTCTCCTCCTCTCTTTTGTTAATTCTTCTATATGTTACTCTCATTCTTCTATTTGTTGTCCTTAGTGTTGTCTACTTGAGGACGATGCAAAGCATTGAGATCTCTCGATCTCTCTCATGTTGACTCAAAAGACACATGTGTTCCCTTCTTCTAGGTGACCTTCCTTGATTGGGGAATGAAGAACAATTATGCATACATACATATGATATACATGAATTATCATATAGCATACTGACCCCTCGGAAAGTGAAGTCACCTTGTGCTTTGTGTTTTGTGTCTATTATCCTTGGGCTTATCTCACACTTGGGGGCTAAATCCTTGTGATAACGTGCTCCTTTCCTTTCTCATTCTTATATGTATCACTACCTTAAAGCAATCACCCCTGGTGAGGTGTGTGCGATCGCTTTAACGTAGGGGGGCATACATCCCGTTCATATCTTTTCAAGATACTTGAAAATTTCTTGGCAAATTTAGCCTTGCCTTGAAAATTTTTGATATCTTTCTTGCATGACTCATAGTGAGGGAACCTTACTACTAACAGTCATGGTTCTCCCTCGTGATCTTCCCTTTTACTTTGTCAATCAGATTTGTAAGATCCTTAGTCCACTGGGCCCTTGGTGTATCTTGCCTCCTTGACCTAGTGAAATTTTTTCAATGTTGTTTCCTTGTACTTTACCGGAAGTATGAGCGTACGCTTATACTCCCGCTAAAGTGGGGGCTAAATGTAGCGTCCTAAAATTGCGACACTTGCAATTTCGACCGCATTTGGGTCTTCACGATGGCGACGCAACACTGAACCTGAATGGAGACCCCGAAACTTGCTCATGACATCAAAAACTGCATTTTTCCAACACCCTGGCCTGATCCTCCTTGCACCCTGTTGTCCCGGGAGGTGGGACCAGAGCGCCCAGCGCCCTGGTCCTTCAGGACCAGGGTGCCTAGCGCCCTGGTCCCCCAGGACCATGGCGCCCAGTGCCCTGGTCCCTGGCCCTATTTTGGGCCCGGTCTCTTATGGGACTTCGGGCCTTTTTGTTTGCAAATTGGAAAATAACATTTCCTGGTTGGCCTAAGGTCGGGAAAATCAGTCTTTTAACCCTAATTGGCAAGTATATAAACTAGTTTTCCTCTCTCATTTTGGGGAGGATGGAAAAAGGTGAAAACGATATTCAAACATTCAAGCATTCCTTCAAGCAATTGATCATTCTAAGTCTCCATTCAAGGCTAAGTGTTGCATTCAAGACAAGGATTCAACCATTGAAGAGGAGATCACTTACAACACATTACATGCTACAACATACAACATACAACATACAACAACATCTATACCTTCGCATATAAGGATACAAACATCCTTACAACAAGGTATTAGTACTTGTTTTACATTACATTTACAGAATTTCTCATTTCTTGGTTAATTCCAAAACCGGGGTTTGACCTAAAGGCAAACCCCTCATCCCTAACCCCCCAATCATCCTCTCTTTTCTGTGTGTAGGTTCCAGGTACGTGGCTATAATTGAAGATCTGGAATCCTTGTGCAGAGACGAACAGATCCCCCTTCGTTTCACGGATTTTTCGGAGGACCGTGTGCACGCCGGGCGCCATCGTCCCATCAACTTTCACTCAAATTTGCAGAACAGCACCGTCTCAACATTTTACTGCTAATTCCAGGTCCGCAACTTCATATCATATCCCTAACTCAGTTTATAAGCGAATCTTTCTCACTTTCTATGCATTCCTAGTTCAATCTTTCTATCTACATTCTTTACAAAAGAGGGTATCCTTGCTATCACAACCCTTGAAACTCATTTAGAATCCAATCTTGCATTGCGTGGGATTGGATCTTGTGGGTTTCAATGCCTCTTTTGAATGTAAAGTCTCCCCTAAGTGAAAACCATCAACCCTAGTGACTCTCCCTTCTCTCTCCTTGGAGTTGGGGAGGGGAGAACGACTAGGGTTCGATTTTTCCGCTTTACAACTTGAGTGGTCTAATGCACGTTAAAAGTGAAAAATATATTAAAAAAAATCAAAAAATAACAAAAATAATAAAAAAATCAAAACAACAAAAGGTACAATAAAAACAAGTGGTGAAAACCTGGCAATGGGCTCTATTTGCGAGGGAACAGCTTCTCTATCTATCATTACTCATAACTTTTTTCATCTGAAGTCATAACTAATGGCCATCACCCAACACTTTATATGCAACATTATCCTGAACATACTTAGCGGAGTCACTGTCCTTTCTTATCTAAAGACCGGTTCATTATATCCCACCATGGCTTGGTAATCACTATACATATCCACATCAATCGGTATCTATAACTAGGGGCAACACTCATTTCACTTCAAGCAAGAATCGCAGCATGCCAAGCAAATTCTATCAAGAAAAAGCTCAACAGCCAAGAAAACAAAACACTGATCCAATTAACAACTTCAACGCACATGATGGATGATTTTCTGAAATATAATTTGTTTACATCTTGCATGAAGTTTTAAATATTTTTCATTTGAACTTTTTGAATTATTGGATCTCCTAAATTTTCTCAATGATGCATCGAGCTAGAGGAAGTGGTCAGCGAGTCTGATAACTTTTTGGTTTTCTATCTATGGGGCTATCACTTGTACTATGCAAATTTTGTCTTGAGACTTGATTTGAAACATATCACTGTAGACATTGTTCCACTTTGCACATATAAATAGTTCAATCTTGTCTCTTTATACACAAGCAACACTCAGGTCATCTTGGTTCAATTATACCTCAATGCTTGTACCATCTTGCAATATCAAAAATAATGTAAGTTTTACTCAAGTCATTATGTTTCAATTATACCATTATGCTTGCATAAACTTCTAACATATCAAACTCTACATAATGATAAACAAAAACGGAGAAAAAACATGTGACTACACAGGTATGACAAACAATAGAATGAGGATGATCAATTAGTTGCATATCATTTTACAATTAGTTGCATATCATTTTACAATTAGTTGCATATCATGTTAGAATTAGTTGCATATCATGTTACAATTAGTTGCATATCATTTTACAAAAAGTTGCAAATCATATCATTATCTCACATCATTATTATACATCTCATTTTCAAGATACATCTCATATCATTATCTCACATCATTATCATACATCTCATTTTTAAGATACATCTCATATCATTATCTCACATCATTATCATACATCTCATTTTTAAGATACATCTCACATCATTATCATACATTTTCAAGATACATCTCACAAATCACCGCAATACATCATCATAATTTTTGCTTCTCACAATCAGGAATCACGCATTCACATCATAAAAGCATTGCATAAACAATAGAAGCATCACATCAATGCATAAATCGTCATCCATAAGCACATCACATGAGGATCGTAAATCAGTGTCATGTATATATCAAAAAAAAATAGTCAACATATACAAAGGATTTCATGTCTATCAAAATTCAACACAATGATCAAAATACAATAGAGACATGTCTCTCAGGTATGACTATCACCTGAGATTGACGGTCTCACAGCAGATATCCCAGCTCCTAGATCTTCGAGTGGATAACATCATGAAGGCCCTGTAACACCTCTGCTCTTTGTCCTTGACTGACTCCGAGCTGATCGGTTAGCAGTAAAACTAGGAGCCCTCTGCTCCTTAGGGATTAGATCCTCATATAGCTTCCTGTAGTACTCAACCACCATAGTCATGTATCGTATCTCCCTCGGTGTGTCTCTCATAGGGGGACCGATTGTTTCTCTCTGCAAGTTCCTCTTCTCAAGCTAGGCGCTCTATCATCGTATCTCGCTCTGTGGTATTCTGCGTAATCTGACACTGCTGAGCTAGTACCTGTGCTTGCAACTCCTACACTGTCACATGCAGCACTCGAATCTATGAATCCTGTTGATGCGAGGGTACCTTGATCTAAACTGGTACCTAGGTGGTAATGCTAACTATAGTTGTCCTAAGCCCCAGTGGAGCTAACACATGTGATCTCCTCCACTGGGTCGGGCACCTAAACTCCTCTAAGCCACCCACAGATACTAGCACCTCGCCTACTCTACCAACCCCGCCAGCTCCAAGAACCAAACCTCCCCTACCTCCATCACCACTCGGTCATCTGACTAATCCAATATCTCCTCCCCTCCCTCTGTATCCTCTCCCATCTCTTCCTCTATCTCCCTATCTCCCTTTACCACCTCCTCTCCCATCTCCCCCGTCATCTCCTCCATCATCCCCATATCCCTCCTTCATATCCTCTCCCTCCTCTCTCCATCTTACTAGCCTCTCTAGCTGCTCATCCTCATCATCATCAAAGGAAGGAATCATCTATGTCAGATCTGATATCCGTGCCATGGCATGTGCCATGAAGTATGCTGCAAACTCCTCTGTCATCCCAACATCAACCACTCCAAACCTGTAATCCCATATCTGTCCAGCCAAATGCATATACTCCTCCACAGTCATTGCCCTATCAATAGTTGGACCCCACTCTAGCACATCCTATCTCCGATGAGCATATAAGCATGCTCCTTGTGGTACACCCTGTTGTCGACCATACTGTCATTGAACTCGGCTATGCAAGAACCTCTCAATGATAAAAGGCATCTGCCCAATCAGGTATCTCAACATATAAACATAGGGCATCTCTATCCCATTCTCCGCCCATACCTTGTAGTCCATATACGGTCTCCAGATGACCATATCAATATCATCCAACACCCTCCTCCAACGCTCTAGTTTTCCCAGCTTACGTTGGACAAATATACCTATATACCCATATGCATAGGCTTGACCAATCGGCTTATCCATATCTACAAGTGGCCTTGTTGTAGGAATGTGCTCCCAAGCCCACACTTGTAGTAATGTGACCCCGACTGATAAACTCGTGTATCCCAAATACACTACCTTGTGCAGCTCCCTATATAGGTGGGTTAACATAAGATATCCCCAAGCGAACCTACGTCCCTGTGTCACCACATCCTCCAATGCCACTCCCCAATCCACTACCAGTCCCTTCGACCTATGGTTAAGACACAAGAATCCACCTACAAAATCAGCCAGTACAGACGGTAGTGGAGCATAATCAAAATCTATGAAATCTTGCCAAGGGACCTCATATCTACAAATATAATCATCATGGAATATGCGGTGGAGAGCCTTTGTCCTGCCCTCCTCTGTCTACTCATATGGCAAAAGGGCTCCAATCACTAGAATCCATAGAATCCAATAATAGTCCTCAGGAGTAATTGTCATCTCACCAGTAGCCAAATGAAAGGTGTTCGTGTCACTGTGCCACCTCTCTGAAAAAACTATCAGTAAACCCTAGTTAATGATATATTGAGGCATGTCCAACAAAGAGGATAACCCACACCTATCAATAATATCTCTATCTGCCTATGTCAACCAAGGAATCAGAGACCATGGTCTAGGAAATCGCTCTCGGGACTGAAGTACACCAAGTCATTCCTGTAACAACAAATCATGTCCAAACATCAGTTCACACATCTATCTGATTTATCAAAATCAACACCAAATCAACTTGAAACAACGCAAATATCAAATCAAGTTCCATATCAAAATTCCAAATTCCATATCAAAATCAACACCAAATCAACTTAAAACAATGCAAGTATCCAATCAAGTTACATATCATAATTCCAAAATTCCATATCAACATCACCATAATATCAACTTGAAACAACAAAGCATCAAATCAAGTTCTATATCAAAAATCAAAATCCCATATCAAAAATCACAGTCCCATATCAAAATCAAAACAAGACCCATAACGTAAGCACATCAAAAATCCATCATATCAATAACCATATCGGAAATCATGAATCAGAACTCATATCAAATATCAAATTCAAGGTCAAAATCAAATTTTTATATCAAATGACGAATCATGATCATCATTCAATCAATCAGCTTGGCACTTCAACAACAAAAGCAATTTCACAATCTATCAAGACTCAAACATCATCACAGCTGGCACAAAATTGGCTAAAAACCCATCCCAAAGCACTGGCAGACACTTACCCCCTCCTAACCCATCTACCTCACTCACCCCCCACAATGCCTTAATCCAAAAACCTTTCTACCTATTTTTTCTTAAACCAAGCACCAAAATACTCACCCTACGTGCTAAGTTGCCACCCATGCGCTAGCTAAAGTCAGCTACACGCTAAAAACTTTACCCTACACACTAGTCTAACCCTATGCACTACCCAAATCTCTAACAACACTAACCTATTTTCCCTATGTGCCAAGTTTACACTATACGCTATTCAAATTTTCCACAGCACTATCTAAGAATCCCTATACGCTAGGTCAACCCTACGCGCTACCTGATCAACTCGGTGCACCACCATGTTAGCCCTACGTGCTATTCTATCCTATGTGCTACCCTAAACCTACGACATGCTACCTCAGGACTCCTAGATGGTAACTGATGGGTTGGGGTTTGGGATAGACTAGCCTAGTCTATGCTCTTGGATCCTTCCCTTGGATCACCTGGTGTTCTCTCCACACCCTAGGGTCTCTAGGACTTCCCTTGCTTGAGGAATCCCCTGACCTTGCCCAATCCACCCACCAATGAGTTGCAATGCTGCTCCTAAGGTCTCACCTACTCATGAGACTCAAAACCCCTTACTATGGCTTATAAGGGCTTGGCTTGATCCACACCTTCCAAGGTCTTAGCAAGGATAGGTTAGGTCTCTAACATGGTTTTTCCACCCATCCATGTGCCCCCAATAGGTTTCAAGCTTTCAACCCCTTGCCGATTTCACTATTTTGTGTTTTTGCCTACAAAATAGGGCTACAAGGATTTTGACCAATTAGGCCTCCTACCTGGTCCTTTAGGGCTCCCTCTCACAAACGATGCATAAACAACCCAAACTCCCAAAATGGACTACCATTCATTTGGAAAGGGCTCAAGGATTTCTCTAGTTTTGGGCCTCCAAGTGGTCGTACAGTGCCTAGGGTGAATTTTGGGGTTTTTAAGGGTTTTGTGAGGGTTTTTAAGGTCTATCTGGGTCACAGTAAATGTTTGTTGTTCTTGCCACCTTGTTTGGATTTTTGGAAGCTACTCCTTCACATTAATGATGTTTCACTCACCCCTCTACAACTCCTCCAAAGGAGGCACTCTCCTCTAACCAACCTTGCTCTCCAAGACCTCTACAACTTAACCCTTCCTAGTCGGGCATTGTCTAGTCTTGCCTAGGAGTGGGTCTTTGTTTGGCCTCCTTGCATTTTCAAGGGCCCTGCTTGTTTTGTTGTATAGTACAGGGTCTGAACTCTCATTCCCCATGGTTTCATGGTGGTTCCACAATGGGGAATGGAGTTATGCAGCCATTTACACAAACCATTCCAAAACTGGACAGTAAGGAGCAAATTCATAAAATAATTACAAACACACCTCCCTTACAAGTCAAAACCTAAGCTAAATGCTCAAAATGAGAGTAAGTACACCATACAAGACACTCCACATATTTTTGCATGCAAATCAATCCATTAATGATCTTTCTTTTCTCCTTTTGCGTCGACTGGCAACAAAATTGCAGTCACAGTCAAGTCAAATTGCTTGGGTCGTACAATGTCTGACATCCAACCCATTAACTTAGGGTTTGAAATTACTTATAATAAATTTTCCTTGGTTTGTGTGCCCATATTAAGGTTGTCCATGCTACATTAAGTATTTTGACCTCATGGTGGAAAAGTTGCTTGATAACTTTTAAAAGTTGTCATCCAACTTTTGAGCAACTTTCCCAATGTTGCTTTTCTTGAATCGTAGACCCACATTGGGCCAACCTAAGGACACCACCATGCTATGAGGGACCTCTAAACACCTCAAATGCACACATATCCCCTATTTCCAAGAAATCCTCAATTTTGACTCATGACCCTAAGACCTCAACTAGGACCATAGCTATGACCAATGAGCACATGGCCCTTTATTTTATATACAATGGCTTCAAAAGAAGCATAACACCAACAAAACAAAGAAGGAGGAAGAGCTTGGAAGGGTGCTCCTACACTAGTAACCTAGCTAAACCAACCTCGCGCACTATGTTTTCTATCATATGCGCTACAGAGTAAACCCTACGCGCTAAACTGAGAGTTTTGGAGGTCAAACATTGACAACATGATTAAAATTGACAAAACAGAAAGCAAAAACAACAAAATTAGGCTGACCTACAGGTGGACCATACGCGACGGGCCTCCGGTATCGATGAATGCACTTGAATCGGTACAAAGAATAGGGAATCGGCATCTTGTCACTCTCTAAGTGTCACTCTCGCAAAAGTCAAAAGGGTGCAAATAAAACAAATAAAATCACTTTTTAACTTTTTATAAGGTAAAAGTCAATTAGGGTTAGTAAGTGGGGCATGTATTTTGCTCATTTTTCTCACTTCAAACCCTATCAAACATCATTTTTTGGGAGATGAATCAATTACACAACGCATTCCACATGGTCCAAATTTTAAAATGCGATCAAATCAAAAACATTTATCCAATCAACAAATTTTCAAATATTTTGATTCATCTGCCGAGGAGACATCATCAATATCATTTATTAAATATGGGACATGACATCAACATCTCGCTATATGACATCATATCGATCAAGTTTTTCTTTGAATCAACATGTGCACACACGTCACTTCAAAGAGGGGCAAAATGTAGACGTATAAAAATGACCACTTTCCTAAGTGAATATTTAATATTCATTTTAACCTCATTACTCCATTTAATTAAATGAATTACTCAATTTTATTTAATTAAATCATTCACATTCATCTATTTAATTAAATGAATTACTCAATTTATTTTATTAAGTTCACCTAAGCCTTTCATAGCCTTTAATTAAATAAATCACTTTATTTAATTAATTTCCCTTTCTCCCCTTTTAATTAAATTTACATTTAATTAAATTGCTCATGGAAAATAAATAAATCTAATATATTTATTTAAATCCGCCACTTGCATTTATGCAAGTTGCATCTATTTTGTTAAAATAAAACAATTTATTTTAATTAAAATTACCCTCCATCCACTTGCATTCTCCTACATCTCCCACTTGCCTCTCTAAACCCCCCTTCTAGATTCTTCTAAATCACTTCTAAATTAGCCTAACCCATCTACTAAATATTGTCACATCCCTAAACAAAGGGAAGTCACTTCTCAAACCTTAAAAGTTTTTGAAAACCATTAAAGGCTTTATGTCTTCAACAAGTTAACCTTGAAAGTCTTCCAAACCATTAATGGTTAACTCAACCCTCTTGCATGATTAGAGACTTTATCTCTAGCTCAACCCTCATCTAACCCAAGGGTCTCATCAAGCATTCATTGCTTTGACCATGGTTATCCATTTAACCCTTGCACAAGACTTTACCCTTTGGGTAAGAGCTTTATCCATTGGGTAACCCTAGCCTAACCTTTACCCTTACCTCCCAAGGTAACCATGAGGTCTTCTGAAGCATTTAATGCTTCTTACATCTCCTCTCAAGTAGTCTTATGTTGACAATTGTCACCATTTCATTGGTGAGAATTGTAAACATGGATTGACAACTTTCAATCCTAGCCTTTGATAAGATCATCTAATCCTAACCATCCATTGCCCTATTTTTCCTATAAATAGAGCCCTTCTTCTCTCATTTTCATATCCAAGTTTCATGAATCTAAACTATACACATTTTTATAAAGCATTGAGTCTCTCTTTGAATATAAATCATCTAAACTGGCATTTTAGAAGTATTTCCTAACCATATATAGACTCCAAGGTATGGGCGGAGGATGGGCTAGAGATGCCCTATGTTTATATATCGAGATACCTAATTGGGCAGATGCCTTTTATCATTGAGAGGTTCTTGCATAGCCGAGTTCAGCGACAGTATGGTCGACAGCAGGGTATACCACAGGGAGCATGCTTATATGCTTGTCGAAGACAGGATGTGCCAGAGTGGGCTCTGATTGTTGATAGTACAGTGGTTGTGGAGTAGTATATGATTCTGGCTAGATAGATATGGGATTACGGGTTTGGAGTGGTTGATGCAAGGATGACGGAGGAGTTTGCAGCATACTCATTTTTATACATCTGCAATGCTATATTTTCTTTGTAGTTGAAACAGCTTAATTGTTTCCTATTCGAAGTGTAACTCTCTACCCTCTTTCTTATGTTAAATAAATGGCATCCTCCTAATATTCTAGGAGTGGACTTGCCAATAGTTAGATTTAGTTAGGAGTTTCTTTATTATAAATAAGTTTATATATCCCTTCTCAGGGATGTTGAACATTAGAAATTGTAATTTTTAGTTCTTCTATTGTAGAATAGTTTTTAGCAAATACCATGATGTAACAAGTGTTTTCAAATTAATAAGATAATATTCTAGTTTGCAACAGTAGTTGAGTTTTGTGAAGACTTGCTATGGGGGCCCACTTAGTAAGAATTCCACCCTTTGTATTTAGTAGTTATTTTCCTTCAGTATTTAGTTTGTTGTCCTAGTGGTTGACTATTCTTGCAGCCACTAGAAATCATCTTGTGATTGTTCCTATAGCCAAGGTAGATAGAGTAGTTTCTTTTCTACCTGCTATGGACTAAGTTCTTGTTCTTTCTGAATTTAAGGTATTTTTTATTCAATAATTTCAGTTATTACTTTTTCCATACACTTTACTTTCAGAAATGTTTTCTCTTTAGTAGAATGACTACAATGAGGACTTTAGTTCATATACTTTGTTGACCCATTTCAAGTATACACCCCAAGTTGATAGAGAAATTATCTTTCATGATGATCATATAACTACTTACTATGGATATCCAATCCCTAAGGCATGGCCTCAAATTCAAGTTATTAGAACCATTAAGAGAGACAAACACCCGACTCTCTCTTATACTCTCTATTTCCTCTGGTTGTCACCTCTCTCTCTCTCTCTCTCTCTCTCTCTCTCTCTCTCTCTCTCTCTCTCTCTCTCTCTCTCTCTCTCTCTCTCTCTCTCTCTCTCTCCCCTTTATAGGTCTATCCCTTATTTCCTCTCCACTTCTATACATCTCCATCCATGTCTCATTAGGCACCTCTCTTTATACCCCTCTATCTATATGTCCCCTCTCTCTCCCATATAGATATTTAACTTCTCTCACACCCTATAGGTATCTCACCTCTCTACCTATCCCCTCTCTAGTTCTCTCCCTCCTCTCCACCTCTCTCTCTCCATCATCCCTTACCCATCTCCCTTTATGAACTCTCTCCTTTTCTTCTCTCTCCCCTTAACTCTATATCTCCCATAAGATCTAGACCTATTACTCTCCCTCTCTTCTCTCTCTTTCTCCTCTCACTCCCATCTCAGTCTCTCCTATACCCTCCCCTCTCAGTCTCTCCTATACTCTCTCCCTCTCTCTCTCACCTTCCCTCCTTATCTCTATGCCTATCCTTCCCTCCCTCCATCTCTCTTCTCCTCCTATTGTTTCTCTCCACTCTCTGTTTGTTCTCTTCATCACTAAGTCTCCCTCCCAACCTCTCTCTCACCTCTCTCTTCCTAGACTCTAGATCTCTCTCCTCTATAATTTTTTCATCTCCACCTCCTTACCCCTCTTTCTATTTTTGTGAACTTACCTCTTATTTTCTTCCCTCTCTCCTCTTATCTCTCCCTCCCTTTTATAGGATTTAGATAACATGTTGTAGGATATAAGGTGTAGGGTATAGGGTACAAGATTGAAGGTACATAATTTAGGGTACATATGGTTGAGGGTATTGGTCGTATTGATACTCCCCTCTATCTCTCCATATTCCTCTCTCTCTTCTCTCTCACATCTCTCTCCCCTCTCTAGGTCTCGCCCTCTCTCTCTATCTCTCACTTCCTTATTATCCTCATATATATCTCCCTCCCCTATTCTCTTTTATACTCTATCTCTTTATTCCATCTCTCCATTGTCCAGGTCATCACGACTCCCTCCTGCCCTCTCTCTCTCCTACTCTCCCCTTTCTAGGTTTCTCCCTTCTTCCCTCTCCACATCTATACCTATCCATCCATGTCTCATAATGCACCTCTCTCTATTCCCCTCTCTCCTCTCTCTCCCATCTAAGTATTTAACCTCTCTCTCTCCCTCCAAGCATCTCACCTCTCTATCTATCCCCTCTATAGTTCTCTCCCTCCCTCTCCACCTCTCTCTCAATCACCCCTTACCCATCTCCCTTTATAAACTCTCTCCTCTTATCTCTCCCCTAACCTCTTTATTTTTCATAAACTCTAGACCTATTACTCTCCCTCTCCTCTTTATCTTTCTCCTCTCTCTTCCCTCTCTAGGTCTCTCCTATACTCTCCCTCTCTCTCTCACCATCCCTCCTTATCTCTATATATATTTTTCCCTCCCTCAATCTCTCTTCTCCTCCTATTTTTTATCTCCACTCTCTTTGTGTTCTCTTGATCACTACCTCTCCCTCCAAACCTATCTATCCATCCCTACACTTCTCCTTCCCTCCATCTTTACCTATCTACCTCTCTCTCCCCCTCTATCTTTCCACCCTAGTTCTCTCACCTTTCTCTTCCTAGGCTCTAAATATCTCACCTATATATCTCTCTCCTTTCTAATTATTTCCTCTCCACCTCCTTACCCCTTTTTTCTATTTATGAACATATCTCTCTTATTTTATTCTCTCTCCCTCACCTATCTACCTCTTCCCTCTTAGGTCTCATAGTCACTCCCTGACCACATCTCCCTCTCTTCTTATCTCTCTCTTTCTCTTCATTTTTCCCTATCTCCTCTTCTCTTTCCCTCCCCTCTCTAGGTCATCGCCTCTCCCTCCCTTGTATATGATTTATATAATATGTTGTAGGATATAAGATTTAGGTTATAGGGTACAAGATTGATGGTACATAGTTTAGGGTACATAGGGTTGATGGTATTAGTAATATTAATAATTCCCTATATCTCTCCATATTCCTCTCTCTCTTCTCTCTCCCCTCTCTAGTTCTCTCCCTCCCTTTCTTCTTATCTCCTGCTCCATCCCTCCTCCATCCTTACCCTCATATCTATCTCCCTACCCACTCTCTCTTATTATCTCTCCCTCTCTTATTCTATCTCTATTCTCATCTCTCTCTCTCAATCTCTCTCTACTCTTTAGGTTTCTCCCTTCCTCTCTACCTCTCTAATTCTCCATCCTTGTATCATTACTTACCTCACTCTACCCACCTCTATCTATCTCACTACTCATTTTCCCTATCTAGGTCTCTCACCTCTCTCTCTCCCTCTAGGTATATGTTGGTTAATAGATTTTTCCTTCTCAAAATAATAACAAAATGACTCAGCATGCCCAGCATGAAAGACAAATAAGAAACTAAAAGTTGAAGAAATCACCAATTAAGTTGGCAATCTTCCTCTAAATTTTAGAGGTACAAATCTCTCTTAAATGTATTCCTAAGTTTTACAGTATGTTTTTTACCAAAAATTAGGTAAGGAAAGATACACTCTTAAAAGATGAAATTGAGATTCAAATTATGAACAAAAATACAAGCAACACGCAGTTTGCTCACCGCATAATCAATTATGCAAAAAATATTGGAATGTAATGAAAATAATTGAACAGGAAATATGCAGAAATTAAATTCTCTATATTACTCACAATATATATATCCTTAGTGAGATGGTAGCAATTCAAAGCTCACTTCCAACATGAAAGAATATAGCAAACACAAAGTTCTCATATTAATGCATTCAAAAGATGTCTAGAAAATAAAACCCTCAAAAGATAACTAACTGTTCAAAACATAACAGTATTTTTCCAATATTATTTCCCCCTTATTCCTCATCTATCATCTATCTATTTATAATTAAATTTTCTTCCATTTTCAAGAAATGCTTCCTCTTAAAGTAACAGTTTTGAAAACAACCACTTAAAACATGCTTTTAAAGAAAAGAAAAAAACATCTGATAAACTCTATTGATGAACTATTAACTTCATACTCCTTCTTCATCAAGCACTAGATTTTGTCTTGCAATTTGATGGTCAATCATGTCTGCTTTCATTTCCTCTTCAATCAGCACCCAAATAACTTCATTAAATTTATCTTCATCAAGTATAGTTGCCTAGACGTAGTCACTCATGTCAAGAATAATATCATCCTACAAATATTTGGCATCTGACTGGATAAGGGGACCTTTGCCTTTGAGCACCATCATTCATGCTATTGGTAAATACTAATTACTAGGAGCCCTCTGTATAGCAAGTTCTTCTTGTAAACGTCATTCGTGGTTCTCATCCTGCTCTGCAATTTTCTCTAACATAGTGATAGTATTTCTATATCCACTGAAATCGGTATGCCTTGTCTATGCAAAAGACTGTAACTGTCACATAATATCTTCTTGTTCAATTTCTAGCCAATTCAAGTATGGGTTTCAAAATGGCGGTTCATCATCTGAGGCAAAACCATTCTAACAAGAACAACTCATGATAGCATATGTTCTTCCAACCATTTTCAAAAGGTGGTGTATTAAATCTTATCTGCAGTGGTAATAGTATCAAGTGCTACAACACATGTTTGTTGGGATTAAGTTGCCTCAACCTTAAAGTTCAAACATACTAATTTAATTATTTTTTTTATTTTTCATTCCAATTTGGAAGTTCTAATATTTTTTGAGGCACTAGTGTTATAATTTGCTATTTTGAGATTATGATAAAATTTCCTATTATGATTATGGTGGTTTCTAGTTCAGAGGAAGAGTCTGTTGGAATAAAAGGAATCCAAGAACACTGAGAGGGGGGGGTGAATCAGTGTTTTGTCGGTAATATAAGATTTTACCTTATTATAACATACACATATAAACCGGTAAATGAAGAAACATATAACATGAAGTAAATAAACTAGCCACATGAATGAACACCATAACACACTGAATTTTATACATGGAAAACCTCAAAGAGGAAAAACCATGATGGGGTTTGTGACCCACAATATCAATTCACTGGCCATATGAAAGATATTACATAGTATGGGGGCATGCACATGCAGGAAGGCACACTGCTCAACACAAAAGAGTCTCACTGACTACAAGCTTCTGTTGAGATAAAATAGTAATGGTGAACTCACAAAATGCATCTTCAATGCCAAAAAGAGTTCTGATTATAGCTTTGTTCTATACCAGTTCATAAACATTGAAGCCTTTTACCGATATCTCCTTTCCTCCAAGAATGTTTTACAAACCATCTACTGATCATTACATGATATAACTTTTGCATACAAGTGACCTACATACATATCATTCCCATCACATTGTTCTACTTCCTTGTCCTATATCAAAATGACCTAATAAAATGACAAATATACCCTTTACAAATAATATGCCTTATGTCCGCTTACAACACATTACAAAAGATATTTGATGTTGGCTCCATACAATAATTACAAAATGATTTTATAAATAAAACCTTTCGGATCCCAAACTGATGTCAGCTTCACTGAAGTGCTGGATGTCGGTGATGACCCTGATTACTCCAATATTACTCCAATATCGGTATCTGTCGGTATATGCCTCCAATGTCGGTATCCACTGGTGTATGCCTTCTATAGAATCTTGTTGCCATCAATGACAACATATGAATCCAATGAGTGTCAATTCCCATCAATCTCCCTCTTTAGCATTGATGGCAACACTCATGTGAAAAATGGATTCCCCATCAATTCAACTGAAACTGAAACATGCTCCCTGTGAGTTGATTTAATATACTCTATGTTTGATATCCTCCCCCTAGGATTATATACATATTTTTCACATACATATACTCCCCCTTTAGCATCAATGCCAAAGACTAGTGAAAGAATTGAAAGAATAATTATAGATTACTTTATCGGAGCTTGACCAATTTCAAGATTTCCGGATAAGCTTTCTCTAGTAACTGTATATAGGTATCCTAGCTAGTTTTGAGTGTTTCAGTTATGGATACAAGTCCACTCAGTAAATGTGCAAGTGTTTCTTTCTCAGTGACTTCTATCGGTGTGGGCCTCCCAAGCATATACATGCATTCCCTCTTATGTACACCATGTGAATCCAATCTTGGACTCACCAAACCTCTGAGACTCCTTGCTCTCTAAATGATCTTGTCTCTTTCCTTTTCAAAAGCGAAAATTTGGTTCTCTAAAATCAAAAATTGTCCATCAATAGATGTTGTAAGTGAAGTTATTCCATCAAAATAATTAGCAATATTAGCAATCTTTTCTTGTAACTCCTTTATCCTCTTATCTACATTTGTTGTAAGAATCTTTATATTACAACAGACCCTGTAGATGTTAGTACATTGTTTCAAATAATTTTCAATAAGTATAATTTTCTCATCAATCTTCCTCTTTTTTGTCTCAATAATCTGGTCAAAAGTGACTTTCTTAGCCAAAGTAAATCTTTCAAGTGCTTGTTGATCAGAAATCTGTTGTAATGATTGAAAGTTTTTAGATATGTGCTCTATCAATACCTTAAGCTTGCCAGAAGGGCTTGCTTCATTTTCAATCATACATTCAAGAATCAATATATGCAAAACTGTTATTGACTGATCTATTATTCCTTTGTCTACAGATCCCTCCTTCATTAGCTTTTGAGCAGCCATCATCATTAGCTTTGTGGGACTCATCTTTGTGATTGATTTATTCTCAACCTTAGAAGTGTCAATTGCCAAAAGTTTTGATGAGGAATCAATTGTCGGTTTGGTACTGGGTGTTTTATCACTCTCCTTTTCCTTTTCTTTCTTCTCCTTATCCTCTCTTGGTGTATCCCTTATCTCAGCCTCTTTTGCATTGGTGGCTTTGCCACTTGGTGCGGTATCTATTACTGTCAGTGGATTATTATCCACAATATTGTCTATGTCCTATACATTATCTATATTACCTTCCTCAGACTGTACAAAATGTTGTCTCTATTTGTTTATCCTATACACTCTCATCAATTTTAGGTTTATCTACCGGTTCATTCAAAATTTGATCTGAGCTTCCCAAAATTCCTTTTCCTTTAGATCTGTCCAGAATGGTGGGAGTTGTTTCCTTTAGCAAATTCTTCTTGAGAAGTAAGGAAATCAGAATTCTTTTGGAAGAATTTACCCCAACCATCTCTGGTCTCATTTATTATTTCATTGACTCTACCCATCATTAAGCCTATTTATCAAGGTTTGCTGCTAAAGATTGTTCTATTTGCAACTTCTATATATCTTTTCATTTCCTCGTTATTTATAGTACCACAAATGCCTAAATGTTCAACTTCCTTAATCTCTTTGTCCCTCTTGATTGCATCTAATTTCCTTGCATCTAACTTATTATACAATGATAAAGGAAGTTCCTTCAAAATCTCTACCAAAGCCTTCTAATATATGTCTAAATGCAACAAAATTGTTTCATCTATTTTATTTTGTTCAATGTCATCTAAATGCTCATATAAATTTGACACATTCTTAAAAATTCCATCTTTAGTTACCTCATCCATTAATTCTGCACAAGTTATATTACCCAATTTAGTTGCTTCATCACTCTTTTTCTTCTTGTTGGGGGTTGCAGGAGCAGATGGAGCAGGCTTCCTCTTCTGAGTAGGTTTCCTTATCGAAAGTGTGGATGTTGTTGTCACTTTTCTTACTAGCTTCCTCCTTGGCTCCACCTTCTTCTCTTCTATAGAAGACTTGTCAGCTTTCATCCTCTATACCCTTCTAAATGCAAGACATTGATTATCCTCTAGATCAGAATCAGAAGTGATAGAAGATATGAAATTTGTTGGCCTCTTTACCTCAGGAGTACTTGTTGCTACCGGTTGATCTACGGGTTTAGATCCAGAACCTAGTTCTGTATCTATCTTGTGAATTACATTTTGAATGAAGGAAGACATTTTTTCTATTTTCTTTTCCCTCCTTTTCTTGTTGAAACCAGTTTTAACTTCAAGAGCCTTCTCCTCAGTAGTACCAAAGTGTTCAACCTTATCATCCAAAGGAGCATCAATCAGCATTTTAGCATATAGTTCCAAAATTTTGTCATCAACTTCATACCCCAATTCAATGACCCATATTGTTCGAGGTTCCACCACTTCCATGAGAGTCTCATCTATTTTTACCATGAAGCAGATTTCAATGGAGTATTTCTCCACAATGTGTTTGGAGATTCTCTCCCTCAGTCTCATGTTCTCTTGAAAAGTTTTAAAGAAGCCCCATAACTTCTCATCCCTGTTGTTGCCAAGACTGGTGATTGCATCTTTAATCTAGATGCCTACCGGTATGTCATGAGCCCATCATTTCTTTCCCAAACCCAGTAGCTCATTCATGAAATATAGCATTAAGTAGACAATAAGATTGCCAAACTGGACTATTCCTTTCTTGACACCTTTGATTTTTCCAAGATTTATCATTAGTTCACTTCTTAACCATTCACACAAATCATACTTTCCATTATTCTTTATCATTTGATATGCAGCATGGATACAGGAACTAGCAACAGAGTTCAATCAACTTGATTGAGTTACCTTGTAGCCAATGATCATGCTGGAAAATTTTACATCTATCTTTAATGGTGCTGACCCTCATCGACCTTCCATCATGGGTTGCATCGGTGAGCTTTTGAACCTCAGTGTTGGAGATCTTCTTCCCTAGTTCTTGCCTGACTTTAGGTAAGCTGGTGACCGCCTAAATTACTTGTTTCATGATCATGTGAGGTCAGTCCAGCTAGATGAATTCATTATGGACCCTGCTCAGAACATATCTAATCATTTCATCCTTGAATTCCAGTATATATAGGATTTTGGTTAACCCTAGGTCTTCAATGATTTGATATTCTAGCTTGATCATTCTGGAGCTGCCTAGTATCACAGATTGATACATTCCCTTGATTTCCTCAATGCCTAAATCCTCCAAAGTGGAGTGAATATAAGCCCTGACATCTTCCACATAAACTACGCCATCGGGAACCCTCGAGAATGCACTAGTAGAGTCTTCCTTCATTGCAATTTGAGGAACATCCTTGAAAAAAGGTCTAAGCCTATCCTTAACCTCAACAATAGTGGGATTCGCAATGAAAGTAGGAGTAGATGATGATCCAGATGCCATTTCAAAGAAATACCTGGATAACAATTGTCGATTTGAAAGATCTTGATTAATTCTCAGATAGCCGCTGGAAATCTTTAGAATGCATTTTCTCACTCTTGATCACCTATTATTCACCTTTGCTTCGCTCTAGTTTGCTCGAGTGTTGGGTGAGTAAAAATGAGTCAATTTTCTCTTTTTATCAGCAAGTAAACCCTAATTCTTAATTGTCATAAATGCTTAGCGGTGTGCCCTACGGGATGCTAGTTTCATAGTTTTATGCCAGATAAACCTCCATCAATGATCAATACCACTCTCTAGATCTCTTTCCAGATCTCTTTTAGGGAATATGCAAGATTTGCAATGAATTTTCCAACCCCTAAGGTGTATGGATCAGTTACCAATTGAATTTCCTGTCGATGCAAGAATGCTATGTTCTACCGATGGCGTTACTGGTGTAGTTACCGATGTAGTTGCATCTCCACTTGGTTCTTTAGACTTTCTAACCCATCTCTTGGTGTGATCTTGTTGTATTTCATCTACCTTGTGCTTTCCTTTCTCATTTGCTTTGTCATTGCTAACCGGTTTAGTCTTGCTTCTACAGTACTTAGCAATATGACCATTTTTTTTGCATGCATAGCATGTCATTATTCTTTTGAATTTCTTTTCCATATCCAGTGTCATCACTTGATCTACATTGATTAGCCAAATTTCCAGAGACATGCATGAAATTTAACATTCATTATGTAGTCTTCTGACTTATGACCATATTTCTTGTATTTTGTACATTGATCGGGAACTGAATTTTAGTTTTTATTTTCTCTATTTTTACATTATTTAGCCATATGCCCAAATTTATTACAAACAAAGCATCTACCATTGAATTTGTAAGCATTAGATTGCCTTACCGGTTTCCTCTGGTCTGATGAGTTCTGCATACTAATTTTCTGATCTTCATTTGCAGTACCAGTGCTTTTGCCTTGTACAAATCCAAGTCCTCTAGAATCTTCACTCTGCCTTTGTCTTTTCAATAAATCATCCAACTGTGTAGCACTAATTCTGAATTTTTCTTTATTCTCACTTACAGTAGTTAGATCATCTCTCAAAGTTATTATTTGTCTCTCCAACTCTTGTTCACTATTCTGGGATTGTATCAAATTAGTTCTCAACATATCATTCTCATGAGCCAATCTGCCACATGCTTCAAATTTGTTCTTCAGAGATACAGCAAGATTTTCTTCTCTCTTCTTTATGTCCTCAATATATTTTGACATCCTCATAGTCAGGTCTTGCATTTCATTCTTCATGAGCATGTTTTGTTGACTCAACTTCTGACATTGTTCCTTAAGTGCATTTTTCTCTTCATCATCCTGATTTTGCAAAAGTTCCTTCCTCCTAGCTTGAGCTGGTGATAACCTTTCCTGCAGAACAAGAATGAATTCATTATCAAAATTCAATTCATCTTGCAATTTTAAGTTCTTCAACCTTTCAGCGTCATAATCCTCAAGTTCCATCTCAATTTGCTTCTCCATAGCTATATTCAATGATTCTAGTTTCAGGATCTTCCTCAAGCTGTTAAACTTCCTTTGAGGCACCAGGATCTGATACCAATTGTTGAAATACAAGGAATCCAAGAACACTGAGAGGGGGGGTGAATCAGTTTTTTGTCGGTAATATAAGATTTTACCTTATTATAACATACACATATAAACCGGTAATTAAAGAAACATATAACATGAAATAAATAAACCAGCCACATGAATGAACACCATAACACACTAAATTTTATACGTGGAAAACCTCAAAGAGGAAAAACCACGGTGGGATTTGTGACCCACAATATCAATTCACTGGACATATGAAAGATATTACATAGTATGGGGGCCTGTACATGTAGGAAGGCACACTACTCAACACAAAAGAGTCTCATTGACTACAAGCTTCTACTGAGATAAAATAGTAATGGTGAACTCACAAATGCATCTGCAATGCCAAAAAAGAGTTCCAGTTATAGCTATGTTATGTACCAGTTCATAAACACTGAACACTTTTACCAGTATCTCCTTTCCTCCAAGAATGTTTTACAAACCATCTACTGATCATTGCATGATATAACTTTCGCATACAAATGACCTACATACATATCCTTCGCATCACATTGTTCTACTTCCTTGTCCTATATCAAAGTGACCTAATAAACTAACTTATATACCCTTTACAAACAATATGCCTTATGTTGGCTTAAAACATGTTACAAAAGATATTTCATGTCGGCTCTATACAATAATTACAAAATGATTTTACAAATAAAAATTTTCAAATCCCAAACTGGTATCGGCTTCACTGAAGTGTTGGATGTTGGTGTCGGTGTCGATGATGACCCCGATTACTCCAATGTTGGTATATGCCGGTATATGCCTCCAATGTTGGTATATGTTGGTGTATGCCTTATATAGAATCTTGTTTCAATCAATGACAACATATGAATCCAATGAGTGTCAATTGCCAACACAGTCATGGAGAGTTATATTTTGGTAGTTTGTATTTATGATTTGAGTTCACTTATAATAGGCAGTGTGAGGTAAGGAAGGTATCTATTTGGTCATGGTAAGTTCTATGTTGTACTTACATTGCATTTGGTAAGATGATGGTTATGTAAGAGGTAGGTGTTGTTGCTTCATAAGTTGCTATGTGCAACGTGTCATTGGATTAGCAAGGTGTTGCTTGTGACACAACTTACCTCTTGTGCTTTGGAGTTGGTTTTGGAAACCATGTGCACATACCACTTTGTGATGAGCTCTATAAATATGTTGATGTTTTAGTGGTTTTGTATGAGACAAGTTGAAGGCGTTGTTGGCATTATAACAAGCAAGGAGAGATTGTTGGCATTTCAATAAGGATATTGAGAAGGTTGTTGATGATTATGGATATAACTGATTAAGGATGTTTTACTGTCTTAATATTATTATTTTGTCATTGATGTCAAGAAATTGATTTTCTAATTTAGTATGATGTTGCCATATCTTGGGAAGTATGATTTGATGGGTATAAAGATGTCGGTGAAAGACACAGAAAGAATATGATGAGTAAGGGGAGGAATAAGTTATTCAATGGGCAACTATTACTGAGTTAGACAATGATGAGATCATGATGTTTAGATTGTTTTGATATCATACATATATTATTGATTGTAAGATTAATACTATACTATGTTACCGAGCACAGAACCTAGTCGGTAAACCCTAAGGAACCTAGTCAGTAAACCCTAAGGTTATCACTATCAGTTAATGAAGGCAGAATGTCTACCGAGTGAAGTTTAGTATTTACCGAGTTGCAACCGAGTAATAACAAAATGCATTAAATGATTACATGCATTATTTAATGAAGGAAGTTGATGAGCTTGCTATGATTAAATGATTGGTATGTCGTGAATGAAGTTTGTTAAAGAATCTATGGCAAAGGAAAATCGGTAGGAAGATCTATAGCTCAAATTGAACAGCAATACCCTAGCACAAGTTCCAAGAAATGTATGCAAGTTCCAAGGTGGGGTAACACATTTTCAAATCGGCGAATACATTGAACCTGGTCAAAGTTTGAAGATCTGATGGCTATGATTGATCATGGGAAATGTGAACAAGGAGATTAAGCAGTTAGCTATTGTTTATAAATAAGGAACTGTTGATAAACAATGTATGCGGGCAAGTGTATGCATAGGGATGCTACATAGTGATTACCGAGCACATAAGCTTGAAGACCTGTTTAAATAATAGAGTATAGAGCCTAGCAGATGGACAAGATAAGTCCTAAATTGTATTTGAGCAAATAAGAACCTGCTTTAGCATTTTAGATGTGAAGTTGCAGATAGTTTTTATTATTGTTATTTAGTGAAGTGACAGAAAATCTCTTAACAAAGTGGACTTAATAGTCTTATTTGTAAAACCCTCTAGCAAGGTGACATTCTGATTGAGTGTTTGAAATCCTTTAACAAGGTGAAGATCCTAACAGATCTGAGGGAAATCCCTTAATCAGGTCACATCTAGCAATGTGTTTGTAATCTTTAACAAGATTTTCTTTTAACCGAGCATACTCTAGAAGAGTATATTTCTTAGTGGGTCCGAAATCCCACAGTGGTTTTTCCCTATTTGGGTTTCCATGTTAAATCTGGTGTTATGAGTATTATGATGTTTATATGCTTTTGAGTTTGCATGTTTAGCAGTTTTGGTTATATTACTGAAGCATATGTTACCGAGGTTGAATCTGATGTTTTTATGGAAGATTAAGTTTGTATGATTCACCCCCCCTCTCATCTTATTAGCTTGGCACCTGTACTTATCTTTAAGTGTCAGAACTATCATGTGTTGTTGCTTCATAAGTTGCTATGTGCAACGTGTCATTAAATTAGCAAGGTGTTGCTTGTGACACAACTTACCTCTTGTGCTTTGGAGTTGGTTTTGGAAACCATGTGCACATACCACTTTGTGATGAGCTCTATAAATATGTTGATGCTTTAGTGGTTTTGTATGAGACAAGTTGAAGGTGTTGTTATGTTGCTAGAATGATTCTCGAAATCTCTGTTGTAGCTCTATGCATTGTATTGTAACTATTGTTGTTACTGAATAATACAATCGAGTCTACCTTTTGGAGTGTGGGTTTTTTCCCAAAAGGGTTTTCCCACGTAAATCTTGTGTTGTGGTTTTATTTGCTTAAATCTGATTTTATATGTGTTTATCTAATTTACAATTGTTTAAAAGTTTGTAACAAATTTCTGCATTATCTCTCCTGATAGATTTAGCATTTGGAAGTGTTATTCCACACTTAGGCTTCCTTTCAATTGCTATTAGAGACTAGCCAACTTTGTTATTATTGTTGGGTTGATGGGTTTTTTTTCCTAATCTAGTTTCAGTGGGAGATTTGCAGTGGAAGATTTCATAACTTTGTTGTAGGTTCGATATAGCAAGCATATCCAGTAGAATAGAGATGGATAAATTTAATGGCAGCAATTTTGAGTTGTGGAAACTCAAAATGGAAGAAATTCTCATGGATATAGATCTATCGGTTGCGGTTTCTTTGACATAACCCCAAAATAAATTGCAGGATGAATGGGATAAAATGGATCGAAAAGGCAAGGGTTTGATAAGACTCTGTCTAGCTGATTTAGTGATCTTAAATGTCCATGAGGAGAAGACTGCAGCTACACTTTAGAAGAATCTTGGTGATATTTATCAAGGGAAATCCTTGGTAAATAAGTTAATCTTGAGAAAGAAGTCATATTCTTTGAGGATGGAGGAAGGAGTATATGTTGCAGATCACCTAAATGCGTTCAACATGTTGGTTGCTTAAACTATTTCTACTGGTGATAAGATTGATGATCAAGACAAATACATTCTTCTATTATGTTTTTTTCTGGACTCGTGAGATCACCTTGTGATGGCCATTGGAAGCACAACAACCACTTTCAAGATGGAGGATGTGGTTTCTTCATTGCTATCTGATGAGATGTGAAGAAAGAGTTTTGAGATGGCTAAGGAGGCCTTGGTTGCTCATGGTAGATCAAAGGAGAAAAGAAGAAAAAAGGATAAGAAGGGTAAATTAAAGTCTTCAGGGAGATATAAGTCTCATGGTAAAAATTCTCAGGTGAAATGTTGCAACTGGAAAATCCAGTCATTTCTAGAAAGATTGTAAAGAGGAGAAGAAAAAGAAAAGCAAGAATTCCTATGATTCTGATTCTGATTACATAAATCATATCAAGATAATGTAGATGCTTTTGTTGTTTCCTTGGAAACCCATGCATAAAAAGATGCATCATTGATTGACTCAAGTGCTTCTTTCCACATGACCTCTCATAGGGATTGGTTCTCAAAATATGAAGAATATGATGGTGGGAAGGTGTAATTGGGTGACGATTCTACCCTAAAGATTTTTGGCTATAGAAGAGTCAAGTTACAATTCTCTAATGGTAGAGTGAAGGAGATTGATGGTATACTACACATCCCTGGTTTGGCACGAAACCTCCTTTGAGTCAGCAAGATGATGTTGGCATTTGTGCAGAGTTGGATGACATGATGATATTGTATGTTGTCATTGATGTCAATATGCTGAAGTATGAACTAGTATATTGAAGTAAGCAAATTGGAAAGTTAACCGGTATGATGGTGCAAGTGAAGTGGTATGATGAAAGTGTGAACCGGTATGATAGAATGAACTGGTATATGCAGAAAGTGAACCGGTATGTGAGCTGGTATATGGAAATTTTGTATCGAGGTTTATGGTTGATGCATTCCAAGTTTGTGTGATTTGACCAATGATATCCTGTGATGAGTTAGCATTGAAATGAAGATGAGATCATGTTCCCATGTTAGCCTTGTGCATGTGAAGAATCTTCTTGAGGATCTTGCATGAGGAAGATTGATTCTATCCACCTCGAGAATGTGTAAAATCTTAGTAAATGGTGGAGAGCACGTAATGGCTTATCGGGTTCCAGAACTGGTGAAGAACGGACGATGGAGAACGTCTTGAGATTTGTTCAAGATTGTTTTACTCTGTAGCATCGTAAATTGTACGCACTTGCTAAAGCAGTACAATTTCACACCTAGTTTAGCACCCGCCTTGGCGCATTTTGCATTTTGCATTGCATTTCCCCTTTAGCACTTAATTAGTCAAATTAATTAGGTCTAAGGTTCTATTTCATCATCTCCCACATCATAAAGTTGGGCCCTTTCATTAAAGTGTGCCCCTTTCATTTTATTCTTCCAATACATCATTTAATCAAAAACCCTAATTAGGTCCTATTTTGAACTTGGGGGCTTGATTTCGGGGGTCAAAACATCTCAAAATCAGCTGTAACTTCGGGATTCTCTCTAAAATCATCATATCCGACGGCCCTAAAAATTTGGTGAAAAGTCGTCAGGACCATGGCGCCCGGAGAGGACCATGGCGCCCGGAGTGCACATGGTCCTGGACATTTTTCCCAAAATTTTAGGAGCGCGATCCAATCATAAAATAAAGCTTAACCCCAAGAAATTGGCGAGATATTCAATCTCTAGGCCGGCCAAAAGTTGAAATTAAGACCTAGGGTTTCATATATAAGAGCTCTCTTTCTTCATTTGAAAGGATCCGAATTTTGTTTTCAGGGACCTTCTATGCAGTGAAAGAGCAGATCTTTGAAGACTTCAAGAACATTCAACATCCATCCATCAAGCATTTATCAAATCCATTCATCCATTTAGGGCTTGGAAGACATTGAAGAACAATAGGAGATTACCGACTGAAGATTGGCTTGTACCTCTCCCTTGGGGGTTGGGTATGATTTCATGTTGTTTTCATGTCTTTGCATAAGCTTCAATATATCATTTATCCATGCTTTAGATCACTTTGCATCTTGATTTAGAGCATTTACATTATCATTTACAAGCAATTAGGGTTTACTTTCTAGGTTGCTCTAGTTTGCTTACTTGCATTTTAGATCTTGCACACACACAAGGTCTGCACACACATTACTTTTACAATACAACTTGGCTATTCGTGGAGGTGGAAATCACTGAAGCGGGGGTTTGACTAAGGCAAAACCCTATATAGCCGCCCAAAACACCTTTTCATATATAAGTGTAGGTTTTAGGATTCGGACGACGCCGCAAGTTGCAGATCCAAAAGAAGCAGACGGAGACGGGACCACACACCAAGTTTCAGAGCAGAAGACCAGGATAGGGGCGTGGGGTGCCCTAGTCCTGCCAGGACAGGGGCGCTGGGTGTCCTGGTCCCTGGGACAGGGGCGCTGGGCGCCCTGGTCCTCCTGACAGACAGCATTTTCAACATTTTTGACAGCTTTTTCGATAGTGCAAAACAACAGTTCCAGGTGCAGTTTCAGGTGCAGAATCAGGACAGTGGTGCCCGCGCCCCCGTCCCGAACATTTCCACTCAGATTTTGACTCCGGGTACGCATTTGCATTCTTGTCGTATCTTTGTACTTATAGCTTTCCATAGTTTAGGTTCAATTCTGCAATCTTGTTATTAGTTCATACTTGCACTTTGGGGTTAGGGATTGAACTTGCATCATTTTATCTTTCAATTACAACAAAGGAATAGAAATCCTAATAGGTAGCCCGTGGCTCTCTCTTCCACAAAAAGAAGTAGCCAATTGTGTGATACCTCTAGGCTCTTTCATATTCCACAAGTGTGTGGTTGAAAGTGAGATTAGGGCATGTTTGCTTAGTGTCACTTTTTCTCCCACACATACTCTATGCAATGTGATTAAATGGTTCGGATTGGACCGACTGTATTAATAACCTAGATGCTTAGGGTTTAGGGTTTATGCTACTGACCTAATTGTTGTCTATAAGGTCGATGATGATTTGTATTGTGAAGTTGTTGGCAAATATTATGTGTGTATCTAAGTGAAGAGATACTTGATTCTTGCCAGGCTAGAGAAATGTGTTGGTACCTGCAGAGTGTGATTGCAGAAGCAAAGGAACTAAAATGGATCTATCTTGGCATTGAATGATGTTATCAGATCAGTGTATTACCTATTGACTTATAACCATTTCAGTAGTTGGAAAATCCCTTTACTGGGTAGCTTTAACAGGCTTTTTTTAAATCCTTTAACAGGGTGACTCAAAATCATTGATTTCTTCAAATCCTCTTGCAAGGTAACCTTTAACAAGGTTCTAACCTTTAACTGGGTATTTAACCATCCCTTAACCGGGTGATCCCTAGCAGGATCGGTTCCTAGCAGAACCTGTTGTAAAGTCCTTAACCGGACAAGGCTCCTAACAAAGCAGACTTCAGAAGAGTTCAAAGAACAACTTGTGGGTATTCATCCCCACCGTGGTTTTTCCCAGTTGGGTTTCCACTTGAAAAATAAGTGTGATATGTGTGATGCTTTTTCATGTGATGTCTTAGTATTTTCTATTAAGTGGTAAAGCATGTTGATCTAGTGGACTTTGTATTTCTGATGTATTACTTGTTTAAGCATATGGGTGAAGTGGAAATGAGATATTAGGTGTTGTGAAGATCTAAGTGTTACCGGTTTATGTCTTTCACAGTCTCACTGTGTTTTACCGGTAATGCCCTGTTTTAGATCGGTGATATTGTTTACCAAGTAGTGCGGTCTTTGTATTCAAAGTGGTTTAAGGAAGTTTTTGTCCATGCTGATTCACCCTCCCTTTCAATATCTGTTGAGTACTTACTCTTCATCATTATTCATCAATTGGTATCAGAGCAGTCCTCCAGGTCCTCTATGTTATAAGCTTAACTGCTTGAGGAAAAGATCCTATTCTAATGATGAAGAGGGAAGTTCGTAAGTTCAACAAAGATAACTTTAAGATATGGAAGGACAGAAAGAAGATATACATTAAAAGCATGGGTGCTCAACACTGGAACTATGTTGAGAATACTTATGTTGTTCCTACTAGTATTCTCACCGATGATCAAAGAAGAGAAATTTGGGAGAATGGGCAAGTCATGGAAGCTCTTATCAGCAGTCTATCTGATATTGAGTTTATAGATGTTCAAGATAAAGACAATCCCAAAGATGTATGGGATACTCTGGATTCTATCTATGGCAAAGATGAGCATGTGAAGCAAGCTAAGGAAGAAAGCCTTAGAGGAAAGTTTGAAGACATGAGGATGGTTGAAGGAGAGACCATTCAACAATATGGGATAAGGATTAAAACTATTGTTGGAGACATCAAGAGTGCAAGAGGTACAATGGATGATTCCACCATTGTTAGCAAAGTTTTGAGAACCTTATTATCGGTCTATGCAATAAGGGTTGCCACTATTCAAGAGTTGAGATCTATTGACAAGACAAAGGTGTCCCTTGATTCTATCATTGCTAAGTTGACTGCATATGAGCTAAATAGTTATGATGGCAGTGTTCTGAAGACTGATTCAGCCTTTAAAGCATCTGTTGTACTATTTAGAAAGGGTAAATAAGCTAGTACCATCTATGAACCTAGACAAAGTAGAGATATGGATGATGAGGATATCCTGATGGAATTTTAAGCTCTTTTGGCCAAGAGACTTCCTAAGGGAACTAGAAAATACAAAGGTAAGATCCCTTTGAAATGCTTTTCTTGCAATAGGATAGGACACATTGTTGTAAACTGTCCTAGTGGTGATAGTAAGGACAAACCAAAGAGGTTCAAAAAGTTCAAAGGTGGAAATAGGAGAAACTGTCTTGTTGTAGTTGATGAAGGTGTCACTGATGATGAATCAAAAGATGAAGAAAATGAAGACATAGTATTTGTATCTATTAAGGAAGATGTGTCAGACAACTAGCCTCTTGTCTCCTGCTTTGATAATTCCACTGAGTGAAGTATTGATAGTGGTTGTTCTCACCACATGACTTGTGATCGGATAAATTTTCTGTCTCTGGAAGAGTATGATGGAGGTGTAGTTAGATTTGGTAATGATGCACCTTGTATGGTAAAAGGCAAAGGGTCCATCTCTTTAAATGGAAAAAGCAGTGCTGATAATGTGTATTGGGTAGAAGGTCTTAGGCATAACCTTTTGAGTGTTGCTCAACTGAATGATAATGGACTCACTCTAGAATTCAAAGATGGAGTATGCAAAATAAAAGGAAAGAGTGGTGAACTGATGGCCACTGGTATGCAGACCAAAGGTAGCTTATTTTAGTTAAATGCAAATATCAGTCAATGTCTAATGGCTAAGTATGATGATAGTTGGATATGGCATAAGAGACTCTGCCATGTAAATTTTGATAATATTGTGAAGGCTAGTAAGATCAAGGCAGATAGAGGATTGCCTGTGTTGAACAAATTGGAGAATCCTTTGTGCAGAGAATGTTAACTGGGGAAAATGTCTTCCTCAACCTTCAAAGTTAAATCTTTCACAACAGATAATTTACCTGATCTTGTGCATACTGATTTGTGTGGTCCTATGAAAACTAGGAGTGTTCAGGGAGATAGGTACTTTATGATTCTTACTGATGATTGCTCAAGAATGATGTGGGTCACATTCTTGAAAGACAAGTCTGAAGCTTTTGGAAATTTTAAAGCCTTCAGAGCACTTGTTGAAAAAGAAAGTGGTAAGAGCATCAAATGCCTTAGAATTGACCAAGGAGGTGAGTTCACTTCTAGTGAGTTCAATAAGTACTGTGAAAAAAATTTCATCAAGAGGCAACTGTCTGCCCCCTAGACTCCACAACAGAATGGCCTAGCAGAGTGGAACAACGGGACTGTAGTTAAAGCAGCTAGAACAATGTTGATTCAAGGGAAGGTTGCTCACACTTTTTGGAGAGAAGTGGTGAGCACTGTAGTCTACACTATGAATTGGGTACTCATCAAGAAAGGTAAGGATAAAACTCCTTATGAGTATTGGACCGGTAAGACTCCTGTAGTAAGATACTTTAGAGTGTTTAGTAGCAAATGTTATATCAAGAGGAGTGAACACCAGAGCAAGTTTGATGCAAAATGTGATGAGGGAATATTCCTAGGATATTCCACCAAGAGCAAAGCTCTCAAGTGTTTTAACAATAGGACTCAGAGAATTGTCAAAAGTATCAATGTTAGAGTTGATGAAACCTTTGAGAAACCTAAGGAAACCGGCAGTGAGCAAGTGGTAGATGAATTGGTTGTAACCTTCTAGGAACCGGTTGCAAAAAAACCTAGTACCAGTAATAATGCTCCTACACCAGTAGATGCTGATGAAGATGAGGATGAAGAGGAAAAGCAAGAGGAAATAGTTAAGATCATTCCTAGGTATGTAAAGCTGAATCATGATCCAAAGCGGATCATAGGAGATAAGGATGTAGGAATTCTTACAAGAAGAAAGGTCAGAGAAAATTCTTGCCTGATCTATGAATTTGAGCCTAAAACATTTAAAGAGGCAAATAAAGATGAAGACTGGATCAAGGCTATGGAAGAGGAACTTGACCAGATAGAAAAGAATGGTACATTGTCTTTGGTACCCAGACCTGAGCACAAAAATGTTATTGGCACCAAATGGGTTTTTGGAAACAAGCTGAATGAAGATGGCATAGTAGTAAGAAACAAAGCTAGACTAGTATGTAAGGGATATGCTCAAGAAGAAGGAGAAGACTAAGGAGAAACTTTTTCTCTAGTAGCTAGATTAGAAGGAGTTTGAATGCTTCTTGCATATGTTGCCTTCAGGGGATTCAAAGTGTATCAGATGGATGTAAAATCTGCATTCCTAAATGGAATAATTAAAGAGGAAGTGTATATAGAGAAACCAAATGGGTTTGCCCTATCAAAAGACAATGATATGGTGTGTAGGCTACATAAAGCCTTGTATGGATTGAAGCAGGCACCTAGAGAATGGTATGAACGTTTACACTCCCATCTTGTGAAGATTGGATTTGAAAGAACAAGTGAAGATAGCAATATCTATCTGAAGTCAGAAGGAGATTAGATTCTTATCTGTGAAGTGTTTGTTGATGACATAATTTTTGGTGGAGATGACAAGATGAGCCATGCATTTGCAGATGAAATGAAGAAGGAATTTGAGATGTCACTAATCGGAGAGATTAAGTTTTTCATTGGACTACAGATACAACAAATGAAAGATGGTATCTTTATCACTCAGTCCAAGTATGTCAAAGAGGTGTTGAAGATCTTTGGCATGGAAGACAACAAACGGGTTGGTACACCGATGGTGACCGGTTGTAAATTGTCAAAAGAAGATGACTCAGCATTGTTGAATGAGAAGGAATATCGACCAATGATAGGTAAGTTGCACTATGTAGTACACAGTAGACTGGACATTGCACATGCAGTGGGCATTGTTGCATGTTTCTAGAAAAGTCCAAGAGAATCCCACTTGGTAGCAGTCAAGCGGATTCTTAGATATCTAAAGGGAACTATTGATTATGGATTGTGGTATCAATACAGTAATGAGTTCAATCTCAAAGTTTTTACAGATACTGATTGGGCTGGTAATGTGGATGATCAGAAGAGCAACACAGCTGGTTACGAGGTGATAGAGCACTTCGTGAGCTTTTTGGTGCTTCAAACGGTTTGTCAATCGGACACCCGGTTCTCAAGTTATGGCCTCCGAAAGTTTGTACTCCTGAAATAGGAAAAATAATTTGTATCGGATACATAAATGAGCTGTAAATGGGAGCGAAATGTGTTGATGTGTGCTTTGACATGTCATAGGGAATCTAGAAGGGAGATAAGGTCGGCTACACCTTATTGGGTGGTTTTAGCCCATGGTTTTGTAATACCGTTTGACGGTTTCTTGTATTGTATCTCCTATTTATGAGGTGTGTGAGATAGAGGTTGTGTGTAAGAGTCTTATGGCTATGGAGTTGCCTCTGAATCTCTGATTAGTGGTACTCCTGCAAAGAGCTTGCTCTGCAAGTATGTTGTAATCTGTTTTTGATTGCTGAATAAAATATTGAGCTACTTTTGGAGTGTGGGGTTTTTCTCCCGAAAGGGTTTTCCCCACGTAAATCACTGTGTTGTGGTATGAATGCTATTATATCTATTTCTATTTTCTGTAACTGTTGTAACGATCTGAAAAAGTTTTGCATTACCCTCCTCTCAAGATTAGTGTAGGAAGTTGTTTCCGCTACTTAACTTTCTTACACATTCTTTCTTGGTGGTAGACTAGTCTCATGGATGAGTAAGAAGCAGAGTATGTTGCAGCATTTATGAATTACACTTAGACAATCTGGATGAAGCATGTATTAAGTGGTTTCAAAGTCCCTGTATCTAAATCGGTAAGCATATTTTGTGATAACACAAGTGCAATTAATATTTACAAGAATCCGATATTGAATGCTAGAACCAAGCACTTTGAGCTCAAGTATCATTTCTTGAGGGAGAAAGTTCAGAACAAAGAGGTTGTATTGGAACATGTTTCCCGTAAGGAGCAGTTAGCAGACATATTCACCAAGCCTCTACCGAAGGCTACATTTACCTATTTAAGAGGTGAATTAGGGGTGTTTCCCCTTCAAGAGGTGAACTAAAGGTATGTGTTCCACATCAGTCAGGTATTGCAATGTCAAATCTTCTCAAGATTGATGTGTTGAAGGATGCTACTCCTCAGGGGGAGTAGCATAGTGGAACATGGATGTTTGTGCATCCACTTTGGCATTGTTGTCAAAGGGGGAGGAGATGTGAAGCGGAAAAGATATCTATAGTATTGGCTACACATAATATGGAAGAGATTGGGAGAAGATGTGAAGCAGAGAGATATATTTGTATATTGCCATGTATATTGCCATCAATGCCAAAGGGGGAGATTGTTAGCATGTGTGCACAGTTGAATGACATGATGATATTGTATGTTGTCATTGATGTCAATATGCTGAAGTATGAACCGGTATATTCAAGTAATCAAACTGGCAAGTGAACCAATATGATGGTACAAGTGAAGCGGTATGATGAAAGTGTGAACCAGTATATGCAGAAAGTGAACCGGTATATGAACCGGTATATGGAAAGTTTGTATCGGGGTTTCTGGTTGATGCATTCCAATTCTGTGTGATTAGACTGACGACATCCTGTGATGAGTTAGCATTGAAATGAAGATGAGATCGCATTGCCACGTCAGCCTTGTGCATGTGAAGAATCTTCTTGAGGATATTGCATGAGGAAGATTGATTCTATCCACCTCGGGAATGTGCAAAATCTCAATAAACGGTGGAGAGTGCGTGATGGGTTATCAGCTTCTAGAAGCAGTGAAGAATGAACGATGGAGAACATCTTGAGATTTGTTCAAGATTGTTTTACTCTATGCAATGTGATTAAACGGTCGGGATTGGACCGACTATATTGATAACCTAGATGCTTAGGGTTTAGGGTTTATGCTACCGACCTAATTGTTGTCTATAAGGTCGATGATGATTTGAATTGTGAATTTGTTGGCAAATGTTATGTGTGTATCCAAGTGAAGAGATACTTGCTTCTTGCTAGACTACAGAAGTGTGTTGGTACCTGCAGAGTTTGATTGCAGAAGCAAAGGAACTGAAATGGATCTGTCTTGGCATTGAGTGATGTTATCAGATCAGTGTATTACCTATTGACTTCTAACCATTTCAGCAGTTGGAAAATCCCTTTACTGGGTAGCTTTAATAGGCTTTTTGTAAATCCTTTAACAAGGTGACTCAAAATCATTGATTTCTTCAAATCCTCTTGTGAGGTAACCTTTAACAGGGTTCTAACCTTTAACTAGGTATTTAACCATCCCTTAACCGGGTGATCCCTAGCAGGATCGGTTCCTAGCAGAACCTGTTGTAAAGTCCTTAACCGGACAAGGCTCCTAACAGAGCAGACTTTAGAAGAGTTCAAAGAACAACTTGTGGGTATTCATCCCCACCGTGGTTTTTCCCAATTGGGTTTCCACGTGAAAAATAAGTGTGTTATGTGTGGTGCTTTTTCATGTGATGTCTTAGTATTTTTTGTTAAGTGGTAAAGCATGTTGATCCAGTGGACTTTATATTTCTGATGTATTACTTGGGTGAAGTGGAAATGAGATATTAGGTGTTTTGAAGATCTAAGTGTTACGGTTTATGTCTTTCATAGTCTCACTGTGTTTTACGAGTAGTGCCCTATTTTAGATCGGCGATACTGTTTACTAGTTAGTGCAGTCTTTGCAGTCAAAGTGGTTTAAGGAAGTTTTTGTCTATACTAATTCACCCCCCCCCTCTCAGTATCTATTGAGTACTTACTATTCATCATTATTCATCAGATGAGTGATGTGGGACTATAGGTTGTTTTCTTGCAAGGTGGATGTAAGATGACCAGAGGTTCTATAATACTTGCTAAGGGTATTCGAATTGGCACCCTGTATAAGTTGTATGCATGCATGGTTCAATGAAATAATGCTTCTATAAACTCCAAGAAAGGGGCTTTGGATTCTTCATCCTCACCATCATATCAAGCATAAAATAAGATTATTGTTTCAACATCTGGTGGTCATGCTTGTTGGGTACCTAAGGGTGCTAATACTTTAGAGATGAAGCTCCCAGCTGATAAGATAATGTTGTGGCACCAAAGACTTGGCCACATAGGTGAAAAGGGCTTATGAGCCTTGAAAAATAAGAACCTTGCTTAAGACCTTGATGATTGTAATCTCGAGTTCAACTTTTGTGAACATTGTGTATATGGAAAACAACGCTGTGTTTTTTTATTCCAATTCTCATAAGTCTTCTGGGGTTTTGGACTATGTTCATTCTGATGTTTTTGGTTCACTTAATGTTCCTTCATTAAATAGATCTTTGTACTTTATTTATTTCATAGATGACTATTCTAGAAGGAAATTTATTTATTTCCTCAGAAGTAAATATGAAGTTTTTCAATCAATTTAAGGAATTTAAGTCCTTGGTTAAAAATCAGACTGGTAGAAAAATTAATTTTTTGAGGATAGATAACGGTGGTGAGTTTTGTTCTGCTGAGTTAGACAGGTTCGGTAAGGACTATTGGATTGAAAGACATAAGACAACTCCATATACACCACAACAAAATAGAGTTACAGAGAGGATGAACAAAACATTAATGGAGAGGGCTAGGAGTATGCTAAGTGGTGTTAGCCTTGAATAGAAGTTCTAGGCTGAGGTGGTAGCTACTTCATGTTATTTGATTAACAGATCTCCTACTTTGGTGCTTGTTGAAAAGACCCTTATGGAGGTGTGGTTTGGTAAAAATCCTTCATTGAGACATCTCAGAGTCTTTGGCTGTGAGGCATATGCTCATGTGCCTAGTGAAAAAAGATCTAAATTGGAGAACAAGGTGGTGAAATGTATCTTCATCAGTTATGGTATCGGTGTGAAAGGGTACAAGCTTTGGGATCCAACTGCAAAGAAGGTTCTCTATAGAAGAAGTGTTATCTTCCATGAGCTGAAACCTTCCACACTAAATTTGTAGCCATAGAAGGAAGAGAAACAAAAAAAATCATGTAGTTCAGATTCCACCCACTCCTGAGAGAGTTGAACTACATACTCATGTGGGACTTGATATTGAGAGGATCTCTAGCACTTGGAGAGTTTAGAAGAGGAACAAGATCCTAAACCTTAGTCTTTAAGGAGGTCTATATGTGAAAGGCGATAACCTAATAGATATAGTTATTCACCTGAAAGGTTTGTATATTCTATGTTGGATTCTAGTTGTATTTATGCTTTAATTACTAACACAAATGAGCCTAGGACTATTAGAGAGGCTATGGGTATGCGTGATGTAGATTCCTGTATGGAAGCCATGAATGAAGAGATGGTTGCATTGAAGAAGAATGATACATCGGATCTGGTACATTTGCCTAAGGGATAGAAACTTGTTGGTTGTAAATGGGTGTTCAAGAAGAAACTTTGTCCAGATGGTAGTGTTGAAAAGTACAAGGCATGGTTAGTCATGAAGGGATATTCCAAGGTGGAGGGAATTGATTATCATGAGATATTCTCTCCTATAGCTAAGCTGACATCCATTCATCTTTTGTTATCTCTCACAGCAACTCATGATTTGGAAGTTGAGTAGATATATGTGAAGACATCTTTCCTTCATGGTGACTTGGAGGAGGAAATTTACATGTCACAACTAGAGCACTTTGTGGAGAAATGTAAAGAGAATCTATTCTACAAGCTAAAGAAATCTCTTTATGGTCTTAAGCAGTCTCCTAGAATGTGGTACCAAAAATTCAACACCTATGTCTTGTCATTGGGATTTCTGAGATCTAAATCTGACTATTGTGTTTATTGCAAAGCTGAAAATGGTTATATTCTCATTATTGTCCTATATGTGGATGATATGTTATTTATTGGGAATGGGATGAGAATGATTTCAGATTTGAAGTCTGAATTGTTAGCACAATTCAAGATGAAAGATCTTGGTGCAGCTAGGTACACTTTAGGAATGGAGATCGAAAGGGATAGATCTCACAGAAATATTTGGGTCAGCCAGAGAAAGTATGTGAACTCTATGTTGGAGAGATTCAACATGACAGATTGCAAACAGTTAGTTGTTCTAGTGTTAAAAGGGATGAAACTTTATGTGGAAGACTATCCAAAGTCTCCTACTGAGATGGAGGACATGACTAGAGTTACTTATGCAAGTTTTGTTGGTAGCCTAATGTATGTTATGGTCTATACGACGCAAAATATTGCATAAGTAGTGGTAGTCCTTAGTCAGTTTATGGCTAATTCTGGACAAGTGCATTGGGATGCAATAAAGAGAGTCTTCAGATATTTGCGAGATACTTCTAAGTATTCCCTGTGTTTCCATGGTAATCCTTCTAGATCTCAGCATTCCTTTGCGTATTCATGGATATGTTGACTCTGATTGGATAGGTGGCATAGATAGAAGAAGATCCACTAGTGGATATGTGTTCACGATGTTTGGTGGTGCAGTGAGTTGGATGAGTAAGCAGAAATTTATAGTCACTTTGTCTACAACTGAATCAGAATACATGGCAGCTACTCATGCTTGTAAAGAATCCATTTGGCTTAAGAGATTATTCTTAGATATTGGTTTTGATGTAGGACAGATTACTATCTATTTTGACAGTCAAAGTGCTATTTGTTTAGCGAAGAATCCTACTTTCCATGACAAAACAAAGCATATTGATGTACAAAATCATTTTGTTCATGGTATGGTGGAAGATGGAAAGGTGAAGTTGGAGAAAGTTGAAACTTTGGTGAATGTTGTAGATGCACTGACAAAGCCAGTGAGCACTGAGAAGTTTAGATGATGTTCTAGTTGTATGGGCCTTGGGGCCTTGAGCAGTTGACAGAATGTTTTGACTCTTGACAGGTCTTTGACAAGTGGGAGAATGTTGGGATTAAGGTGTCTCAACCTTAGAGTCCAAACATATTAATTTAATTATTTATTTTATTTTTCATTCCACTTTGGAAGTCCTAATATTTTTTGGTGAACTAGTGTCATAAGTTTCTATGTTGATATTATGATTAAATTTCCTATTATGATTATGGTGGTTTCTAGTTCGAAGGAAGAGTCATGGAGAGTTATATTTTGGCAGTTTGTATTTATGATTTGAGTTCACTTTTGACAAGTGGTGTGAGGTAAGGAAGGAACCTATTTGGTCATGGTAACTTCTATGTTGTACTTACATTGAATTTGGCAAGATGACGGTTATGGAAGAGATAGGTTTTGTTGCTTCAGAAGTTGCTATGTGCAATGTGTCATTGGAATAGCAAGGTGTTTCTTGTGACATAACTTACCTCTTGTGCTTTGGAGTTGGTTTTGGAAACCAAGTGCACATACCACTTTGTGATGAGCTCTATATATATGTTGATGCCTTAGTGGTTTTGTATGATACAAGTTGAAGGCATTGTTATGCTACTAGAATTATTCTTGAAATCTCTGTTGTAGCTACTCCTGGAGAGCATTGGCTCTATGCATTCTATTGTAACGGTTGTTGTTGCTGAATAATACAATTGATTCTGAATTTTGGAGTGTGGGTTTTTTACCAAAAGGGTTTTCCCATGTAAATCTTGTGTTGTGGTTTTATTTGCTTAAATCTGATTTTATATGTGTTTATCTAATTTGCAATTCTTTAAAATTTTGTAACAAATTTCTGCATCACCTCTCCTGTTAGATTTAGCATTTGCAAGTGTTATTCCACACTTAGGCTTCCTTTCAATGTTGCCACCTTTATGAGTCCTCAACTTCTTAATCATGTCATTAATGATAGTTCCTAGCAAATCTTCCAAATTATCTTCTTGGAGAATGTGTTCCGCATGTTGGCATGACAGATCAAAGTTGGTAATGGCAGAAACGATTATCTTCATAGAGTATATAAACTCAAATGATTTTTGTTGTTGATTAATTGTAACTCGCTCCCTATCAATACTTATCTTGCCACCTACATAGGTCTGTTGCATCAACTTGGGTCATGTTCTTGAGGAATGTGCCATCTTCTTGAAGGCTTTATGAATCATTGGCACAAGCATGTCCGGAAATCAGTCAGAATCACAAATTTTGAACTGCTTCAGAAGTTGTTTAGAAACACGACCTTCTTGAACCCTTGTGAGAGCGATCAATCTTTTGTGATTACTCAAAACCATGTCGGGTGATCAAGGGCTTTTGAAACTTGAGAACCCCATGACAAGATCAATAAGGAAAGGGACTAGCGAGTTAATTTTAAAAATGCATAAAGTCACGACTCAAGATTCACATTATTGAAGCGGATGAAATCAATCCCTAGAGAGAACTACAAGGAATGAAAAATTTTATGGCATGGTAGCAAAATTTAAAGTTTATTGGTAACAGTATCTAACTCAACCCCCCCCCTCTCTCTCTCTCTATCTATCTATCTATCTATCTAATATAGGCTTAGGGTATAAGTTTTAGGGAATAGGGTGGAGTAAATGATAGACCTAGGGAAGGAGATAGAGAAGTGAGGGAACACGAAGAAGAGAATAAGATATTATATAAAGGGAGAGTGGTAAGAGGTGAGGGAGAGAACTAGAGAGGGTACATATAGAGAGATGAGATACCTAGAGGGTGAGAGAGAGGTTAGAGACCTATATGGGAAGAGAGGGTTGAGATAGATAAATCAAGATAGAAGAGGAGATTTTATGACTTAAGAAAATGGGAGAGAAGAGGAGGGAGAGAGAACAAAGAGAAGGAGAGGGATAAGGAGGGGAGAGGGAGAGGTAAATGTGGAGTGAGAGACCTAGAGAGGAGAGAGGTAGAGAGGTAAGGGAGAAGAGAAGAAAATAATAGATAAGTTCAAGAAGAGAGAGAGAGGGAGAGGGAGAGAGAGAGGGGGGGAGAAAATAAGGGAGATACCTAGAAATGGGAGGGAGGGATAAGAGGAGAGACAATTGAATAATAAAGATAGAGATGAGTAAGAGGGGATTGAGGGAGAGTTAGATATGGAGGGATTGAAAGACCTAGGGAAGGAGGAGATAGAGAGGTGAGGGGAGAGAAGAGAGGGAGAGAGTTAAAAAATAAATAGGGGTAAATGGGGAGGGAGATAGAGGGGAAGAGAGAGGGAGATAACTAGAGAGGGGATAAATATATAGGTGAGAGAACTAGATGGGGAAAGAGAGATGAGAGACCTAGATAACAAGAAAGAGGATTGAGATAGATAGAGGGGGATAAAGAGAGGTGATTAATGAGGCATGGATACAAAGGTAGATAAGTGGAGAGGGAGGGAGAGAGAAACCTAGAGAGGGGAGAGAGAGAGAGAGAGGGAGGGAGAATACAAGAGGAAAAGAGAATAACAGAGAGTGGGGGAGTGAGATATATATGGGGGTATATATGTATGGGGAGATAGAGAGGGAGAGGGGAAGAAAGGGAGGGAGATACTTAGAAAGGGGAGGGAGGTAGAAGAGGAGAGACAAAAGAAAAAAGAGAGGAGTAAGAGGTGATGGATGGAGAGGTTAGATAGAGATATAAGATACCTAAAGAGGGATAGAGAGGTGAGAGATGTAGATAGAGAGAGAGATAGAGAAAGAGGAGGGTTTGAGATAGATGGAGGAGGATAGAGATAGGTTGATAATGAGATATGGATGGAGACATAGAGAGGTGGAGAGCGAAAAAGGGAGAAACCTAGAGAGGGGGAGAGAGGGTGTGATAGCAATTTGATGATGTAGATAGTAGAGAGATCATAATAATTAGTAGGGAAGTGAGAGAGGGATAGGGATAAGGAGGGAGAGGGAGATAGAGAGCGAGAGGGGAAGAAAATAAGGGAGATACCTAGAAATTGGAGGGAGGGATAAGAGAAGAGATGATTGATTAATAAAGAGAGAGTTGAGTAAGAGGGGATTAAGGGAGAGTTAGACATGGAGGGATTGAAATACCTAGGGAAGGAGGAGATAGAGAGGTGAGGGGAGAGAAGAGAGGGAGAGAGTTCAAAAATAAATAGGGGTAAATGGGGAGGGAGATAGAGGGGAAGAGAGAGGGAGAGAACTAGAGAAGGGAAAAATAGATAGGTGAGAAAACTAGATGGGGAAAGAGAGATGAGAGACCTAGATATCAAGAAAGAGGATTGAGATAAATAGAGGGGGATAAAGAGAGGTTATTAATGAGGCATGGATATAGAGGTAGATAAGTGGAGAGGAAGGGAGAGAGAAACCTAGAGAGGGGAGGGAGAGAGAAACCTAGAGAGGGGAGAGAGAGAGGTGATGACATGGACTATACAGAGAGAGAGGTAGAATACAAGAGGAAGAGAGAATAAAAAAGATTGGGGGAGTGAGATATATATGGGGGTATATATGTATGGGGAGATAGAGAGGGAGAGGGGAAGAAAGGGAGGGAGATACTTAGAGAGGGGAGGGAGGTAGAAGAGGAGAGACAAAATAAAAAAGAGAGGAGTAAGAGGTAATAGATGGAGAGGTATAAATGGACGGAGAGACCTATGGAAGGAGGAGATAAAGAGGTTAGGGGAGAGAGAGAATAGGAGAGAGCTCATAAAGCGATAGGGTTAAGGGGGGGAGAGAGAGGTAGAGAGGTAGGTAAAGAACTCTAGAGGGGACATATAGATAGGTGAGAGACCTAAACAGCAAGAGATGAGTGAGATAGATAGAAAGGGATACAGAGGGGTGGGTAATGATACCTATATGAATAGGTAGATATGTGGAGAGGAAGGGAGGGAGAAACCTAGAGAGGGTGGGATGGAGAGGTGATGACCTAGACAATGCAGATAGATAATAAGAGACATAGAGAGAATATGAGAGAGTGGGGGAGAAATATAGAGAGTGAGAGGGAAAGAAAGGTAGATACTTAGAGAGGGGAGGGAGGGATAAGAGAAGAGATAGATGAACAAAGAGAGGAGTAAGAGGGGATGTATGGAGAGGTCTACATGGAGGGAGTGAGAGACCTAGGGAATGAGGAGATAGATAAGTTTTGAGAGAGAGAGAGAGAAGAAAGGGAGAGAGTTCGTAAATGGATAAAGGTGAGGGGGAGGGAGAGAATGTGGAGGGGGAGGGAGATAGCTAGAGGGTGGACAATTATATAGGTGAGAAACCTAGAGGGGGATAGAGAAGAGGGTAATGATATAGGGAGGGAGAGGTAGTTAGATAAATAGGGAGGGAAGGAGAGCCCTAGATATGGGGAGAGAGTGGATAGGATGGATAGGTAGTGATCAAGAGAATGGATAGGGAGGAGAGAGAAACAATAAGAGTGTGAGAGAGAAGAGAGAGGGAGGGAGAGAGTTGAGGATACAAATGGGGGTAAGGAAGGAATGAAAGGTATAGACAGTGGGGTATAAGTGAGAGATACAAGAGAGGGAGAGAGATAGGTCTAGAGTTTAGGGAAGATAAAGAGAGTGAGATACAGAGCTAAAGAATGTTAATAGGAGCATATTGATTACTATAATTTGACATGTTGATTACTAAAATTTGACTGTCTAAAATTTTATATGATCCTCTAAAAACTAGAATCTACATTATAACTCCTATAGAGATAAAACCACTCTCAAACATCCTACCAATATATACATGAAATATAACTTAAAGTATAACAATATATTTCATGTATATATTCTTCTTTGGGGGTGGGTATAACTTGTGTCCAAATTGGAAAATTTGCCCATTCACAAAACCTTCAATTTAACAATGTAGAACATTTGGCGAGTGCCAAATTTGGCACTCTTCAAATCCAAAAAATTCACTTTTCACATTTGGAAAGCACCAAATATGTGAAATGTGGAGTTTTTTTAATTTGGCACTCGACAAATGGTTTGCATTGGAAAACACCAACCCTTTGGGTTGGATTATACTTGGGAAGCCAACCCAAAGGGTTAGACGACCATTTCAGGCTTAAGATGTGTTTTTATCATAAGATTAAAACATTTCACATATTTTTGTCATGCTCTCCACCAGGTTTGCACGTGTTTCAATGAAACTAAAAAAATTGCCATAATATTGTTAAGCTCTCTCTTAGCTATCCAACCATGTAATTTTTTTCACATTTTCATTTTGTTAAGGCTTCCATCTTTAATTTCTTTTCTTAGTGTGTTTGTTTTTGGTCAAAAACCAACATGTGCTATTTTGGACATAGTTTTTTACACGTTCATCAAAGTTTGAAGCAACTTATATTTTTAGAAACTAGACTCAATTCTAAAAACCTTCAAAAAAAAGTTTTGATTTTTTATTAGTTTTCAATGATTTAGGGTGGGATTGCTCAAATTTCTATTTTTTAGGATGTGCCCACTTTGAAAATTAGTAAAAAATCATATACTCGCTAAAAAATTAGCTGAAAAATCTGGCAGAAACGACAAGGTGTTAGCTAATTTCTCACTGAAGCAATTTCAAAAACTCTAAAAAAATTTCACTCTTTAGGGGGACCACAACAAACACTATGATATGTTTTTTGCATAAAAACAAGACCACTTTTGTGGCCCCCTTTTAAAGCCCTTAATCTCCAACATTTTCAAAACAAATTAGTAGTTTAGAAAGTAGACTCAGATAGAGATTACTTTAGTGATGAATATTCGCCAATGGTGAATTTTTCACGTCGGCAACCTAGGAAATGACGAATATATTGTACCAACTAGGGGTGGCCATGTCGCCGTAACATTATCAATTTTCATCAAATTTATGGCCCGATCCCAATATGTTTTATGTAATTAATTATTTCTATGTGATGATGTTGCCAATACAATATATGGTGGACACACGGTAAATTTCATTTTTTCACCTACACTCTCTGAGGTTGCCTTAATAGACGGCCATAATTCACCTATACGCATATGAGTATTTTTTGGCTAGGAGGACCCAATTTTCCCAGCATTTTGCCGATGCGTGTCTCCATTCACCCCACTTTTTTCCAACTCTATTGTATTTGCCAATTATTTGGACATCCCATATCCACCTTGAAAATTACATGTCATGTTATCGTTAAGAGGGATTCGTGAAATATTTGTATACCATATAAAATTCACACGGAATTCGCCATATAAGGATTGGTATAAATACATTCAAAGACCAAATCTATCTCTACACAATCTCGTGGGTTCTAGGCTCTGAATTTGGATCAAAAAAGAAGTTTCAGACCAAGGAAAATCATTGTTGTTGATTGCATTGGGGACTGCTAGTGACCTAAAGGTGAGCGATCATATTTTTGAAGTGTTATAATATTATTCTGAATTTATCTATATCTGTTTGCATTGTTGAGTTCATTTGTATTCAATGGGGACCCGTTAGTGCCAAGTGGTCAATCATGAGACCTCGGACATCTAGATTGTATTTCGTAGGGCCAATGAAACATATATTATACTTTATAGTCTATTATTACTTCTTCAACAAATTGATATTTTTTTTGCAGCCTTTGTTTTGTTGGAGATGTTGAATAGGAAGAAAGGTAGGAATCTTGAATGTGGGGAAGTCCATGAGAGGCCAACAAAACACAGAACGTTTTCTTTGTACTTTGTCTTTGGCAAAGATTATGATGAAAATCAGGATGGTACATCATCACAAGTACAAGTACAAAATTCACAACCTACACCGCATGTTGAAGACGGTGGTGAACCTGATATCTCAAATCAAGATGATCTTGAAGAATATTATCTGGTAGATACCCAAGTTAGCCAGAATAATATAATCGACTTGGATGATAATACCATAGATGATAATGCACAGAAGGGCCTGAAGGGGAAAATAAAATCCAAATCAAAAAAGAATCAGGAGTGGGATATGTCAAAGGAATTTTTAAATTAATTGGGCATCAAAGTATTCATTCATTGAACCAGTGGAGAATCCAATTGAAGGCGAGCCTCCAATATAATATAGGTGTAATATTTGCACTTGGAAACATAACAAGGAAACTAGGTTGCAGCTAAAAATTGACACCATAGAAAAGCATATGGGTAAAGTTTATGAAAAACAAATGATAGATGGAGTTGAAAAATCAGTGATATGATGGAACACAAAGGAGGAATGCAAGTATGTGAGGAATGTCGAAGAGTATTATTTTCATGAGAAAATACAAACAAAGCCTACTGAAGTTAAAGGTTCTATTAAATATAGTTTTGGAAAAGCAATGCAAATAGAACAACTAGGAAAAGTTGTTTAGTTAAGTGTTGTTTTTTTATATTTTGAGAAGAGGGAGTGCTATGACATATTTCCCATCAATTAGTGGTTTATTACACTTTTTGAAAGTTCCTAACTATCCTAATAGTCACTAGTCAGTAAACAGTGGATGGGAATGGGGAAGTTGTCTTGTTGAGGTTGAAAGATGTAAAGGAAAAAATAAGAGAGTCAAACTTAATTGCATTTTCTTTAGACGAAGTTATGGGAGTAGATAATACTTCGTGGGTATGCATGAATGTTTATACTATACATAATCATGCCCACCAACCTCATCTACTATCTGTTGCTAAAATAAAGGATAGTGTGACAGTGGATAATTTATTCAACTAGTAAAGAGATGTTTAATTGAATATGGAGGTATGGAGGACATGACGATTGCCAAAAAATTGGTGTGTTGGAGAAAATGGAGCTTCAGTAATGCAAGGTCACAGGAACGGATGGAAACTTCTTTTGCACCCTACATTTTTGTAATTCACTGCATGGCTCATAGAATGAATCTAGCTTTTGGAATTGTGAGAAAGTATGCTCCAGTAAAAAAAATTGAAATTTTAATCAGAGAGCTTTACTCACACTTTTGTCGAAGTCCCAAGTGATTTATGGAATTTCAACACTTTGCTGATGGGGAACTGATGGGAACAAGCTTCTCAAGGATAATGATACCAGATGGATCTCGTTGGATGGTCCAGCACGTCAAATTTTTTTAGAATATCTATCCTTGATTAGACTATTTCACACAACTCGCGACAAATCAGAGCAACCAAAATTTCCTGACCTTCTTCAAAGGTTAAGTAATCTAGAGACACTCTTAACTTTAGCATCTCTTCTGCCCATGCTAGAGGAAATGAGGAATATTATGAAGGTTGCCCAAAAAAAAGCTATGTATATTGCAGAATATGCTACGTTGCATAAGTTGACATGCATGGCCCTCAATAATCTCTATCAAAATCAACCAACACTATCTGATGAAAAATTTGTTAAGTGGCGGACACTCATAGATTTGAACAATCTTGATAACTTTTTACAAATCGGTACAAATGGGGAGGTATGTGCCAATGTATGGTGAGTTGAGATACCAATGCACTTCTATGCCACGGTCGACCTCAAGGAACCAGGAAAGCTCCACAGAAAGCAACTAGCAAGAGTTACAAGGGAATATCTCGAAAAGATTGTTGAGTCTGTAACTACTTCTATGAACAAAATTTCCTATGATCTTTCCTTACATATTAGAAGAAGATTCCCTCTTGACAACCTACTCAAAGCCATGTGTATTGTGTTTCCTCGATATTGGAGCCTCAACAGTGCTGCTGATTTTTGAAGTAAGCTACTGACTATGATAAAACAATTTTGCATATCCAGATAATTGAATGGAGTAACTATAAATGGAATATTAGATGAAACTCATCTTAGAGAGAAATCGTCTCATTTTGCATACACTATGAGGGAACAATATGGTAGAATGGAGAACCCCCACAAAGAGGGATCAGTAACAAGGCTTTGGAAAAATCTAGGTGAGAACTTAGTGTTGCGTGATTCAATACTAGAATATTTCAAGCTTGTTGATTTATGTCTTACCATGATATTGGGTTCGGTGGAAGATGAGATATTTTTCAATTCTTTGGGGTTCCTAAAGTCAAAGCTAATAAATAAGCTAGACAAAAATTTGGAAATTTTCTTGAGGCTCTATACATCTAGGTATGATGTCCACACTTTTCCTTATGATAGGGCACTGAAAATATGGAGGTCCAAATGTGAAAGAAGAGGTTTGGGAAAAAATTCAAACCAAAGTTTCAATGGGACTATTGACTCATGTATTGGACCTACTAGTAACATTGAGATGCAGTTCGATGAAGGTATGTAGACTCAGATTGAAGAAAACACGGACAAGAATCAAGAAAGCTCTGAATTTATTGAGGAATGGCAATTGTAAGAGATTTATATTTATTAATCTTATTACTCTATCTCATCATTCATATTACAAAATCATATTGTTATGGTTGATAACTTGATGATATTTTATGAGTCTGTCAACTTTTTGCAATTAGAAAATTTAATATTGATTTGTAATTGTATTTTTCAACTTTCTATTTCTAGATTTAAAATAGCATAATAAAATACCATAATATATTTATTGATACAGAGATTTTTATTCAGACATGTTGAGAACTTAGATTTTCATTAATTCTTTCAAAATATAACCATATGATACAATTCATTCAATACACCACTTTGTGTGATTCTCCATGGAGAAGTCAATACAAATTTTCAGAACCCTTTGCAAATGACCCTGAATTCCTTTTTATAGAAACAAGGGAGCAACAAAAGCTTTAGGTCGATTTACAACATGTGAACCCTCAACATCAAAATCAATTACTGAGGCACTGAATAGTGAATATATCATCCCGACTGCCATCAGTATCACAAACTAAGCACAAAAATGCATGGCCATCACATGCTGGATTAGAAATTTAGCAATTTAACAACTGATACATGTCTCTTGTTCAAAAAATAGAGTTCAAAATTAAATATTAATTCAAGCCATGACAAATTAAATATAGATAACAGCGATGCCCAAAACCTAGAAATCAGAAATAGAGAAATGCATAAATGTTAAAACTTGGGAGAATTTGAGAATACAAATTTACAAGGCTGAAGGTTTGCACTGTGCATCATAGGCTGGATTAGCAATAGCGAGTGTTGGTTTTTTCATGTTCATAAAAGAGAGTTATTTCAAGTGATGCCAAATTCCAAATAGAAAAAACATAAAACCTTGAAATTAAGAGTAAAAGCATAAAACTGTGCAATACATACTATGATTATTGATATTTTTGTGCTAGTTTTTGTAGGGTGCTCCACTCTTCATTTGATGGAAGGTCAATATTCTTTAAACTATGGAAAGTCAACTACAACTTCATCAACAATCCATATTTAGAAGGGTGACTTGACATTGTTGTCTCACCCAATACCGCATTCCAAGTTGCAAATGGTTTGATGAATTCTAGAAAGCTTTAAGGAGTTGTGTCCTTAGGAAGCAAGTCTAAATCAGACTTCATTTTTTCTTGTTGAACACAATGTACCACTAAGAGGGGGGTGAATTACTGGTTCTTGAAATCTTCTCTTTTTAAACCAAGTTTGGAATATTGGTTATCAACCTAAACACTAAACAAACAAACCGGTAAGATAAGAGTGGATATCAAAATGTCAAACACACAAATGCATAACCCACAACACCAGATGTACAAGGAAAACCTAGTATGGGAAAAACCTCGGTGAGAAATACAGTTGGATTCTACTGCTCCAATCCAACCTCACAATGAAACAATGGATTACAATGATTTAGGGCACCAACCCAAGGAGCACCAACCCCTGCACCAAGCACCAACTCGATGTAATACATTGAAATACAATCTAGATACAGTGATAGAATCTAATTGGAAATGAGTTCTGCAACACCTGATCAATGGATTTCTGTCGGTTAACAAACTCCTCTTCTTTACTAGTTCTCACACTGTCGATTATCAGATTACTCTCTTTGATCACTCACCGGTTACTTCCAGCCTCTCTTCTCTCTCTCTCAGCCTCACCCTTCATAGTGTCACTCTTGGATGCCTTCCTAAACAATCACTCCTCACCAGCTCGCTTGACTATTAGAACTACAATAGTTTGTCAGTTACTCTATCTTTACCGATTAAACCCTCTCACTAGTTCAACCTACTAAAACACACTATAACTCTTTGAGAAATAAATCTAAGGCAGATTATCTTTCTTGCTCAGGCTCTCTTTCCTCTCACACCTTGCATCAAGAATCAACTGATTATAGTCTCGAGCTGACATATTTATCTTTTAGGGTTCCTGCTAAAACAACATTCAAATGCTGTCGTGTTAGGTTTAACCTTCAGCAACTCGATCCGTATTGGATTTGATCCAATCTACTTTTCCAGAATGGTGATCTGCATCACACCAAATAGCACCGCCATCTCCTTGCTTTTCAATGTGTGTTTTCTATTTTAGGATGTCTATGACCTGTTTTTATGTGTTTCTCTGTCAAACACCATTAATGGCTCAGTTTTTTCCTTCGGCAACTAGGTACAAAGATCAGATCTTCTTGTAGGGTCAGTTCAATCACTTGCCACCTTGTCTTCCTCGAGCTGCAACATTCTGCCATCCTCCCATTCTTTTCAGGTTCTTCATTAAAGTCGACCTTCTTGTTGACTATTACGTCGATGAATACTTCACCAACCTTTGCTTGATTGCCACCTCGTTTCCACCTATCATCCTTGTCGACATCCACCTATGCTTAGTTTTTCATGTTGGTTTGACATCCTTCACCAACCAAGATTGACTACCAGTTCAACTCACCTTACCGGTATAGCCTAACTTCACCGGTGGTCCTTCATACTTGCTAACCTCTTCTCTTTCGATGGATCAACTTGGCCTTCCATCAAACATGTTGGTCCTACTACTCGGTCCATTTACCGGCAACATTAAACTTCTCTATGTATACCGGTTCACATCCTTTAGTTCTTCACTTGCTTGCTTGGTTTTTCTTGCCAGTGGTCCTTCTTTACCGATAGATGATGCATTTCATGTGTATCAGTAATATTCCTTTCTATTTTCTTACACATATATGGATTGACATCATCATGTCTTACTTCTCCCATATCAATTACCACTACTTACTCACCGGTGACCATGCCATACCCGTTGACATCAATGACAACCTAATTCCAACAATGCCAACAATCTTCCCCTTTTGCATTGATGTCAACTCACTATAAGTCTTCACACCTATAGATTTCTCCCCCTTTGACACAATGACAAAGGGTCAGGGTACTTCACTCTCCCCCTCTGATTCATACTTATCTCCCCCTTAGTCAAATCTTCTCTTAGTGATTACAGTCGGTACTGAGACATACAACCCTGAACTTTCCCTATGATCAGTATGTGGTTCAAGAGATATAGATGCTGCTATGAACTCCCTCTGAACTATATATCTACTTACAAACTAACATGAGAGAGGTGACATAGCTCCTAACTTGTGTCTTAAGTACTCAAAAGCGCTTACTGGTAAAGGGTTGGTGAAGATGTCTGCCACTTGTTCTCCTATAGGAACATTTTCCATCTTTACTTCATGTCCTTCAACCTTCTCTCTGAGAAAATGGTACTTGATGGCTATATGCTTGGTCCTTGAATGCATCACCGGATTATTTGATATGTTGATGGCACTTGAATTATCACACCAGATGGGAATAGGAACAGAAATGTCCACATGTATGTCCTTGAGGGTTTACTTCATCCAAAGCACCTGAGAGAAGCATCTAAAAGCAGTAATGTATTATTCTTTAGCAATTGATAGAGAGACTGAATCCTGCTTCTTGCTATGCCATGAGACCAACTAGTCACCTAGGAAGAATGCACCACCACTTGTGCTCTTCTGGTCATGAATGCAACCTACCCAATCAACATCAATATATGCTGCCAAGATGAATTCCCCTTGTTTATGGTACCACAATCCATAATTGAGTGTCCCTTGCAGGTACCTAAAAATTATTCGTATGGCATTCATATGTGACTGCTTAGGTGTTGCTTGAAATCTAGCCACCATGTACAGTGCTTGCACTATATCCATTCTAGAAGCAGTAAGATACACTAAGCTTCCTATCATGGATCTATACAATGTTTGATCCACCACTAGTGATTCATCATTCTTGCTTAATTTTCTTCTGGTCACCATGGGATCACTCATCGATTTGTAGTCCTCCATTTGAAACTTCTTTAACATATCCTCTGCATAATTGGTTTGTGAGATAAAGATTCCCTTATCTAGTTGTGATATTTGCAAACCAAGGGAGTATGTCAATTCTCCAAGCATTGACATCTCAAATTCTGACTGTATCTGATTAGCAAAATCTATACAAACAGTGTCCTTATTGCCTCCAGAATGATGTCATCTACATACACAACCACAATGAACATGTGATTTCCATCTACGTTGATGTATATATTGTTGTCAACACTCCCCTTTTTGAATCCTTGCTCCTTCAGATATTGATCAGGCCTTGAATACCATGCTCTAGGGGCCTAATTTAAACCATACAGGGCTTTTTTTGATCAGCACACAAAGGTTTCATCATCATTTAATAGAAATGCTTTCGGTTTCTCCATGCACACTTCTTCCAAATTTCCATTTAGGAAGGCAGATTTCACATCCATTTGATATAACTTATAACCCTTGTAGGCAGAAAAAGCTAGAAACGTTCTAATAGCTTCTAATCTAGCTATCGGTGCAAATGTTTCTTCAAAATCAATGCCCGCTACCTGAGAGTAACCCTTGCACACAAGTCTAGCTTTATGCCTAACAATTTTACCTTCTTCATTCATCTTGTTCCGGTAGACCCATTTGGTGCCAATGATGTTCTTGTCTTCTCATCTAGGGACTAATTCCCAAGTCTTGTTCTTCTCAATTTGTTGCAATTCTTCCATGGCATCCATCCATTTCTGATTTTTTTTGTCATTGAATATTTTAGGTTCTACTTTAGACATAAGGAAAAAATTGACTTGTTCATCATTCCGAGCAAGTATTATCCTAGTCTACATACCATCACTCTTATCACCTAATATTTTCTCTTCTGGGTGTTTTATCTGCACATACCGGTTAGGGTCCTTTTTGGATGCTTCTTTTGGTTCATTGTCTGACGGAGCTTCTTCACCTTCATCACTGGAATCATCATACCATTTCACTCATGCTTGTCTTCCTTTGTGCATATCATCATCATATTTTACATGCACACTCTCAATTACTCTTCTTAGTCTTTTGTTGTAGAATTTATAGGCCTTGTTGTTAGTTGAGTAACCAAGGAAGATTCTTTCATCACTCCTAGAATCAAAACTACCTAAACCATCCATATCTCTCTTGATAAAACAATTTCTTCCAAATACCTTTTAGTACTTGACTAATGGTTTCCCGTCATACCACAACTCATAAGGTGTCATTTTGATGCTTGTTCTTAGTTGAACCCAGTTCAAGTTGTATGCAGTAGTATGAACCGCTTCCTTCCAATACATGTCCGACAAACTTGCCTCATTTAACATGGTTTTGGCCATCTCCTTGATTGTCCTATTCTTCCTTTCTACCACACCATTTTGTTGTAGTGTCCTAGGGGCTGAGTATTGCCTTTTTATTCCATGTCTTTCACAATAATCTTCAAACTCATTTAATGTGAACTCTCCACCCTGGTTTAATCTTAGACATTTCAGCTTGCACCCACTTTCCTTCTCTACCATCTTTCAAAAGATCTTGAATCTAACAAATGCTTGTGATTTATCTTGTAGGAAAGTGACCCATGTCATTTTTGAATAGTCATCAATGAAGAGAATAAAATATCTTTCACCGGAAAGAGGTCTTGTTCTAGTCGGACCACACAGATTTGTATGTACAATTTCAAGGGGTCTTGAGGTGTTGTGTTCTTCTATTCTAAAACTCACCTTAGTCTTCCTTCCTTTCACACATTCATCACAAAATGTGCTTATCAGTTTGATGATGGGTGGAATATTTCTTACATACCTCTTTTTGCTTACTGCAACTAAGTTATCAAAATTTATGTGGCGTAGTCTTCTGTGTCACGACCAGCTTTCATCCACTTGACCTAACATGCATTGGGATTCAAAACATTCTTTTAGATTATATACATTACCATATGTCCTCTTACCTTCAGCTACAATCTAACTAGTACTCTCCTTCTTTATCTAGCAACCGGTAGAGTCAAAGGTGAATTTATAACCTTTGTCACATATCTGACTTACACTCAACAGATTGTGCTTAAGGCCTTCCACATAATACACATCATGTGCTTTTAGTTTTCCATCAATGTTTAGAGTGCCTTTTCCCTTTATCTTGATCGATGAGTTATCTCCAAACCTTACTGAGCCACCATTCCAATCTTCAATTTTGATAAATTTATTTTTATCATCGGTTGTGTGGTTGGAACAGCCACTGTCTACAACCCATAAATTCCTTCTTTCAGCATGTAGGGCAGTCTGCACTATCAGACTTTATTATGCTTTGTCCTTTTCTTTCTCAACCCAAACCGGTTGAGTTTCCTTCTTCTTATCCGCTGCAAGTTTGTGCTCTGGTTTGACTACCGGTTCTTGATCAGGATTTGTCCTCTTCTGCTTGATTTTCCTGTTCTTACAAAACTTTGTTATATGTCCAAACTCTTGACAGTTATAGCATTTCACATTTATAGATGAATCTTTGAAACTATTGTAGGACACCGGTTTACTCTTCCTACATTCAAAACTCCTATGACCAAATCCATTGTACTGATAACAAACAACATTCATATCCCAGAGTGCATTAAATGGATTTCTACTTTCATAACTCATAGTGGGCTTATTGGTCAATCTACAATCAGCTACCCTATGTCCAAATTTGTTACACCGGTAACAATAACCATGAAATTTTGGAACATACCAGTTAGGTTGCCTTGGTCTTGCAAACGTCTGCCTCACCAGGGGTCTTCCATTCATGTTGTTGACTCTAGTAAATCCTTCATGATCAACTCTTGCCTTTCTCCTAAAATCTGCATTTCGATACATTGAATGTGGCCTCTGGTTCATTGATTGTGTATATCGGTTTGTGTGATTATTTCTAACAGCTTCTACATAAGTATTCTTGTCGGTATCCTTACTTACTGTGAATGTATTCTTCTCTTCACCTTCACTTGAAGAAGTGAATTGTATCTCCTTATCAGATGTGTCTTTGTTGTTTGAACTTTTTCCTTCTTCAAATCCTAAGCCACCAGTATCTTTAGATTGCTTTTGTTTGCTCAACATCTTGTCCAAGGCTTCTATGCTACCTCCATATTTGCTTCTCACTTTCAGTTCATCCTTACTCTTTCCAAGCTCCTTTCTGAGCTTCACTATTTCTGCTTCTAGATCTTGATGGTCCTTTTCCTTCTTCATCAGATCAGAGGATGTAACTTCACAAATCCTCTTGTATTCTTCCAACTAGAGTTCCAAGTCAGATATAACTTGATTGGACTCATCCAGGGATTTCTTCAAGAGATCTTGTTCTTCTACTATAGCAAGCTTGAACTTCTTGATTTCTCTTCTTGTTTTACTTAACTCCTCAAGAGCACTAATGAGCTCGCCTTATAGATCCACTTTGGCTTCAATGTCTTCTTCTTCCTCATCTTCTCTAACTAGTTCATCTAGTGCCATAAAGAGATTAACTTCTCTTTCATTCTCATGGTAGTCATCTTCTAATGCACTTTCTTCATCTATGGCATCATCCTCAATAGTATATAGGTTGTTCTAATTTTGGTATCCTCTTCTTCATTGCTGGTAAATAATCCTTTCTTTGTCTTTACTGGAAGATCTGCCAAAACTTCTTTTCTCATCTCCACCAGTTTCATTATAAGGGTATTTTGTAGCAAAGTGTCCAACTTTACCACAGTTAAAGCATTTGAGTGGTCAATTTCCTTTATATTTTTTGGATCCTCTCTTGATATTTCTGTAGCGTAGAAATTAGGAATCATCAAAACATAAGTAGATCAATCAAAAACACAAGACATGATAACATAATCAAAGGAATACTCATGAAATGAACCTAATTCCAAAGCACATTCAATAGAGGTATGGAAACAAAGCATTCAAAAGTAAAATTATGCAAACCATATGCTTCTTCCATGCGGCTCCATTGTTGTTCTTTCCTCTTCAATAGTTTTGTGGATCTCACCTACGAGTGCTCACATAATTGAAAGCAAAAAGGCTTAAGAGTACTAGAAACGAAGGTTCAGTAAAAATTTGAGATTCATGAAGGAATTGATTGAAGAAAACATCCAATTTATAGAGAAATTGGATAAATGAGCAAATTAGTATGAAAGAGATTTGAATAGAAATTCAAATCAATAATAGCATATCTATGACAAATTGCTATGCAAAGAGGCTTATGACAGATTTTATGACAAATTGCTATGACATTTTATGACAAATTCTATGACACATTTCTATGTCAAGAATTTTATGACAATTTTGGACAAATTCTATGACACATTTCTATGTCAAGACAAAACTCTATGACAAATTGCTATGTCAAGAGTATGACGCATGAAGCACACAAATAGGGAGAACTAGAGACAAGATAATTAGGTGGAATTTGAATTAGAAAATTAGAAAATAGGTGGAAATTAGGAATTAATGAAAATAGGAAATTAGAAATTAGTGAATTAATCAATAATTTTTCATTTATTAATTAATTCACTCACAAAGAGGAATAATTAGCCAATTAAATGAATATTTAATTGTAATGAGAAAACTTAGGATTAATAAATAATTTAGTAATCCTAAAGGAAGAAATGGCAAATTAGGTTAAATGAATAAATCATAAAACCCTAGAAGACGAATTAGAAGTGCGAGGATGAAAATTAGGTCTATAATTGACTTGATCATGATTTGATTTGATAAATGACCAATGCAACAAAATGATTTGATTGAGAAAATGCGCCAATTGATGAGGAACAATAACAAATTGATCCAAATTGGCATAATTGAGACAAAGAATGGTCGATGACAAATTGGTCACAAAGTGACAAGATTGACAAAAGGACAAGAATCGACAACAAAATGAATTGCAAGATGACAAGATCGAATAGTGACAACGATCGATGACAAATCGATCATAAAACGAAAAGATTAAAGGATTGATGATAAATCAACAAGATTGATAAGAGGACAAAACCCTAATTAGGATTGACGATGCCCAAAATGATGAGATTGATGACAGGACAAAACCCTAATTAGGATTGACGATGTCCAAAATGATGAGATTGATGATAAAATTGATAAGATTGCTAGGAGGACAAAACCCTAATTAGGATTGACGATGTCCAAAATGATGACAAATTAGGATGCACATTGATGTGACAGGGTAAAATCGATCAAAATCGTGACTGAATATTGTTGTCGACAAGACCAAATTTGAGGACGAGATGATTGAAGAATGTAGAAGAATGACTCGATGTTCACAAATGATAAAAAACCAAGTGCGTGACATAGGAGAAATGTTAATGCGACGCAAAAACCTAAAATGAGGCAATGCGCAAATGTTAAAGTATGACCTCGCAAGCGTTGACCATTTTTGGGTGTCTACAATTTCTAACAAAGTTTTCTACCTCTGCATTCGAGTCTTCACTAGATCCTTTATGAGCAACCTCTTCCTTGCCCTTTTTGGTGGAGTTGAACATTGTCTCTTTCCTTAAGGATGCTTCACCGGTTGTTCTCATTTCATAGGTTGTTAGAGAGCCAAATAGCTCATCCATTATGAAGGTCTTCAGATCCTTGGCTTCCTATATGGTATAAACCTTAGTATCATAGTTAGATGTGAGAGATCTAAGTACCTTCTTGACAATAATCTCATTAGCAATTTCTTCTCCAAGTCCTTTGATGGTGTTCATAGTTTCATCTATTCTGTGAAGGTAGTCTAAAATCTTTTCTTCATCTTACATCTTGATGCCTTCAAGATGACCTCTTAGTGATTGTAGCTTGGCCTCTTTGACTTTGGCATCTCCTTCAAATAATCTCTACAATTTATCTCAAGTCTCCTTGGCAGATGCACAATGCATGACATTGACAAACTCATTATCTGACAGCCAGCTTAAGATAGCATGTTTAGCCTTTGCATTGTTCTCATACTCCTTCTTAGCATCTAGATCGGTGGGAGGAACACTAGGGATAGTATACCCATCCTTGACAAACATCCACACATCAAAGCCAAGTGATGAAATATAGATCTCCATTCTTCTGCTCCAGAAGGCATAGTTAGATCCATCAAACATGGGGGCTTTTGAGGAGGTGGACTCATTTCTTGCCATCATGTTCTTTGACCAAAATCTGCCCAAGATAGAGAAATTTTTAATCAACCGTGAACCTAGGCTCTAATACCAATTGTTGAACACAATGTACCACTAAGAGGGGGGTGAATCAATGGTTCTTCAAATATTTTCTTTTTAAACCAAGTTTGGAATATCGGTTATCAACCTAAACACTAAACAAAAAAACCAGTGAGATAAGAGTGGATATCAAAAAGGCAAACACACAAATTCATAACCGACAACACCAAATGTACAAGGAAAACCCAGTATGGGAAAAACCTCGATGAGAAATATTGTTGGAGTCTACTGCTCCAATCCAACCTCACAATGAAATAATGGATTACAATTATTTAGGGCACCGACCCCTACACCAATCACCAACTCGGTGTAATATAATGAAATATAATTTAGATATAGTGATAGGATCTAGTTGCCAACGAGTTCTGCAACACCTAATCAATGGATTTTTGTCGGTTAACAAACTCCTCTTCTTCACTGGTTCTCACATTGTTGGTTATCAAATTACTCTCTTTGATCGCTCACCAGTTACTGTCAGCCACTCTTCTCTCTCTCTCAGCCTCACCCTTCACAATATCACTCTTAGATTCCTTCCTAAACAATCACTCCTCACCGGTTCACTTGACTGTTAGAACTACAATAGTTTATCGGTTACTCTGTCTTTATCGATTAAACCCTCTCATTGGTTCAGCCTACTAAAACACACTATAACTCTTTGAGAAATAACTCTAAGGAAGATTATCTTTCTTGCTCAAGATCTCTTTCCTCTCACACCTTGCATCAAGCATCAATTGATTTCAGTCTCGAGCTGACATATTTATCTTTTAGGTTTCCCGCCAAACTAGCATTCAAATGGTATCATGTTAGGTTTAACCTTCACCAACTCGATCCGTATTGAATTTGATCAAATCTAATTTTCTAGAATGGTTATCTGCATCACACCAAATAGCACCTCCATCTCCTCTCTTTTTGATGTGCATTTTCTATTTTAGGATGTCTATGACATGCTTTTATGCGTTTCTCTGTCAAATGCCATTAATAGCTTGGTTGTTTCCTTTGGCAAGAGGGTATGAAGATTAGATCTTCTTACAGGGTTAGTTCAATCATCTTGCCACCTTTTCTTCCTCGAGCCACAACATTCTGCCATCCTCCCATGCTTTTTGGGTTCTTCATTAAAGTCGACCTTCTTGTTGGCTGTTACATCGATGAATACTTCAATGACATCTATGTGATCGCCACCTGGTTTCCACCTATCATCCTTGTCGACATCCACCTATTTTTGGTTTGTTATGTTGATTTGACATCCTTCACCGACCAAGATTGATTACCGGTTCAACTCACCTTACCAGTATAACCTAACTTCATCGGTAGTCCTTCATACCTACCGAGCTCTTCTCTATCGGTGGATTAACTTGGCCTTCCATCAAACATGTTGGTCCTACTACTCATTCCATTTACTGGAATCATTAAACTTCTCTATGTATACCGATTCACATCCTTCATTTCTTCATTTGGTTGCTTGCTTTGCCTTGTCGATGGTCCTTCTTTACCAGTAGATGATGCATTTCATGTGTACTGGTAACATTCCTTTATGTCTGCTTACACACATATGGATTGACATCATCATGTCTTACTTCTCCCACATCAGTCACCACTAATTACTCACCGGTGACCATGCCATAACAGTTACATCAATGACAACCTAATGCCAACAATGCCAACATTTCCTCTATGCTTTTTTTGTAAGCTTCTTTTCCAATGAATTTGTTTGATGGGTCAATGGACTTCGGCAAACCAAGTTTAATAAAAGTGGTTATCTTTTCTTGTAGCTTCAATATCTTTTTTCCACCTTTATCCATAACTTTTGATGTGTCCTTTAGTTTCTGGCATTTTTTAAGAATAGATGATGTCTTAACTGTGACATCAATGCGGTTGTTAATTTCCTTGGATACAAAATAGTTGTCACTGGTACTATAGACTACTTGCAAAATTTGTTTTGCCATATCCTCTTTTGAATAAACATGTATACTCTTCTCAATGTGTCCTTTGATTTTACATTAAATTAATCTCAGACTTTCATTCAATTTAAACCATTCACACAACTTGTCACTCCTCTGCATTATTTGCCCCTAAATGTTTTCTTGTATATACTTCATTGTATTTTTGATATTATCTTTCAATCTATCCTCTAAAGTTTTAGTTTTATTATTTGCATTGTGAAGGTTTTCTTTCATTTGTGCACCTTTTTTTCTTTCTTCATCTACTTCCTCTTCCAAATGTTTTACTTTTTCCTTCTCATGATCCAATAGGTCCCGTATTTTTTTTATTTCGACAGCAGCAAACTCATAACTTTTCTATAAATTTTGTTAACTGGTTCTTTCATCATCAAACTTTTTACTGCTTTTATCCATTTTTTCCCTCAGTTCCTTCAATTATGCCTCCATCTTTTCTTGCTCTGCAATTTCTACTACATAGCCCAAATTTTTTATCCTTTTTTGTAAATCATTGCACTTGTTATTTGTTGCTTTCCTCTTTGATTTTTTTCATTTGCCAGATCTGCTTGTAACTTTTCTATTTATTTCTCCAGCTTATTTTTTTCTCTCTCCACCTTTAGCAGTGAAGTGTAGACCAGTTCGTTAGTCTTTTTTGACACACTAATTTGTCCACATTTTGTACCTTGGAAAAATCCATTTGGAGGGTGCTAACTTAAAATTTGGAGGGATCTATCTGATTGTGTGGTGGATTTTTTATATTTATTTGGGGGCATAACATCCGTGAACTCCATCATATATTTGTGTGGGTCATATGTTGGAAATACCTTGTTCCTTGCAGGTTGTTCCTCTAAAACTTCAGTCAGGGCAACCCTCTGCAATGCTCTCTTTTTTTATTTATTTGCATTTGTTGTGTTCAAATTTTTTATAGTAATCATAAAATTGAAAATTTGGGCTTGCTGAAGCAATTGAATGTTTGAAAGGTGAAATAGAAGAGGCTCTGGTTCCACCTATGCCTGTGGTTTTAACTAATGCATTATGAGGAGTACCAACAACCATTCCTGATCCTATCACTTGCATGTGTAGTTTTTTATATTCTTTTGAGGGGTTTGCTCTGAAGTTGCAAATGATAGTTTTGTAGCAGCAGTGGCACTTGATATAGGATTCTGAATAGTATGAGTATGTACCACTAGTGGCCTCTTGCAAGAGATATTTTGTTGTTGCACTTGTCCAACACCAAGACAACTAGTATCAGTAGTAGTACCCATGCCAACCCCACCAATCGCAGTGGCACTTGACTAAACACTAATAGGAATAATATCCCCAGATTCCCCACCAGTGGAAGTGGCACTTGATTCATCACCAATAGGAATACCGTTATGTGGTGGTGGTTGTGGATTTGAACCTCTAACAAATGGAGATGGAGTTGGAGGGTAATGAGTAGTACCTTTTTGTGATGAATCTGATGAATCAAGTCCAATGACTGGTTTAACATGATCTTTTGATTTTGAATCTGATGGAAGTTGTACCTCAAGTGGAAACCAAATGCCTTCTCCTCTAGGACCTAGACCACCACCTTCAAAACCCATTTTTTCCACAATGTTTTCCCCTTTGCTATATTTTTCTTTCATGGACTCATTGACTCCACCAAATTTTGTAGGGATTGTAGTAGTTGTTGGAGTGGCCTCAACCTCATACTCATTTTCATCATCACTCTTGTCATATGCTATTATGGGATTCTCCATATTCCACAATTTTCTAAACTCTTCATCCTCATCGATGGAATCAAATTCAACACTGGTCTTTGGTTCACCAAGACTCTTCCTCATAGTCCAAAAATAATTTATTTTGGTTTGAGTCCAACAACTATCTTTACATTCTTGCAGAATTGTTTTGGGAATAGATTTGTTATATGGATTAGCAAATTTTTGGTAGAAATTGTAAGACCTCCTATTTTGGATGTCCTGCTCTGTTTTCCTCTATGTGTGCCATACCATAATTTGTGATGACAATTATTTTGTTAAAATGTTATTGTCAGCAGCAATTTTCTCCATCTTTTTTTTTACCTCATCCCACGAATCCATGTTTCTAAGATTTTCTAGCAATGGTTTACTTTCATGTTGACATAACATTGAAGAGTTCTCATTTTTCTTAAGCCTTGCTTGAACTACACCAATTGGATCATACTACTAGAGACCCTCATCACCAAAGCTAAAAATTGTCAAAAAATCATGTGCCACATTGAATGCTTTTCTCTCAAATGTGAACCCTCCACATGAGAAAGGCAAGGAAGGAAATATGCTCTTCTTTTGCTAACCATGAAAGTGCCTATCTGTGCTCTCCAATTGTCATACATATTCCAATGAAAATACCCTCTGTCAAATGTATTGGATGTATATAGGGTTTTACTATTGATTCGTAGAACCTTAACACGGTGTATTCTTCCATGAAGAACCAGTCAGCCAATTGTATTTGACTTCCGAGTTGAATGCAATCTCTACAAGACACGGGTAATCCAGGCATTGGAGTGCTTGTAATTTCATTATACATTGGTGCCAAAAAGAAGTCTACAAAATGGTTGTACTTCTTTTTGTTATCATGCATCTTTATCTTAGGTGTCCATTCATATATTGGACATTGTTCTGTTTCGAGTCTTCTCATCAAACTTATAGTTCACAATGTGAAGATTGTAGGTCTCGAATATTGCATGATACTTGGATAGAAGAAGATAGCACAAGTAGGATGAGAACCGAAATGTCTTACAGAAACCTTTTTTTTATCATTAGTAATTATTTTTGCATGGATTGAAAAACTTGCTCAACAAAATTTTATCTTACTGGTTGACTTACACAATGGATATTAAAAATCATTTCAAGAAGGCTAGCACCCACTTCCCTATCATTTTCCAATCCCAGGAAAAATGTCAACAAGGAAATAGTATCCTAAACCCATGGAACAAAAATGTTATAATCATAAGGAGGCTTATGATTCCAATCCAATGGAGTACCATGCATTATTAGAGCTTTGATAAATGAATCTCTATGAAAATATTTCTCTGCCAGCTTTCCTAGGTCAATGTGGATGTTTGAGTTTTGTGCTTCAAACCCTAGGTTCAATAAATGAGGAAATTCTCCCTCAGTTATGGATAGAATTTCCTCTTTTGTATTTTTATTGACAATTGCTTTTTTATCTTCATCATAATTTTTAGCGCAAAACATGACAAATTCAAGGCAAGGGAATACTTCAAGTAACACCATGCTTCCCAATCCAGCATCCCACGATGCAATTTTATTTGTTCTTTGTTTTAACGTTGTGTTGAAAACAGTCAATTTTTCCCTGTTTGGATCTCCCACCTTATTAGACAATGCATATCTAATTTCCATTATATACTTTTTACTATGAATAGCAGGGTCATAAATATCATGGTATTCATTAGTGAAACCTAGTGTTTTAACTAGTTCGGTTAGGAATATTTTTTTATTCACTTGGATTTTTGTTGAACTATTGCTTTCCGGTTTCACCATCGTTGTTACTGTTAATAATTCAAAATAATTCTAGATACAAACTTGAAAAAGCTAACCCTCAAATTGACCCACGACATTCAAAAAAAAAAAAAATGCAAGATGTAGGTGTTCTAGATTTTACTCAAAATTTTTATTTCACTAGATTGGCATAGACAAACTCTATTGCATTCCTCAATCTAGTAGTCATTTCTGAATCTCCCTGGATTTACTGGTTTTTCCATGAAATGAGATACGATTATGAGTCACTTATTTTGAGAACACTAAAAAGTTCAAAAGTAATACCTAAAGGGAAAATTTGCTAGAATCCTGTTGTAATTTTATAAATTATTATTAATATATATTCACCGTTGAAGGACAAAACATCCATTGCTTCATTATAAATTCTGAGGACAGTGGACATGTCACCAGACTTGAGTCACTTTTCCATACTATCTTTGAAGTTTTTTAAATCCTTTTCAACTTCCGCTCGAAATAGAGCTTAATTATAGTTAATTAAATGTAAAACGTTCAATTTCAGGTCAAGTTCTCAAAAATGTGTTTACTTCCCACATTCGGGCTGAAATCCACCCCAAGTTGTTGATCTGTGTGTTGGTCCTCACAATTAGAATAGTAACTTGGTTCTAAAAACTCAGCTCAGGGATTAGACATCCTTACTGAGTAGCTACCTATCATGTAGCAAAGGTTTATTTACTTTATCAACCAGGGATGTAAACTTGAAATGAGTCAGCACTGTATGTGCACTAAGCTCAAATTGCAGTCATTCTATCCTACTACTAGAAAATAAATTCTCTGAGACAAATAGAAACATAAAAAACTCACAATTTAAATTAACTTAAGAAATTGCTACTAATGAAAATGTTCTGGTCGGTGGACAGGAACTACTCTGCCTATTTTGGGTGTAGGAACAGACATAGGAACTATTTCCACTGGCTGTAGGAATAGTTGAATACCAGAATAGCAACTATTACAAAATAGAAATTAACTGGAAAACACAAGGGGACTACTCACCAAGTGGGTCCCCTTGAGTGAGTATATCCAAAACTTAGATAACAACTGATAAGCTGAGAATACCATTATTTTATTTACTTCAAATTGATTGCACATACATAAGTCTAAAAATTGAATACTACTAACTCTATGGTCGTTTTGTCTACCCCTGTGAGGAGATAGAAACCTTCATTTATAAGAAAACTTATAAAAAACTCCTAACTAATCAACCCACGTCCCAAAGGAATAGATGAACATGACTTATTACATTAGAAGAAGAAGTCAATATATGAATGCAGAACAACAACAACTATCCTACTACTGAGAAAATATAATGCAACCTCCTTCCTAGATTTATGTTCCATCGGGAACAATCATGAATTATCCATAGATCGCCTTGCTAAGGAAGAAGTCAATTGCTTATGACCTTCTTCAATGTTGCTCCACTTTGACTGGGTCTGCATCTAGCGGCACATTGATGTATCTTGTAACTGTAGGCTTAGTCATCCTTTCATCTTGGTTGACCCTGCATCATGGCATTAACATGCACAAAAACGTGTGTATCCATTGATGTTAACATAAATTAAACCATATTTTAAGATTAATTCAGATAATTTGCATAGATTGGTTATATAAAAATCTTTAGATAACAATATTAGGTCTAAGATAAACCAGGTCCAAAGACACAACCAGGAAATTCCTATAACCCATACATTACCCAAACATATGACCAAAGCAGGAGTTCTATGATAAAGTTTGATAAAATAGAGCCATTATTTTGGCTCATCATTACCCCCCAACTTAGCTTCTTGTTGGTCCTCCATAAATAGGAAAGTTTCTAATCCTAGCATTAATTCTAAAATTCTCGGGGGTAACCTGTCCAGAACCTCTTGTAGACAAGCTCCAATAGAACCCTTTCATTTTTTCCAATCATTTCCACCTGGAGCGCTCTACTGCTTAATTATAAGGCAGGTCATTATCCCTGCATCCCATTAGTGGCCATAGAAGAATGGGTGGTTGTAAGCAAAGGGGAAACCAGTGTTTTCCTTTTGTTCTTCCCAAATGTATATATTTGGGTGCCCGTCTTAGTGTTGCATGATAATTTAACAAGGAATGCAACTCAAACTGTTTCAATTCATCGGGCAAACTATTCCAGTGTTGTACTAAATGTCCAAATGCCACCTAACCCTCAACTGTAGCCATTTGCTCATACTCTCTTAATACTTCTTCTCTAAGAGGTAGAATGTTTTCCACATAATCTGGTCGATTATGAATTTTCCTATCAATCATAACAAAGTCATCTCGAATTCCTTGATTCAACTCTCAATGGAAGTGGGAGATCAAGTTCCTCCTTTCTATGTATCCTAAATTGTTCTCCCCTAGTAATTTCATTTTGAATACATGAAATGAGAGCCCTTAGTTGAATATCCCCAATATAGAGAAAGGGATTCCAGTCAACATCATCAGGGACAACATAGTAATGTAAATAGAATACACAAAGAAAATTTTTGATGGTTGTAGGAGACGTCTGGTAGACATGGTAAAACTCCTGAGTTGTTTCTAAAGAAGGACTTAGGTCTCTAAAAATTCTCATCAACTGAAAACAAATGTGCTACTCTTTCAAATACCGAGAGTAGACTCAAGGTCATGCTCTGCATTGCATTAGTTGTGGTATCATAGTGACTATCGTATTACCTTTGAGCTGAGCAATTTCCTCATCTTTTTGTTCAATCACTTTCTTATGTTGGTCAATAAGTCTCTACATCTCTGATTTTTCTAACTCCCATTCTCTGTAGAAGGCAAGAGTAGCAGCATGACTAGTAAGAAAAGAGGGTGGATTGTGAATTAGTGCTCTAGGCTTTTACTTCCCAGCTCTGCCTATTGCTTCAATAATCTGCCCTGTGATGGAGGATATGTTGTCAATCCCATCTAAGCCCATACCTTCCCATGGTTGTTTGTGAGGGATTTCTTCCCCTACTTTTTCACCTTTATCTCCTTCTTTACGAGGTTCTTTAGGTTTTGAACCTCCTACAGCTTCATGGGTGAGGACGGAGGAATAACATCCTCGTAAGGACTACTCGGTTCTTGCTCTGGGGAATCAACAGGAATGTTGGCACTCGACTTCTCTAACTTGTTTTGATTTTTAGGTTTTCTTCAGAGCCCACCGCTTCTTCTCAGAGGCATTTCTTTGATGGTTGCAGGATGGTTTGTTGTATCTAACTCTTCAGGTGTTTCCATAGCTCCTATGGTGGCTGCAGGAGAATCTTCTTTTGCAATTCTTCATTTCTTTTTTATAGGAGGGGATGAATCCACACTTATTCCTTTCTCCTTCTTCTTCTTCTTCGTGTCAATTTTCTTCTCTTTACCTTTCTCCCTTCATGAAATCGCCCTAGTTCTTATTGGGGTTTGTGATGGAACCCTTGCCAAGGCTTCCGCTACTTTTGACAAGGTTTCTTCTAGCGAGGATTCCTCTGTTGCAGGAACATCCTAAACTGGTGACATCCTAGAGGATGAGGGCTCAATGGTAGGACCCTTCTTGAGATGAGGGTTGCTCTGTTGGACCCATATTATTTACCCTAAACCTTCTAACTTTTACAAATTCATCCCAGGTCATATGGGAAACATCTCTTAAAGACCTTTCAACCAATAATTTAATCAAACAACAGTGAGTAACTGAGTGAGGCCTACATTTTTATCTCTCATTGTACTAATGGAAAGAAGATTATAAAACATATTCAAAATATTCATTCTCCTCTCATGGCATAGATGACTCAAGAGCTTAAAACGGTGGAAATGCAAGCATGAGAATCTTCTCTCACAATTCAAATATTTCATGATGTATAATGTTATTGCTTTCCATTTGGGAGGAAGGGATTCTCAATTGGTCCCATGCTTATCAATTACCAAAGGTGGGTCAACTTGTCAAGTGAATTTTTCCCTCCCACTTTGTGTGTCCTTTATTTCAGGGTATTTTCCCCATCTACTAGCAACCCTGCTACCTCTGCAATCCACTTTTTTGTCATAATAACTCTCAAACCTTTCACTCAAGCTTCCCCATCAGAAAATGTACGGGTGAATTCTCTTGCAATATCCTCATTGAACTCAATTAACTTCAGAAAATAATCTAACCAGCCACTATTGTGGAATTTAAGGTTCACAAACTTGGTCTTGCAGAAGGACACCATGCAATGTAGGTTCATGACGAACTGGTGGACCACCCATTGTAACATTGGCACTCACAACTCACCACTTTCATAAATATACCCAATTTCATCTAAACTCTGCAAATTCTCAAAAGAAAATATGCTCTTCTTGCAAATAACCCAACTACAATTTCAAAATAACTCAGGGCAAGCGGAAAAAACAGTGGCGGCAGAATGTATAACAATAGGAACAGAGTACATAATGTCACATCAAATCAAAATGATTTAAATTTAAACTTTATTTGAGATGACATAAGAATTATCCATAATAATATTTCACCATCGTGCTTTCCCCCCAACCTAAGGTGTAACAGGTGTCCACACATGCGGAGGATGACTAAAAACAACTCTATGCAAATATCATTATAATACGAAATATGGTTTAATAAATGTATGCAACAAGAAATAAATACACATGAGCGTACCTGATATCATGCCATAATGATAGCAGTTGGAGAAATCCATCATGCTTGAAGTCGATCTGTAATGCACAACAAGTGAGGTGGAGAAATGAATGGCGAAATGGAATGATATGGAAGAGTGAATGGTGAGTACGAAAATGGAACATTTATTGCGAACAAGTGTACTTCCATGGGATATGGAAGTATTTATTATGAGAATGCGACAATAAATTAGAAAGAAGGTGAGACAACAAGTCTATCATCATTTGTTGCAGGAATCATGGCACTTTTTGGAGTAGTGAATTGCTGTAGGAATTCCTCTTTGGAAAGAGGCTTATGATAGAGGCGCAAGAAATGACCATTTACCAACATTTGGAATTTTACAGGATCAATAGTGGCCAATTTATTATGAGAATGCGACAATAAATTAGAAAGAAGGTGAGACAACAAGTCTATCATCATTTGTTGCAGGAATCATGGCACTTTTTGGAGTAGTGAATTGCTGCAGGAATTCCTCTTTGGAAAGAGGCTTATGATAGAGGCGCAAGAAATGACCATTTACCAACATTTGGAATTTTACAGGATCAATAGTGGCCAATTGTACTGCACCGTTTGAAAATGTTTCAATCACCTCATAAGGCCCTAACCAACGTGTTTGTAGTTTGCCCAAATTATCCTTATACTTGGAGTCATACAGAAGGGCCCAATCTCCTGGTTTGAATTCTTTGTCTTTGATATATTTATCATGTCATTTCATGCATTGATTATAAAATTGTTTTTTGTGTGTTGTAGGGTGGATTTCTTGATTTCATCTAAGGCATTAAGTTGTAGGAGCCTATCCTATTGAGCTGCAGAGAGAGTCATATCCAAGGCTATGGTTGTTCTAACTGTTTCATCCTCAAACTCCGCAGGCATCATAGCCAATTTCTCTAAGTGTTTCATCCTCAAACTTTGCAGGCATCATAGCCAATTTCCCATACACCATCTCAAAGGGTGTAAAACCTATAGTTGTTTTCCATGTAGTCCTATATGCCCAAACTGCTTCAAACAACCTACTAGACCAATCCTTACGATGAAGGGCTACTATTTTGGTCGGTATAGAATCAATCTCCCTATTGGTGATTTCAGCTTGTCCATTTACATGTGGATGGTAGGGGGTTGAATTTATATGCCTTATATTATATTCATTGGCCAAGGTTGTAATCAAAGTGCAAGTAAATTATGCCCCTTGATCAATCACAATCTTTCATGGAGCTCCATATCTAGTAAAGATCTCCTCATATAAAAAAAATTCTACCTTGTTACCTTTGGAATGCTTGAATGCTTTCACCTCAACCCATTTTGTAATATAGTAAGTACACACAAGAATGTATGATCTACCATTTGAGTGTGGATCAATTGTCCCAACAAAATCTAACCCCCATTTTTCAAATGTATAACAACTACCTATGGATGCAAAGGAATCTCATCAGACCGAGTAGGTCTGCCCATTCTCTGACATCTATCATATGTTATGATATACTTTGCTACATCTATCTACAAATTCAGCCAATAATAACTTGTATTTAGGATCTTTATAGTTGTTCTCTTGGCAGCAAAGTGTCCCCCACAAGGATCATCATGATAGGCATGAAGAATATCATAAGTCTCATCTTCTCGAACACACTATCTCATAACTTGATCTGGCCATGTATAGAATAAGAAATCTACTATCTATAAAAAATTGGAACTCTTTTCTACAAGTAACCCTCTTTCCTTGGGTGAGAAATGAGGGGGAATTTTGTTAGTTGCTAAGTAATTAGCTATGTCAGCATACCATGGAGTGTGCACATTAATTGAAAACAAATTCTCATCTGGAAAGGATGGCTACAGGATCACCCTTCATATGAATTCTGGACAAAAAGTCTGCCACTATATTTTCCTTCCCTCTCTTGTCTATGATAGTGGTGTCAAATTCCTACATCAGTAATAACCATTGGGCTAGTCTGCTAGAAATGGAACTTTAATTCATAAGGTACCCGATGGTTGCATAATCAATATCCACAAATATCTGATAGCCAGTGATGTAGTGTCTAAATTTGTTAAGGGCATAGATAATAGCTAACATCTCCTTTTCTGTAAAAGTATAATTTAACTCGGGTATGTGCAGATTTTTGCTGATATAATAAATTGCATTCTCTAAAACTCCCTTTTTTTGTCCCAAGACTGCTACAATTGCAAAATTTGATGCATCTGTGTGAATGTGAAAAGGGAGAGACCAATCAGGTCCTTTGAGAATAGGAGCTTGGTTTAAAGCTCCCTTGAGTTTAAAAAATACCTTTTCACATGTTGGTGTCCATTCAAACTCAGCATCCTTTGTTAATAAAGAATATAGAGGTCATGTCATCTTACTAAATCCCTTTATAAATCTTCTATAGTACCCTGCATGGCCTAAGAAACTTCTTACATCCTTTTTTTTTGCAGGGGCAGGGAGATTGAGTATTACCTCAATTTTGGTAGGTTCAACTTGAATACCTACTTGAGAAATACGATGCCCCAATAATATCCCTTCTTTCATCATCATGAAGCATTTTTCACTGTTTAGGGACAAATTATGATCCTCACATCATTGCAACACTTTGGCAAGATTTTGCAATGCTTCCTCAAAAGTAACCCCATAAGCAGTGAAGTCATCCATGTAGATTTCCAAGCAATCATGGAAAATATCTGAGAACATACTGAGGACAACCCTCTGAAAGGTTGCACGAGCATTACATAGACCAAATGGAAGAACTGAATAGGCATTAGTTCCCCAAGGGCGGGTGAAGGTTGTCTTTTCCTGGTCTTTTGAAGTAATTCTAATTTGATTGTAACCACTAAACCCATCCAAAAATGAAAAGTATTGTTTTCCTGCTAAAGAATCCAATGCTTGATCAATGAAAGGAAGTGGGAAATGATTTCTTAGTAGTAGTGTTGATTTCCCTATAGTCCACACAAACTCTCCATTTACCTCCTTTCTTAGGGACTATAACCAGAGGAGATACCCATAAACTATCTAAAATAGGGTAAATGAACCCTAGATTAAGTAACTTTTATAATTATTCCTTGACTATTTCTCTTAATACGAGATTAATCCTTTGCTGAGGTTGTCTAACTGGCTTACAATCTTCTCTAATATAAATCCTATGAGTACACAATTTAGGATATAATCCCTTCATATCATGATAATCCCATGCAAAGGCATATTTATGGGTCTTGAGGAGTTCTGTCAAGGACAATCTTTGGTATGTTGTAAGCTGACTATTGATATTTAGGTATCTTCTTGAAGAAACCTATACTTGAGTAGTTGGCTCAATTTTAGATACTTCAGGTAAACAAGGGGTTTAGACTTCCTACGGCATAAAAGAATGAAATATATTTGTGGATGTAGGAGAATCCAAAGAACTGGTAGATGGAAGGAGAGTATGCATAAGTTGTTGAACAGAATTAAGTTCTTTTGCTTCTCCTACATCTAGCCATAATACTTTCTCTTGATCAAGTTGCAGTTGTGCAGGAGAATAAAGTGCAAGAATTTGAGTTGTATTACCATCTGAAATGGTCATATTCTCTTATCTACACCCTATGTATGCATCAGTTGTAGAAAACCAAGGTCTTCCCAAAATGATTGGATATCCCCCCAATGTTGCTTTAGGAGAGAGTATCATAAAATCAGCTGGATATTCCCAAGAATCTAGTGTGACAACAATATCCTCAACCATCCCATCACGTCGGACAGTGGAGCTATCTGCAAGTTGCAGGACTGTTGGGGTAGACCTAAGACTAGTAATACTGAGTTGCTGCATGATATCCTTTGTCATAACATTTATAGTTGCTCCTAAATCTACCAAGGCATTCTTAATTTCAGTTCCATTGATGACTACTTTCACAACAGGACTGTCTGGGTCAGAATACTTAGGGACTGTTACTTTTCCTAACATAATATCAACCAGTTGTCCCATTACATGGACTATTTGTGGGTCCTTTTTCTTCTATTCAGGTTTCTTTAAACATGCCTCCTTAACAACTTGTCCATATATGGTAATATCATTAATAGCTTGGAACAGTGGAATCTTTCCACATATATGTTTTAATTTATCAATAAGATCAAAAGCTATGTCATCCTACTTCCTAGTCAATTCTACCTGCAATCTTTGAGGAAATGGAGGTGTTTTAACAGGTGTGCCTATAGTTTCAGATTGAGGTATCTATTCAGGATCTATAGGTTGGTCAGGTGTAGTATCTTGTGTAATCTCCTCAGATGCTAATTCAGTTATAAATGGAGGAGATGGAGCAGGCAAAGTTGTTCCTAACTATAAGTGAATATCACTTATACTAAGAGAGTATGCAGGATATTGATTAGGATCAGTTGAATTAAATTGCTACTATTGTTGAGGCTTATTATTAGGATTTGGCACAGGTTGTATTCATAGTTGAGTTGAATTAGGTGGAGTAGCATTAGCAGCTAGTTGTTGGGACTATTGTGGTGGTTGTAGGAAACCAGAGGATTGGTTTGACCATTGCTGACCTCCCCTCCATTGAGGTGACTACTGCTAGTTACCCTGAGGTTGTGATAATTCCCTTTTTGGTTTTTGCCACTGAAAGGAAGGGTTTTGATAATTGGGTCAAGCATTTTGGTATTTATTCCAAGACTGGGGATTATATTTCCCAAACTTTTGGTAATATGGAGATTACCACTGATTGTTTTGTGCATAAGAATTAATATAAAGACCAGAAAAAGATAATTGGTCTTGTGGCATACCTTGTCTTGGGGGCCATGGCCTTCGTTTTACAATATAGAAGAGTTGTTCATCATCTTCATAAACTGGCTTGAGATCTGGAGAAGCCTATTGACTATCAATTTTAGCAAGGAGCTTACATTTGTAGTCCTTCTTCTTTTGCCTACAATGAGGACAAAATTTGGCAAACATTGCCTCTGCTTCTTCATGCTTCTTCTTTGCTTGAAGTGTGTCCAACTGAGTAGTCATGTTATTAAAAATATCCCCCATAAAATCATTTAGCAAATGAGTTATCTCCATCCTTGAAACTGTTGTAAATTCTTTTGTTGCTGAAGATCGAGGCCTATAGTATCTACCTTTCTTCGCAGAAGCCCTGGAGTATTTTTTACAGATTTTCTTGATGTCATCCCATGGAACTTGAGTAATGTTTCCTCCTCCCATGAGGTCTAATGATTTAATAAATTCCTCATTAATTCCCCTTACAAAAATCAACTTCAAGGATTCTTCACTCAAGGTATTATGCTTAGACTTCCTGACACTGAACAGGAACCTCTCAAGATAATATTCCAGACTTTCATCTTCTCTTTGTGTCATTTAGAAGATGTCACCATGTTGATCTATTCCTCTGTAGTAATCTTTATACTTCTCCAAGAACTTTTCCTTCATTTCATCCCATTTAGTTTTTACATCTCTTCCTAAACCCATAAACCACCTAAGAGCAGCTTCTTTCAAAGTAGCGGGGAATAGCTTGAGTTTATGGGCATCAGTGATATAATCATAACTTTTGAAGAGAATATCAAATTCAAACAAAAAGGTACATGGATCTTCTGTGACCAATCCATAGAACTTTGGAAGAGAGGAGGCTGGTATATTCTTCAAATTTGCATTATCATGCAGGTTAGGAATAGGGAATTCAAAGGTTGGGTTCAAAGGAGAAGGTGGAGGCCCACCTCCACCTCCTGGAGGATTTCTAGGCATTGGTCCTTGATAAATAACCAAAGGTAAAATATTATGTTCAGGAGCTTCATTTAAGAAATCAAGGTCTCCTTCTGATAAATCAAAAACACCTTGGTTTCTAGCTTGCACAAAAACTTCAGCAAAGGGATTTATATCTAGGCCTTGATTTGAGCTTATTCCAAGGGAAGAATGCAAGGGAAGAAATCTTCCTAATGCATCTCTTCTTCTTCTATGCATGCAGATTTTATGAGTGAATTCTAAGAACTAATTCTAAATAAAACTGAAGGACTTAGAGCTAATGGCTACAATAGGCTCTTATTTTGGCACCATCCCTGACAACGGCACCAAAAATGTTGGTCCTTGCAATTAGAATAGTAAATGGGTTCTAAAAACTCAGCTCAGAGATTGGACATCCTTACTGAGAAGCTTCCTCTCATGTAGAAAAGGTTCATTTACTTTATCAACTAGGGACGTAAACTTGAAATGGGTCAGCATTGTATGTGCACTAAGCTCAAATTGTAGTCATTCTATCCTACTACTAAAAAAGAAATTCTCTAAAACAAATATACAGAAACATAAAAAACTCACAATTGAAAGTAACTAAAGCAACTGCTACTAATAACAATGTTGTGGTCAGCGGACAGGAACCACTCTACCTACTTTGGCTGCAGGAACAAACAGAGGAACTATTTCCAGTGGCTGCAGGAATAGAAGAATACCAAAATGGTAACTATAAAAAAATGGAAATTAACTAGAAAACACGGGGGGACTACTCACCAAGTGGGCCCCCTTGAGTGAGTATATCCAGAACTCAGATAACAACTGATAAGCTCAGAATACCATTATTTTATTTACTTCAAATTTATTGCACATACATAAGTCTGAAAATTGAATACTACTAACTCTATGGTCGTTTTGTCTACCCCCATGAGGAGATAGAGACCTTCATTTGTAAGAAAAATTATAACAAACTCCTAACTAATCAACCCATGTCCTAGAGGAATAGGTGAACGGGACTTATTACATTAGAAGAAGAATTCAGTGCATGAATGCAAAACAACAACAATTGTCCTGTTGCTGAGAAAATATGGCGCAACCTCCTTCCTAGATTTATGTTCCATCAGGAACAATCATGAATGCTCCACAGATCGCCCTGCTGAGGAAGCAGTCAATTGGTTATGACCTTCTTCAATATTTCTCCACTTTGACTGGTTTTGCATCCAATGGCATGTTGATGTGTCTTTTAACTGCAAGCTTAGTCATCCTTTCATCTTGGCTGACCCTGCATCATGATGTTAATGTGCACAAAAATGTGTGTATCCATTGATGTTAACATAAATTAAACCATATTTTCAGATCAATTCATATAATTTGCATAGATTGCCTATGTAAATATCTTTAGATAACAACCTTAGGTCTAAAACAAACCAGGTCCAAAGACACAACCACGAAAGTCCAATAACCCATACATTACCCAAACATATGACCAAAGCAAGAGTTTTATTATAAAATTTGACAAAATGGGGCCATTATTTTGGCTCATCACTATGCTCATCCAACGAATGATGGTATCTATTGTCATTTGTCATGGGTCCTAGGACTTTTGCCATTTTTCAGCCACGTCACCAGACTTGAGTCACTTTTTCAGACTGTTTTTGAAGTCTTTTTAATCCTTTTCAACTTCAGCCCGAAATAGAGATTTTTAGACTTAATTATAGTTAATTAAATGTAAAACATTCAATTCCGGGTGAAGTTCTCACAAATGTGTTTACTTCCCACATTTGGGCTAAAATCCACCCTAAGTCGTTGATCTGTGCTCATCCAATGGATGATAGTATATGTTGTTAGTTGTCGTGGGTCCCAGGACTTTTGCCATTTTTTGGCCACATCAATAGACATGAGTCACTTTTTGGGAATGGTTTTGAAGACTTTTTAATCCTTTACAACTTCTTCCCGAAATAGAGCTTATTACAGTTAATTAAGTATACAATTAAAAATTTAAAATTTAATTATAATTAATTAAATGTTTATCATTTATGGAAGTCTTATGTTAGAAGTTTGCAAAAAATGTTTATCGTTCCCACATTCGGCCCAAAACACACCTCACGTCGTTGATCTGTGTTCATCCAATGGACGACAGTATCCTTTGTCAGTTGTTGTGGGTCCCATTATACATAGGATTTTTTCCACCCAAACACCACGTCACCTGACACTTCATCATCCCATGGGCCATAACCTTTGTTTCCTTTCGGTGTTCAATGACACATGTTTCCGGTGAAAGTTTGCAAAAAAAATTAGAGATCCCACATTTGGCCCATAATACACTTTAAGGCGTTGATCCATGCTCATCCAACGGATGACAATATCTGTTGTCAGTTGTCGTTCATCCCATTATTAATAGGATTTCAATATGAATTGAATGAATTAAATATATAATAAATTGAATGTATAATTAAATATGTAATTTCAAAACTTGCATGATATTTCATTTTTTTATCGATAATTTTTGTATTGTATTACTTGGAAATAAAATATTACAAATATGCAACTATATGTGGTATAGTAAAACCACCAAAGTTCTGTCACCACAGAAAACACCCCCAAGGGCCAAAACCACCATTCCCAACAAAAAATAAAACCCTACTACATGCAAAAACCCCAGAATTCCAATTCGGCATACCAAAATTTGTAGTAGACATCCCCTCATACATACAAAGTTGGGGAGAAAATAGACATGGAACAAAAAGATACAAATAAACAATACCAAACACCACTGGCCATAGCAGGATTAACCCAAAAATAGCCTGTACTCCAAGTCATCATATAATTATGAGAGTCGCTTCATTGCTTGGGTAGTCTTGGGTCTCAGTCAAAACTCTTGACCCACCTTTGCACATGCTACTTCATGAAGGACAGTTAAAACCTCATCACACTGCATCAACCTTACAAACATTTTGAAGGCCTTTCACCCATGCCAAGCAAGAGCTCTGCATCTTGCCTTCAAATCATCATCAACCCATCGAATGAGTGGTAGCGGCACCACTGGACCAGCCACCCCTGCCTCAGGAACAATGCCCACCATCGGGACCACACGAGCACACACACTATCCAGATTTAACAGGTAGTTTGAATCAATTACAACTCTCAGGACATTTTTTACCTTGTCCACCTCGTCCTCAAATTGGAAACCCCAAGCAAAAATTATTGAATATGCCTCCATGTTTGTCTTGTAGCAATGACCTACATGGACAATTTCCTCTCCCAACAGCATTTTCACAGTCTCGTACAACCGCTCATCCTTAAACAAGAACAAACCTTTCAACCTCATGTCTGTAAATCATCCAAGAAATGGAACTAATTTCTTATCAGTATGGAAGGATAAATTGGCTTCCATTCTGCTTAATAAACCCAAGACAATGTTGCAAGTGTAGACAGTATGATACCAAAACTTTGAATCCACCCAAGCTTTAAACACCTCTCACTCGATTCTAATTTCTGACATCCAACGGCGGTGGCCATCAGCATTAATCACAAACTCTGCCATCATTTCTCTGCATGTACTAGTTCAACCGCATAATTCATCTGCACAAGCCGGCATTAAAGCTACCTAAAGGCTAAATGTTAACCATTCACTTTTAGTGATGTGTGTATCATAAGGCAATATCACTGCATATTTGTTGTCAGTTCTCATGGGTCCCATTATATATAGGATTTCTGCCACCCAAACGCCACATCACCTGACACTTCATCATCCCATGGGCTATAGCCTTTATTTTGTTTCGGTGTTCAATGACACGTATTTTCGGTGTTCAATTCACATGTACCTAGTTAGTTGGACTTTTTTTTATTGAAATTATGCAGAAAAAATTACAAGTTGGACTTTTAATTCACTTGTTTTTTGCGAGATAAACATCATTTTTTTAATATTTATAATCAATGATAATCAATGTACAAATAATTAATGAAATGAACTCAATTTTTTTATATATATTAAATATAGAGGAAGAAACATTACATAAAAAAGATCACAGTATTATATCGATTTCCCTTGTTTAACAAAATATTGAAATAACGTAGCTCGTAGACAAAAAAAATGTATGAGATAAGACATTGTGATCCTTATTGGATGCTATCACTTGTCGCCAATCCCTGACATTATGTATTTTCAAATACTTCTTTGTCAAGCACTTCAAATATATTTTAGAAAAGGTCATCTTAGAAGTGACATTGAGTTTGTTCTTTAACTTTAGAGAAGAAATTAGAATAGACCTGCTATTTTTTTTTGGTGAAAATTAAATCTTATATCCACACAAATTAATAACTATGTAATCTATTTCAAAACATAATGATTATGCTAAGTATCCTGCCATGGCATGATGCCAGCAACAAATAATAAATGAAATAGAAAGCATTTTTATATCCATAAGAGGCAAATTGAAACGAACTGGAATTTGCAAAATTATCATTAATATATATAATTCACAAATTTACTATTTTTACATGTCGGAGGCCCTCAAAAAATTTCAAGCCAAAATGAGTGAGGTTACAAGGAAATAGCCAAAAAAAATAAAACTACTAGGGGGTCAAGGCTAGGGCATAGGCAGTGGACACATTCATGGTTTACCCTAAGAATCTTGCCCTCCCTCTATGTATAACTCTTTAGACATTATAAGTTGTGAGAATTCTTCGAGCCAACTATAGTCTGGAAAGTCATCCAAGAGAAGCCATTTTCAAAGAAAGTCCCTACCAATTTGTGCCCATTTCCTATGATGCGTCAACTACTCTGCATTCAGGTTCAAAAGAAATGGTTGTCTGGCCATTGTTTGGTTAGGGAGGAGAAGCTTGTTTAATTCATTCACCCAAGGGATCCCCACCCCTACTTCTGCAAATATAACAATAGTAACATCATATCCAAGGATGTCTTCTTTAAACACCTTCCTTAACAGCAACAACATATCCACATTGTCTCCTCCAAGGTCCAAAAGAGACGCAAAGAACTGAGACGTAACGTCTATAATAACACAGTATCTATTTTCATTTCACAGAAACTCTCTGCCCAGCACCATCCTCATAGCCTCATTAGTGAACATCCCAACTTCCTTACATACTGATTGGAGGGTTGGGTCTCTAACAGAGCCCAAAAAGGCCCTCTGGTGCTCCGTAGAAATGCTTCTCAAGTGGATAGAAGTGTCCATCTTGAGAAATCAGAATACCAAATTATACAACCTAAGCCTATAGACCTAAACCAGAGGTAGAATTTAATTACTGTGAGCTCCAACGATTTATCTATCAAAGGCTAATTGAAGATGAAAGAAGCAAAGATCATATATAAATAGTTGAAGCTCTTGATTGTAATAATTCCTTCTCTAACCGTATTAATTCCTTTAAATTCTTTTAAATCTTTTGTATATCTCTGCAAATCTTTCCCATAATTGCATTAGTGTGCAAAATTGGAAACAGTTATAAACTAGTACCAAATACCATATTGGAAGTCATGGGGGCAGAGTGGATTGTAGTTAGTGAAAAGACATATATTAAATGACCAAGATTATCAACCGTGACATTTGATACGTGTCTATTGAATCCAATTCCATTCTGGGCACTTTCTGGAGAACTACATTCTCTTCAGAAATTTGGGCCGAAATAAAACTTCAGCCATTGATCTACGATCATCGAATAGTTTAAAATCTTTGATAGATTTTAGGTACGTGTGATGTGTCAATGAGGTCATGCTTATCGATACATCGTGCAGAGTCCGAACTCAATGTGATGTGATGTGATGTGATGTGATGGGCCTTGTCTATTAATGGCAATGAATTCATGAAATCACCAATAAATCATATATTTTTCCATAAATAACAAAATATTAGCCAAACAAATTGAATAATTTTTAAACGGTGGATAAAAATCGCCAATACACTTAAACAATTTTTCCTTCAGAGTAAAAAAATTTTCCCATACACTTATATATTTGTTCCTTTAAATGAAAAACATTTACCTCCTACAATATATATTTTCTTCACAAAACAAGCTATTTTTCACCATAATTTAATGGAATTTTGTACCCTAGAAAAAAATCGCCAATACCAATTAATTTTTTTCCTACTTTGAAAAAAATTTTGCCATCAATATGAAAATTTCTCCCCCAAAATAACGCCTGATTCGCCAAGGTTTTACACTTTTGCCCAAGGGGTGCTTTCTTAAAGTTATCCCTGGACTCATAGCACTTTGAATATTTTTCTTGTTACATCTTCAAATTTTGAGTGTAACTTTGTTCATTTTATCATTGAAGTTCAAACTTGGTTGATTTCAGAAATTAAAAAAAAATTAAAAAATTAAAAAATTAAAAAAAAAAAGTGCCATCTTAAGACCCCCTTTTGGTACCACATCTTAGTGCACATACCCCTTTATATTCAATGATATTACTAATTCAATGAAATCCTAATCGAAAGGAGAGAGGTATTGGTTTTCCTTCGGGTTATATCAATACTATGCCTGCTCCTGAAAAAGTTTAACATCTCAATCCATTGAAGTACATATCCCATATGGACTCGAGAGTAATTACTAACAAATCTTCATCTAGGAAAAGATTTAGAGTAGGAAATAATTTAGGAGAAGGGGCTTCATCCAATTGGACTAAAAAAAAAAAGTGCCATCTTAAGACCCCCTTTTGGTACCACATCTTATTGCACATACCCCTTTATATTCACCGATATTACTGATTCAATGAAAGCCTAATCAAAAGGAGAGAGGTATTGGTTTTCCTTTGGGTTATATCAATACTACGCCTGCTCCTAAAAAATTTTAACATCTCAATCCATTGAAGTACATATCCCATATGGACTCGAGAGTAATTACTAACAAATCTTCATCTAGGAAAAGATTTAGAGTAGGAAATGATTTAGGAGAAGGGCCTTCATCCAATTGGTGAGAAATAGCCTATCCTTTGATTAATTTCTCAGTTACAAATTTCAGATCAAATTCAGAAAGTAACATTACCCATTTAGCTAATCTTCCAACACGATCAGCCTTGGAGAAAAGATGTTTAAGAAGATCACTCTTGAAAATCACTAAAATTTCTACATGAAGGAGATAATGTCTTAACTTTTGTGTTGCAAAAACTAGAGCTAAGCATTGTATTTCCATCGCAAAATATCAATTTTTGTATTGTACAAGAGCACGGTTGAAGTAATATACTATCACTCTTGAAAATCACTAAAATTTCTACATGAAGGAGATAATGTCTTAACTTTTGTGTTGCAAAAACTAGAGCTAAGCATTGTATTTCCATCGCAAAATATCAATTTTTGTATTGTACAAGAGCACGGTTGAAGTAATATACTACTCATTCTCTTCCATCATCATCATATTATGCTACTATAGCAGCTAGAGCATTAGATGAGGCAAAAATATACAATAGAAGGGATCTATCCAACATAGTTGACATCAAGATAGGTGGGTTATCTAGATACTCTTTAATAGAATCAAAGGCTTTCTGACAATCTTGACCTCATTTAAACTGCACACCTTTCTTCAACAAACGCTTGAATGGAAGGGTACGATTGGCCAACTGAGGAACAAATCTACGAATGGCTTGGATCTTCCCTTGCAAACTACAAAGTTGAGAGATGTTTTTGGGTGGAGGAATGTTAACAATCACATCAATTTTGTTTGTATCTATATTAATTCCTTGACAAGAAATCCTTGAAGCTTTCCAGCGTCCACACCAAAAAAGTATTTAACGGGGTTAAGTCTCATCTTATATAAGTGAATCCTTTCAAAGACTTGTCAAATATTTTTAGTGTTATCTTGTCGAGTCACTGATTTTGCTAGAATATCATCAATGTAATCTTTTAGGATCTTATGAATGAAATCATGAAATATAAGGGTCATTTCTTGTTGGTAGGTTGCGCTTGCATTATTCAACCTAAATGGCATTACCACATAGAAAAAGGTACCCCAAGGGGTCATAAAAGCAGTCTTGTATTGATCTTTCGGGTTTATACAGATTTCATTATAACCCAAAAAACCATCCATGAAGGGCAATAAGGCATGGCCTACAGTCGACTTGACAAGCATATCAATATTCGGGAGTGGAAATCCATCTTTAAGAGAAGCCTTATTTAAATATGAAATCAATGCATATTCGGATTCATCCATTAGGCTTGCCTACATGAACAATATTTGAGACCCAAAGAGAGTAGTCGATATGATGGATAAAGATATCATTTGGAAGCTTCTCTATCTCTATCTTGACTAGCAAAGCAACCCTCAAATTCATCTTTTGAATCTATTTTTTATAGGCTTGGCATCAAGACTTAACACAATATTGTGAATCGCATCTAATTCATCAATCCCTAGCATGTCCTCATACAACCAAGAAAAAACATAAAGATACTAATGTAAGAGATTTTAATATACTTTAGATTCTTTAGGAGATAAAAATTTCCCAATTTTGATAACCTTATTAGAATCCTTAGTATCCATGATAACATCAATAGTGTCTCCCTTAAGGAGAATACTAAGGTCTTCAAGACAAGACAAAGGTACATTTTTCTCATCATGAGATAAGGGATTATTTTCATCAACGCTCATAACAAACTCCCCAAAGTATGCTTGATCATTCAAACAATGTGGGGATTGCCACTTATGATGATAAAAACATAATTTTGAATACACACCCAAGAATTACTTCAAATCTTCCTCAGAAGGGAAGAGGTCCAAAGGAATTTCATTAGTTGATGTAGTAGTATCGAGATGTTCACGATGTATGAGATTAAGAGGGAGAAAATCTGCAAAAACATATTAACATTTAACCATGATGGTTTTCCTTTACAAAATGTAAGTCAATATCCAATCCCATTGTTATGATGGTGGGGTTCAGGTTCTAAAGGAATCTGAATACCTTGTTCATTAGGCCCACAACCTCAACCATCATAACCAATCTTTGAGACAAGATTATACCCTCGATCATAGATGTCGTGAAGTTTTCATGAAGCTCTCTAGAGTTTGGGGGCTTGGTGTAGAACAAATGATCAACATGATAAGTATCACCTAGCTTTATATATGCATAATCATCCTTTGTGGCCAAGGCGATTGAAATTTTAGGAAACCTTAAATGGACAAGGTCAACCTTATATTCGCTAACTTGAGAATCCATGAAGTCTAAGGAACCCCAGTCATCACCTAAGCATGCATTTAATTTAGGTGGAGAAGATGGTTTGGTAGAGGGGGAATTAGCTAAGGTAGACTTAGAGATTTGTGTTTTTAGGAGGTCAACCTGATCCTATTTTAGAGGATCCTACTTCTCAGGTAATTTCTTCTTTAACTCTTCATCACTCTTCTAGATATCTTTTTTAGGAGATGTCATGGAAGCAATAGTTATTACTAGAGAAGATAATGATGAAGTATAATTTTGAAATGAAGGCATAACTAAAGTCTGGCCTATTGTTGCCATTTGACATAGGTACATGGCATCAGGGTTGGCCTTGATTGTGACCACCTAATTATTTGAAAAAAACTTTATTAACCCATGAAGGGTAGAAGAAACAACTCCCAAAGCATGAAGTCAAGGTCTTCCCAATAGAAGGTTGTAAGATAAAGGCACTGGCATCACATGTACCAAGGTTGGGATAGTAACACGTTTGACCTTTAGGGGTAGAATGATATTGCCCATAACAGTCTTTCCAATATTATCAAATCCATGAATAAATGAAGAGGATGTTGAAAGTGAATTTAGATCCACTTTAATCTTTGGTAATAAATTTTAAGCTACAAACATTAAGTGTCAACCCTGTGTCAATAAGGTTTGTTTAATACCAACACTATACACATGAACATTTATCATCAAAGGATCAGCCAAGTTCCTTACTTCAGGAGGTGGAAGTTCATGAGGATAGAACATAATATTCGGCGAATCCACACGAATATGGTCCATCAACGCAATCACATCCATCAATCTCATAGAAGAAGGCAACAAAATATTTTGCAAAGCCTACTGTTGCATACCTTGATACACCAAAGCAATCTAAAGTAAGTCTCATAGTGAGATCTTAGCAACAATAACTTTGAGCTGCTCAATAAGATCATAGTCGCCAAGATGCTTAGCTATAGGCTGGGGTACTTGAGGAAGGATTGGTTGAGATGATGGTAAGGTGAACTTGACTAATTGGGATGTTATTTGTTCCTCCTTGTATTATATGTATGAGAAAAAGAATTATAGGAAGACTACTTAAACTGCATAAACTTAGTATACAAATCAAGATAGTCTTCCTTAAATGGTTTCCACCAATGGACTTAACTTTCTTAAGAGAAGGACTAGATGCAATCATGTAAATTCATCATCACTTAGGCCTTCATGGAGCCATGGAGACAACAATGACATTTACAGACTCTTCAACCTTTGAGGAAGAGAAGGTTGGGGATAGAACATCTTTAACATCTCCAAAACTAGGAAGAGATGTTTTTAGAAATTCATCCAAGGCCTCATCTAGCATATCAAAGTCATCCTTAGAGAATTCTCTATCGAATGCATCAAACTATAACGGAAATAGATCTGACAAAAGGAATTCATGTCGAGATCACCAAAAATGTAGAGGAAGGGATTTACTACCCTCAAGCTGAAAAATCTTAGGGAACAAATCAGCCCTCGCACTAATAGGCACTTTGGTGAGCCACTAGATAAAAATAACATGAATAAATAAATGTTAAAAATAGTGTCAATTAACAATAACAAACACATGTACATGTGACAACGTACAATTAGGAAGCATATCAAAGTCTAAATAAAATGCAAACCAAGGCTTACTTTAAGATATCCCATCCTCCTCTATTTTTGAGGACCTTTAAGGTGGTAGATAGGTGGCTCTCAACAAGCAATGACATCCAAAGTGGCAACTCAAAATTTGAGTAGCTATGTGATCATGATAAAGAAAATGCAGAAGACTAGGATGATTTGATGCAAGATTAGAGTTAAGATGATTATGCTAAATGCTTGAAAGAAATGCTAGATTATCATGATTATGAAAACTATGCTCGACGTGTTAGAATTGCTCTAATTATCAACTATGCTAACAATTCTCAAGATATGTAATTGGCTATAATAACTATGCAAAAAGATAGAATGCAAGGGATCCCTATTGCTCCAAAATGAGGGGTATTTATAGGAATTCCTAGGCCCAAGCTGAGGCGGAAGGAATTGATGGTTAGGATTTAATCTGGTGATATTAACGATCAAGATTAGAGAAGTTGGAGAAGAAGTTGGAGGGAGGGACACATGTCATCCATGTGGTGACAAGTGTCAAGGAATCCTTCTCATGAGAGGGTAAGTGTCCAAGGGGAGAGGACATGTGGCCAAAGTGCCATGTGTCCTCAACAGGGAATATCCAACCCACAAGAGGTTAGGATAAGGAGGTTAGGATGTTCAAGAAGGGATAGGATTAGTTAGACCCAAGGTTATATTGGATGGGTTAGATTAGGGGTTGGTTAGGCTAGGTGGTTAAAGTTAGGACACGTGCCCATTTGAATTTAGAAATTCAAATAATTAGAAAAATGTTAATTAAACTCAACAAAACATGAATTTTTTAATTTAATCACAGGATTAGAAGAATTGAATTAAATGGGGGGAATTAATTATTATTTTGGATTAATTAATCAAAGGAGGAATATGATGTGAACTCTATAAATAAATATATGAATTAAGGGAAATCAATTAAATCATTGTGAATTTAATTAATTGGTAAGGTTATTAATTAAGTAACTGATTATTTTATCAATTGTCTTCAGACCATTTTTAGGTGTATACATTTTGTCCTTCTTTGAAGTGATGTGTGACGACACATTGGTTCAAAGAGAATTTGATTTGATGCAGATACGATTTGATACGATACCCCAAACATTTATTCGATGGATAATTATGTGAGGATGCCCCCTAGGAGATGAATTGAATAATTTTTATTTTTATTTGAATTTTTCGCAATTTTTAATTTTTTTGGAATTTTGCAATTTTTTTGATTTTATTTTTATTTTTTTTAATTTTAGATATTTTTAGAGTTGATCTGATTGATCTCCCGATAAGAAAATTGAAGACGCAGCCCTTCCAGGTTGATTAGTTGATTTATGTGATTTTTAAAAGAAGTGAGATAAAAATCCCACTTAAATGCCCCTTTGTTAACTCCATTTTAAACTTAAAAAGGTAAAAAGAGTTTTACCACTCATCATTTTGCATTTGGAGTTTGTGAAAATTTGCTCTAGAGAAGATGGTGATCCCCTACCACCAGCACAAGTTTGAGCAAGTTCGACGACATGAGTGACTTGCAACCTACGATCCAGCGGTACGTACCCCAAGAGGATCCTTCTTCGCATGTTTTTAGTTGATTTTTGAAAAAATCCAACAACTTTAAAATCAATTTTTTTGAAGATTTAGAAAATGGGCTTTCAAAATTTTGTGTTTAGCATTCTTGGTTTTCAATTATATGAAATGGGTTTTTCTCATTTTTAAAATTTTGAAAAAAAAATTGGCCTTAAGAGCGCCATGGGCGTGGCAAAGAACATTGTAAGTGCCACCATGCACACCACAAGCACTACTATGGGCATTTCAAGCATCGCGGGTGTCACCGAGGGTGCCACTACGGTCACCGTCGGCACCGCGAGAGCCACCGCAGACCTTGCGAGCACTATCGCATGAGCTGCTAGCGCAACGGGGAACATCGGGGGTGCCAACGGTGCCACAATGGTCGTCGTGGGTGCCATGATGGTGGTCGAGGGTGTCGTGGTGATCCCTACGGTTGCAAACCTAGTCGTCAAAGCCAGAGTGCAATGTGCTCCCAAATGATGCGCACAAGTGCTCCTATAAGATAAATTTGGCATGTGCAAACCAAAATGTCGCAGTTCCTGATGAGGGTGATTGATGTTGTGTTGATTTCAGCATGATGTCGATAGGGTTATGATGGGTCCAATTGATGCTTGGTATCAAATTGATGAAAAAAAAATATTTAGATACTCTTGATTGATTAAGATTGATTATCAGTTTTGATTATATTGATTTGTGTGTCTGACAAGATAGGATGGGTGATGACCTCATGATAAATGAGAGTCGTTGATAGGTGCTCAATGATATTTGATAAAAATCTCCACTAAGAGAGATATATTGATAGATAGATAGATAGATAGATAGATAGATAGATAGATAGATAGATAGATAGATAGATAGAGAATTTGGTTACATAGGGGACTTGATTCTCATGGGGATCCTTTATGTTGGCACACTTGTACCATGATTTGCACCAAGTGGTATATCAGAGATCAGTTGTGCTATCAGCAGGGGTTATGGTGTTGCAGATATGGGCTTGGGAGAATCTGCCTATCATATGACTACTAGAAGACAGGGAGAGACATATAGGGAGGCTCTATGTGTATGGATACTCAAGCGTTATTGTCCAGTGAAAGATGGGAAAATTGGAGTACTGGAGGCGAGCTCTAGATGACCTAGACACAGTTCTATGGAGATCTTATAGAGATTGAAAGGTCTGGCCAAAAGATGCATTGGAGATGCCTTATGTGTTTCTGACTCAATACCTAATTGGATCCACACCCTACATCATTGAGTGATTCTTTTTTATACAAGAGCATCCCCAGTCGATGAGCAATCTTGCATCAACCAAAAATATTTCCTTTCAGTTTTGTTCTTGTTTAGTTCATTTTGAAGTTTTCTATGTTCTTGTCGGTTGGTACCAGTATTTTCTTGGTTTTCATGGAAGATCTTATTTTTGGTTTCAAGGCTAGTTCATGTGCTTAATTCCATATTTTTAGTTCATTTGGGTTCTTTTCTTGTCAGTTATCGCTTTCGGTGACTGTTTCTGGGTTCCGGGATAGTTCTTATGCTTACCAATTGGTTTTCCTTCATTACCGGCATGATTCTTAGCATGTGGACCTATTTGGGATCTTGTCTGATGTTCTTTGGCATATGGCCAACCTTCCTACTGAACTGCACCTCTTGTTTGTTATTTTCTAAAAAGATTTCTTTAATTCTTAGGGCTGACCTAGGTACACATTTCATTTTCCTACATTGGTAAATGTAATCTTATGAGTCCGACCCAGATATGTTTCGGTGGCTATAAATATGATATCATGTAATCATTTGTAGGAGTGGAGGAAGTAGAATCAAGAATAAGGATTGAGATCCGCATTTAGTGATCCCGTTGATTCTTAGAGTCTCGGTTCGATCGTATCTAGCTTGAAGCCTGCATGTAACTGATTAACTACCGAATATTATATGATGATAACCAGTTGGTTTCTGGAAGTTCTAAAGCAATAATATGATATGTTATGTGATATTGCTATGTTTTCAAGTTTCTTTTGTTGTGTTGCTCTTGCTACATAAGTCAATCAGCTCTCTTTGAGGGTTTCACCAGTTATGGTTGCATCACTTTTGTATGAGGGTGTTGAGACAATATGGCATGATACAGGGGAGTCCACAAGGTACAACCCATTATGCGTGCAGGAGGCAATATGTGCCCACTTGGGGGCCTACTATTTCATATGAGAAGGCATGCACAAAGTAATTCTCATTGGAGGTGCAGGATTGGGACTATTTCCCAAGTATCATAGATAGTGGGATGACCGATGAGTATGTTGCGTACTTCACATCACACAAGTTTCTTATTTTTTATTATATGAGATGTCATCGATAGTATATGATCTATATGATTTTGATGGATGGATGTAGCTATTTACATGATGTATGTCTTTATGTTCCATGTGATGTATGTGCAATGACATGCTTTCTATTTTTATGATACTTTTTTGGATTTTACTTATGCATATTAATATGAGATGGATGTAATGATGATGCCATTTTACATGATTTGTGATTATATGTGAATGCTTAATGTAATGAATGATCTCAATCGGACTTATCACTTTCATCATTGCTTTTTGTCATCATTGAGCCTTTAAAATGTGGGAAGTGAGTGCAAACATCGATGGTATAATTTAACCATGATGACCTAAGCACTACTTTCTTGGATTTTGATATTGCAAGCTAGTATAAGCATCGAGGTATAATTGAACCAAGATGACTAGAGTGTTGCTTGTGTAAAACAGATAGTATTAACCATTCCTATGTGCAAAACTGAAATTTCCTTGATGATACTTTGATGATCATGTCCTGAGACAACTTGCACATATTAATGATTAATTTACAAATAGTAGACAAATAAAATATCATGTTCCTTCCTCGTTCCTCTAGTCCAAGATATCCTTGAGTCACTCAAGAATCATGATAGCGAAGATCAAGATATAAATGTTTCTGGTCTATAAAATCAATGTTTCTAGTACACAAATCAGTGTTTTTGGTATACGTATCATCATTTTAGGTTATTCTTTCAGTGTTCTGGGTTTTTCATTCAACAATATCAAGTTTTATTCTGCATTTCTCATTTTTGCTTCTAGACTGTCATTTTCCCAAATCTGATTTGCAGTTTGTTGATCTGCAAGTACCATATTCATTGTCAAAGACTGGAGTCATAAACCCTTTTTTTATCAAAGTATGCATGATAAAATGCTAACTTTTGTGCAGCCACAATATTTTTATTTATTTTTGATTAACTAGGAACATAGACTAATTACAAAGCAAACAACAAACATGTCTTATATGTATTTGATGATAGGTGAGTATGCTCTCACCTTTCTTAGGTGATAAGAAAGGTAGACTCATCTTTTATTTTTAGTAGTGCGTTTCCTTAGAGGGCCTGCCTCTCGAGTAGCCTATAAGGTCAAGTGAGAGGGAACAACCCAAGTGGCTAACGGCTAATGCCAAGCAATCTGATCCACTATAATAAAAAGTGTTTATGATGAAAGTCATAAACGACAAGTGTTACATGTTGTCATAATGGCATTATGTTTCCCTTAGTACCTTTATGGTGCGTAAAAAACATGTAGAGTGTAACCTCTATAGGTTGGGAAGCCTCTTTTAACGGAGTGGAAAACGTTGTTGATTATGACCACTCGAATGGATGCCTTGACTACAACCCTTTGTTTTTAGAGACCAAAAACTTTTTATTTGCTAGCCTAGGAGGTTGGACCTCCAAAGTTGTCCCACACTTTTGTAGCTCATTGTAGAGATAGTAGTTCCTTAGGAAGTGATGACCTAAGGAATTTGGAACTTGGTATGCCCAAAGAAGTGAGTGTCATGGAGGGAAGACAGTGCTACCAAGTTCCTAGGCTATCTGCTATGAGTAGGTGTGGCTGAGAGTAATCTCAAGTGGGAATCCAGCAGATATTGTCCTTGTTAGCCTCAGGATTTTGTCATTGAATGTGCATGAGTATCTTTTCTCAAAGTTGAACAAACATTTTGTCTTCCATGTTGGTTAAAAATGTGAATTAAAAACAAAGGATGTAATCAACCTTGCAAACATTGGCAAAAGTATTTTTTATAAAGTAGTCATAATCAACTTTGATCATCAAACCCAATGATGCATGAGCATCTCTGGTTCTTAGCAATCTTGCATCAACCAAAAAACATAATATTTATTTCCTTTTAGTTTCTGTTTTGTAGTTTTAGCGTATCATTCTACATTTTCTTGCATTGGCTCACCGGATCTTGTGGAGTTGTATTTTCTTTAAGGACATGATCATCTTCCTTATTCCAAAACCATAGAGCATTTGGATAATTTTTCAGCAAGTTATCGCTTCCAGATTTTGAGACAGTTTTCTAGAACCGAAACCGCTTGGACCTATTTGCATTAGTGAATCTACCAGATCCCTTTCGTAGCTTGCGGAACCCTGTGCATTGATTTTTATGTTCCTTGGCATGTGGCCAACCTTCCCTTTGATCTGCACTTCATCCTTTGCACTTTTTGGAGGAATCTTTTTGGTAGAGACCAACCTATTGGTTTTACACATTTGATCTTGTTCTTTGGAATTTTTTCCCTTTTGGGCCAACCGAATCTTCTTGGATCATATAAATTATTGTAATTAAGCATTAGAATTCATTCTAGAGAAGTTAGAAGATAGATCTTAAGATTTAGAGGTCTGGAGGCGACCGATTCTGTAGTTGAGCATGTATGTAGCATGCTAGTGAGTCGTATATTGTAACCCGAATGTTACCAGTTATCTGTAATCATTTTTCATGAGCTAAATCATTCAGTTCTGCATTGTCTCCATCATATCCTCTTATTTCCATTGTGTTTACTCTTGTTTCTCAGTCTAGATTAGTCTCTTTGAGGTCCCTCCTAATTGATGACTGCACCACGTGGTATCAGAGAGATTTCATTCCAGAGATTGCATTGTCCTAAGAATCTTGTTGTGGGGTGGCGCACTGTGGATCTGACTTACAACTGTAGAGGATTGGCGTGAAGATGGCGCAAAGAGGAAATAGGAATGGTGGAGTGCATGGGAATGCAAACCCTACTGGGATGGAAATGTTGAGAGGAATTGCATCCTGGTTGGAATTCATTGAGACAACCCAGAGAAGAGGTAGACCTATTAAAGATATGAGTGAAGATGAAGAAGCATCAGCAGAGCAAGTAGAAAATCTACGGGCGATCGATCCAGATGAAGAGATGTTCTTGAGGGTTTTGAGTAGGACAAACACTAAACCACATTTTACCCCACTGGAGTATGATGGAAAGTTTGATTTGGATGAATTGATGGATTGGATCTCGGAGATGGAGAAGTATTTTGATTTTGAGAACACCAAAGAGGAAAGAAAGGTGAAATATGCTTGTACCCAGTTGAAAGGTCATGCATCTCTTTGGTGGGAGGATTTGCAACTTGACAGACAAAGAAGAAGCAAGGAGAAGATCAAATCATGGGAGCGGATAGTTCCCAAGTTAAAATCAAAATTTTTGCTAGTTGATTATCAAGTACACTTGTTCCAGAAGTTGCAGAACTTGAAGCAGAAGGAATCTAGTGTGAAAGAGTATATCAAAGAATTATACAAGTTGAATATCAGGTTCGGACATGTCGATGATGAGGTTGAACAAGTTGCAATATATATGTATGGATTGTGAATGTCTATACAGGATGAACTCAGTTTGATCAAGTTATAGAGTGTTGAAGAAGCTTATCAATATGCCCTGAAAGCAGAAGAGAAGTTGAACAAAATACATGAGCGTGGATAGAGAGGTAGAGGTGGAAGGCTTTCTGGAGGAAGATTTCAAGGAGGAGCAGGATATACCAAAGGAAGAGGAATCTATACGTATCAAAACAAGGACAAGGAAGTAAGAAAAGATGAAAGTTCATACCGAAAGGATGACAGAAATTTCTAGCGGAGGAGAGATCCTGATGGCTATTGGAATGAGGGTTTTGGAAAAGATGATAGAAGACAAGACAAGAGAGTGTTTAGAGGAACTTGCTTTAAGTGTCAAGGAGAAGGACATTGTGCTTTTGAATGTAAGAAGACAAAGAAAACTGGGAGAACAACATTGGTAGAAGAAATACCAACCGGATCAGCCAACAAATTGGAAGATGGATAACTGTTGATGATGAGGAGAGATTTGTGTCATATCGGAGGAGATGAAGAGCCCTTGCAGAGGAGAAATTTGTTCAAGACTAGATGTAAGGTATTCGGTAAGTGTTGTAAAGTAGTTATTGATAGTGGTAGTTCAGATAATCTTGTTTCAAAGGAGATGGTGAATAAGTTGAAGTTGGAAAGATCGAAACACCCTAAGCCTTATTAGATAGCATGGATTCAAGATGATCATAAGTTGTTATTAAGTGAGAAATGTTTGGTGAAATTAAAAATTGGAAATCATAATGATGAAGTTTTGTGTGATATTATGCCTATGGATATTTGTCACCTTTTGTTGGGTAGACCTTGACAGTTTGATAGATAGGCAATACATGATGGGAGAAAGAACATATACACTATTGTGGTGAATGAGATGAAGCAAAAAAATTTACCCTTGGAGGAGTCCCTGAAGAGTGAAGTTTGTATGAATGCTAGAATCTGTTTGGTGGATGGAAGGAAATTCCTGAATGGAATGAGACATGAGAATGTGTGTTTTTCCTTAGTTCCTAAAAAGATCGAGAACCTAGAGCACGAAGAACAACCAGAAGAGATAAATGAGTTACTTACATAGTATGAAGACATCATTTCAGATAATGTGCTTGATGGATTATCACCTATGAGGTGTATCAGTCATTGCATGGACCTGATTCCCGGAGCTAGTTTGCCTAACAAAGTTGCACATCGGATGACACCAGCAAAGAATGAAGAGTTGAATAGACAAGCAAAGGAATTGTTGAGGAAAGGTTTGATCAGAGAAAGTTTGAGCCCTTGTGCAACACCAGTAGTATTAGCACCTAAGAAGAATGGATAATGGAGGATGTGTATTGATTCTAGAGAAATAAACAAGATCACAGTGAAATACCGGTTTCTTTTACCTAGGATGGATGACATAATGGACTTCTTGAGTGGAGCCAGATACTACACAAAGATAGACTTGAAGAGTGGATATCATCATATCAGAATCAGAGAAGGAGATGAGTGGAAGATGGCATTTAAGACAAATGAAAGATTGTATGAATGGTTGGTGATGCCTTTTGGGTTGACTAATGCACTGAGTATTGTCATGAGGTTGATTAATGAGGTATTGAAGAAATTATTGGGTAAGTTTTTTGTTGTATATTTGGATGACATTTTGATTTTTCAGTAAGACAAAAGAGGAGCATTTGTTACATTTAAGACCAATTTTGCATGGGTTGAGAGAAGAAACGGTTTTGATAAATCTTAAGAAGTGTACTTTCATGAAGAAAGAGCTAGTCTATTTGGTATTTGTGATATCTATGGATGGATTGAAGATGGACCCTGAGAAGGTGAATGCAATTATTGAATGGCCTACAATGGAAAGCATTGGAGAGGTAAGATCATTTCATGGATTGGCTATTTTCTATCAGAAGTTCATCAGAAATTTCAGTTCAGTTTGTAACCCTATGACTAAGACAATGAGGGGAGATAGGAAGGAATTCAAGTGGACAACCGGAGAAAACAAAAGCTTAGAACTTTTGAAGCAGAAAGTGATTGAGCATCATGTGATGGCTTTACCGGATTTCAACAAAGTGTTCCAAGTAGATTGTGATGCAAGTGGAACTGCAATTGGAGCAATATTGAGTCGGGGACGGAGAGCAATAGCTTATTTCAGTGAGAATTTGAACGGTGCCCAAAGGAGATATTCAGTGTATGGTCAAAAAATTTATACCATAGTCCATGCCTTGTAGAAATGGAGACATTACCTGTTGCCTAAGGAGTTTGTGTTATATACCAATCACCAAGCCTTTCAGTACTTGAACATTCAGAGTAAGTTGAATCAAAGACATATGAGATGGGTAGAATTTTTGTAGAGTTACACCTTTGTGTTGAAACATAGAAGTGGGAAATCTAACAAATTTACTGATGCATTAAGTAGAAGAAGGAATTTGCAGATAGAAATGAGAGTGACAGTATAAGGATTTGAGGAGTTGAAGACCTTGTATGATGATGACCCGGATTTTGCAGAACCTTGGAGAGCATGTAAAGAACCAGTTATGGTAGATAGAAGAAAGTGGTTGGATTACTTCATTCAGGATGGGATGTTATTCAGAGGAATTCAGTTGTGCATACCTAAGAGTTCTATGAGGGAGAATCTGATAAAAGAGAAGCATAGTGGAGGATTAGCTAGATACTTTTGTGTTGATAAGACAGTAGCATTGGTGAGTGAGCATTACTTTTGGCCTTAGATTCATAAGGATGTTAGGAAATTTGTGCAGAGTTGTAGATTTTCTCAAGTTGCAAAAGGCAGTGGTCAGAATGTGGGATTGTATAAGCCTTTGACAATACCGGAAAGATCTTGGGAGGATATAAGTATGGATTTCATACTTGGATTTCCTAAGACACAAAGAGGTAATGATTTTATATTTGTGGTAGTGGATAGATTCTCTAAGATAGCTCATTTCATACCTTGTAAGAAAACATCAGATGCGGTGCATATAGTTGACCTATTTTTCAAGGAAGTGGTGAGATTACAAGGATTACCTAAGAGCATAGTTTTACACAAAGACACTAAGTTTATTGGTTATTTTTTGGAGAACACTTTGGAAGAAGATGAAGATAGATTTGAAATTTAGTTCTGATTTTCACCCACAGACAAATGGACAAATAGAAGTAGTAAACCGTAACTTGGGAAATTTGTTGAGATGCTTAGTTGGAGATAAAACTAGAAGTTGGATTTGATTCTTGCACAAGCAGAGTTTGCCTACAATAATTCAATGAACAGGAGTACCAAAAGAACACCTTCTGAGATTGTTACCGGAGCCCACCCTAGAGGTATATCAAAATTGAGAGATATCAGTAATGAAGACAAGAGGAGTGCAGAAGCAGAAGAGTTTGCAGATCACATGGCAGCCTTACATATTCAAGCTAAGCAACATTTGGAGGATATGAATAGTAAGTATAAGTAAAAAGTAGATAAGCATTGGTAATATGCTTGATATGGTTAAGTTTTGTCATTGATGTCAACACTGTATCCCGGTTGGAGACTATCCCGGTTAGAATAATCCCAGTTAGTCTTGGTGATCATCTTAGCTTTGGCTATGTTCCTGATCTGATATGATCAGATATCTAGGATCGGTTTTGGATGCTTATTATGTTGTTTATATGCTTTCTATATTATGTTGGTTTCATGATTTGGTCATCAGTTTTGGTATCTACCAGCTATCGGCTTGCTTTTGGCTTTACCGGCTTCTGGCGTTCCTAGTTAACTTTATCAGTATGCATTATTTGGTGACTTCATCTATGGATTTTGGGTCTGGCTCATGGATTAGGTTTATATTATCTTTTTGTGCTTCTTGATCATATCCCCAGTGTTTGATGACTTTGCATTGGATAGCATGTTGTTAAGGTGGTCCTATTTGGATCCGGTTTGACTTTCACTGAGGGTTTCTACCAGAAAATGAAGCATGTTGGATTTTGGTCTTGGAAGAATTCCTAGTGGATTTAATTGTTTGGTTATTTGATTTAGGTCCATGATATGTATTGTAAATCATAATATTGGTCCAGTGATATCATATGATGTAATGTTTGTAATTATGGGTTTATGGGTTTAGGGTTTAGCTGACCTTGTCAATAAGGTTGACGATCTATATTTATAAGTGACTTATTTATAAAATGAGTATGAGATAGTACATGCGATGGTTATGGTTGGTTAAATCTACATTATCAGAGATTGGTTTATGAGTGAATAAGGTCATATCATTCAGAGAAGGTCTAAGGAAGTTTTATTGCAGGGCAAACATCAGTGCTTAACTGAAACTGTATCAGGCATTTGTAGATGCTACTTTCATAGTTCATTGTATTCTAGATTGTAGTATGATGATTTTGTAAGTCAATGAGACTTCCCTTTGTGATGAGCAGTGCACTCTAGGTTGTTGGTCTTTCTGCATGTATAGACCCCTTTGTAATCATTCATAATACTACTATAGAGTATTCATCTGATTGTGGGTAGGGTTTCCCACCGTGGTTTTTCCCTTTTTGGGTTTTCCACGTCAAAATATTGGTGTTATGTGTGTTGTGATTTTATGTTATATTCTTCATTAATTTGTGCTTTGGTTTAAGTTTATAATTGAATTGATTGATGTTATTGTTAGTATTGTTAGTAAATTGATTCACCCCTCCCCCCTCTCAGTTTTCTTTCGATATCAGCCCATTCTAACAGTGAGAAGAGGAGACATAAGGAATTTGAAGTTCGTGATGAAGTGATGATATATCTGAGAAAATAAAGATTTCCAGTTGAAACCTATAAGAAGTTGCAGATGAGGAAGTTTGGACCTTGTAAGATCTTAAGGAATTTTAGTTCCATAAATACATATGATGTGGAGTTGCTGGATTGTTTGAGTATTTCTTCATGAACCAGAATTCAGTGAGGGCAGTATTGCAGACTTGGAGAAATAGTTGCCCTAGAAGGAGCTAGATTAGATTGAAGATATTTTGGATAGTAGGATTGGGCGTAGCACCCGGAGCAGTCAGTATAAAGAGTATCTTGTGAAGTAGAAGGACAGATCAGTTGAAGATTTATCTTGGATTTATCAGGCAGAGGTGGACCACCTTGGTTTTCATGTGACCCCAAAAAAGTGAGAGACTCTCTTTTTCATCAAGCCCAGATGTCTGATGCAGGAGCATCCCCGGTTCTTGGTAATCTTGCATCGACCAAAACAAAAATATTTATTTCCTATTAGTTTCTTTTTTGCAGTTTCAGTATTTCATTCTACATTTTCTTTCATTGGCTCACTAGACCTTGCAGAGTTGGATTTTTCTTAAGGACATGATCATCTTCCTTATTCCAAAACAACGGAGCATTTGGATCATTTTTTAGCAAGTTATCGCTTCCGGATTCTAAGACAGTTTTCTAGAATCGGAACCACTTGGACCTATTTACATTGGTGAATCTACTGGATCCCTTATGTATCTTACTGAGCCATGTGCATTGATTCTAATGTTCTTTGGCATGTGGTTGATCTTCCCTTTGATTTGCACTTCATCCTTTGGATTTTCTAGAGGAATCTTTCTGGTGGAGGCCAACCCATTGGTTTTACATGTTTGATCTTGTTCTTTGGCATTTTTTCCCTTTTGGGCTGATCGGACCTTCTTGGATCATATAAATCATTGTAATTAAGAATTATAATTCATTCTAGGGAAGTTAGAAGGTAGATCTTAAGATTCAAAGTTTCAGAGTCGATCGATTATGTAGTTGAGCATGTATGTAGCAGGCTAGTGAGCCGTATCTTGTAACCTAGATATTACCTATTATCTGTAATTAGTTTTCATGAGCTAAATCATTCATTTCTGCACTTGTTTTCATTGTGTTTACTCTTGTTTCCTAGTCTGAATTGGTCTCTTTGAGGTCCCTCCTAACCAGTGACTGCACCACCCAACCAATTGTCCAAACAAGATTCAAACAAAGTCAAACTTGGTTTGAACATTAGATTTCATGTTCCAAACATTAGAGTTCTTTGTCCAAACATCACAGTTTGTAGTCTAAACATCAGAATTCTTAAATGAACTTCAGAGTTCTTGGTCTAAACATTACAATTTGTGGTCCAAACATCAGAGTTCCTAGTCTGAACTTCAAATTTCTTGGTTCGAACTTCAAATTTCTTGGTTCGAACTTCAGATTTCTTGGTCTGAACTTTAAGTTCCTAGTCCAAACTTTAGAGTTCTTGGTCTAAACAACATAACAGCTCTTTCTTGGTTCAAATATTAGAGCAAGTCTTTCAGTCCAAACAGTAGCTCTTTCAGTCCAAATAATAGCTCTTTCAATACAAACAGCAACTCTTCAAATCCAAACTTTAGCTCTCTAGGTCAATTCATACTGTTTTGGGTTTGTTTCATAGCATTTTGGGTTTCTTTAATAGCATTTTTGGTTAGTTTCAAAGCATTTCTAGGTAGTAGAGTAGAGTTCATGGTCATTTTGACAGTGTTTTTGGCCAGTATAACAATGTTTTAGGTCATTATGTTAGAGTTTCTATTAAACTGTACCAAAATCAAAATATTAAAACACCCTTGTTGAAGCACTGAAACATAGTGTTAGGCAATCTTCTCGACACACTTAATCAATTCAACTTATATCATATAAAATTTGAATCTAGACACACTATGGTTTTCAATTATTCATCTCCAACAAGTTTAAGATCCAACATCTCAAAGTGTATAATCTCATTTACTTTGATAAACCGGTCTCTAAAACATAGTTTCTCATCGGGATCTATCATCCCTTATCATGAAACTACAATTCTTGATTAGGCTAACCTCATTCTCTACATAGGATATATCATTCCTATAGGACTTGGTCATATCAAAATCGTTGCACTCCAACAAGGATCGAAAACTTGCAAATTCTCAAATACTTACATGACCATTTTGTGTCATTGGAATAACAGGAAGCTTAGTCAAAAAGCAATCTTGAGAAAGAGAATATTTCTCTACATAAACCGCAAACTCTTATTGAAACATTGTGTATCCTTACATTGTTATCGTGATTATCTGCATGGTTGTGGAAACGAGTTTGATAATGAACCTCTGAGAATGTGGGTCTTGAACCAAAGATCGGGGTTATCTCAATCTCTCAATAGAGGTGGTCGCATCAGTTTAACATATTTACCTCAACAATTGATCACTTATTGAGACACATTTTAGAAAATCAAAACCTTGTAAAACATTCAGATCACTTGTATACTCGTTTTAACCAAGGCTCGGAGACAAAAAATCAAAGAAAAGGAAATAGAAACACCTGAAATGGTAGAAGAGAATACTTTTTCGGAAAGAATGGTACAGGAAGATGAAGTGGAGGAAGAGATAACTGAAGAAAAAATTAGAAAAATCCAACAAGATCCTAAATTTGATAAATATATGGAGAAAATATTGGAGCACAAAAAGAAGAAATACTTCCTAATGTTAGCAAAATCTAGTGCTAAACTTCCCCAAGATTTTGACATAAACTTAAGACAAAGGGAAGCATCAAATGATACTCACAATAACAATGATCAAAATGATGAAACTCTAAATCGAATGAATAGTGACATAAGGAAGAATCATGATGACATAAGAACTCATGATGATACGAGAAGAAATTAATTCAATAATCCTCTTTTAAATCTCACCCAATAAATACAAACTCTACAACAATAGATTCAGGATATGCAGAACGGAACAAGTGCTAAATGATATTCATTAGAAGACATTTGTCTACATCCTTTTGACGGGAGTTTGAACATGGTGTCATTTCCACAACATTGTGAGATCCCAAAATATGATAAATATGGTGGAAAAACTAATCCACAAAATCACATTAGAGAGTTCTACATAATGACCATGGAATTTGCTCATAATGAAACATATCTCATGCGATTATTCCTCAGAAGTTTGAGTGGACAATGAATGGAGTGGTTCTCTAAATTACCACCTATGATTAGATCATTTGAAGAGCTTGTGAACAAATTCATTTCATGATACTCTTATAACATACACCATGAGATAACTATTTTGGATTTGTGCAACATTAAACAAAAGAATGGGGAGTCTTTCATGATCTTCTTACAGAGATGGACATGTTTATTCAACAAATATCCTAGATCAATGCCAGATCATGAAAAGATGGACATATTCATTGATAATCTCACAAGTGAAATGAGTTATAGGCTAAAATTACAATGTCCTCCTAGTTTTACAAAGATGATTGAAAATGATCTCAAAATAGAGGATGCTATAGTTAAGAAAGGAGAATTGAAACTTTACAAAGAAGGAAATAATTCCTCCAATGTCCTATGTTTTAATAAGATCTTGTGATTGATATACAAGAATCTTATTCTTTTTTGGGTAGCTTTATAATTGGGTTTTCTTTTCTTAAGGCGATAATTAAAAGTCATGTAAGCATCTGATAGTTCACAAGTTTGTTTGATTCCAATGCTGGTGCAATTCTAATTTTGATATGACCTAGGTTCAAAATAGGAAAGATATACCCAAGATAATGAACACAAGATGAACTGATCAAGCTTCGTGATAGAGGTTTTGATATATCCTGATGAGAGACTTGACAATGATGTTGATTTTTTTTTTGCACTAGAAAATGTTTGAATCAATAGCTTGTTGAATGTTTATGCTTATGGAAACCTTTCGGAAATAGCCTGTTGGATTAGTGACCTAGTTTTTTAACTATTTTGAAAATGTGTGATAGTTTAGAGACAAATCTACTCAAGAATTGTTTTGATACTGATGTTGAAATTTTGGTTTGATATGCTTTTTAGATGTGAAAAAGCTTTTGTGCTAACTCTTGTGGCAAAGAGTGTTAACTTATGGGATAAAAGAATTGTTTTGTTTTTTGAAAGCGCTATTCTAATTATGTTTCAAGGATTCTTCTCAAATCCTTCAACAAGTTGTTGGATTTTCGCTCATTTTTCTAGATGATGATTTCTCAAATTTTTGACCATTTTGAACATGTCATAGACATAGAAGACACAATGTTTTTGAAAAACAAAATGCATAAGCAAGTACAAATCCTATGGTAGGATGAGATAATAATTGTTGAATCTCACATGGGGTTTCTCCAGAGGCTACACTATTCAAAGTGGATATTTAGATGCTTGACCCCACTGGCTCCACCCTCGACACTCACTTCTCTGGGGCAGACAAGCACCAGTTTCCATGAAAAATCCCCATGGCAAACTTTATATCTCTACTAAGAACTGTATGTGTGTGAGCCGCTTCAGAAGTCCAACCTCTTGCGCCAACAACTAGAATGATTTTGGCAACTAGTACAAGTGGTTTTTAGTAAAGGCTTCTGGTCATGTGGCCATACATGCGACACTTTCATCTTTGTAAATACAAAAGGTTCCTAGCCTATAGAGGTTACGCTCCATAGGGTTTATGGGGAAACATAGTGTCAGTATGAACTTATTAGCACATGTTTCTTGTGACTTTCATCACAAACATGATTTATTTAGAGTGGATTGGAAGGATTCGATATTAGTTCATTTCCACTTTGGGTCGTTCCCCTCTCACTAGCCCCCTTAAGGCAACTCGAGAAGGCAGACCCTCTAAAGGTTATACATAAAACAAAGTAGGTCTAGTTTTTTGATCATCGTATGATGGTGAGAGCATACTTACCTACTACTTCATCAAGCACAAAAAACACAAGTCCATTTTAGCTTTTTAAAAAAATCTATGTGCAACTATTTTAAAGAAGTCACTCAAAAATGCAAGTTGCAGCTGTTAATTTATCCCCCTTAGTTAAGCTAAATGAGCATGACATGATGTGTTACTTTCCAAAATATAACTCTTAATTAACTAGGTGAGGAAATGCATGAAATTTTTGTTAAAAATAAACCTGCACATGCATGTCATTAGTTTGAAAAATTTAAGATCTTGGACATTCGGACCTGCAAGAAAATTCTATCAGTTGCAAACAAAAGCGCTATCCTAACAAATGCACCGTATTTCACCTCAAAAGTGATAACCTAAAGGACAAAAGCGCTAACCTGAAACACAAAAAACGCTGCGCTGCAGACTAAGAAGCGAGAATTCTCTGACAAAAGCATTAACCAAACTAACAAATGCGTGAACCTGAAGGACAAAAGTGTTGTTCTGAAGATTAAATGCACTGATTTATAGACAAAAGCACTAACCTAAATGACACATGCGCTAACCTGAAGGAAAAAAGCACTAACCTATCAAATAAAGGTGCTCTGAGAACTCACACAGGCGTGAATTTGTATTACAAATGAGTTAAATTTTCTTTTTGCAAGAATTAGATAGGATATTAGAAAGAATATGCCAGGCTCTGAGCCCCATGGTGGGCGCCAAAATGTGTCGACTTGAATTTCATCATCAAAATACTACCTGCAACATGTTAGTTTCACAAAATACAAAGGAAATGCTACAAGAAATCCAAACTCAACCAATGGAACTGCATGACATACGTATAAAATAAACACTATTATTACCTTCATGATTTATGTCTCATTGTGTCCTAACTCTACTGTTCCTAGTTTCAGATGGTGTGCTCTTAGACAAGCACTGATAGCTTGCAAGATGGCATATGAAGGATGGACTGATAACTAGTAGTTAACTAATACTATGATATGCAATGCTAAATGACTGTGCTAAAATGATTATGCTAAATGATTATGCTATTTGCTTCAAGATTAAAAACTCATGGATGCATAAGTTTTCACAAATGATTAGCTTTGAAAACTCACTTGAAGACTATCTCTCTCTCAATTCAAACTCCTGATCTTATAGACTTTGAGAGGATAAGATGATGTGGCCTGGATCAACGGTCATGATCAGATCTACAGATTTGGATTGCTATGGGCAAAGGTGAAGGTTGAGAGAAAGGGAAAAGGAGAAGACAAGTGTCACTCATCTCACCTTGACTGGGTTGGTGACTAAGAGAATCTAGGGATGGTTGGAGAAGATTTAGGCATGATAGGATAAGTGGACTCAAGTCCTTCCTAAGATGTAGGGATGTTGGAGAGAATATAGAAGGCGACTATGAAATATGTGTACGTACACAATATTTCATTAAATTTGGAGGTTGAAGATAAGTGGCTAATAAATGATTTATTTATTTAATTTTGTTGAATTAATTTAGCCATCTGATGGATGAGTTGGCAAAGGAAAGATGAAGTGGAGATGGAAGGTGAGTTGGAAATGAAATTAAATAATTTAGGAAATCATTTAATAACTGAGACTATAGGATAGGAGAATAATCATTAGATATTAGATATTTAAATGATTGGAGGAAATAATTAAATATTAGATATTTAATTAATTGATCAGAAGAATAATTAAATATTAGATATTTAATTAATTAGAGGAATATGATAGATGAATTAATTAATAAAATATTTCAATTAAATTAATTAATAGAAAGACACAAAATGAATTAAATAAATTAATCTTTTTAAATTAACTATTTAATAGAAGAATAAACATTAAATAAATATAAAATATTTATTTAATTGCTCATAGCCAATTTTTATGTGTATACAATATTGATTCACCCCCCTCTCAGTATTAACTGGATCCTCATAGGATTAATAATTCAAGTGACCAAGAGAGCTATTGTATGGAGTTGAAATTCAACAGATGAGTCAAACCAAAAAAAACAATAATACATGAGAGTTTGAAGATTTGAAGGCATGGAATGGCTAGAAATCTTTAAAATTTATGATTGTTGTTTCTTTATTAAATCACAGGTCTATGTAATTGATTCTTGAAGAATTTATAGAATGTAAATATATATATAAGGGTTTTAATAAATGTGTATTTTTATATTCTATTGAAATATAGATGTTTTCTTTGATATGTGTGTAATATTATGGGATGGACTGTATGTAAGGATGTAAGATTGGGTAGTTTGATAAGACCCTCAAATCTTGATTGCATCAAATGATATTAGAGTAAGAGTTCCTAAATGTCTAAATAGATCATTGGGTGTGGGACAATTTGCACAAAAACCTAGGTTCATGGTATGCATACTGGCTATCCTCTAATAGAGATAGATATTGGTAGAAGGTATACGATCAATTCCTCCACTATGGAAAAGTGAGTGGAGGAGGTTTTGAGAGGTGCATCTTCTAGGATCTTATTGGATAGAGGATAATTGTGATTGCAATAGTTGTGTGTGATTAAAGATGGAAAATATAAATAGTATGAGATTGGCCTTAGATGGGGCTATAAGAATTTCATCTATTGAGAGAAGAGAAATAATTTTAGAGGAAACAAGTCAAATAGACTTATAGAGATGTTTGAGGGTGGTAAAAAAGATAAACAAACAAGACGAGGAGTGTTGAGTTGAGTCATTTTTCTAATAATGTTTGTGTAGAAAACAATGAAAATGAATCATATTGTCACGTCAGTGGCATAAATGAAGAAGAAAAGAATGAGATTATAGTAGGAATATTTCTCTTTAAAGGCATAGTGAAAGAAGTTGTAGTAGAAGTTGAGAAGAAAAAATATGGTACATAATTATTAATTGAATTAAATAAGTCATCATTATCCAGTTTGGTAGATTTTAAGGTGTATGATTTTCTTTCATCTCAAACTTAATAACATTTCAAGTAGGTTTAAGTGATTTTAGTATGCTAACTTACAATTAATTATTTATTTAAAGTAGGCCATACCTTTTAAAGAAAAGGTTGTTTCACATAGAAATGGGATTAATAAATTTTCACTTTTGAATCACAAATAATTAATATATAGACTACTTAGCCACTCCATAGGCCCCTTTACACCATTCTCTATTATTATTTTAATACCATTGTCATCCAAAAAAAAATGTGGTTAATAATAGCCCTAGCACTCTAATGATTTATTTGACAATAATTCCTCTTCCCACTTATATTTCAGACTGCCTAGCATTGGTTTTGTTCATATGTATATATATAGTGTCATAAATTATTCCCCATGCATTTATGACACTTACGTATGGTGCCCAATGCATTTATGACAAGGTTCATGTTCAAGATTTTATCATTTTGGCATCATGGCCTTTGAAGACAAAGCATTTCCAATCTTCCTAAAGATTTGATTAGAGTTATCTTTGTATGGATGGTAGTGTGACATGCAGACATTTGTGTGGCGTGCTAACTACCCGATAATTCTCGAATCCAGAATGACATATTTGATGTTAACCTTTCGACAACGTGTGTCCCTTGGCTTGGGCACGTCCAAAATGGTCACTTGCATCCATTTTTAGTTTTAAAAGTCCATTACCTTTTTCATTGCCTCTTATTCTAGGATTTTTGGTCTCTTGGTGCTCTAAGAAAATCTGTAAAATCTTTGGTGTTGCTCCCATAATCTTGAACTCTTCCATTACCTTGTCGGAACTCTCACAACAACAATCTCATTTCGAGCTTCATTACACTCTTATCACAAAAGAAGGTTTTGGATAAAATCCTTTGTCTTCTCTCTTATCTCATGCATTCTTAATATTGTATTATCATATCTAGCAATTCTTTAAATGCATCTATTGTCTAGCTGTATTTAGATTATCTTATCATTTTATCTCATGCAATAGGGGTTTTCCTCCAAGTAGGGTTTGTTTCTATTTCTCTATCATTTATCATTCCATCTTATGTAATAGGGTTTTCCCTCCATTAAGCTAGGTTTTTTTATATTACATTTATCTTTTTATCCATTCTATCAATCTAGTTGTTTGTGGTTGTAGAAACACCAAAACAAGGGTTTGACTAAGGAAAACCCCTATACAGCCCCACCATTTTCTCTCATCTCAGTGTGTGTAGGTGGTGTATAGGATTTGCGTTGCTAAGAGTGGATTCTAGAGAAATTTTGGTATACTTTTATGGTCTCTATCTGTATAGATGATAGCGCAATACGCAAACGTCCCTATGACACGCTGGGGTTCAAAACTTGAGACTTAATTAGTTCTATGGTATAATTTGTTTTCTGTTTATGTGCTTCTCTTATAGTTGAATTCCATTATTCTATTATGTATTTTAACATTCAATAGCTTTAATATATTACTTTAGTTGTTATTGTATACACCTAAAAATGGTCTAGAGATAATTGATTAAATACTCAATTATTTAATTAATCCCTTCCCAATTAATTAAATTCACAATGATTTAATTAATTTCCCTTAAACGATCTACTTGTAAATAAATGTAAATGATTTATTTATATAGTTCACATAATATTCCCCTTTAATTAATTAATTAATTCCCCCCATTTAATTTAGTTCTTCTAATCTCATGATTAAATTAACAAATTCATGATTTGTTGAGTTTACTTAACATTTTCCTAATTATTTGAATTTTTAAATTCAAATGGGCACATGTGTCCTAACTTTAACCACCTAGCCTAACCAACCCCTAATATAACCCATCCGATCTAACCTTGTGTCTACCTAACCCTATCCCTTCTTGCACATCCTAACCTCTTGTGCATTGGATATTCCCTCTTGAGGACACATGGCACTTTGGCCACATGTCCTCTCCCCTTGGACACTTGCCCTCCCATGAGCAATATTTCTTGACACTTGTCACCATAGGTATGACATGTGTCCCTCCCTCCAACTTCTTCTCCAAATTCTCCAATCTCAATCGTTGATATCTCTAGATAAAATCCTTACTGTCAATTTCTGCCACCTCAGCCTAGGCCTAGGAATTCCTATAAATACCCCTCATTTTGGATCAATAAGGATCCCTTGCATTCTATCTTTTTGAATAGTTATTATAGTCTACAAATCTTGAGCATTGTTAGCATAGTTGATAATTAGAGAACTTATAGCATGTTTACCATAGTTTTCATAATCATGAAAATCTAGCATTTCTTTTAATCATTTAGCATAATCATCTTAACTTTAATCTTTTATCAAATCATCCTAATCTTGCGAATTTGCATTATCATGATCACATAGCTACTCAAATTTTGAGTTGCCACTTTGGAGGTCATTGCTTGCTAAGAGCCACCTATCTACCACCTTCAAGGTCCTAAAAAATAGAGGAGGATGGGACATCTTAAAGGAAGCCTTGGTTTGCATTTTATTTAGTCCTTTATATGCTTCCTAATTGTATGTTGTCACATCTATGTGTTTGTTATTGTTAATTGACACTATTTTTAGCAACACATTAATTGGTGCCCACCGTGGTTTGGAACTGATCAACATCCAAGTCTTTAGAGACAGTGGTTTCAACTAGAGATTTTTCTAATATTTCCTTATGCGTTGGTGAGAGTTTTAGGAGCTCTAGGATTGATATCTATGCGAGGGTTTTCTGTAACTGATCCACTATGTTATACTACCTCGAGGTAGATGTTGCATTATTTGTTACACCCGGGAATGTTACCTTAGCCTTACTCTAAGTAACGACGTGTTGGTTTTTCTAGTGTTTTCTCTTTGATGATAATGGCGTTTACCACATTTTCATATGCGTAAGCATAGTTAACCTTTGCTTTCCCTTTGGCATCTTGAGCATTTGATGGTTCATCTTTTTCATAGTTGGGCAGTGGAGTTATGAAGGCCATATGTGATTCATTTGTTTTGTGCCCATCCACTATGATGACCTCATTGTTAATTAAATCCTGAATAATATGTTTAAGTCCTTGAAAATCATTGGTCTGATGCCCTTTGTTCCGATGAAAATCACAGAAATGATTATCATTCCACCAACTTGGTTTAACTTTGGGCTCAAAATCTCTTGCTTCTGGTAGTGTGATTAATTTGTTCACAAGAAGAGTTTTTAAAGCTGATTGCAATGGTTCACCAATGTTGGTAAATTTTCTGATAGCATTGGGAAAGAATGGTTTTGATTGAGCATTATTGTCTTGATTACTCAGTGGTGCCCTACTTGATAGATTGCAAATAGTTTGTTGTAGTTTAACATTGTTTATATCAACTAATCCATCATTCACAACATTTCTATTTCTAGTCCAAAATTTTGGTTTATCATTATTTTGGTTTATCACTATTTACTTGGCTATGGGATAGAGTTTGACGGATAAATTTTGCAAAGATGTTCTTTTCAACAAAGAGACGCTTTATCACAATGAACAAACAATAGTAGTAAGATCAACAAAGCATATCTTCCTAAACCAATAATCACTTATTAAGTTGTCCTTTGGAAACTTCAAAAATCTTGAAACAATCACATGCCATTTTGGACTAAAGCTCAATACGAACAACTTAGAAAACAACAAAAACAAATGGAGGAAGAAGATAATTCGATATTCCAAACTTTTGGGTATACCGTTGTTGACAAAGAAGTAGTCAATAGCACCATTAGATATCTTGAGAAAGATTTCAAATTTGATAGACTAATGAAAAAATTATTGGCAAAACAAATAGACAAATATCTTTTGATATTGGCAAAATCAGGAGCTAAATTACCACAAGACTTTAACATAGAAAGATTGAAACAAGATGCGAAGGCAAGTAACACCCAAAACACAGATGATCCAAACCATGAAGATGGAAATAAAGAAAGTCATGAAGAGACAAGAAAAGAGCGTAGTGATAAAAGAACTTACGAAGAAATAAGGAGAAACTATATGGATAATCTGTTGTTAAACCTCACTCAACAAATGAAAACTCTACAACAACAGATACAAGATATACAAAATGGAACAAGCTCCAAGAATTATTCATTAGAAGATATCTGCCCATATCCTTTTGATAAAAATTTGAATATGGCACCATTTCCACAGCATTACGAGATCCCTAAATATGACAAATATGATGGAAAATCTGATCCTCAGGATCATATTAGGAATTTTTGTACTATGAGTATGGAATTTGTGCACAACGAAACTTACCTAATGCGTCTTTTCCCTAGGAGTTTAAATGGCAATCAATGGAATGGTTTTTAAGATTACCATCTGGAATCAAATCTTTTGAAGAAGTCGTGAATAATTTTATTTCACAATATTCCTACAATGTAAGGAATGAGATAACAATGCTGGATTTATGCAATGTTAAACAAAAGAAAGGTGAATCTTTTATGATCTTCTTGCAATGATGGAAATGGATGTTTAATAGGTATCCAAGAAATGTACTCGATCAAGAAAAGATGGACATATTCACTGATAATCTTATCAGTGAAATGAGTTATCGACTAAAAATGCAATGTCCTCCCTCGATCGCCAAGATGATTGTGTTGGCAAATGCACACTCCAATGAGACATTGTAGGTGATTGAAGGTTTTGTCATTGATGGCAACCTTACAATCCTATGACACCAGCAAGGCAATCCACCGGCACCAGCAAAGTTAGAATCTACACTAGCACATAGACCACTGGCACCGGCAGTGAAAGGAAGCATACCGGCACAGAAGCCGACAAGAATTTTGTTGTTAATATATTTTGTTTATTATTGAAAAATCATTGTAAGCCGACTTGGAAAGTTGTAAAATGACTCTTATATAAGAGAGATCATTGTAGAACAATTATGTAAGGATAGAAGAATGTAATTAGGCGAAATAAGGCAGACCTATTATGTGCATTATAGGTTAAGGGTTTATTTAAGAAGCAGAGCTATAAATCGGTATTGGATCTGGCATAGTAGATGCCATTTTGAAGCAGTACAAGACATTGGATTTGTATAATCCATTCTGTAAGTCAGTGAGACTTCCCATTTTGTAATTGAGCAGTGAGCTCTAGGCAATTGGCCTTCCTGCATGTGCAGGCCCCTCTTGTAGCGTAATATTCTCTTATTGGCCAGTAAGTGAATATTGTGGGTCACAAATCCCACCGAGGTTTTTCCCACACCGGGTTTCCTCATTAAAATATTGTCTTATGGTGTGTTTTTCATGTGGTTGTTTTTATCTCTGTTTATTGCATTACTTTCTGTTTACTGGTACACAGTATTAATGTGCTCTACATGTTTTAAGTTAAGAAAATCTTATTACCAGTTAGATACTGATTCACCCCCCCCCCCCCTCTCAGTATCTGTGGAAATCCTAACAGATTGAGAATGGTCTGAAAATAGAAGATGCGATGGTAAACAAAGGAGAGCTAAAACTTTACAATAATTCTTACAACAACAACAATGACAAACCCAAATTCTGGTCAAAGAATAGGAATGTCATCAATGGAAGAAATGACGACAATAGTGCTACAAAACAACAAACAATTTTTAATCTATCGAGTCAAATCCCAAACAATAACAATCAAGAAAGCAATAAAGCCAAGTCTTTCTTCTCCAATCCTTCCAGGAAATTCACAAACATTGGAGAACCATTGGAATCAGCTTTAAAAACTCTTCTTGCAAACAAACTGATTATTTTACCAGAAGCAAGAAGTTATGAACCACAACTCAAGCCAAATTGGTGGAATAACAATCATTTTTGTAATTACCATTGGAATAAAGGACACCAAACAAATGATTGTCAAAGATTGAAAACCCTTATCTAGGATCTAATCAATAATGGAACTATCACAGTGGATAGCCATAAGCCAAACGAATCACACCTAGCTTTCAAAACCCCACTCCTGAATTATGACAAAGGTGAACCATCCCAATTAAAAGATGACAAAGGAAAAGCCAAAGTGAACTACACTTATACATATGATGATGTGGTAAATGTCATCATTGTTAAAGATAATCCGCCTTCAGAGCCAATCAATGTCATTACGAGAAGCAAAGCAAAGGTCACCTTTCCGCGTATAATAAAAGACTCAACATCCACTTCATAACAATACAATCTATTAGAGCAATTACAAAGAATACCCGCTCAAATATCAATTTTGGAACTTCTCAAAGTTTCACCTATGTATAAGGAGATTTTGGAAAAATCTTTAGTGGAAACAATAGTACTTGGATGTGGATCAGTTCCAAACATGGTGGGACACCTTATAGCCCCTCATTTCTTATCATTTTCTGAAAATGATGACGCGTCCTTGCAACATCCTCACAATGCTCCTTTACATGTTGAAGTCACTATTAATAAAACTCATGTCAAACGCATACTCATAGATGGTGAAGCGGGCTTGAACATTTGTGCATTAAGTTTAATAAAAGCTTTGGGATATTCAGAAAATGCAATAGATCCAAAGAAGAAGATAACTATTAAGGCTTCTGATGAAGCAGAGTGTTTGTTAGGTCTCGGAGACAAATGAGAGTGGGGGGGGGGGGGGGGTGTGAATCAGTTGTCAAATAAATTCAAACCAAAACAACTTAACCAACCTTAATGCTTAATACCGGTAAACCAAAATTTATGCCGGTAGACAGTTTATCAGTTAATTACAGTACCAGTAAAGATTAATGTATGAAACAGAAAGACAATAACATCCACAACACATAACACCAATATTTGTACGTGGAAACCCTGTAAGGGGAAAAACCACGGTGGGAAACCTTACCCACAATCAGATGATACTACTGCAAATAGTATGTGTATACAAATGGGGTCTGCACATACAGAAAGGCCAAGCGCCTAGAGCTCACTACTCAAACACAAATAGGAGTCACACTGACTACAATTGGATGGTTAAATCCAATAATGATGTACTACTCAAAATAGCATCTTCATATGTTGGATTCAATATGGTGTAGTTCTAATATGCCTTCACAAAAACCTTGTTTCACCTTCAAATGATGTCTACGTGTATAGCTCTACTTATTCTCACATATACCTTCTTATAATTCCTTTTCCCAATCACATATCGATCTTACAAATAAGATCTTACATATTTACCATAACCTAAGACCAATTTTAGTAGGTCAGCTCTAAAAGATATTACAATAAAATCAATTACAAGTAAATCAATAACCGATGCAATATCTGATTCAACATGTCGGCTTAATGCATTTATAATAACAACAAAATCATCTCCAAAGCGTTTCGTGCTGATCTGAAATAGATAAGTCTATTGGTGCTTATTCTGGACCTATTTGTCGGTAACAACAAATATGCAAATATGAATATATCAATGAACAAATCTCCAAGACAAAGTGTCCAAATGATGTCTTCAACATAACCAAGTGTTTTCCATGTCATTCCAAGTGCCAATGAACGATATATCCTGTCGGTGTATCATATATCGGTGATTGTGCATAAGTCACTTACTTGTCGGTGAACATTGCCAATTCTCCAAAGTGTCAGAGTTGATAAGTGTTAATAGGTGTTGACATCAATGACAAAACCATATCAACATAACCAAAATACCAATAGTGTTCTTCTAAAGGAACTGTGGTGTTGCCAATCAAAATAGGACCTGTGGAAAAGAATACATTATGTCAGGTTTTAGATTTGAACCTCTCTTACAGCATTCTTCTGGGAAGACCGTGGATTCACACCATGCAAGCAGTTCCTTCTACATATCATCAATGTGTAAAATTTCCCCATGAAGGACAAGAGGTCACTATAGTTGTAGACTCTAGCCAATATTGCAATAATCTGAAGCCAACACAAGATACAAGAGTTCCACATAACAGAGAATCAGTATATCCTACCAAAGAAATTCAAGAAAAGTTATGGGAAACCTTTGAGGAAAAGCTCAAATTGAATGATGAAGGAATGGGAAAATATTTTTTGCATAATTTTCCACTTTCACCTAAGTCATATGGAAAGCCTACAAATATCCAATCAAAGACCTCAAAGAAATCAAAATATATGTTTAATGGAGCATTTGTTAGAGCTTGAACCCTTGAAGAAGAAATGGAAGACAAGGACATTCTTGGTTGGTTGTACAAAGATGAAAATGAAACTATAGTAACAGCTGCATAAGTCAATATTCCCATAGAACAATATGGCAATGGTTATAAAATCATGCAAAAAATGGGATATGAAGGAAAAGGACCAATTGGTAAGCGACATCAAGGTATTTCAAAACCTATTTGTCCCCATTCACAATCTAAAGAAGATAAATCAGGGCTTGGATGTCTAAACTCCAATCAAAAGCAACATAATCATCAACAACAAAAGTGGAGAAAGAAATCAGTCTCTAAAGAAGAACAATGGAAAGAAAAGCTACATCAAGCAACAGAAATAGTAGCCAATAAGCAAAAACAAGAAGAACCTGAGAAACAAGAAGAAGAGATTGCAATCAAAAGAAAAGAAGAATATTGTCAACAAGTTCAAGGAATACGAGCAAGTGCAAAATCTGAACAAGATATTCCAGAAGCAGTGAAAATCGAGATGGCAGAAATTAGAGAACTTTTTGCACCATACAACATTCATGTGTGGTATAGTGGTATAGTCCTAGACAATGGTTCGGAGACAGATTCAAATGAATATGAATGGGGTTCAGATGTCTCATCTAGTATATCAAGTGAAGAAAGAAATTAAGAGCAAGCAGCTATCACAAAGGAAGACTTGTTTATTACAAAACAAAAGATAGAGTTAGAAAGAAGACAAGAAGAACTCAGAATCCAGAGAAAAGAGGCATATACAAGACAACAAAAGAAAGGGGATGACAAAGACAAAGAAATAACACCACAAGAAGCAAAAACACATATAGATCAAGCTTCTGGAAATATCATATTTTTATCAAATAAAGAGCAAGATGTACCAAGGTATGGCAGAACCATAGAAGAACTAAGAGATAGTCAAGTAGAATTGACTATTAGTCCAGAAGAAGCTGAGTTTGAAAGAAGACAAAACCTAGCAAAAGAATTTTCTATATCATGTGCACCAGTATGTCAACTTCAAAATGCAAATGAATTTATTGAAAATAATCAAGAAGGAACTTGCAGTACTAAATACATGTGTGTTGATATAATCCATTCGTTTAATGGACAAACGTTAGATGAAGATCCATTTGAGTGTGAACCACAAAATGCTAATACTAATTTTGTTAGAACTAATTGGAGAATACTTGAGAGAGAGAATCCTCAAGATCATTATATCTATGACATTACCTACTCTATACCAAATTATGACCATTATGTCATGAACTTTGAAGCACCTAACGATGACAATGATTATGACTTACCCCTTCTTCATCCTGAATTAATTGATTGGGATAATCTAGAAAACCCTGATTTAGATGTCTTCTCCAATGATCATGACTTAGTTATGTATCTTAATGTTGTCGAACCCATAATACCTAAGATATCTTCCATTGTGGAATCAAGTAACGTTTCTTGCAGTCGGGAGAAAGCCAAACTTTCCAGTCGCAAAATTGAAATAAAACAAGGAAAGAGACCTACTGTTGAAAACCATTTCATGGCAACGCTAGATCAATCAAAAGGGAAAACAAAGGATGTATCTGACAATGAAAACCTTTTGGAGGTGCCAGAAGATGGAAATTTCGACATCCTCCCTACTTTTTTCAGGAGAGGTTTGTTATTCTAATAGAACCAACATAAGCAATAAACATTGGAACATCAAAGGATCCCAAGATACTTCATTATGATGCCTCATTATCAGATAAAGAGAGGAAAGAATACATGGAATTCTTTAGACAAAGACAAATAAATTTTGCTTGGTCTTATGCTGACATGTCCGGACTTAATCCAGATCTTATAATGCATCATCTCAATGTGGATTTAAAAGAAAAACCGATTAAGCAAAAGCTAAGGAAGATGCATCCACACATTTCTCTTCTTGTAAAAGCCAAGCTAAAGAAACTATTAGATCTGGGTTTCATGAGACCTGTTGCCTATCTAGAATGGGTTTCAAGCATTGTACCAGTGTCAAAACTAGATAAAAGCATAAGAGTCTACACCGATTTCAGAGATTTGAACAAAGTATGTCCCAAAGATGATTTCCCACTACCCAAAATTGATATAATTGTGGACTTATCAGCAGGGCATGAGATGTTTTCAATAATGGATGGCTTCTCAGGATACAATCAAATAAGAATCACCCCTGAAGATCAAGAAAAGATAGCATTCACCTATGCATGGGGTACTTATTGTTGGAATGTTATGCCATTTGGGCTTAAGAATGTAGGAGCGACTTATCAAAGGGCTATGACGTTAATTTTCCATGATATGATGCATACATTTATGGAAGATTATGTAGATGATATACTTACAAAATCTCATACAAGACAAGAACATTTAAACATCTTAAGCAATATCTTTGATAGGTTGGAAAGATATCAGTTGAGATTAAATCCAAATAAATGTGCATTTGGAGTAACCTCTAGAAAACTTCTTGGGTACATTATATCAGCCCGTGGAATTGAAGTAGACCCTGAAAAGGTAAAAGCCATCATGGAGATGGAGTCACCTATGAACATAAGTCAATTGTGATCTTTACAAGGAAGATTGCAATCAATCAGAAGATTTGTCTCTCAATTAGCAGATAGATGTCATCCATTCACTCATCTTTTCAATAAGAATGTTTCATTCAAATGGGATTAGAAATGTGAAGAATCTTTTATGCAAATCAAATAATATCTCATGAATTCTTTAGTATTGGTATCACCAATCAAAGAGAAACCATTGTTTCTTTATATCTCAGTGACAAATGTATCATTAGGCGCTCTACTAGCTCAAGATGATGAAGAAGGAAAAGAAAGAGTAGTGTATTACATCAGTAGAACACTTGTCGGCTATGAACTGAATTATACATCAATAGAGAAGACATGTCTAGCAGTTGTATTTGCAACTCAGAAGCTGCAACATTATGTACTGACTCATTCTATGAAGCTAATAACAAAGATAGATCCACTAAAATATTTGTTGAACAAGTCAACTTTGACAGGAAGATTAGCCAAATGGGTTATGATACTTAGTGAATTTGACATAGAGTATGTTGATCAAAAAGCTATCAAAGGATAGGTCATTGTTGATCAATTAGCTGAAGCTCCTTTACAAATTGAATTTCCTGATGCAGACATTCCGACAATAAGTACAAAATTTTGGGAATTTTACTTTGATGGTTCTTATACACAATATGGATCAGGTGCGGGAATTTTATTCATCACACCTCAGGGGCATACAATTCTAAAATCATATAGACTGTGGTTTCCATGCACAAACAATACTACGGAATATGAAGCATTGACTATTGGGCTCAAAATGGCTATTGAATGGAGTATCAAGGAATTACATGTTTATCGTGATTCACAGCTTATCATCAACCAAATAAATGATGACTATCAAACTAAGCATGACAAGCTCACGCCCTACAAATAGTTGGTAGAAGAGTTTAAAGAACACTTTGCAAAAATATCATTTACTCAAATCCCAAGGAATGAGAATAAAGCAGTAGATGCAATGGCTACAATAGCATCTCTCTTACAGAATCGAGAGAATCAACAGCGTTACAAATTCCTCATGGAAGATATCTTAACCCGTACCATTCAATCCCAGCATACCTACATGATTTGTCATAAATCAAGAATCAGTCAATCCTTATACAACCAAACCTATCAGTACTTAAAAGAGAATATCCTTCCTCCTGACCTATCTCACAATCAAAGAAGAAATTTTATCCATCAGTCATCCCACTATACTATTATTCTTGATACCTTATATAGGCGAGGTCTAGATGGTACTTTATTGAGATGTCTTGAACAAGAAGAATTTGAGAAAGTTCTTAACGAAGTTCACACAGGTATTTGTGGCACACACTCAAGTGGATTAACATTGGCTAAGAAACTTCTTTGTATGGGTTACTATTGGCCTACTATGGAGAGAGATTCATTCACATATGCCAAAAAATGCAAACAATGTCAGATCCAAGGGAATCTCATTCACGCACCAGCACAACAATTGTATCCTATGGTCGGATCATGGCCATTTTCTCAATGGGGCCTTGATTTGGTAGGAAAGATAAATCCTTCATCTTCTAATGGACATATGTTCATTTTGAGTGCTACTTAATATTTCACTAAATGGATTGAAGCAATACTTGTGACAAAAGTGACACGAAAACAAATATCATCATTCATCTTGAATTATATAATCTGTCGCTATGGAGTTTCTATGACCATTATCACTGACAATGGACGACCATTTAAGAATCAAGATGTGAAGGAACTCTGTGAGTAATTTCATATCCAACATATGTTTTCTACTCCGTATTATCCACAAGGAAATGGTCAAGTTGAGGCATCAAACAAAACTATCTTGAAAATCTTGAAGAAAATAGTCAATGAAGCTCGAAAAGACTGGCACATTCAGCTAAATCCTGCTCTTTGGGCATACTGAACCAGCATCCGCACACCAACGGGGACAACTCCATATTGCTTAGTCTATGGATTAGAATCCATATTACCAGTAGAAGTATAGATACCTTCTCTACGAGTTTCCTTGAAAGGTCTTATACCAGAAGAAGAACAACGAGTCTCTAGACTCCAAGAACTTGAACTAATCCAGGAACGTCGCCAAAATACAACAGATCATTTGAAAGTGTATCAATAGAGAATAGAAAGAAGTTATAATCATGAAGTCAAGCCACGCATTTTTTAGATTGGAGATATAGTTCTAAGGGAGAATCCAAGAAATCAACAAGACCGAGAAAGGAAGGGTAAATTTGAACCAAATTGGCTAGGACCTTTTGTCATAGTAGCAGCATATGGCTCAGAAGCATACAAGTTATCTACCCCTGAAGGTGATTGGTTTGATGAACCTATCAATTCCATCCATCTCAAGAAATTCTATGCTTGAAATATAAAGTCCTAAAAAAAAATCAATAAAAAGCATATAAAGTCCTGAAGAAATCAATAAAAAATCAGAAAATCAGAAAATCCCTAAAAAGCATTAAAAAAAAAGAAGAAAAGGGAAAATATGTAATAAATTTAGATGGTGAAACCTGGTAAACAGGCGCTATCTAAAAAGTGAGTCCTTCCATCTATGAGATCGCTTTGTGCGCCTATTCACTCCATCCTATCGCCATTATCGCTTCCATCTATCTTACCTTATCCATTCCATCTTTCGCATCCATTGCTTTGAACCATTTAGCAGGAAATATGCAACTTACCAACAGTTATCAATCTTTGGCATACTTGTTGTATTCATTGTCTTAGATCTTATTAGAATCATTCAATTTGCATTCGTATCCTGCCATGGTTTGGATCTTGATTAATTCATACATCCATAATAAAAAAAATTGTTTCTGCTAGGGGAAAAATCCTAATTTCTTTTGCTAAGGTGATCTTTTGAATCTTTGAAAATCCAAAACATTCAGAAAACTTAGAAAAACCAAAAACACTTAGGATTTTGAAACAGATAACGAGCAACAAAGCAACGAAGATCAAGGCATTTCATGACAACTAAATTGTGAAACTCAGAAAATGAGAATTAACCAGCAAGTAATCATTCATCAAGATTATTATATCAGTTAATGACCATGAGAACATGTGAATGACATGCGAGATTCGGTGTTTATATCTTGATTTTATTGCTAATCATGTACTCTATGCGACTCAAGGATATCCATGAATAAACCCAAGGATAATGAACACAAAACATGAGGTAGTGTCGCTTTCCTCGAGTCAGTATGTTGTATGATAACTCATGTATATCATGTATGTATATGCATATAATAATCTTCATTCCCCAAAGAAGGACACTACCTTAGAAGAAAGGGAAGAGAGGATTTCTTTTGAGTCAACATGAAAGAGACCTAGAAAAGATCTCAATGCTTTGCATCGTCCCCAAGTAGACAATAAGGAAATAATAGAAGAACAGGGATACATATGGAAGAATGGTCACAAAAGAGAAAGAAAAGAGAGAGAAAGATCTACAGTGCTAGTATTGCTAATCTAGCACGACATCCACCTCCCGATCTTTTTGATCACTATTTCAAGAAAGCGAGCAACATTCCAGAGGAGCGATATCGAGCACAACAGAAGGAGCTCTCACAAGATCCAAACAAGGACTATGCTCATGTGGTAAGTCACTTTGTTCAATTCAAGGAGCTAGGATTAGGGTTTGTGAAAACTCATCTGATAAATGTTTATCCACATCAATATATTCATGCTCACTGTCAGAAGCATTAGGAATTGTATCACCATTATAAATAACATTTTCACTCATTTCTTCATCAAAGTTTAAAGCAAGAGGAGCAAGAACATGAATAGGATTAAAACCATGACATGTTTTATGCAACTTATGATTTGGAGATGTTGGTTGAACATCTTGCTTAGGAGAAAAGGGAATCGTGTCCATTATTGGATTCTGAGGAGATTGAGTATTTTGAGGGATAGATTCACGAGCTCGAACATGACATCTTCGTCAATGTTCTCTCGCACAATGATTTCATCGAGTCTTAGTGGAAGGTTGAGAAGGGGGAGGAACATTTTCTTAAGGAGGAATGCCTTTCTCCTTTATAGTTGAAGGTTTAGGTTGAGGTCTTTTTGGTTGAACAATAGGAGAAGCAAGCCTCTTCTCTCAATAAGAGGAAGGAGGTGGAACTGCGCCATAGAAAGGAGGAATATTAGGTGTAGGGGGCAGACCAAGTCCATCATGAGGAGGAGGTATAGCTCTAACTTTATGATGAATATTGTGGTTCTCCTTAAGATAAGGTAAAGTCACATCCATAGGAGTAGGTGGACAATTTTCCTTAGGAGGGATATTAGTTCTATCTGAGAGGGGAACAATCTCATCTTGAAGAATAATAGGAATGTCAAGTGTTGGTGATCTAGGTTGACTTAAGGATAATATCATATCATTCTTCCATTTTTTATAAGATTGAAAAAGAGCATCGCTCCTTGATGGCAGAGATTGAAATTGTTTAGCCCAAAAGAGATCAATAGGAACACCAGGGCTTCTTTCGGATGGATGAAATAAGCTATGGTTCACGGTTATGATTTCTCCATTGTGAGAAAATTTCAGACACTTGTGGATTGGAGAAGCAATAGCCTTCATGGAAGATAGCCAAGGATAGCCCAACTTCACACAAAATTTCTCAGAGGAAGGTATGATAACAAAGTCAACATCTATGGATTTAGCATGGAATTCAACAAGAAGGGTGATAGAACGAATGGTAGGACAAGAGAAGCCATCAAATAACTTCACAACTACATTAGAAGCATCATATAATGGTTTATGCAATCGTAAAGTGAAAAGATGCTCTTCAGTTATGACATTAACCATACAAGAGGGATCAATCAGGGCTATGTATAAAGGGCCATCAAGTGCTCTAATGGTCTCACTAGGGTCAAATGTAATACAGGGATCCTTAGGTGAATCTTGTGTTTCTACCATATTAACCAAGTTTGGAGCCATACAGCTAAGTGTTTTAGAAGAGAGAGAACTAGGTGTAATCTCAATAACACTAGAGGTATGAGATGGCAAGGGATCAGTGAAAATCTTAAGATTTTGATTAGGAGGAGCAACTGATTTATTCCCTTTATCATTCACACCTGCCACAGATATAGTATTATTATCAATCAAGTCTTGAACCTTATGTTTCAATGCAAAACATTTCTCAGTATCATGACCAAGTTTATGATGAAATTGGCAAAAGGAATTGTTATCAAAGTAAGGAGATGCAAGTTTGGAAGGATCAACTTGTTTTATAGGAGGAAGTTTGATAACATTTCTATGCAATAACTGAGACATAATACTATGCAAATATTCATTCAAAAGAGTAGATTGTCTTTCTCTTTGGAAAAATTTAGAAATAGGAGGCACACTTGTTGTAGCATTCACATGGTTGTTGTTGATTGGATAATTGAACTTGATGAAGCTTTTGGTTTGTTTGAACTTCGCAAACGGTTGTTGAATACTCTCCCCCTTATCACTTGGAGCCATAGGAGTGGATTGCTCCATTTGACTCATAGCCAGTTGATAATTGTGGAGTGTTGCGCACAACTGCGGAAAGGAAGTAAACTCAGACAAAAGAATCTTTTCCCTGATATCTTTTTGTGAAGTAAAAATGAAAATTCTTTGAATATCACTATCAGGCACATGAAAATAAATTTGAGCACACAAATGCTTATATCTACCAATGAAATCAGTCACTTTTTCTTTAACACCTTGTTTACAATGCATTAAATCAGTCAAAGTGATTTTAGGACCAATGTTGTTTTGAAATTGTTGGATCAAAGCATTATCTAGTTGTTGAAAGGAAGTGATAGAATAAGAAGGCAAAGAGCAATACCATGGTAAGGCCTTATCTCTTAATGTTCTTGTAAACATTTTTTCAAGCAATCGTTGATCATAAGCAAAATCAATACACAAGGTTTGAAATGTTTTGACATGCATAAGAGGATCACCTTTTCCATTATAGAGTTCCAATTGAGGGATCTCAACATGTTTAGGTGGCACGGCTTTAAAAATATCAAGAGAAAGTGGGCTCGCAACATAAAAGGTGGGCACACTAAACTTGGATTGACTCATGGAAGCAATTTGTTGTTGTAAGAAAGACACAGTTTGGGCAAGATTGTTAATTGTCATTTCGGTGGAAGAATTCATGTTAGACATAGGTGATCGAGAAGGTGGTGTGATGTTGTTGAAAGAAGGCATAGACTGAGAATAAGGTTGTGGGACACTATGATAAGTAGGCATTGGTGATAATTGGGTAGGAAAAGGGACACTTAAAGGAGGAATAAAGTTGTTAAAGGAATTGCCCCCTTGTGTCACACTGATTTGTTGAGGAATAGTAGGAACACTTATGGAAGACATAGGTAACGATGGAGGATTAAATGAAGAAGAAGGATTGTCCCCATGACTTATGGTTGTAGGAATGACATTTTGAGTTGAAGTAGCCATGATGTTAGATGTGAAAGTGGGAATACTAGCCATAGGATTGGTCAAGGGAATAGAGGAATTGACTTGTGTTGAAGGTTGTGAGTAACCTAGGGTTTCGGCACAACTCTTGATAGGCATGACATTAGAATCAACAATATGTGCAATTCCATGCAATATATCAATTCCACTCTTATCACTTCGAATCATGCACTTAAGACCTTCAATTAATGGAAGAGATTCACTATTAGGGTATTCTTGGGACATCCATTCTTGAAAGCTATCAAATTGATTGTCCAATGTGGAAAGTTGATCTAAAGAAACCCTAGTTAAAGCCTCTTCTTCATCATGAGATCCATCAATGGGGTAGATAGGCACATGATTAGAATGGGAAGAATTAGCATGATCCTCATTAAAGAAGTCACCCAAATTAGCCTCCATCTCTTCGGTAATTAATCCTTGGGAAGCTTTAATTCTAATGCTTCATCTAACAGGGATAGGATAGGTAGGACCAATAGTGGTAAAACTCATGCACTAGAGGGAAAATTTGAATTTTGAATTGTAAGACAAAGCTTGCAAAAAATGAGTAATGCAAAATTTAAAAAAATAATGATTACACAATTTGAACTTTGTTGGGGGAAGAGGATGACACAATTTCCAAAAATGAAAGGAAATTGGAATTTTAAAATTAGGGCCAAGGGAATATCACTTAATTTTAAAATTAAAATTTTTCAAAAAAGGGCAAACTATAATTAACCTCTTAATTTTTAAAAAAAATTTGAAAGTTGAAATGTTGAATTTTGAAGGTATTTCCGATTTTAGGGGGTTCAAAAATCGATAAAATCAGCCAATCTTTCGGATTTAGGCTAATAAATACAGTCATAACAGTCTCCCAAAATTTCAGGAAAAAAGTCGAGGACCGTGGCGAGAATGCACATGGTCCGACCAACTTTTTTTGAAATTTTTCAGGGATGGATATTATGATGATTTTGAAGCTAACCCCAAAAAATTAGCGACTTTTACGATCTCGGGATGGGCGAAATGAAGGCACGGAGGTGAAAATAGGACCCTATTAGGGTTTTGAAGAAAAAGAGGAATTGAAGTGCAATTTTGAAAGGGTCAAACCTAATGGATAGGGGCACCTTGCAAAATGTTTAAGAATCTGAATGTAACTGAAATTGATTTGAAATTCACACAAAATCCAATTAATCTTAAAATTTAGGGTTTGATCACCTAACCATTTAATTTTGAAATTTGAAGTTTGGGAAAAAGGGGGGAAATTGGAAATTTGAATTGTGGGATTGAAGACAAATCTGAGAACAATCAAAAATCTGAAAATTAAGTTGAAATCCAATTTTTGCACAAGTTCAATATGATTTTTCAAAATTAGGGTGTTAACAAGTAACCTCTTAATTTTGTAAATTTTAATTGCAAATTGAACAAGACAATGAGGAAATTGAATTTGACAAACATAGCAATTTTTACAAATCACAAGTTCAATTTTAAATTTAAAAACTACGGTTTTTAATGAATTAACCACTAAGTTTGCAAAAAGTTGAAACTTGTAAATAAAAAATATGCAATGTCATTCAAAGGATAGCATGCATGACATCAGGTTCACCAAAATGTAATGGTGGGAAAATGATGAGTGATAGATCAAGAGGAAAACTAACCCTTTCCCTCAAAGAGAGATGAGAGTTTCACTATTGATTATCCTTCAAGCACTTTTCACCATTACATTAGGGAGATAAGGGGTAATTCACTAGATCCAATCTCCACATAAAGATGATAGATTGAATTCTGAATGAACTAAGGATGTTTATGATGATCCCCTTATTCCCTTTTGTTTGATTCAGAAAGGAAATTGATTGAATTATGTAGTGCAAAAGTGACAAAGAATCGATAATAACTTGAGATCAGAATATAAGATGAAGCTATGCACCTGGATTTGGCAGTAAAATGTCGAGACGAAGTCTCCCTGCAAGTTTGACAAAAAGTTGTTCAAACCGTGGCGGGAATGTACACGGTCCTCCGAAAAATCTGCGAAACGAAAAGGGTTTTTCCGCCTCTGCAAATGAAGCCTAAATCCAAAAGTACAACTATGCACCTGCAACCTACACACAAAAAAGAGAGGGAAATGTGTTGTGATTGGGGGTTTGCCTTTAGGTCAAACCCAAGTTTTGGAATTAACCAAGTAATGAAAGAAAGTACTTGCAAGTAGATGTAAATGAAAGACTGAATTATAAATCACCTCAAGGGACGTTGTAGTAGCAATGTTGATAGAAATGTTTGTGTTGATTTGTATGTTGAAATCAATCTCCTCTTCAATGGTTGAATCCTTGACTTGAATGCAACACCTAGCCTTGAAGGGAGACTTGAGAATGCTCAATGCTAGAAAATATTGCTTGAATGCTTGAATGCTTGAACATATCCAACTTATACAAATGAGAGGATGAATGTCGCTTAAACACATGTTTGAAGGAATTAAATTTCATCAGCGGCCGACGTCGGGGAGATTTCCCACTCATTGCACAACCCACAATGCTTGCACTAGAAAGGTCCTGCCCCAAAATAGGGCAGGGACAGGGGCACCACACCCCTGTCCTGGGAGGACAAGGTCGCCACACCCCTATCCAAGGGGGGATAGGGGCTCCATGCCCCTGTCCTACCCCTGTCTCTGGGGCAAAGTGTGGACAAAGTGATGCGAAGGCCAAGGAAGAAGCAGTTTTCACAAGCCGAGCACTCTTTGGTCTCCGATCAGGCTAGAGGATTCGAGTTCGCATGCGTGAGGACCCTAATGCAGTCGTAAATTGCTAAGGTTGCAATTTTATGACACTACATCTCCTTCATGTAGATTCACCACCAATCATTGTCATATCAAAAATCATTACTAGTTGTGTGAATTCATCACCGATCCTAAAACCCTAGATCAACTCCATCAAAAATTCAAAACATGCCTTCCAATAATCAACATAGGATGCGGTTTCAATCACATACACAAATCCATCATAAAATGTTATGTCTCAAACTACAAGTCTCCAACCATCACCGATTTACCGATTCCATCAAAATCTTTTCTTTTACCGGTTGAAGTCCTATTTCTCAGTCCTCCTGGTAAACCCTGACATACTTACAAATTCTAAATCGGTGCAAAATTTTCACCATAGTCTTCACCTTCTTCCTATGCATATCCTTTGTAGACTAACCTTGCCTTATTTCTTACCACTTTTCCATCTTCATTTAACTTATTCCTGAAGACCCATTTAGTTCCAATCACATTCTTGTCCTCCGGTCTAGGAACAAGTGACCATGTCTGATTTTTCTCTATTTGATCTAATTCCTCATTCATTGCTTTCACCCAGTCATCATCTTTGAGTGCTTCCTTAAATGTCTTGGGTTCCATTGTAGAGATCAAACAATAATTTTCTCTAATCTTCCTCCTGGTCTGCACACCTGCATTCTTATCACCAATTATCTGGTCCTGAGAGTGATTTAATCTCACATATCTAGGTATAGTCTATGTCGGTTTTGCATCTTCCTCATCTGATTCACCAGTCGATTCACTACTTTCTTCTTCACTTTCCTCGCTTACCGGATGAGCACCTAATACTCCATTTGTCGGTTGATCATTATTATGTGCTTCTGGTTCAAAGATCACCAATCTTTCTTCATTATCATCTTTTTCAGGTTCAGACCTACTTGATCCTTCAGATTTATTTGACAAATCATCCACCTTCACATTAACACTTTCAACTATTTTTTTAGTTCTCTTATTATAGCATTTATATGCTTTACTTTTAGAAGAATAACCAAGAATTATTCCTTCAACAGATTTTGCATCAAACTTTCCAATGTAGTTATCCTTTTTAATAAAACATTGACTTCCAAAGATTTTGAAATAATTAACACAAGGAGTTTTACCATACCATAGCTCATAAGGTGTCTTATTGTTGTCTTTCTTTACAATTATCTATTTTAATGTGTAGACTACAGTACTTACCGCTTCTCTCCAAAACATCTTAGGCATACTACCTTGTAATAACATTGTTCTAGCAGCATCAACAATTGTTTTGTTCATCCTTTCTGCTACACCACTTTGTTGTGGTGTCCTTGGAGTGAACATATGTCTTTTGATACCTTGTTCATCACAATACTTGACAAACTCATCAGATGTGAATTCTCCTCTTCGATCAGATCTTAAGCATTTCAAGTTTTTATCGGTCTCATTCTCAACTAGAGCTTTAAATTCTTTAAGTTTACTAAAGGCTTCAAATTTTTCCTTTAGGAATGTAACCCACATCATCTTAGAATAGTCATCGATAAAAAGCATGAAATATCTATCACCAAAATAGCTTTTTGTTCTCATAGGACCACAGAGATCAGTATGAACCAAATCCAAAATATTTTCAGATGTACACTTCTTTCTCTTAAATGAAATAGAGGTCATCTTACCAATTTGATAGTCTTTACATATCACATTATCCGGTTTAACAATTTGTGGTAACCCTCTCACAACACTAGACTTGCTTACCTTCATCAGGTTATCAAAATTCATATGACAACATCTCTTCTGCCACAACCAGCTATCTTCCATCTTTGCAACTAGACAACTATTGATATTAGCATTTAAATGAAATAAGTTACCTCTTGTTTGTTTTCTGATAGCAATCAGTTCACCATTTCCTCCAAGGATTCTGCAGATTCCACCATTAAGCTCAAGCAAATAACCTTTATCATTGAGTTGTCCAACACTTAACAGATTATGTTTTAGACCATCAACCCAAAATACATCATCGGAATTATTCTTCCTATTCAAAGAAATAGAACCTTTACCTTTCACCGAGAAGGAAGAGTCATTTCCAAATCTACCACCTCCATCAAATTCATTAAGAGTTAAGAACTTACTATTATCTCCGATCATATGGTTTGAACAACCACTATCTATAATCTATTTATTATTGTTTTCTACATGAGAAACTAGTGCCTTCTCATCAGGCAATTACTCCTCTACAACTACAAACACAATCTCTTCATTGTCATCTTCATCTTCAGATTCTTCATCGGTCACACCTTCATCCACTGCAACACAACAGTGTTTTTTGTCTTTCCCTTTGAATTTCTTGAACTTATCTTTCTTATCAATGTTAGGGAAGTTAGCAGCAATATGACCAATCTTACTACAAGAGAAACACTTTAAAGGTAGCTTTCCTTTATACTTACCAGTGCTTCTTGGAAATCTCGTAGCTAGTAGTGCTTCAAGTTCCATTACTTGATCTTCATTGTCTTCACTTTCTTGGTTACTTCCATGACTAGATCTGCACTCATGACTTTGACATACATTCTTTCCTTTTCTAGCAGGTGAACCGATAATAGAAGCTTTAAAACCAGATTCAATAGATTTTGCCACACTATTGTCAAAACTGTTTAACTCAAAGGTTGTAAGCTTACCAATCAAAGAGTCAACAGTTACCTTATCCTTTGAAATGGATCTCAATTCTTGGATTGTTGATACTCTAATAGCATACTGAGGTTGAAGAGTTCTGAGCATTTTACTTACCACAACATCATCATCAATTTTACCACCAGCACCTTTTATACCGCCAACAACTTCTTTAATTCTCTGACCATAATGTCCAATGTTTTCTCCTTCTTGCATTTTCATATCATCAAATTTTCCTCTCAAGCTTTCCTCTATTTCTCTTTGTACATGCTCATCTCCTCCATGAATTGTTTCTATTTTTTCCCAAACCTCATGTGCAATTTCCAATTCTTGAACATCAATATATTCAGAATCAGATAAAGTACTTACAATAGCTTCAAGGGCTTGCATGTTCTCCTCCTGATCTTTAAGTTCATCTGGTGTCAAGGGAGCAGTAGTAGGAGCTACATATGTTGTTTCAACATGTTTCCAGTATTGAGCACCAAGACCTTTGAGATATATCATCATTTTGTCTTTCCAGATCTTATAGTTATCCTTGTTGAATTTCAGACCCTCTTTTTTCATCATCTTGTCTTCCTTAGAATCTTTTCCTCAAGTGGTTAAGCTTTTCTACACACAGAGGACCACGACTCTAATACCAATTGTTAATCCGATGAGGATCCGGTTAATACTGAGAGGGGGGGTGAATCAATATTAACATAATTTATAACTTCAAATCAAAATACCATTTACAACATATCTGAAATCATTTAATACATGAATCTATCTCTTTAGCAGATCTCATACACTAGTTACCCATGTATGCAATCTTATTAATCAGAATATTCACCAACTAGACATTTGATCAACACATACTCATACTGACTTATTATCATATCATAATACTTCATCTATCAATTCATTAACATTACCGGTAACCACTTACAGATCTCTGATAAATAGCAGTAAACTTATCATAACCGATAATCAGAAATAATGCTTGAAAACATAAACACTATGAAAAGATATTCCACACATGAACACCAAGATTTTCGACATGGAAACCCAAATGGGAAAAACCACTGTGGGGATTGGTACAGACAATAATTTGTACTCTTTCGAAGTATGCCTTGTTAGGATCTTACAATACACCCGGTTAGGAGAAAACCTTGTTAGGAGTCACCCGGTTAAGGGATTTGCCTATCACTCCAGCTAGTAGCTTAATGATCTGTTAGGATCAACCTGGTTAGAGGATTTAAACACTCTTTTGTGAGCTGCCCTGTTAGGGGACTTAGATGGCAAAGGCCTGTTAGGACCTACCCGGTTAAGGGATTTATGTTGTTGTAATTGTTAGGGAACAAGAGTGAAAAATGATCTGTTACTTTGCACTTTCAGCTTGCTAAATCATATCTAGTTATGCTTCACAGTCTACAACACTCAGGCAAATCTCTATCCTCTCTGGGACGGCTTAACTCATTCTCCTAATGCCACCGACACATGAAACATCAGTTATGTCGCCCTAAATAGCCATAACAACTAAGTCGGCCATAAAACCTAATTACATCATGAATTTATAATACAGATCAATATCCAGATCATTACAACAATTTACAATGCAATATCAACCGTTGATTATTCATAACCCATCACAAAAATCTGATCTGTACAGAAGTCAAACCCTTAGAACATTCTACTAAGCACTTTGCACATTCCCAAGAAATTCTACCATCTTCCGTGCCAAAATACAATTCAATTTTTTCACGCGGGTTGTATCGTGTTATCTCCTTCATGTAGATTCGCCACCAATCATCGTCATATAAAAAATCATTACCAGTTGAGTGAATTCATCACCGGTCCTAAAACCCTACTAAAAGCCTAGCACAACTCCATCAAAAATTCAAAACATGCCTTCTGGTAATCAACATAGGATGTGGTTTCGGTCACATACACAAATCCATTATAAAAGCTTATGTCTCAAACCACAAGTCTCCAACCATCGCCGATTTACCAATTCCATCAAAATCTTTTCTTTTACCAGTTGAAGTCCTAATTCTCAGTCCTCCCGGTAAACCCTATCATACTTACAAATTCTAAATCCGGTAGACCAAATTACTTATCCAACAACTCAGACACCAAACTTCATCTATAACCATTATCAAACATTAATTGACATAGGTTGCCATCAATGACAACACAAATAACTGATCATGTCATCGGCATTCTTCTACCAATACAGTCATCAACTCATCTGCATCAATTATGTCAATCATGCCAACATGAACACCTACAACACACCAACAAATTTCTTCTTCTCTTATTTTATTCCTCTCCTCTTGGCAAGCCAACTTCTTACATTCTTCCTTACAGAATCCTCTAGAGAACCCTACAAGTTCTTTCTCCAACCCTGTTTGTTGGCTAATATATTTTAACATAATTAAATTTTGTATTTTACATTAGAAACCTTATGAGGCACCAAAAGGGGCACCCAAATCTACTCTTTCATTTCCCTCCAAATTTCTTTTGAAATTCTTTTATATATGCTTAAAATTAATTACTCAATGCTTCTAAATGTGGCGCCTAGGTTTTTTGCACTATATCCAATGCCTTATTGTTGTAGATGTCTTTGAAAAGAGTAAAATTATAAACCAAGTCATGCTCATTCATCCAAAATTAAGAATTGAAGAGCTAGTAATTATTTTCCCAAAAATCACTAGCTTTTCGTCCATAAATTGAAATAATAAGCCAAGGATGAAATATCAAATGTCACTTTCCTTATGTGCACTTCCCTAGGCATCAAACTTGAGGAAATTAGTCAATTTTTATTTTTATTTTAAAAGTTTCCTCTAGCATGCTAATGGACCCCTAAAACCCTTGAAACCTTCAAATTATGTAAAATAATCACATTAAACAACCTTGTAGTGCCTTTGATTTTTGAAATGGAAGCCAATTCTTGATATATAAATATATTTACCCTTACAACACTTCGCTAGATGCTCTTGATACTCAAACTTACAACAAAAATGCAAATATTAAACATTAAAATAAATATATATTTTTACTGATACAAGATCACCTTTAGACCCAGATGCTCTTGTATCACAATTCAATAATTTATAGATTAACACAAGAAAATTTCATATAATTAAATCTTGTATCAACTTATGAGAGATGTGAGGCAAAATCGATATAGACATAAAAAAATATATTAAAATTTTGTATTTTTTTTCAAAAGCATAAATCACAAAGCCTTTCCATCTCTATTATATAATGGGGTGTAAAATTGGTCAAAAAATCCCTCCAAAATTACATGACAACCTCATAAATAAATTAAATAAATAAAAACCAACACTAAAAAAGTATATCCCCTCTTTAGATAAATATGTTTTTGAAATGTTTAAAAATTGTAATATAGTGGAAATGGGGCTCACTAGTCTAAACATGCAAACTAGGAATCAAACCCAATCCCACCAATTACATTGGAGAACAACCAATTAGGTCAACTTCAAATTCTTGGGAGAGTTGGGCACTTGTGGTTTTGATTTTTCTCTTTTATGTTGATTGAGTGGATGTGATGAGAAATTAAAAATGCAAGAACTAGGTCAAACATGATGTATAAGTGGCAATAACCAACATAACAAACAAATGCAGATTGGAGAATGAATTGAGAGGTGCAAAACTAGAAATGGGATGCAAAGAGGAACTTGTGTCTAAAGTTTGAGCTCAAACTAACTAGTCATTGTAGTTAGGCACCTTAATCTTCACAAGTTTCTAAGTATGAAATGGGTGTCGAATTGGTCAAGAGTCTCCAAATTGGCTTCTAGTCAAATTGCAGGTCAAAACACCTAGACTATGACATGTTAGGCACCCTATTCCTTCCCTTATTCTACTAAACTTCATCTGGTTGCCTCCATCTCTATCTACACTATACTCATATACCTTCAAACTAAGCCTAGAACTTGTTTCTAAGCCTACAAATGCACAAAAGGAGAGGATAATGGTGTTGCGTTGTATAGGGGCTTACCTAAGAAAGACCCCAAGTTGGAATTAACCCTATAGCAATGATGATAAAAAAAAGAGCTTGTCCCTAGTAGGAAAAATGTTAAATCCAAAATAAATACAAGATTGAAGTGTTGAAATGAAATGGTTGTAGCTTTTATTGATGATGCAATGCTCTTACAATAAGTCCTCCAAGTGTTGATGCAATAACATGATAAATCGTCACAAAGTCCATCATGAAAACATAGTTGAAGACAACTTGTTATAGCTTGATGCTCCTTATACTTAGATTTGCTCTTAAGAAAGAATAGTTTCTCTTGAATTGTGAAGGTGAGATGATAAAATAAATTAGTGATTATGTCGTATATAGGGTTCTCAAGGTATTTTCACTTTTAGGCCAACTTACAACAGTCATATCCCAACTTCAAGACCAGATTTGGAAATTTTAAGGCCAACACATTACTCTCTTGAAATTCTAGCCAAAAAACATCGTATTATGACAATGATTGACATATTCTTGACAAAATAGGCATGAATTTTAAGGGAAGCGAGATAATAAGGCCCTAATACCATATCTATAATTTATATTAGGATTGATGACATTTAAGTGGGGAATAAAGTGCTTTGAAATTTAAAATAGGGTAGAACCCCAAAAAAGATTGTAATGATATAGAAGAAAGGGCTCACTAAAATAAGGGCCAAAAAAGGAGTGCATTGAAGTTCTTAAATAAGATAGGACTCGTGTTCTTGAGTTGAGGATTAATTCAAGGCAAGAAATGATCCCAAAGTGCTTAAATGAAATGGAAAACTAAAATGAGTGCTAAGGAAAGTGTGAAATTGGACACATAATTAGAAGAGTACAATTTATGACACTACAAAAATAAAATACATTAATTTCTCATAAAATTTAAAAAATATTTCATTACATTTAGCAATATAAAAGAATATCTTATTACAAACATTAAAAATGACATAATAAAAATACTAAAATTTTGTTAAAATTTGAGAACTATGTAGATGTTATAAATGCTTTTTAAAAATAGTTTTGATTGATGGTGCCTTTAATAAAAAATAAAAAATAAAAATTATTATTTTGTAGCTCATTGATTTGAAACTACATTAACTTCATATAGATCAGTTCATTTCTTGTAATTCAAACATTCAAATTGGTAATATCCTTCCATTGGATGTTGAGATGTCAAAATGATGATGGGTAGTGTAGGATTTTATTTTCCTAGTGGGGTATTTATTTTCCCTTAGTCTTAAGTTTTTCCTCCACTTTTATTAAGCTTTTTTAGGTTCATAAAGTGAGTTTAACTAAGATATGTTGTTGAGGTGTCCCCTTCCTTAAAAGGTAGTATCACCATCCTTAAAGGTTTGGGCATTTTCTATTTTTAGACTAGTTGGTGATCACACCTTATTAGTCGCATTTGTCACCTCCATCCTCTTCTTAGTTCTATGCAAAATCACTACCTAGCTTATATTTGGCATCATTTTGCATACATTGTGATCCTCTTGCATAGGTTAGCATTCATGTACTTTGATTCATCCAATCATTCTTGTACAGCATCTCTTTGATCTCCTAATGCAATCTTGTCATCTTGACATTTGCACATCTCTTGGAATCATGGGTCTATAATCGCTTTATTTTATTTATAGTTCTATAGCTTATCTCTTTAATAGAAAGATCATGTTTATGCATCTATTTTATATTTGTAACATGATGTCAAAAAATTTAAAAAATATTCCATTACATTTAGCAATATAAAAGAATATCTTATTACAAACATTAAAAATGACATTTTAAAAATACTAAAATTTTGTTAAAATTTGAGAACTATGTAGATGTTATAAATGCTTTTTAAAAATAGTTTTGATTGATGGTGCCTTTAATAAAAAATAAAAAATAAAAATTATTATTTTGTAGCTCATTGATTTGAAACTACATTAACTTCATATAGATCAGTTCATTTCTTGTAATTCAAACATTCAAATTGGTAATATCCTTCCATTGGATGTTGAGATGTCAAAATGATTATGGGTAGTGTAGGATTTTATTTTCCTAGTGGGGTATTTATTTTCCCTTAGTCTTAAGTTTTTCCTCCACTTTTATTAAGCTTTTTTAGGTTCATAAAGTGAGTTTAACTAAGATATGTTGTTGAGGTGTCCCCTTCCTTAAAAGGTAGTATCACCATCCTTAAAGGTTTGGGCATTTTCTATTTTTAGACTAGTTGGTGATCACACCTTATTAGTCGCATTTGTCACCTCCATCCTCTTCTTAGTTCTATGCAAAATCACTACCTAGCTTATATTTGGCATCATTTTGCATACATTGTGATCCTCTTGCATAGGTTAGCATTCATGTACTTTGATTCATCCAATCATTCTTGTACAGCATCTCTTTGATCTCCTAATGCAATCTTGTCATCTTGACATTTGCACATCTCTTGGAATCATGGGTCTATAATCGCTTTATTTTATTTATAGTTTTATAGCTTCTCTTTAATAGAAAGATCATGTTTATGCATCTATTTTATATTTGTAACATGATGTCAAAGGTCTAGTTTTGAGAGTTTTGAGTACTTGGATTCTTGATTAAGAGATTGGAATTTTTGTATGATCTTGTGAATTCTCGTATGCTCTTCTCTTGCATTTCTATATGATTTTGAGAATAAAAATATGACATGATATTCATTAAGTCCATTACTATCTTCATGATTGGTCATAAGTAATAATAATTGTCCTTCAATTTTCATGAAACCTAGGTGAGATTTTCACTCTCCTCTAATATATATTAAATGTTAAGAATTCCTTTCATTGGTGTTTAAATTAGTGATATGATAATACTGTTTTAGAGACTTCTTGAACCCTATATAAAGGTTGCCAAAAGGTTGGATGAAACAAACCCAAACATGCCATAAAATGTAGAGAAACAATTGTAGCTAAGTTGTCAAACAAGACAACAAACAAAAGAGAGAGAAGGGATCATTGCTATCCCACTTAGACAATGCCAAGTCGAGGGAGTAAACCTAACACCCACAACATGAGAATGAGATTGAGAAGAGAAAGAGAAAAGGAAAAACAACAATCCAAGTGATATTGTCATCCAAATGCTTGTTACACTTAAAGATGCAAATCTAATGGTCAATATTCAAAGTTTTTACCCTAGATTCTCTTTTCACCTAATATAATTTGAAAACCTTGGCACCTAGAGTATTTTAGCACTATTAATGAGGGTTTACATGGTGTGGGAAGGTTTTGGACAATGTTTATCGTAATAAGGGTACTTTCAACCAAAATTTGAACCATGGATGGATCCCACTAACCCAAATAACGATTGTAACTACAACATAAGCCCAAATTAAAAGGATTTTAGTGAAAACTACTAATCCAAAATGAGATTTAATAGTTCCTAACGCAAACACAAAGATCAAGGACTTAAAAAATTAATGTCAAGACACTCAAGACCTCCACATTCCAAACAAGGAAAAATCAAACCTCATTAAAAACCATACCCATGAATATGTCAATAAGCATTCTCACATCCCTTGGGATCATAGAATGCAACTCTAAGGATCCAAAATGTGAATAAAGAAAGATGAAACACATACTAGATCCAAGAACCCTTAAAAAGATTGCTTGAACGATGCCAAGTGAACCAAGATTGAACTCAAGATGTTTAAGAAGAGTATACCTCAAACTCAAATGGCACAAAACCTATGCATCTAGAAGCAAACAAGAACATCATGTGAACTAAGAGGCATAGGCTCAAACCAACAAAGATATAATTCCTATAGATAATTCTACAAACAAACCATCGACCATAAGACTACATTGGGAGTTACACTAGAAAACTACTTGATTCAAGACTCAAGTGAAAATGGAGGTTCACATTTTTCTTGTGCAAAATAGAGCATTTTATGTAGAGCACAATGCATCATTTTCATGAGGAGATAGTATGTGATGTGGTGTCAAGGGAGTTATGTAATGTACTCATTGAATATCCTTACATGCACAATCATAAGTGTCTATAATGTATCAACTAGAATTAAGAGGAACCTAAGTCCCTAAGTAAGTTCATGCTCAACACATACTACACCAACTCCAATAAAGATTGTGACATATAGCTATACATACTTGCACTCCACACATCATCCCCAATTGAAGAATGAAGTTACAACAAAAACAATTTAGATTCTAAAAACCATTTTTACACATAACTATTCAATTCCTACATCAGCCAAATGTTTCATTGTGTAACTAATAAAAGTCAAGGCTTTGCACATCCTTCCTAGCCTCGTCACTATTAAGACCATTACTTCACGATGAGGATGATTGATCTAGGAGGATCCACCAACAATGGTACACATGGTCATACCAAGGTTATTCTCATGGCTTACTAGTACATGTGATAACACCTCAATGGTTTGTAGTACACCATAGCACTTCCCAAATGCTCATAACACAAAACCACCCATTTGTCTCCAATAAATTTTGCACTCTACGTAAGAAAAACACTTGTTTTAATCATACCTCAGGCAAGCCCTATGGTTTCTACCACAACTTCAACGAGATCCAATACCTTGAGGCAAAAGTACAAGGTCCAAATCACAATTTTTTATATCATTACGGATGTCATTTTACCTATGTGAAATGATGCATTCAAAAGGCAATCTACATGACACTCATTTGTCTCATGACAAGCACCTAACAACAAATGGTTACACTCCACAATCATCAAGGGTTGAGTTAAACAACGAAATAGATCCACATCCATAGGAGATGGTTCATCTTCCCAACAACTCACTCTCCACAACATGAAATTCATTTAACTTATATATGAACATTTATAATATAGTTTAACATTTGAGATGGATGATCCACTAGCACTTTGTTTTGTGCAAACTCACAAGAATTCAAAGATAATTTGTAGCACAATCTCTACCATACATTTAATACGTTAACAATATGTAATTCCCCCTCCTCGCACCTAGTTAGTTGTGCTTCGTTAGCCTATTCTCGGGTTCCCATAGGCTATTCGGAGTTGGTTAGGGGACAAATTATGTGGAGAACTCAAGCTTAATGTTTCTTTGTGTTTCAACGGCATTTCTATTTTCAACACCATTGAGAACTCTTGACCTCGGTTTCAGATTCCCTCTCCATTTCTCTATGTTCTCTTTTTCATTGCCAAAGTAAAATTTCTAAGGTGATGGAAAATAATGTTTTATATTTCTCACTAATTGTTGGGAAGAGTGAGTAATAACTTTATATGCATGTCTCCAAAAGGGGGCACCTAGCCTTGGGAAACTTAAATATTCCAATTTGCCTTAATTTGTCCGTCTTAGTCTAGGTGAAGGCTACCAATAATGGACATAGTTCCAATAGTGGACACCTTTTTGTCAACCCAACCCCCCGATACTAGATTGCAAAGGAGCCCAACAAATTGATAATAGAAAGTTCATTAATAAATATCACATGTACCAATAGTGGATAATTTTGGACAAATGTCCTACTAGTGGTGCACAAATGGGCTAATTATAGTAAAAAAATGTCAAAAAAGGTGATCTACTACTGGGGCATTTGTCCACTACTACTGCAAATTGAGTTATCTACTTTTGGTGCAAAGGAGTTCATGTATGGGTAGACACTTTGAAATGACAACTTTTTGACCTTTCCACACATTACGATTTTCACGATGTGCATCGTCACTACCCAAAAGTCGGATCCTTAGTTATAAGCAGTTAAGTCGTATACAGAGACAACCGAAAGAAAAAAATATTGAAATCCGACGTACGGTTTGAGAGTTCTATGTGTGCGAAGTTAGCTATGTCCACTATTGGAACCCTTCCTCTATCTAATTGGACTTTGGCTCTCATTCGACACACACATAACGTGATGATGTTGAAATGAACCTATAGAGTTCTTGGGGATTGTTCAGGACAAAACCTCTTTGCAATTGGTCTAATTTTGGTGGTGAAAGATCCACCCTAGTTGGTTGTTGGATTTTTTATTTTGGTGATGTCATTATTGATAAAAATGAAGATATACAAGTTTTTTTTTTATTGGGCTTTCAATATTTGGGCATGTAGTTTGGATTTGTGTGCGAGTTCCCAAGTTTTGAGCACTTCTCTAAGAATCTTGTATTTGCACATATTACTCCAAAAAAGAGTTATTTTTCTGCTGATGGGTTTTGATTCCATGGATCCCTAGCATCTGGGCGATGCAATTTCACATATCATTTGCAATGTTTGCTTCACAATTTCACATATCATTTGCAATGTTTGCTTCACATTTGATTTTATGAGTGAAATCGGCCCATTAGAGGGTGCGCCTAACCTAAGCCTCGCATGTGTGCTGGATTTCAGTGTCTAATCTGCATTTAGAGGCCTAAATCTCCTGCATTCTGAGAGATCTGGACTAGACGTGATTGCAGAGGTTTCTAGGTGGTTTGGGGCTGTTGGTGTTGGGATGGGAGGTATTTCTAACAAGCAGTCCAAGTGCTAAAGGGTAGTGAACAGCTACAACAGAAAATCTGGAAGCTATCTTGAGCAATATCCAATCATACAAATCCATTTTTCCTGCTATACATTTCTGAGCAGTTTTGAAAACCTGACTACAAGTTTGGAGGTGAAGTTGGCACCACAGCAGCGTCATAGAGCATATCACTAGAAGATATGACATGATGTTACGGACTGTCCTAAATCTGCCCTTTACATAAGACCTTTGATGACTGGTTTGGCTACAAATAGAGTTACTTAGATGACGTAACTTCTGGAAATGATTTATTTTTATGGTATTGTCATTTCACTTTTGCTTGATGATTAATGTTGTTTCCAATGACGGGTACTTACTTTATTTACCTATGAATTAATGAAATATATCAGATCGGTTATTTTGCAAGCATTTACGTTTGTTTTGGCAAAACCATTTGTGTCAAAGCTACTTAAGCAGAAAAACAACAAAAAATCAGGGGTATATATTACACAATATCCTCCAAAAAACGACATCAATTTAAGCCTCAAATATAAAAGAAATAAAAGGATTAGTCTCTCTCCCGCTAGGCTGTCGGAATGGAGTAACAAATAAACAAAACTCTAATAAATTGTCTCAATTTTGATATTAAGGCCAAATTGTTTATTATGTACTTTCAATATATGATCAAAACATTCCCGCCATTGCACACAGTTTTAGACAGCTTTAAATAAATTAACAATATCCTTAAAAATGACATTAATAAAAGCATCAAATATAAAAGAAACACAAGGCTTAATGTCTCTCCAGTCAGACTTTCTCATAATAGAGATATCGATTGAACAGAACTCTTAATAAATTCTCTAAATTTTGCTCTTGAGAGGCCAAATCATTTGATCCGTGCTTACATCTATGATCAAAATATTTCCGCCATTGCACACACACAGCTTTAGACAAACTGGAAAAAAAAAATGTGCACACTACATCTCATCTGAAGTCGTTGCAACAATTCTTAGGACTAACCATGGGCCTCGAGTGCATGGCAAACTAACTTGATGCAAGTGGAACGGCCAGATCTTGCAAACTTTAGTAGCTGAGTCAACCTTTATCATTTTATAGCATATGCTGTTCATAGTCTACATTTATCACTCTTCCTTCATTGAAAGAACATTTTAATAAATAAGTCGTACAGTTTTTTTCCTTTACATATTGGAAATTAAACTCACTTTTTAAAAGAAATATCCCAACAAAATAAATATTCGTTCCATACCAAGCTAATTAACATTTAACTTTGCATTGCATACAATTTTTGAGCGATAAATTGAGTTTAACCTAACTATGAATGTAAATCCAAAGTAATATCCCACAAGATTTTTAAAAGTTCAAAATGTACTACTCAAAAAATTCAATTTCAACTTCAAAACTTCATTACGAGTCTCATATTTTAATCATTTCATATGATGCCGTTGCATGACTCTAGGTAAACATTTCCAACTCACTCTCACCTACAACTTATGTAGGAATGTTTAGTATTCACAGAATAAATTTAACGGTGTTGTTTCAGCTACAATCCAGCACCTCGTCCAAAACTAGAAATACATAAAGCAAGCCAAGAATTAAAGATTTACCAACCATCTAGCATAATTAAAGCTTAGAATAAACTAAGGCATTCTACATTTAGACCGAAGCCCCCAAACAGGGCCAACGACAGATTAGGAGGATATTTTGGAAATTAAGATGTAAAGAGGTGTGCTTCCACCCCCTGCATATTCAGGAGCTTTCTACCCAAGAAACTCACCCTGCATGTGTAGAGAAAAACACTCGCAATCCAATTTTCAACAACCAGTGATACATTAATTAGCTCTTTACAGCTATACAAGCTACAAGGCAGGCCAACAATTGCTCATATGTGTGCAAATAAAACCCAGAAAAAAGTAATCACTCTAATGACTGATTCAAATGTGATGTTTACTTCCCATTAAACAACAATGTATACTATTGGTCACATACTCCTCTAAGAAGCTCAGGAGGGTCAAATGGAATTGTATCACTGCTCAAAATTCGAGACACTATGTATTGGTTAGGAACAGAAACATTAAAAGATAAATTGTGTAAAAATCTTGTAGTATTTATTTGCTACATACAGACAAAGACTTGCCTTACTAGCATATGTATTCATTCACTGTCAGGTAACTTAAAAAAAAAATCTGTATGTTCTTTTCAAAAAGGTAAATTGGAATCAACATTAAAATCCAAAAACCCAATTCACCATCTGGAAATCACTTATAAACCACAAACTTTATCGAAGTCAATGAATAGTTAAAACAATAAAAAAATACATGTCCTTGTATAATACACTAGACATATACCCTAACAGGCTCTCTGCCCTGTAGTAATAATCTTGAACTTTTCCCTTTGTTATACCAGTCAGAAAGTAATATCAAAATAGTGACAATAACTAACAACCCCCTGTAGAACATTACAAAAGTACCTCACCCAATGCCGACAGCGAGAGGATCACAAGATATGAAATGACATGCCAAAACAGTTCATCCAGTTCAAGATGAACTTCCTTGACCAAAATTACTTTCCACAATTGAAGCCATGACATACAGAAAGAATTATGATCAGAATCAAGGCCACCAGAATACCGAGCACTATCAGTTTAACTTTCATGTTCTGAAACCACATTTTTCTGCGCAATTGAGTTCCCTGTTTTTGAAAGTCTTGTGCCTGAAGAAAGATTACAAAAAGAATGACCTTTAGTTCCTGATGAATCTTCAGTTGGCTCTTCTTACATAGAAGAAGAGAGGAAAGTGCTAACTACACTTTTAAGCTGTACTGACATAATGCTTCAAAAAGAATTTTTACTCATCTCTTCTTACAAGAAAGAACTGATAAAAGTATTAAATACACTTTTAAGCTGCACTGACATGATGCAACAAACAGAACTAATTGAGAAATAAAGACAGAGACCATAAGGCCTGTTGTGTAGTACAAGCTATTGGACCAAACCTGAAAACGAAGGTTCTCTGTTTTGTCAACCAGAAGTTCAATCTTCTCACCACGATCAAGAACCTTTAAAAAAAACAAAAATTAAATCAGATTTTTATGTGAAAAAACTATAGATCACCCAAATATAGCAATCTCAGAACAGATTCAATCTCTTACAGATTAAACAGGAAACTTAAAATGATTTGGCAGCCTTGCATTACTATATATCCAAACCCTTGTTTCAAAAAACTCAAAAAATTCTTGTGGAAATCATAACCATTTATACTATACCTACAAAAGACTCTAGTTGATCCAAATTAAAAAATAATAATTAAGATGACAGTTAAGTTGACTTAATGCCCATCTGCCGTATTGAAATGAGTTGCATTCTGTTTTGCATTACCCACTAACTTACAAGATCACATATGGCAATGCCTCAAAAACTGTGTCAATGCTTAGAGTCTCAACATTGCAGAGAGCCTGTTGCAACATGACCATGTGTGCTACTTTGACATTATAAATAGATTCAGATTCACAAGCAAGAATCTGTCAGATTCCTGGCAACATATTTGGCTGGAATTTTCATTTGATACTTAAAGTACTTTCATTTCATGCCATCCTCAAAAGTATCAAAACGGGAAACAGCACTAAGATATAAACTTAAACAGTCCTGAATTCAGCAGTTCAAAAACCTCTCACCAGTTAAAGATGGTGTAAAGCTGTAATAATGGCATAAGCATCCCATGCTTCATAAAATGTTTTCGTGAAATCTTGTGCTCAGCTGTTAAGGCAATAAGAAGAGGCTGGCAGGTACCTACAGCACCATCTACAAACATAAGTTTTTTTGAGGTTTGGGCTCTAAAGATCTTAGGCTATGTGCCATTGCTATAACAGTCGAGTGGTTTTTGGGAACTCTTTATAGGAATGAAACTGCAAAAGCTTTGGTTAAATATTATATTGCTAAATGGGTTACCTAAAAGTAGGCGTGATTGGAAACACTACACTTTAAATCTTAAGTATGGTTCTTTTGTAATTGGACCAACACTCTCCTATTTTGGGGTCTACATGAAGAGCGGGGGAGTTACTTGAGCACTTTGTTGTTAGGCATGATGTTTTTACTTGATCATGATGTTTTTACTTGGTCAAGGACATGTCGATCTGTCAGATTTCCTTGGTATAACCTTGCTTATAAGAATAAAGCTTTGGCTTTGGCTAGAGGATATATCAGCAACAAGTTGATTTTCTATAGTAATAATAAATATTGCTAAAGCTCACTCAATTTCTCTAGAGAAAATAAATATTGCTAAAGATTGCTCACAATGGCAGGCACATTCACTGGGATGATATCAAATTATTTCATAAAATAGCTAATAGACTCAAAGGATATGTCGATCTGTCAGATTTCCTTGGTGTAAGCTTGCTTACAAGAATAAAGCTTTGGCTTTGGTTAGAGGATATTCCAGCAACAAGTTGATTTTCTGTAGTAATAATAAATATTGCTAAAGCTCACTCAATTTCTCTAGAGAAAATAAATATTGCTAAAGATTGCTCACAATGGCAAGCACATTCACTGGGATGATATCAAATTACTTCATAAAATGGCTTAGACTCAAAAAAGGAGGACTTGCTCCATGCTTGCCAGTTTGTTCCTTGAGGGCTTATCATCTTATGTTATGGCCAGTTTTCAAATGGAAATGTGAGAATAGATTATAAATGGCTCAAGAGGCCTCCACTGCTAAATTTTCTTACAAGCAACTCATGATAAACTAGCCTTCTCTAATGAAAATTTGAACAACCTTTATTATAAATAAAGGTTAGCTGATCCAATTAAATCAACGATTTAATAGAGTACTCCTAAGTTGGGACTTCGAAAATTTACTTCAAAGTTTCAAATGGCTCCTTTTACCAGAAATTTGTGGTTAGTTCTACTCTTAAACCTTAAAGTTTTTATGTCAGCAGCCATTGTTCCCAGTGTCAAAAAGAGATATCTGTGAAAAGTGTTTTGCTTGAACCCCTGTTTGCTAAAATTGTGGAGGATGTTTTTTTATTGTTTAGGCTAATTCTACTGGTAAACAGTCTATTACTTAGTTTGATCGTTTGACATTATTTATTCTGACAAGTATTTTTCCAAATCTTTTAGGAAGTATTGGTTAGGTTCTTCCACCAAAAACCTTCAATAGTGAAGTCACCTTCTCTTTGGTTGCTATGCAGCTGGATTTGCTTATCAATGTACCTAAAGCTGAGTTCAGAAAGCTCTTGGACAAGAATACATCCTGTGCAAATCCGAGCAGCAAATGCAAAACCAAGAATGTACCCACAAAAAAGAGAATCTGTAGGATTTTGCATAGTAGAGATAGTAAATTCATTTTCCGATCATGTCTTCCAGAAGATAAATATGTCAGCTGCCATAGCACTAATGACTTACAATAAGCATTTTGCCCTTTTTTAGTGGATCTTGTTAGAACTCTTCTTGGTCTCTATCTGAGCAAGATGCAGCCTCGGTAACTACATCTAATTTTTGTGGGCATGTAAATTACAGAGATGGCAAGAATGAAAAATATTCTTTGCAGCATTTAGTTTCAAATTTCAATTGCCTCTGTCTGTGAATTAGAATGGACCCTCAATGTTTTCAAGTTCTGGAACTTAAAATAAGTTAATTAAAGCCCCAACCTCACAATCTAGGCAACAACCTTCATAACCTCTTGTTTCTTCCTATGAAAACCTTCTCAGAACTCTAGCTCTTGATCTTTAATATCGAATGTATATAAAATTTTGCATTCTAAGCTTTTCCTCTGCCCATTCTGATGCTTGAAGACTTTGTATTCTATATGGGATATATTTTTATGGTGGTTGTGTTTATCATATGTATGTTATATAGTTATCTAGACTTATATCCTGTTTTTAGGCTAAAATATGTATACATTTATCATTTATGAAGCTTATATGTTTTGTGTCCAACCATGCCCAACCCCAAGAAAATTACCATACTGGCATATCCAAATCCCCAAACCAAGACTGTTAACGTACTTATGCCTTTTGCTGGTGACTTCCATGGTTTTCTTCTGAGCATGATTCTTCTGTAATATTTGTGCATCAATGGTTTCTCTCCCAGCACATATTTTGTGTACTTTGTAAACATTGTGTAAATATTAAACAAACAAAACCACATAAATAAAGAAGAAATTATCACAAACATACACCAACAACAAATACTTGACATATTGAGAAACAGACGTAAAAATCATATTAAGCATCAAACCAAGTAGGCTTACCTTCTCAATGTTGTCCATCATAACACCCTTCACTTCAGAAACCTGGGCCTTCACTTTTGCAAGCTTGCTAATCTCTTCTGGATGATCCACACAATATTGCATATGTTCCTTTAATTTTGAACTGCAGAATTTGATAAGGTGTTATTTATAATTGATGGCATAGTTAAACTTCATCAGCCATAAGTAACAGCAGCATCCTTACCCAAATTCCTTATTTAGGCCATGTGCAACAGCTGTATCAGCTTTTCCACCACCATATCTCCTCTTAAAGTCCTCCTTGATACGTTCTAGAAAAGCCATTGGCAATTGCCTTCCAACAGTCTCATCGGCAACAACACAGTATGCTACAAAACCCAAACAAAAAAAAAAAATCAGTTCAGTCAGCAGCAATAAATGTGATGTCTATTCCTTCTGGCTTACTTTTGTTCTCTTGTACTCTTGTACAGACATCTATAGAACTCAAGGGAAATAATAATAACATAGACATTCCAATGCTACAGTAAAGCAACATGATAGTAGTGTAATCTGAGTGAATTTAATGTTGTCCTAAAAGTGCATTTTCTAGCATTCCCTTTCTACTGACATGGCATAAGCCAGAGAGCATGTACGTTACTACATTATAAACCATAGTTTATGAAGAGTGTGACAGATTTGATTTGAGAGAGCACAGAAAAACATTTGGAAGTTTCACCAGCTTGCAAATATTGAAAAGGTTTATAAAAATTTTAAAAGCTCCTAGAAAGGATTTGAAATTGGTGAGCGCATAAAAACAAACAAGATATTTAAATTTTAAATTTAAAAGAGAATAACACAAAAGCAAATAATCTAATATGATTATATTAGCCCTACTGATATTGGAATGGAAACGAGCAGTATAACTTAAAGCTTTGGTAAGAACACAAAACTCCTTAAAAATGCAAGACAATTGTTCGTATAATGGAATACAACTGAAAGATGTAAGTGAAGTTTTAACCTAAATCACCCCAATAAAGACAAACTTCCAAAACAGCCACACTACAGTTTTCCAGGCATCTGCATGCAATACTGATACAAAATATTTTGGAAGATATTTGAAAGATACTAAAATTTTAGATATCATATATAGTACCACAAAAACTAATAATTTATCATGTTTTGAGGTTAGCCCTAGTGATATTACAATGAAAATTAGTTGCAAAAGTTAAAATACTTGATACCCAACCAAGGCTCAGTAAAAATGCATGTCAATTCTTTGTATAATGTAATACAACCCAGACATGTAAGTTAAGTTTTAGACTAAACCACCTCAGGAGAGAAGGATTTCCAAAACAACTCCACTACATTTTCCATTGGTCTCCATAAAATACTAACATAATATTTTGGAAATTATTTGACATATATATTAGAATGCATGAAGGATGTCACTTCTCTACTTAAAACTTCTAGCTCACCCCTCCATCCCAAAATCAAACTTGCTCGAGATTTGAATTTTTCACATTCTTCTGCCTAGCAGATTTCATGTACCAACCCTCTGACAAGTAAAAAAAGGAGTAATTGAGGGAGTAATTGGAAGCATGATCTCAATGGAGATGACGTTTTCATCTTGGCTTTCATTCATAGATCTAAGAAAAATTTCTACTACATATACAGTGCTGAGCGGCTTCCATTGGTGAGGAAAGCGTTGCTGGTCTAACCTAGCAAGTACAACAAAATTCAAACCTTCCCTACACAGCCACTCAAGGTCAACAGCCAACAAATGACTCTAAATTTGTGTTGATAAAGAATTGATTTTATGCCCACCACAATACACTAGCATTATTGTTGTTTATTAAAATGATAATGCCCTCATCTGCTGGTAACCTCAAAAGTTACCCCCTATTAAAATTTAATCATCCTATAATCTTTAAAAAGCCAGCCAAGCAACATCCTAGAGTGAAATTGCTGGCACGTTGACTCTATTTTTTCCAGGCATCTAAATACTCAGACCAACAATACATTTAACATTGCAACTGCCTCAATGACATTAAAAATCCAGATGGCATCCCTAAAGTCGTGTTTGTATGTGGTAGGTTTTCACATCTCAAAATGAAAGCCTTTTTCACAATCAATTGATATATAGGCAGAAGTCGGGCATCAAAAAAGCTTGAGCAGTATTTTTCATCCTCTGCCTCTGTTATAATTTGTTTAATTACTGCCAGCAACTAAGTCAGCAAGAGCTAATAATGCTTCATGAGCCCTAAAAATAGGTCAGATTGAAACATGAATGAACATTGCATGCCACAGGTAATATGCAGGCAATGATTATAAGTGTGATGAGCAATTTACTGACAATACTCAAATACATAGTTGTCAAATTTGCTAGATCCAAATTTTTCAGCCAGCCAGGTTTGTCAAATTTAGTATGGTCTTTCCAACTCTTACAGAAACTTCATCAAAAAAAAAAAAAAAATCAAATTTTAAAAACTTTTGTCCTGTCAAATGAACCAAAACGTTTGAACATTATGCTCAAATGCTCAAAAAGAGGCTTATCAGTAAAAATTCTTTTACATGAGTTGGACAACCTAACATGCAAAATTTAACCTCAATCCCTAATTGCAATATATCATACTAGAATTATATGGAGGCACCCGTAAAGCAACTTCGTTAAGCATTCAGTAACTCTGCAAACAAGCACAAAACAATTCACCCTTAGGACAAGCATATAAACATGCCACAAATGCATGGATGAAAAATGCCTGTCTATCCAAGTAACAACCACACAACATGAAAAACAGAAGGCTTAGATATCCAATCCCTGCACTTCTAATCCTCAACTTATCCAAGGGCTCAACTCTTAGGGACGCCACCTACTATATACCGTATCACTTATAACAATTGAGTTCCATAAAAAAAGCTTAACATATGGGGCTAGTACCTGACAACTGGATATGGCAACAGAAACAAGAACTTTAATGGCCCAAAATTTAGATTTACAATGCAAAACACAATGCTAGTGGGAGGAGAAAAAGGTTGTGTGCCATATCACAACTAACCTGTATAAAAGAACCTTTATTAGAAAATCTGAAAATGTGACAGTACAACAAATAAGGGTCAAATAAGATAAAGGTCGATGTTGTTTTTCAAATCACAGCTAAGTCAGATATCCTTTTGGGATGAGACCACCTTGTGTACACCCAGAAGGAAATTTCTCTCCATTTACTATATTGTATTTTTTTCAAAATTTGTACCCATATCCCGCATATTTTTTGAACAAGTAAAAACAAGAGTAAGAAGGATTTGAGATGTCAGGCTCCATGTATAGAGTTAAAAGTTGAATTTTGATGGAACCTCAAAAGGGAATCCAGGAAAGGCAGGGGCTGTATATGTACTACACAATCAAGATGGAGGCTTTGTACTAGGTGTTTCAATTTTCTTGAGGGAGCAAACTAATAACCATGCAAGATTGGTAGCTTTGTTAACAGGTCTTAAGGCCACGTATGCAGCTGGTTATTTGGAGATTGAAAAGGAAGGGAGATCTCTAATAGTGCTAAATGCAGTTTTAAAAGGATATTAGAGGGAGTGAAATTACCCTCCTTCAAGATAACAAATTGCTCTACAGTTTATAATACTATGGCAGATTAAATGGCAAATCAAGGGTCTTTGCTTCAGGAATTTTCTATGGTTGAGAGAAAAGACATAAAACAATTTGAATACTTTTATTTCTATAGTTGACAAGAATCAGCCTTATGAATTTTAAAGACCTTGCTTAGAAATTATAGCAAGTGTGGGCATTGTAAGCAAGTGTATTTGTTTAAATCGTCTGGGGGCTTGGGGCATATACTATGTAGTGGCCCATTGGACAAGTATGGAGAAGCGTGAGATAACTATGCTTGGAGGTAGCTTTCTTTTATTTGCTTGTTAAGTTGCAATGTCTAGAAAATGCAATTGGCACTTTGGTTGTAGTGTGGTTGATAGGTGCAAGTGTCTTGGGGCTGGGCTGTCTTGGTGTCTATGACAACTTCACTTAAAAGGATTTTTAATTGCGATGAAATATTACTAATGCAGTTACTATAAGACTATATTAGGGCCTAAGGGCTTGGCAAATTAAGAATGCCTTCAGTAGTGTGTAATGAATGCTAAAGTGAGGGAGTGACAATTAGAGTACCCTGTAAAGGGTAATGATCAGAAAATAGAAAAGAATGGTAATATTTTTGAGTATAAGCCTAGTTATATCTCAGGTAGAAAGCAGAGGCAACCATTGAGCATTCAAACTGAATGCTTTCATTTTTTAGTTGCAAGAATAAATGCATAAAGTAAGGGTGGATAATAAGATTTTGAAGGACTTCTGCCAGAATCTTCATTTGGTTGCTAGATGCATGGTCATTTCATTTGATAATGGTACCCTGGAGTTGACCAGAAGCTTTACAGTGCTGACGCTGGAGAATGGTTTCTTGAGTAGGGCAGTCCAAAGAACAAAGATAATTAAAGGCCTAAAGGTCCATGGTGCAATGCATGTTGCAGGTGTGTTTGGACCTATGTGGGATCCTACTCCAATCTTGGGTGATAGCTTTTATAATCATGTTTCAAAACGGTGGAAGACTTTGCCACCTGGAAGTGGCCGTGCTTGTGAGCCTATGCAGCTCCCTTGTCTGGGGCTGGAAGGTCCCAATGGTGTTCACCTTTCCTAAATGTCTTAACCGCTGTTCATATCTTATGGCTATCTTTAAGCATTTGCTCATTGAATTTTGCTTATTTAATTGAATTTTCTAAGTATTTTTTAGATAACTTCGTTATATTTCTAAAATTTCAGAATCATATTTGTTTAAAATCTGCACACAAACATGCTCAATTATATTCTTGATTTATTTATATAGATACAAACACCCACAGCCATTCCACAATGCATTGTATTCTAGGGCCTCTGATAGAGGGTCTTCCAGCATCAGTACCTATATATTCTTCATACAGCCCTTTGCAAACCTGCAAGACTAAACTCTTTTCATGCCTAACCTCATTTTCAATTCCAATTTCTCCCTAGAAGATCTTTCTGAGTTTCCCTAACCTTGTTTAACCAAAACATATTGGTTTTTTACTTACTGTTGATGAATAAATTGGTGAGGAAAATCTATTTCATGAGCTTAATTTCCATATGGGATGAGCTCAAGTTGTAAGTTAAGAATTTCATAGTGAAGAAACATGTTCAAATCCCCAAGAGACATGTTACCTACTAATTTTACAAAATGTTGAAAATCAAAAACTATCACATCCATTCTGGTCATGGCAGTACTCAACAGCTTAGGTCAGATCCAAGTCCTAGGTAAATTTTGACAGGAGATATCCCTCCATCAAGGGATCCAAGCGAAAGAACCTACAAAGGAAATTTACCAATCAAAAATAAAAGTGAAATCTCTATGATACTTTCCTCATCATAACATATCAAAGGGAACATGCATGCAAAGATTTAGTTGATAGTGTATACAAATATAAGATATGCCTAAATTTTCATCTCTGTGTCAGGGACATCCCAATAATTAACTCATATTCAGCTCTTGAGAAAATAAACCGCAGCCTCAGGGATACCCATCAACCATAACACCAAATCACCCAGGCATAAGCATAAGGAAAGAATACAAAAAAAACTTCACTGTTGAGATTCCCATGAAGATGTCACTATATACCTGGAAGACTGGACCAAATCAAAATTAATGAATGTGAAAATATTAAAGGGAGCTTTCACAAATACTAGCAGAAACTTTCAACATCTTGAAATCCTTCCAAACTATAAAGAAATCCGCCATGTCCTTTAACATAACTGTTAGACATGCACATAAAATAAAAATGTCACGCCTCAGCTTTTAACCAAAAATGATTGTAAAAAGCTAATATACATATATATGTATGTAGGTATGTATGTATCTGTATATATACATACATACACATGTATACACATTTGTGTATGTGTATTTGTGTGCATGTTGTGCATATGTGTGGACATAATGTGTCTGAGCAATTGTGTGTGCATAAATATGTGGATGCATGTATCTGTATATATATATATATATATATATATGTTTGGGTGCATATATATACATGTGTATGTGTATATACATGCATATGTGTGAGCACTCATGTGTGTGTATACAGAGAAAAAAGATGGATGTGTTTCTTAATATATATACTTGGAAGACTGGAAGAATTTCAAATTACTGCTAATGTCCAAAAATTATAAGAGAGATTTAACAAAAGCTAGCAGAATCTTTCAACATCTTGAAATGTTCCCAAAACATTGAGATACTTGCTCTTTAAAATGTAAATATTGGACACACCAAATGAAGAATTAAAACTTGGAAATTTCAATCTATGGATTACCATTCATAAATCATATCAATTAATAAGGGACTTAAATTTGTCAAAAGGCTTCCTAACTTGAACAAAAGAAGCAAAACAAAACTTAGAGATGTCAAATTGTGAGGCATCAATCAGAGAATTTATTAAAAAGGAAAAAGATTTATTTGTCAGACTTTTCCTACTTTGAAAAATTGAACCAATAACTTAGGAAGTGCCCGACTGTGTGGAATCCTTGTGAACATTATGCAAGGTCAAATAAATCCATTAATTACTATCAAAGAGGAAAAGTCAGCTAGCATTAGATCAAATATCATTTCAACACAAATGTAGCTTCATGTAAATAAAAATATAATGCACCCTTAAATTCAGTCTAGACCCAACAATTGACTGAAACAAAGCACCTTTGTCTCAACCATTTTAATGGACTTGTAAAAAACAGAGTCAATATCTAGTTCTATCCTGCATATGCAAGCAATGCTCATTTACCTCTTATTGTTTTCTCCCACAGCATACTGGTTCTCCCTTAGCCTTAGTGTTAGCTGAAAATAACAGTTTATTTAAATAAACAAAAAAAACAGGTGCGGTCAATTAACTAAATTCTCATATCCTGTGTGCTAATTCTAAATCAGAAAAATACCAAGCAACAGCTTTTCAGGAACTCTTTTATTGCTAGTAGTTTATAAATGTTGTTCTTGGTACAGGTCCATAACGAAAAGGCAAACCCCAAAACATAAGTCAATTCCATGAGGATGAAGCAAAGAATGAGCCGCACATGTAAAAGTAAAAAATAGAAGTCAGCTGAAACCTACTTTACAAAAAGAAAAAAGGGGGCAGCCCCATGGAGGAGGCAATCAAGTGTTTTCCAAGCAGGCATTCCAAAGAAAAATTTGGAACAGTGTTGATTGGTTCTGTACAAAACATTTTTTGTAGTAGGCTCCAGGTTTTCAGCTCATTGCATATTAACTATTAGAAATGAATTTACAGATAACTTAAGAGAAAGGTAAGCCACAACGAAAGTGTGTGTGTGTGTGTGTATTTGAGAAGGTCCTGCAAAATGTCATCGAGGCCAAAAATGACTCGGCTTTACTGGCATTGCTTCAGGGCTGATTCAAATTTCAGATGGTAAGGCTCGTGGCTCAAAAGCTTACTGCCACTTATGCTTACTAGGACCACAAAACTCAAACCTTGGCTGCAAAAAGAGCCTCCAACAGGCATTGCTGTGGTCTTGGAGCCTAAATGATCACGAGCAGGTGATTCCATATAGTAACAGGAGTTATGACCCTAGCCTTGCACCCATCCATCATGCCCCTATGCCCGGACCAACAGGAGGGTCAGAGCACGCATCTGACAGATGAAGAGCGTAACCGACAACAATTGATTCGACATGAAAACAGAGAGCCCCACTCCCAACAAAAGAGGCAAGAAAACTCCAATGCTAGATTGTGGAGACTAAATTATCTTGACTACAAGAGAGAGTGATGCTATGATCTATAATAGAGCCTATAGCATACAAAATTGAAGAAATCATAGACAAGGACGGGGTCAAAATTGGCGTTTCCTCTCAGGTAAATAGATACGACTCATTGATCTTGCAATTTTCCTGAAGAAGGATCTCAAGGAGACTCGAAGCGTCGGATTAAAAACCACCATACTGTGGCATCTGAATATCTAAAATATTTAATAGATAAGAACAGGTCTTGGCATGCATGCCTCCTAACCTAAGGCACTGTAATACAAATCAAATAGCATGGATAATCAAAGAGTACAGGAAACTCTTCCGTTGCCTCTTACTATCTTGGATAGATTACATGTGTGTTTACTAACATCAGCAGGTTACCACGTCCAACCCTGTCATTTCGCATATGGGTATTTCTAATGGATCGAAATGAGTGCCTCTTTTATACCATTACCACTGGATCAGCATATTGTGGATCACTTATAGACATTTTATCTATGGATCGTCCCAAGGATAACAGACCCAATGCAATCAAAATAAAATGGGATCGGATTCATTACTGGACAGTAACAGCTACGCATCATTCATAAAGTCTACCAAAACAAAGACACCAAGGCAATTTCACAGCGAGACCAAAATCCCAGAGATCGAAAAAGAGGCAACGGACGAAAAAATTCATTCAAACAAACCCATCCATCCCAAAAAACCAAAAAAGGCAAGGCCTATCAATGAATAGAAAAACATACCGAAGCCATCCTCAACCAGGTAGTTGAAGGTATGATTGTCGCAGTTGTAGGTAAATTTATTATTACTAGCAGGAAGCTTTTGCAGGCACTGCGCTGCAATACTGGTAAAATTCCCTGTGAATTCCGTGAACTCGGCGAGAACAACGGTACCTCTCGCCACAAAACTGTATATCAAAGACTGCTGCCCCATTATGCCCTTCGATCTATGCCCTCTCCCTCACACAAACTCTTAAAAACCCTGAAAACCTTGCAAATAATATAGGCAGCCAAATCAGAGAGGAATCGATCGCGATCTTAGCAACAAAAGAAAACCCTTCTAGAAGCCTACAAAGCTGCAGGCGAGGACTTGACGAGTTCCTGGCCGGGAATCCAAAAAAAGGGAGAAAAAGGGAAGCGAGAGGCAATTGCCCTTCAAAATGCCATTCTATGACCAGAAGACATATGCTTACAAATGTATTTAATCTTCCATTACCAATTAAATATTGTATTTTAATTTGTTCTGTGGTACGAAAAATGGGATTGCGGAAAGTAAAAGGAAACTGCCAGCCTGGCAAAAAAATATTTTATTTGTTTTTGTGAAATGTCCCCAGATTTCCCTTAAAAAATTTGAGGTAGGCAGTCGTAGGTAAGGCGGGCGCAGGCTTCAAATTTTTTTTGTCTTAAGGGCAAGATTAGCCGGTAAAATGTTACCGGCTGGGTGAGTACAAAGGGTAAAAGGGTGACAGGTGTCGTTGTATCTTGCAAACACGTTGCGTATCGAACAAGAAAGGCAAGGATAACATCCCGTGTGGGCCCACGTGTGGTGAAGTGGATTGGGGAAATTTCGCCGTCACAATTAACTCGGGAGATCCGTTTCACCGGCTTGTATGGCAAACCTTAATTATCAATTGATGGATTAGTTTTTGTATTTAAACCAGTTTTGAAAAAAAAAAAAATTTGGTTTTTTTCAAATTAGATTGCTCTATCTATTTGTTTTTTTGAAAAAATTATGAGGAATATGTTGGGAGAGAATTTTTTATTTAATTGTTTTATAGATTAAAAAATTTGGCAATGAATGAAAAATTAATATATTGGAAGAGAGGTCACAGGGATTAGGCATGTTTGCCTCGTTTGTAGCATAATTAGGTGTCTCTTGTAGTCATTTGTAGACAAGCCAAACTTTCTTTCTAACAAGAGAAGAGTTGACAATTAAACGAATTTAAAAATTGTTAATAATATTGCTCTTGGTTCGTGGATGTCATTAAAAAGCATTCATCCAAAGAGTTGACAATGAAAAAAACTTGGTCTTAAGGACGTCATTAAAACTCATTCATTCATTCTTTCTTTCTTTCTTTCTTTCTTTCTCTTAGAAAAAAATTATGTAACATGTGATGAGAGATATAATTTCATACTTATTTATAGGTAGAAAAAACTCTTATAACATGATGAAAAATATTGATAAGTTATGTAACATGTGATGACAGATATAATTGAGTGCCTATTTCATGAGTAGAAATATCTATGTAAAACATGATGAGAATTCACACATATTTTCCAATGCCCATTATATAGATAGAGAAATCTATGTAGAGAATCTAGAGATAGAGGCATTTTTTTTTTTATGATTTACATAGATTTTTCTAAAGCTAAAATATATGTAAGTGTATTTAGATAGCTTTTGTAAAGATAAAGTATGGTAATTTTATTTACTTAAAGAGTTTTATTTTATAGTTTTAATTTTTTTAAAGTAAATTGTGTTTTTTTATTGGAATATTTTAAGTGGGGCAAGTGTCTTTGAAAAATATCATTCATCTTTTGTGTTCATTGTTTGCTATTTCAAATTGTATATCCATGTCAATTTTGGTTGTGTTTTTGGTTTGTTTTGACTAGAATATTTTCAATGTAACAAATGTCTTTGAAAAATATTACTCATTTACTTTTGTTTATTGACTACTATAACAATTTGTATGTTTATGCCAAAAAAAATTAAGTTTTAGGTTTGTTTTGATTAGAATGTTTTTAGTGTATCAAGTGTTTTGAAAAATAGCACTCGTCTCCTTTTGTTCCTTGATTAATATATCAAATTGTATAATCATGCCAATTTCCCTTGTGATTTGGTCCATTTTTATTAGAATAATTTAAGTGTAACAAATACATGTGAAAAACACTACTCATCTCCTTTTGTTCCTTGCTTTTTATATCAAGTTGTCAATTTTTCATTTGTTTTGGGTCAATTTTGATGGGAATGTTTTGTATAACAGGTGCCTTTAAAAATACTTCTAATCTACTTTTGTTCCTTGTTTTATCAAATTGTATGTTCATACCAATTTTCTTATATTTTGGGTCCATTTTGATTAAGAATGTTGTGAGTGTGAAAAGTGCCTTTGAAAAATACTACTCATCTTCTTTTGTTCCCTGCTTATTATATCAAATTGTATGCCCATTCTAATTTTCTTCATATTTTTGGGTCCACTTAATTAAAACGTTCTTTAAATGTAACATGTGTCTTTAAAAAATACTACTCATCTCCTCTTGTTCCTTACTTCTTATATAAAATTGTACACCCAAAGCAATTTCTCTTATGTTTGGATTTTTTATTAGAATGTTTAATTATAACAAGTGCCTTTGAAAAATATTGTTATAAGTATAATATAAGATGCAACTTCCAACATTTTGTATTAGTATGACCATCTCTAATACAATGATTATTTAAATATCTTTATAGACTTTCGCATAATGTCATTCTTTAGATCATCTAACCACTTTATTTATAATATGTTTTTGATTAATTCAATGGATTGTGTTTTCCGAGATCTTTCACTCTCACCTAACTTTTTGCATCTTGAATGTAGTGTGCTTGTGAACATGGTGCATTAAGATCTTGAGCTTGTTGGCCTCGCCTTTGTAAAACGATAGAAATTATAGTAATAAATAGTTAATTAAAAGGACTACCAAATATTGATTGTTATAGTTACACTAGTATAATGAGAATAATCACTTTACTACTAAATAAAAAGTGATTAATTTCTTTACTCATTTTAAGAAAAAATTTATATTATAAAACATATGTTGTCGTTATTCATATAAATTTTTAAGACTTTAGTTATGGTAACTGTCTAATTACCAAATTTTATATTAAATACTTCTAATTTTCACAAAAACAATCAAACATTATTTGATTACATGACATGTCAATTGGATAAATAGTAGATAATATCTATTAGTATAATATTTAGGATATATGTCATTGATGAATCATGTTGACATAACATAAAACTTTATATCAATTTACAAAAAGTATAAAAGTGAGTTAATAATAAACATTTTAGGTGCTTGCCAATCATAACAAAAAGTTATAATAGTAATTAGTATATTATTTTTATTTAAATAGTAATATGACTTCCTCTAAGTCACAACTTCATGACATTGATAATAAATGTTTGAAACATTTGTCTTTTTTGTATTATTGTAAAAGAATTGGTTAAGATTTTCTTAATCTATCCAACAATAATTGCATAAACTAACAACTAAACTAGCATCTTTTTTATCCTCGTGGGAAATGGTACTCAACCAGCCTTCTCATAATTAATTGACACAAGTTACAGAACATAACATATTGTTGAGATATAATGTTGAATTCTTTAAGCATACTAGGGGGCTATGGAATTGCTTTCTCCTCTCTATTTTGTAGTAAAGTTATGGACGCAAGTGTGAGGCCTTTCTGAAGGTGGTCAAAGAGAACCATATAAAGAACTTCCTTAAGCTCAAGGCCTAAATTATTACATTTGGTATATAGTGCATTTTAGGGAGGGATTTTTTGGTTGTTATCCATAGACACAAAGTGAATATTGGCATTGCTTTAATATATGTGGGCATGTTGTTCGATTTGGGGAAGAGAAGGAGATGGTTTGCATCCTAGCGTGATCTTTCTTCAAGAATGATGTTTTGGGAGTTTTATAGGATACACTAGTTACTGTTGTCCCCAATGGCAATTTCCCTAAGAAAAATCAATAGTTGCTAATAAATGATGGCACAATAATGGGTCTATGAACACCCTCCATGCATTGTGGTGGAGAGCAAATGGAGGAAATGCATAAGAAGAAGGTTATGAAATATGTTTCCTTTTAAAAAGGGGTTGTTGGAATCAATGTGCAAGGTGAGATGGAATCAAGTTTCATATTAGGATATTGGCTACAAAGATGCAAGGTGGGTGATAGTGTTGATAATACTACTCATTGGTCTAGATTAACTCGTCTTTTAGATATACCTTGGGCTTATTTTTGGCTTTAATATGTAAAGTAGAAAAGTAGAGATAAATATATATTAGGAAGTGTTGATTTAACATAGACTCTTTTTGGCACCAATTTTTGATCCATATACATGTGCAAAATCAATGTATTAATCTTTTGAAATCAATATATGGGAGCAATCCTCTTGGGGCCTCAATTCACTAATTAAAAAAATCTTCATCTACACATAAGTTGTAATACAAATTCGACTTTTGGGTCTAATAATCTTTGAGATAAATATTTTATTTTATCATTTCTTATTAAAAATGTGCATGTTTTACTTTGTTAACAATAAATTTAAATATATTTTTTTAAAAAATTATTGATTAAAAATTATTATTATTTTATAGGTGACATATGTATTTATATATTATTAATAGAAAAAAAGTAAACATCTATATGGAAATAAGTCTAATAAACACAATCTATCCAAAAAATCCTTTCCAAAAAACCCCATTCTACCCGTATACACCCCTTAAGGTGTCTCTACATTTGAGTCGACAAAGATTCGAGGTTGTGGGCTAAGGTTATTGCCATGAGACCTTGACCTTAGGCTAAGAAATGTTTGAAGTGTTTTCAATTGTGTTTAGGACTGTGGAAATTGGGCTGATTCAGCCTATTAAACATACACATTGTGCTCAATATTTTGACAAAAACACCCTCAGACATTGTGTCATCTTGTTTGATGTGTCTTCTTGTTTGATGTTTCTTCTTGCCATGAAACAATCAACATTAAGATCTGGTCACTTTCAACAATTTCAAAATTTGGGCAAAACTGATAATTACATTACAAATGTGAAAACACGTATTTGGACTCCGAAACTACATATAGGTGGAATCTTGGCACATATGTGAACTCATAGTGCATCTATGTTCTGAGATCAAGAGATCTTCTAAGGTTGCTTCCCTAGGGATTCATTTTTTAGTCAACCATCAATTGTCACGACTTTTGTCACACATATTCAATCATTTTCAGTCATCATTTCCAATCCCCTCACACACACTTTTCTAGCTAGAGTCAAAAGGTTGTTTAGTAGTCCTCATCGTATCTTACAAAAACATTACAACACATCACTAGGTGATTCCCACATCAGATCTATCATATTGGGTATCATTTGGTTATCTTTAGTTAAGGTCAACTTACCTCAGCAAGAGTCTGTCATCTCTTTGGAAGCCACACCTTGCTTTAGATTATCACATTTTTCTTGGACTCACTTTTGGACATTACAAGACAACCCTAGATTCTTTCATTTTCCCTTCAATCTTCTCAGTCTTCAATAGCCTTCACATTTCTTCTATCCTTCATTTTAGCCAAAGTTAGTTCATGGTTGAAACCTGCTCACAAAGGTCTAGAAGAGAAGTCGAGGAATCTCTAAGATCTCTCAACATGAGTACATATGAATTTGATAGAGATGAGTTTTACAACTCACAAGCTTTTGAAAATCGCAATAATCCGCCAAAAATTGACAATGACAATGAGAATGAGTCCATTACTTCTGATGATATTCAACACACTATATTCAATGTGTGATTTTATTAGAGTTGAGGAAAAATCAATTGTACAGCTCCCAAAGATCACCTACATGCAAACTTGTCACAAAAGGAGAGAAGCAAAAAAGCTATGGAGGCCAGAATTCAAAGATCCAGAAAAGAGGAGTCATATTGATTGTGCAACAAGAATGCAATTCAATAATTACAGTTGTTATGAAAATACAAAGAGAGGATCCTTATAAGAGGATACTTGAAACCCTAAAGGAGAAAAACCCTAAAGAATTATAAGATTCCTAAGTTTAGCTTAAGTATAGAGTATAATAGACTAATAATTAAATAAATAATTATTAGCTAATAAAATATTACTCTAACACCCCCCCTTGAGATGAACTTAGGGAGTAGCTAAAAAATAACTAAGGAGTAAAAAAACATGTAAAAAATGCAAGAAAGCAACAATGGGTCCCAACAACTAGGCCTGATGAGGTACCAAAGTACAATAAAATCTCTGTAAAGTGGAGAAAAAGGAGAAAACCCTATGGGAACAAAACTCCTCTCCAAAAAGAGATGAAAGCAGTGAAGGACTGAGAAGCCTCCAAACAAGAGGTTTCTTAGAAGATAGGAACAAAAAGAAGAGAATGAAGAACACCACTGAAGCATGAAATAACTGCAAACACTATCGAAGAGTAACTGTTGATCTGAAGAACCTCCACTGAAATAGAACATGACCAGGTAGAGAAGACTATAATCTGCATGAGTGCCCTCAAATGACACTACTCAAATCAGATGGAAAACAAAGACAAACAACTGAACTCGAAGATACAAATGGCATGAAACACCAAAGCTTGAAGAATTGATCAATCAAACCAAGGAAGCATTAGAACAATAGAGCAAACCTCCCCATAATGTTGAAAAGGGAGAGGGACAGGTACACTGAAAAGAATGGCCAACAAGAACTGCATGACGAAGAACCAAGAACAACGAAGGTGCAAAGAAAGTACATAGTATCATGGAAGGAACACTCACTTGACACACATCATTAGGCTAATGTTGTGGAATGAACACTCACTTGACAAAGGTAGATGGCAAACAAAAGGCAAATATCAACCCCCCCCCCCCCCCCCCCCCCACATGGCACTTTATAAGTAGTGCATGTACAATAAGGCACAAGATGTGCAAGATCCCAAGTATACAATGCATGGTGGCACTTTATCTCAGTGTGTTTGCATAAATAAAATGCTACAATGATAAGAAGAGACAAAATACTGGAAACAGAAAGCCAAAGACAAGACATCCTACTCAAAAAAGAGATCCCAGGACCTGAAACATCCAAGATATTCACCAAAGTGCTGAAAAGAAATAAATTGAATAAAATATACTTGGAGCAGAATCTGGAAAGAACACTCATATTACTAAAAAATTACACAAAACAAGCTTTCCAACAATATAAAGTTTTCAAAAAATAGAGTTCGGATACTCAAGTGATGTCTCCCGGAGTGCAAAAAAGGAACCTTTGGCTTTGACAGCAAAAAAGCTATCAAAAAAGAAAAATCAAAAGTTCAAACCTCCAGATCTAGATAGAGCTTGGAAAGAGATTTCCGATGACATAAGGTTTTTAAAAAAGCGCCTCCGTATGCCCAAGTTACGGCCAAAAGAAAGAAAACCCCTCTCATAGGGCATAAAGAGGGTTAAAAAAAAAATTAAATTTTTTTTAATTATTATTATTTTTTTTTACGAAAATCTTCTGACGCATTTGGAGGTACAGTCGTACAGATTTTTTGTGCCTCGAAAAATATGCCAATAAAAAATCATGTCCCAGATGCCCCCCCCCCGAATACACATATCTAAAGAACAAGGCCCAAAATCTCTCATGACGAGAATAGGGGCATGCAGATCTGGAGCTTTGATACCATATTGGAGTTGAGGAAAAATCAACTGTACAGCTCCCAAAGATCACATGCATGCAAACTTGTCACAGAAGGAGAGAAGCAAAAAAGCTATGGAGGCCAGAATTCAGAGGTCCGGAAAAGAGGAGTCATATTGATTGTGCAACAAGAATGCAATTCAATAATTACAATTGTTATGAAAATACAAAGAGAGAATCCTTATAAGAGGATACTTGAAACCCTAAAGGAGAAAAACCCTAAAGAATTATAAGATTCCTAAGTTTAGCTTAAGCATAGAGTATAATAGACTAATAATTAAATAAATAATTATTAGCTAATAAAAGATTACTCTAACGGATTTAATAGAATGATTGAGGAAATTATGAGAAGAGATCGTCAATACCTTGTGCAAATGTTTATGCAAAGTGGTGCAAGATTACCCCATGATTTTGATGTGTCACAAATCTTGGAAGATGATCCCAATCAAGTTAATCAAGCTCATGCAAATCCTAGTGGTAATGATGGTGGTAATAGGAGAGAACGTCTTGTCCTGAGTGACCCTCATCCTTGCTTCAAAGACCCAACATAATTGACACTCATGCCTATACCAAATTTTCTATAAATACACATGATCAACCTCGTACTTGTCCTCTCCAAGTGCGAAGGAATACCAAACAATCGTCCTAGGCCTAGTGCTCCTCATTATAATACCATACCAAGTGGTTCATATACTAGATACAATTATGTCCCTCCTCCATATGAGCATATCTATGACCAATATCATCCCTACATGCATTATATCCCTCCTCCTCCACTCGGTGGCTCAAGCATGGGAATACCTCAAAGAGATAAGACACCGCCTAGTAATGAATTGCAACAACAGATCAAGGATTTGCAAAAAATAGATGGTAGATATGCACACACCAACAAAGGAATGTATAATGAAAGACATGTCCTTATCCATTTGATAGAAGCATACCAATGCCTCCTTTTGACACCTAAGTTTGACAAGTACAAAGGAAAGGGATATCCCAAGGCATAGATTAGAGAGTTTTTCACGACTTGCATGGAAGTGGCGAGAGAGGAATCCTATTTGATGAGATTATTTCCAAAAAGCTTAGGTGGACAAGCCATGGAATGGTTTTCACAACTTCTACCTAGGATAAAGTCACGGGGTGAACTAGCAAAAGTTTATATACAACACTTCTCATATAATACTGAAACAGATGTATTAGTGACTACTTTATATAATACCAAGTAGAAAAATGTGGAATCCTTTGCATCATTTTTACAATGGTGGAGAAGTTTAGCTAGTCGTTGCTCTTGTGATATCCCACAAAACCAAATGGTTGAAATGTTCACTCAAATATCAATAAGGATATTAGATATGAACTAAGGAAAGCTTGTTTATCTACTTCCGAGGATATTATTGAGAAAGGTCTAGCGGTTGAGAAATTTCTTATTGAGCATGGTACTATTAAACTATTTAAAGAAAACAAAGATGATCCTAATGGGAAAGATAAACCTCGCTTTTGGAACAAAAATAAGAATATTGTCAATGATGGGGTAGTGGATGCAAATATGGTTAAACCAAAGTTAACTTTCTCTGATGTAAGTTCATCTAATTCAAATAATCAAGTAAAAGCTCAAAGGTCATCAGGACCTCCAAGAAAATACACTCCATTGGGAGAACCAATCAAAACTGCATTGAAGAAATTGGTTGAAAACAAGCTTATTACATTGCTAGGAAATCAACCATTTGAACCTAAGGTAAATCCGTCATGGTGGAATGATAATGATTTTTGCAACTATAATAAGCAAGGGGCATAAGACTAGTAATTGTCACAGATTGAAAAATCTCATCCAAGATCTCATTGATAATAGTGCAATAGAAGTTGATGATCACACTTCCAATGAAGAGCAGGCGATGTTTAAGAAACCATTCCCAAAACATGATAAGGGAAAATCCCCTACGATAGATAGCAACGCCAATTACACTACCACGTCCTATGATTACACAACCAATCACATTTCAATGGGCAACCATGTGTCTACAATAATTATCAAGGATAAAACTCTCGAAGGTTCTATCTGAAAGGGGTAAACTTGTTTTGCAAGGCATTGGATCGTCGTCTTCATCAAATAATGACAAAAACACCAAATGCAATGTCACAAATCAATGAGGCAAAGTTACCTTACAAGGTGTTTCATCCAAGGCAACAACTCCATCATCTACCAAGAATGAGTATGACCTTGTAGACTAGTTAGGGAAGACACCCGCCCTTATCTCCATCCTTGAGCTTTTGTGCATTTCCCCTTCACATAAGGCTATTCTAGACAAAATCTTAAGAGAGACATCTGTTCACATTGATCTAAATGTGGACCATTTTCAAGCCATGGTGGGGTACCTTTCCACTCTGCATTGCCTTACGTTCAGTGAAGCCGACGACGCATCTCCATGTCAACCACACAATGCACCACTCCATATTGAGGTCTTTCTCCATAATAACCACATCAAACAAGTCTTGATAAATGGAGGAGCATGTCTCAATATTTATACATTGAAAACTATCATAAAATTGGGATTCTCTGAACAAGTTGTGGATTCAAGAAACAAGATCGCCATAAAGGCATATGATGATGAAGAACGCTCATCTAAGGGAACAGTCACCCTACCTTTAAGCGTTGGGCCAATAACGAAGGATGTGGTTTGCCAAGTCCTTGATCTTGATCTCACATACAACATACTTTTGGGACCTTCGTGGATACATGAACGATAGTAGTACCATCAACATATCACCGATGTATTAAGTTCCCACATAATGGAGTCGAAGTGACAATCAAAGGTAATCAAAACCCATTCATATATTGCAACAACCTGCGACCAATACCAAAAACAATAGTTCCAATCAATCAAGAGGCTATTCCATCTTTGGCATACATTGATACAAAATCATTTTTCATGTTGATCAACTCCCACTATCTCCTAAGACATTTTGTCAACAAGATTGGGGAGTTGTGGATAATGATGTCATAGAGGAAGATATCAAGTATGAGAATGGTGAACACAATCCCAAGTTACAAATTATGGGCTATCGATGAACAGATCTTGGTGTACATGAGCAAGGAACACTAGAGCTCTTACAACCTATAAACAATTTGCAATGTCAAGGAATTGGGTATGAACCGCCAAGTGTTGTGGCTGCTAAGTCTGAATGCAAATATCCTATAGTGGTGCAAGCAGTTCTTGATATCAATAGTCCTAAGAGTGGTTCCAACAAATATTCTATTGAATATATCGCCATCCTTTTTGAGAACTCATATATCCTTACCATTTCATCTGCTCATTCCATTTCCACTCCTCTCCTAGACTTGGATCAATAAGAATCATATAATCCTTTACTCATTGGGGATCAAAAATCAAGTTTTGAACAGAAAAATCTAAAAGTCAAAAATAAAGAGAAGTCATTCAATCCAAATCAAAATCAAAAGCTATTGGACTCTACAAAAATCAAAGTCAAGGATAAAAATCTTATGAAGAAAAAAGAACAAAAGTTGATCTCCCCTAATACCAAATTAATTGGGGGCATAAATTTCAAAAGTTATAAGTCAAAAGGCATACTTGTTGATCATAATTATTTATCAAGTCATCCTAATTTCACTTCTTCCTAGATTATAATCCTTCACCTCACAAGCATTCATTCCACGTATCCATCTCCCTTAGAAGTATATGACATCGATCGACCTTTAATGGAAGTTCCTTGAGGGGCTTTGTTATCAAGGATGCCCAAAAATCTTTAGGTGATACGCATATGGGCCAATTTAGTTCACACATTAGTAATTAAACCTTAGTTCCTTCATTAAGGAAGACAATTTAAATGTATCAACACATCATTCCATCAAGGAACAGGTCTCCTTGTGCAGTCTTATCAATGATGAAAACTATAGGGTCTCCCACTTGCAAGATTTAGAATTATTAGATGAGCATCGACAAAATATATTTAATTATCTCAAAGCATATTAGAAACGTATGAATCACAGTTACAATCACAAGGTAAAGCCTCACACATTTGAGGCGGGTGACTTGGTCCTAAGAGAAAACCCTAAAAATCAGTAAGACAGAGAAAAATGGGGCAAGTTTGAACCAAATTAGCTTGGGCCTTACATCATCACAAAAGTTTATAGATCAGGTGCATATCAGTTATCAACACCGAAAGGAGATCCATTGGATGATCCAATCAACAACATGCACCTTTGCAAGTTTTATACATAGCTTTTCAGAGTATCCTAATCACAAAAATAAAATTAAAAAAAAATCGTCACTTTAGTGAAAACCTAGCAAATAGGTGCCTTGTGACACACAAAAAAAAAGAAAAATCAAAAGAGATATAAATTTTTTCGATAGTGAAAACTAATTCAGTGGCACCCTGCGCAAGTACCATGGCGAAATCGGGTTACTGACACCATGTGTAGAGACTTTTGCTCCTCCCTCCTTCAGGATTCAATTTCACCTTTTCACCTTGCACACACTCATAGCCTTTCATTCCATAATAAAATTTGCTATGATTCCCATCGCAACTTGTTATTGATCTACCTAAGATTAGTTGGCCATCCATAATAAACCTTTTCCATCTCTTTTCTCGCACCCATAATAAATCAAGTCTTATCTATAATTGGGGGCAAATCCTAAACCTAGTGATGAGAGTGGATTTCTTGGCATCACATGTTTTGAGGATCATTGTATTTTCATTCATTCCTTCTTTCGCGCATAATTCGTTATAAAATATCACTTGCATCACCGATCCACAATAAATTTTTCACTCTTCTTCACAATAAAGTATTGGCTTCATGGAGTACGTTAGTTTCAAATGAGACATAAGTAACAATGAGCTTTCAACAAATCAATCTTTTGGCTGATTTTGACTACAACAGGGTTTTTCAACATTATTTGTCCTTTAATAGGATAACAACATTGTGACCAGATCAAACATGTTAACATATGTGGCCAGATACACTTATAACCTAAGGATTTCAGTTTATGTTGGTGTCAAGTCTTTGATTTTATTTTGAATTTATCTTTTGTGGAGACATGTCTTTTAGCTTTTCTAGGATGTCTATGACTAGAGATTTTATCTCCAGGATGTCTTTGACTAGAAAGGTAGGGATGGGTATGTTCACCTATTAGATTTTTATGAATTGTCTCTTAGTAATAGTATGGCTTGTCCAAGGATACGAGGACATTGTGAGTCTAGTGTGAACTGGGACATTCTTTGTTTGCGACTGTCTCATCTCCATGCAAATGATATGATGACTATTTAGGTTGAACATATATCTAGATGGTCACAATACATTTGCCATAATAAATCTCAATAATGATAATAGCACAAGAAGATAATTCACCTCCATATCTTCTACCTTCCATCCATTTTTATGTTTTGTCCTCATTTGTCTTTCCTCACATCCCTATAGTTTGGAATTATAAGACTAAGTATAATGACACACCAAAAGTATTTGCATTTTATGTAGCATTCATTTGCATCATCATATGTTAGTTTGCATCATGCATATCATATATATAGGAATAATAATTGCATTCATCTTGCATATCAGTAAAAAAATTGCATATAATATATCATATCCATGTGCATAATATCACATCCTGCACACACCACTTGTTAGCACATCATATAAACATCATTATCATATTGCATTCATCATAGTCTATAATATTTTCATTATCATAAATAGGAACATTACATCATCATCATGCATGATATAAACACACACATGTGGGCGCGTGTGTGTGCGCGCACACACACACACGATAAGCATTGCATCTCATCATAGGCATACATTTCATAAGCATCATAGATATCATAAGGCATATAGAACCATCATATCATAGCATAACATCATAAGTAAATTCATCACATAAAACACATGTACATAATCGCTGCCAATAGATCATATCTCATATGTATAAAAAATAATGTGTCACTATATAATGATGTCAAAAATCATATGACTACAAAATCACCCAAAGGTGTCTATATCATCACACAAAACTGATACAAAATGGACCAGAGAGAGTTATGGTGAACTCCCTCCCTCGGAGCTAGTAGGCCTCAAAGGAATTTGAGTTCTCGAAAGCCTAGCCCCTGGATTCTGTCTCCACCCCCCTAAAAGAGCATGTCTCGAAATACCATATCTTTGTGAGAGCAGTCAGCAACCTTGTCTTCACTCAAATTTTAGGCATGAAGGTAATATGTCACAAACCCATGGTCTCTATCATCGCTCGATCCTCAACAGTCAGGTTTGACCGTAGCCGCTCTTTCATATGGATCTTTCCCACGACTCCAACTATGCAAGATACTCCTGCAATCGTACTAAAATCAATCACATTAGTTATAATGGTACTCACATCTATCACATAGTGTTGCTTATCCTATCCTAGCCTAGTGGTGTTTATGTTTATCACATGGTACTGCTCATCGGGATCTATTCCTAGTGCTTATGTCTATCACATGGTGTTGCATCCTATCATTGCATATGTTTATCACATTGCACTTGATGCTATTTTTGTTAGAGCACTCACTGGATTTTATCAATACGATGGATTATCCTAGATTTTCTTAGCACTTTATCTGCCTAGGGACACCTGTTTGAGTTCATCATCTCAATAGTTTATCCAATTATCTATACATGTTTATCACATGGTTGTTGATTCCTTCCCTATTTATCCTAGTTGGGGGCACCTGTCTAAGTGTATCCTCTCGACAGTTTATCCAATTGACAGCATATGTCTATCACAAAACTATTGATTTTAGCCTTCCTATACACATACACGCCACTGTTTAACACAAACACGGTTTTGTTGATCCCTTTTGAGTCCACTTTTCACCTAAATAACCCTATTGTCCTATCCTTATCCCTTTTAGCCTTTCTTTCTTTTCAAGAGATTGTCTACAATTTTTTTGAATTTTTTATCCAATCTCTCGAGGGGGCATGACGTCTTCCTTATCTGGGGCAAACTTTGTATCAGTTTATTTTATCTTCTTCGAGCCAACACGATAGGCTGCATTATCTCAAAGAGGGGCAAAATGTAGATACCTAAAATTGTCCTAACCTAATTAAATAAATATTTTATTTATTTAATTATTTTGTCCTAAGTCTTCTATTAATTAAATAGATTTTTATTTATTTAATTAATTCACTTATCCTCTTCTAGCCTTTTCCTATTTAAATAAATATTTATTTAATTTAGAGAAAGGATAATTCAAATAAATATTTTATTTATTTAATTGGTCTCACTTCCTCTATTAATTAAATATTTATTTATTTACTTAATTAACTCATTAGCTTTTTCCCTCCACGATACTTGTCATTTATCTCTTGATTTTATCATAACCACCTTTCTAATATTTTATCCTTTTTTCTACCTACCCTTTAATCCTACCCGACCATTTATCCTTTCACCTCTTAATCTTATCCCTCCATTTCCTATTGTGTCTTCTATATAAGAGGATTCCTTCATCATTATTTGAAACCCTAATCCAACAATCTAACTAATCAATCAATCAATCAATCTTCATGTGATCAAACAACTTCACAACCACAATCCATTCTTTGTTGAGCTCTTGTGCACACATAAAATCCGAGAGCAATCGTATCAAACAAGATCAATGGAGATAGGAAACAATGGAAATCATACCTTACCAAGTATGTGAATGGTAAAATCTAACTATTTTGTTGTGATTTGCATGTTTTAGGTTCTTCATTGGTGTATGGTGGATTCTTGATTGTAGAACTAGGGTTTATGTGGTTGGATCTTTGCTGGTTTTACAATAGTTTAATCTTCCAAATTTCACCATGTACACTACCAACACTATAACTAACTGCCCTACAAATCTTGTAATGACCTACCTAGCTTACCCAAAATTTCCACCATTTTTAAAAAAAATTATTTATTTATTCATTCATTCATTCTTGCTTGTGTTTGATTCAACTACATACTCTAGTACTTCTACCCAAACAAATAGGCATCCATCCAATCGGGATAGGCATCTAACCATACGGATTAGGCATATATCTATATGGTACATAGGTTTTCATTTATCCAATTTGGGATAAGCAACTATCCAAATGAGGTAGGCATCTATTCATAACGGATAGGAGATGCTCTGGCCAGAGACTTAGACTTATTAGGACCATCTAGGTCCCGAGTCACTCTCCAAAGATTTCACTCTCCTACTTGGAGTATCTCGAGGTCATTGTCCTTAGGAGTATATGAAAATAATTATATAAACAAGCTTTAGTCATACCTTAGAATTTGGCCTAAAGCCTCAGGAAGTCAAGAAAATCCATACAGGATTCCTTTTGAGTATGTATTGAATTAAATTTTAATCTTTCAATTAGTATTAACTAGACCCTTTGATTGAAGAACTAAATTTCTCCCCAAGTCTAACAACTCAACCTTAAATACATCCTAATCCCCATCCCCGAAATCCTGAGTACTAAGGGTAACTTCGTCCCTAGACTACCTACATCCCTGCGTTGACATGGGATCAAGGCATAAAGTATGTAGTTTTGGTTTCTAACTATGGTTTAATGTAAACTGTTTAGTGGGTATGCAAACCTTTCTAAGGTCAATGTCCTAAACAATTTCTCTATAGTTGCTACCCACAATGGTAGCTCTTTAGCAAAAAGGCTCAAGGTGGCCTTCTTCTTATGTCTTAAAACAACTAAGTCATATTTCCTATGCTTTACGTCACCCTTGATCCGTTGTCATCCACTGAATTTTCATCAAGATAAATAATTTCTAAAACCATCACACACAAACCAAACCCTAATGGGGCTTTCTAAGGTTTAACTAAATGAATGTTAGCTCATTTAATATTTATCTTTTTAGATTATCTATCCAAGGGGGATTACCCACCCCTTGGGTTTTAAATCCAAATGATCCTTATTTATCCCTGACGATTTATAGGGATGACGCCACATACATCGTTATTGCAACTTTATTAGGCATTAAGTGCAGTAGTTCAACATGATGAAATTACTTGTAAGTGTGACCTAGAGGCACCATAGATATCAAACACTACTAAGATTTTGGTTTCATCTCATCTTGTATAGTTGTCTAACTAAGAATTCAACTTTAATTTCATGAAAGCTTAAATAAAGCATTATACTAAACCAACTATGAAAATGAAACTATTGCATGCAAATAATTATTGCTTGAAATAAAAAAACTAAGATAAATTTTACATATATGAAAGGAACATTTGATGAGAATGGAAATAAACTGTGAGATTTTTCCAAGATCAAGAGCTCAATTAAATGTACAAAATAGAGACCAAATATAGGACAAGAATAAACTGTATTCTCATCAATAGATAAATGATTAGTAGATCAATAGTTGTTACATACAATGTAGATGAGCCTGCATATATAGGCAAGGCAATATGGATATGTGAGCACACAAACATGACATGTGGCTCAATAAGAAACAAGGGTAGGTAGGAAATAGGTGTGGTAGGTAGGAGAAACAATAAAATATTCCACATGAGGTGGATCACCCATCGAAGGTGGAATGTAACAACAAGATCACACCAAGGAGAAGGCGTCATCCAGCAAGAAAAGGAAAAGCTCCACCGGGTTGGAATCTGAGGACATTGTCAAGGAAAGTAGTGGTATGGAGACAGACGACTCTAACAGAGAAGACAGCTAGAAGGAAGAGGAACTAGGCAACGAGGAAGAAAGTGGAGATTTCGAGCCTGGTCAAGATAGCCCTATTCCAAATGACCACCCTGGTAAGAACAATAGCCATCTTATGGAGGAGACGACTCCCAAGGATAACGAGGAAACCGAAGTTAATTCTGAGAAGGGAACAAATAAATGCTCCGAGCAGAACCTGGCTGAGGAAGGGGATAGCAAGGCTAAGGATAGTGCTAGCGAGGGGCTTATCTTGGATAATCTCAAGAAGCTCTCGGAGGCCAGAATGAATTTTGATAGACGGACTTATGAAACCCTGAAAAACCCGGAGAAGCAAGGGATAAATTCAGATAAAAAGAGGGAGGATGAAAACAAAGAGCATACTACTTGGAAGCAGGAAACGGAGAATAAGGTAAAATTGCTAGAAGAGGGAAAAGAAGCGATGAAAAATCTGATGGGAATTATCCCAAGTATCCTCTTTGTTGTCACCAAAAACCTGGAAGACATTGCCAAGGTCTTTGACCATACTCCTAAACCAGTTGTGGACCTCGACCTGGAGGAGGAGACCATCCAAATTGGAAGTGGTGGTGATGCTACCCCGGCGGGCGGAACTGCTAAGAGAACCAGGGCCAGTATCAAGAAAGTTGTGGCTGCTGTGGCCAAGGACCCTCCCAACCTCAAAGACAACATCAAAGAGTTGCAAGAAATTAGCAGCACCTTGGCTAAAGCCCTGGATAAAATCTGATTCCTGGACGACCTGCTGGCTTTTAGGGGCTTTTGTGGGTTTTTCCCAGTTTTCCGCTAGTTTTTTCCTTTTGTTCTGTTTCTCTTTGTTTCTCGTGGCTTTGTTGTTTTAATCTTGCTTGTATAGGGTTTCGGGGTCCCTTCAAAACCTGCTTTTTCATTAATAAAAAACAACAAGATCACACCATAAAAGGTGGAAATTCTCCTACACACATTATCCCAATGTAGCACAAACACCCAAGTGTCTCATACCCAAACTACTATGAAATGTATTAGCTAAGTAAACTTAAGTAAGGTGTAATAATATCCAAGATGAATAATTATTTACACCAACAGCCCCCCCTTAAGTGCAAATTAGGGAAATGAACTTAAGTCTACAATGCAACTAGGCAATGCAAGATGGGTCCTGGCTACGAGGCCATGTTAGGTACCCATGTACATATGCAAATGCAATGAAATATCTCACAAAGCGGGGAAAGAGAGAAAAATACAATGGGAAAAAACCCTCCCCCAAAAGAGAGATAAAAACCATACAAGAGAACTTGCATAGAAGCATGTGAGGAACAAAACCCCATGTGAGGAAAAAATCCCTCCCTTATGAGAGAAGAAGAGAAGCTAGGAAGCCCCCCCCTCAATGTGGAATCTGCATCAATGATAGAAGCTCGATGATGTATGAAGAAACTACTCCACGAACATCAAACAACATTCATCCCCTTAGGAAGAAACAAAACCAAAGGTGTATCCATGAAGTCTCCCCAATCATGAAGGGAAGATGTAGGAAAAGAAGTCACGATGACTGAAGTCTCTGAAAACTGCTCAAGTGTCCCCATGTTGATGCTGAAAGTACCCCCTCCAAAGGTGGTAAACTGCTCCACGCTGCTGAAAAAGGTACTCCAAGATCTAGTGGAGAAGAATGTAGAACAAGTCCCAAAGACTCACATGTCTCCTTTAAGCATAAAGAGACCTCCTCCAACTGTTGTACAGAAGTATCCACAATCATATCAACCTTGAAAGAATGATCATGTAGAGAATGAACAAGAGGGTCAAAGTTTTCCCTTGCAAAAATCGAAGAAGGATCATCTTCATCAAAGAGAAGATGAATATCATCAATGATGTCTCCCAAATATGAAATGTGGGATTCCACAAACAAACCTGCAATGTCTGTCTTGTCGCACTATATGCATCATCAGGTGCAGTAGGTGATGTGATATCAATAGGAGGAGATGAAACATAAGGCTTAAGAATGGGCTCGCATGTGAGAATCCCCAAGTTCAAGTACCCAAAGTTATCCTCAAAATCTAAACCATCACAAGAAGTGTGATCATCATATGTAGAATCATCATATGTGAAATCATCATTATCAACAAAATTTGAAAAGGAGTATAACCGAGATGCATGATCAACCACCCCAGTCTCAATGATAGCTCTAGTCTCCAAGTCTCTAATGAAAATGGACTTAGGTGTGAACTCCACAATTCTCTTAGTTGCACCACGTGTGATTTGATAGATGGAAAGGAGATTGTTTGTCAAGTGGGGTACACACAACACATCATTGAAGGAGTTATCCCCAACGGCAATAGTTCCTTTCCCAATCACATCCATGTATGTATGATTGCCCATCAAAATCTGCGACATGGTACAAGGCTCAAATGTAGAAAACATAGACTGCGAAGATGCCATATGATGAGAAGCCCCTGAATCTAGAAGCCATCTCCCTGAATCATGACTTGTAGTAGCACAAAGAGATTTTCCTTTTCTTGTCCCAAAAGAGTGAGTCTTCCCACTTGTAGAAGCCACAAATGCTTTCCCTTTTCCTTTTGATTGTGAGGAAGTGGAAGTTGATGAATCATCCTTCTTGTAGTCATTAGGAAAATCAATGTTGTGCTTTTTGAGGATGTGTGAGAGCTCATCAATCTTTTAGAATCACGACCAACCTTTTTACAATAGGCACAAGTAGGTCTCTCCCTCTTTGGTGAATTGTTCCTCTTGGAAGAGAATGAATCTCCTTGTTGTGGAGAAGGTGATGCTTTGTCCTTAGGCTTTGATTGCCATTTATTCTTGTTTGAGTTGTCGTTTCCTTGATTTCCTTTGTTCCCTTGATTTGCCACTAATGCTCGAGACTTAGAAGTCTTGAGAATGCCCATGCTTATCAACTTAGTTTGTTCCATCATTAACATTTCAGCGACAACATCAAATGTAGGCATTGTGTAGCTTGAACCCATTGTCATCCTATGGGTTTGGAAACTAGAAACAAATGTTGCATATTCTTGTGGAAGTTTGCCCATCAAATTGAAGATCAATTGAGTATCCTTCTTATCAATACCACAATCCTTGAGTTATGCCCTCAACTCTTTTGCCTTAGTGACATAATCTTGTATAGTATCAAAGTTCTTGGGATATAACATGGTGAGATTACTATCAATTTGATATCCCCTAATCTCATCAACTTGACCATACAAGTCCTGAAACTTTTGCCAAGCATCCTTGATTAGAGTACATTTCTCAATATGAAAAATGAGATCCTTTGATACATACTTTCTTAAGGTACCAATTGCCATGATATTTTTAGTGAGCCAATCCAAGTGACCAACAGGATCAACCTTAGGATCAGCGGGAGCAACAATAGTTCCATCAATGTAATGAGTTAGTCCTTTTTCCATTAGTTTACTCCATACATCAATTTTCCAAGTAGCATAATTATGAGGAGTTAAGGGAGGAAACTTAGAAGAACCCATATCATCAAAAAGGAAGGAACACAAGAGCACAAAAGCACAAGAGACACCCCCCAAATTCAATCAATCAAAGTACCCCCCCCCCCCCCCAAATGATGATTTTAACACTTTATATGTAGTGCGTGTATAATAGGCCACTTGAAAACAATGGCAAGGTGGACTTCTGATTTTTTTTTACAACTGCCCCAATAGGCTGAGAACTACAATGCAAAAGACCAGCAAGATAGATCTATGCAATACAAGTGCCAAATTGGCCAAAAATGACCATATGCTGAAAGTATAATTTCTACCCAAAATCACTACAAATTGATAGCATATTATTAAAGTAGAGGAAAAATTATGCACTTTCAAAAAAAATGGCACCTGAAAAGGAGTTCGTATGAACCCAAACGGAGTCCCGAAAGTTGCAGAAATGGGGATTGGACAGGTACAACCACCAAAAACTAAAATTTATGAAATATATGTCCATCAAAATCAGAAAATAATGCCACCATGAGAAAGTACACAAAAAATTAGCCCATTTAAAAAGAATTGCACCCAAAAAGGAGCAAAAATGGGCAAGATATGGCCATTTGAAGTTGAACTGCAAAATCAAAAAGCTCAACGGAGGGGCCTGCCAAATTTTCAAAAAAATGATGACGCCAGAAAATCACGACGTTAAATTTGACAGTTGTATGACTGTCGCAGAAAATGTCACTCTCATGTTGACTATACATCCGTATAGTATGGACGTGTTGACGTGGACCAACTGAATGCTGCCAAGTGTTGTATGGAGTGTACAGAAAAAGATGACTGATCGGTCTATGTGGCAGTACACGTGTTGGTACAGATGATGATGTTGCGATGTATAGTTTGCTGATGAGGTGGTAGGCTAGTGGTATCCGCGTCGATGAATGATTAGTTGCCACGTGTCACATGGTGTCACTGTCTGTTCGACTAGGGACCAGTTATAATGTGCCACGTGGCACTGTATGAAGGTACAGGCGCTGGGAGTGAGTGATTGGCGGGAGGGCCAACTATCGTCAGGAGGAAGTTTCCATGAGGGGTCATCGAGAAGTAGTGAAGGCGGGAGGTCCGAAGAAGCAGGAGTCGTGGAAGGTGTCGTCATCGGTGGTCGCAGGGAAGATCTTGATGATCGGTGTCGGGTGATGTCAGTGACGGGTGATGCCGATGACGGGTCGTGCAAAGGACGACTACTGAAAGAGTGCAGTCAATGACGGGTATGGTGGTGCAGTGGACAGTGGCCACCTGGGAAGGAAGCACGGTCACTGAAAGCGGGAGCAGGTAGCTGCCGAAAACAACACAGGCGTCGGGAGATAGACAGGGGTCACAATTCCCGACTGTGGTCAACACAAGAAGGAGTTGAGCGGCGCTCGTGGCAGAGGCGGCGGTTGGTATAACTTGTAGCGGAGGTACGACCCTGCCAAACACGCAGGGTACAGGTACAATGTTGGAGGGCAAAGGTATCCCTTGTAAAAATATAATTTTTTATTTTTATTTTTAAATAGAAAAATTTCACCATTTAAAAACAAAACTCTGCAAAATTTGAAAATAAAAATGAAAATATCTTTTTTCTGCAAAGAAAAAATTTATTATTTTTTTTTCAAAAAATGTACTGTACTACCCAAATTGGATAAATTTTTCCTCCAAGCCCCAAATTTGACTTTCACCCAATATAGGCGAATTTATAGTCAAAATTCTTGAAAATGGCCACCCGGACGCAATGGTGAGGTCGGATCTAGTCTAGGACGCCTCCAAAAGATGCTGCTCCTCAGATTTGCCTCTTGCTCCTTAGATCTGCCTCTTGACGTCGCAATAATGCCTCTCAAGGACGAATCAATGACGTTCCAATGGCTCTGATACCATGTGAGATTTTGCCAAGATCAAGAGCTCAATGAAATGTACAAAATAGAGACAAAATATAGGACAAGAATAAACTGTATTCTCATTAATAGATAAATGATCAATATATCAATAGTTGTTACATACAATGTAGATGAGCCTGCATATATAGGCAAGACAATATGGATATGTGAGCACACAAACATGACATGTGGCTCAATAAGAAATAAGGGTAGGTAGGAAATAGGTGTGGTAGGTAGGAGAAACAATAAAATATTCCACATGAGGTGGTTCACCCATCGAAGGTGGAAATTCTCCTACACACACTATCGCAATGTAGCACAAACACCCAAGTGTCTCATACCCAAACTACTATGAAATGCATTACCTAAGTAGACTTAAGTAAGGTGTAATAATATCCAAGATGAATAATTATTTACATCAACATAAACAAATGAACTACTTTGAAAATTATTACTTCTTGAAAAGGAAGGACTAAAAAATCTAACTTCTTGAAAGGTAACTTTGCATGAAATATAAACAATTCTATTTGCTTAAAATAAAAACTAACTAGTACTAAGAATGAGATTGCTTGAAAGGACGTATTAACCAATCACTTGAAAGGTGAATCTATATTCTTGTAAAAACACTAGTTGTTAAGGGTTGTAAAGAATCTAAGTACTTTTGGGAAGGCTTCGAGTTAATACTTTGTGTCTAAATATGTACATACTAAACACTCATCTAAATTATTTTATATTACTTTTTCTCTTGGACTAATCAAAATCCTTTGCAAAATTATAAAGAGAGATAAACTAACTAAGTAAAAAAAAAAATTACTTGAAATAATGCTAACCTTGATATGTGTGTGTGTGTGTGTGTTTGTGTTGTGTTATGTTCACCTTGATAAAAAGTGTGTGTGTGTGTGTGTGTGTGTATCTCAACATATATATATATATATATATACATTACTTGAAATATAATAATATATACATTATTTGAAATAATGTGTTTATAAAACTAAGTAAAAAAAAATTACTTGAAATAATGCTAACCTTGATATATTGGGACCAAGGGCAATATAATAACTTTTGTGGTTATTCATATAATTTTTTAAGACTTTAGTTATGGTAACAGTCTAATTACCGAATTTTATATTAAATACTTCTATTTTCCACAAAAAAAATAAAATACTATTTGATTACATGGCATATCAATTGGATAAATATATAAATAGTAGATAGTAGATAATAGATAATATTTAGGGTATATGACATTAATGAATTATGTTGACATATAACATAAAAATTTATATCAATTTACAATAAGTATAAAAGTGAGTTAATAATAATAAATTTAAGTTCTTATAAATCATAACAAAAAGTTGTAATAGTAATTAGTATATTATTTTTATTTAAATAGTAATATGACTTCCCATAAGTCACATCTTCATGACATTGATAATAAATGTTTGAAATATTTATATTTCTTCCATTTTATTATAAAAGAATTGGTTAATATTTTCTTGATCTGTCCAACAATTATTACATAAAGTTGACAGCTAAATTTGATTAGGGAGAAACTGGCATCATTTTTTTCTCATGGGAAATGGTACTCAACCATCATTCTCACAATTAATTGACACAAGTAGATCATAACATATTGTTGAGAGATAATGTTGAATTCTTTAAGCATATTAGGGGGCTATGAAATTTATTTCTCCTCACTATGACACAAGTAGATCATACCAAATAGCATTTCTCAAGGTGGTCAAAGAGAACCATATAAAGAAGGTCCTCAAGACCAAGGCCTAAATGATTACATTTGGTGTATAGTGCATTTTAGGGAGGGAGTTTTTGGTTATTATCCATAGACATCAAGTGAATATTTGCATTGCTTAATATATGTTGGCATCTTGTTAGATTTAGGGAAGCGAAGAAGATGGTTTACATCTTAGCCCGATCTTTCTTCAAGAACAATATTTTGGGATTTTTATAGGACACACTAGTTAGTGTTGTCCCAGCTTGCAATTTCCCTAAGAAAAATCAATGGCTACTAATAAAGGATGGCACAATAATGGGTCTGTGAACATCCTTTATGAATTATGGTGGAGAGTGAGTGGAGGAAATGGATAAGAAGGTTGTGAAATTTGTTTCCTTTATAAAAGGGGTTGTTGGAATCAATGTGCAAGGTGAAGTGGAATCAAGTTTCATATTAGGAGATTGGCTATGAAGATGCAAGGTGAGGGATAATGTTGATAATACTACTCATTGGTCTAGATTAACTTGTCTTTTAGATATACCTTGGGCTTAATTTTGGCTTTAATATGTGAAGAGGGGGAAATGGATTAGAAGGTCAAAATGATCAAAACACAATGAAATAAACATGAAAATGCCAAAACCATAAAGAGACCATTTCACCTTGCTATTTTACCTTCTCCTTTGGATTGAGCTTGATGAAGTGAAGGCGTCCCTTGATGATGCTCCTTTGATTGCTTGTGATGTGGAATGCTTTCCTTTGTGCTCAACAAGATGGATTAAGGATTTGAGTGATAGATTGATATTTGGATTATGATAGATAGATTAGGATTTGAATTAGAAGAAGATGAGAGGAGAATAGAGCATCATGACAATGCATGAGAAGTGGATCCCATTTGTGAGGAGGATTGGCTCCAATTTATAGATTGGAGAAGGCCAATGGAGGGCCAAGATTGATTTGATTATGAAGGGTTGAGATTGATTTGAGAGAGAAGGCATGGATCAAGGGTGCCTTGGGAAAATAAACAGGAATATAAAATTCCTTTGGAAAAAGAGGGGAGAAATTTGAATTTCAAACTTGAGGAATTAAAATTTTCAAAATAAGGATGCATTGAGGGATTCAAAGAAATTTGAATTTCTTTGAGAGACTCAATGTTGATGTGATATGAGTGGGAATTGAAAATTGGAGAATAATGATAAGCATGATTATGAGAGATTCTAGAAGGATTAATTAGGATAAGTGGGATTAGGAAAAGGTGATTTGTAGGAATCACGTGACTATGTTGATTAATTAGAATTAATTAACTGAGTGGGTTTAGAGGAAATAATTATTGAGAGGACTTTAGAAGAATAGGGGAATAATTAATTTATTTGATAAATTAATTATTGGACTATAGTGACAGGATTAATTAAATTAGATTTAATCGATTCTAAGAGGAATAAGGATAACACAATTAAGTTAATTAATTATGTTGATAGGCTTAAATTAATTAAATATTAATTTTAGGTGTCTACATTTTGCCCCTCTTTGATATAGCGTCGTGAAATGATGTTATATCAAAGAAGAATAAAACATAGTGGAAGAAAAGGATAAGGACTAGTAGCATGATGCCCCAGTCATGAGATGAAGAAGGATGATAAGGAGGAAGGATGATGAGGAGGCAATGGTATGCCCCCTCGAGAGAACATACGAGTTCAAAGAACACGTGTGTGCTCTCGAAAGGAATTAGAAGAATAAGTGATGAAAGGATGAAGATAATGAAAGAGGGAAGTAGGATAGGTTGGAGTGTTGTGAATGAAAAGAGACAAAGAAAGGATAAATGGATTGGATTTCTTGTTGAGCAAGTATAGAGAGCAAACCTAGATTTGATATTGCCATGGATAGTCTACACCACTGATTATAAGAACTGGGATGATATGAAGATCCGAGGCGTGGACTGACGCTCAGTCAAACAAGAATGCCTTGCACACAATCATGCAAGTGTTGATAAACACTAATGCAGGGTTGTCGGTTCATACAAGGAAGACCTTCAAACACACCATGCCATGAAAACTATGCCCCATTATACACCATCCAAGACATACCAAGATATAGGATAATCAAGGTAGTCCTTAACAAGTATAGTCCATGGACAAAAGATGAAAACAAAGCGAAAAGCTCAAGCATGCAAACAAAATGCACATGACCAACTGATATCTCTTGCCAAGAGTAGGATATGGATTTGGATAAGCTGTCGGACTAGGGAAGGAGGCATCTCGATGGGCAGGTGATGGATTGCTTGATGGATGACAAAAGACAAGTTGGATGTGCAAGATCTACAGATGAGAGGATTATTGCTTAGATTTGATTAGCAAAGGAAGGATGGGTGCTTGGATTAGGCACAAGTCAATGCGAGCTCAGGTAGATGGGGAAAGCTCAGTTTGATGGATTGGATAGGATTGAAAGAAGGATAAATGATTAGATAGGATGAAAAAGGGGGATGGATGATTGAATAGGATCGGATTGGGGATGAGATTAATGATTGAATTGGAAGAGATGGAGAATATGATTGGATAACATAGGATTGGATTAGAAATTAGATTGGATGGGGTGGATTGGTGGATAGGATTTGATTGAATGGAACCAATGAAAAGGGAGAACCAAGGATTGGTAAGAGGATAGATGGATGAGGTATTTATCTGGATAGGAGATGGAGGGAATAAGTGGATGGATATGGATAAGAAATGGAGGAATAAAGGATGGAGGGTAGGGTGATAGAGACCCAAGGACTATGCTACAAAGGAGATAAAATGTCCCATTAAGGGTAGTGGAATGAATGATAGGACTAGAGGTAGTGGAATTAAGGATGCAAGGATGGTGGATAAATATGTATGAGGTGGGAGGATAATGTGTAATGGATATGGATGGTAGTGAATTTAAGGCTTGAATGCTCCAAAGCATGCATGCATATACATTGTTTTTCCTCTTATATAATCAGGATGAAAGATATGAATGGAGGATTTATTTTGATAGGATGAGTGATATGAGATGGAGGATATGGGTAGGATAGTCAAGATCAAAGATATGAAAGGAGAATGGATTTAGATATGATGCAGATGGATAGGAGGATTGTATGGATGAAGCTTGCCCCCAAGTGTAGAGTGCATGGGGATGAGGGGATTACACATGATGCTTGTTTGCCAAGTTTTCATCATGGTACTTACCCAAGGTGCCACGAGAAGTGGTTTTCGCCATTGGATGAAATGATTTTTCTTTACTTTTCTCTGATTTTATTATTTTTTTGTATTTTTCTTGATTTTTTGATTTTTTTTAATTTTTTAATTTTTGGAATAGTTTGGATGGAGAAGGATAAGGATGAGTGGATATGGAAGATAGTGGATGCATGAAGGAGGAAGGGAGGACTCAAGCATATAGTTCCATAGATGGTATCCCTTAGTATTGCTTTGAAGTGGAGGTATGCTCATAGATGTTGGTAACAGTAATTGGGGAGATGAAATGGATAGGGGATGGGAGATAAGGATTTTGAAAGGATTGGACTAACGGAATGGGATTGTAAAAAATGGATGGTGGATAATGGATGGGGTTTTGAAGAATTTGTGGAAGATCAACATTGGCACACACCTTGGAGGGTGGTGGAGTAGTGGAGGAGAGTGTTTTAAATTAGATGGGGAATAGAGTGTGGATTTTGGGAAATGAGGACCCAAAAAAGACGAAAGGGTTGATGGAGTTGGGATGGTAGATTTTGGGACATAAGGGCCCAAAATAGATTTTGAAGATGGAGGAGTGTTAGATTGAGGATTTGAGGACTTATGAATGGATGGAGCTTTTGGATTAGCAAGTTTGGATGCCAATTTTGATTTTACTTTGGGATGCATTGCTTCTTTGGGAGTCCACATAGTTTTTTATTTTTTCTTTTGGGGCCTTTGTGGCCTTTTTTATTTTTCTTTCTTTCGGATCTTAATTTTCTTTTGAGCATGTCATTTTGAGGGGACATGTTGATCCTTTGATTTTTGTGGATTTTGAGCTTTATGCTTTTTAGATTGGTCATCCAAATTTCTTCCAATAGCAATGGGATGGGTGCATGAGGATGAAGGATTGATGGATCTTATGGATGGTGGGATGGTGGAAGGAGAGTGTTGGGAGGCATTCAATGATGTGTGCCTTTGTTAATCTTTATTAGGGATTATTTGAGGTGATGGAGTGGTGGATGGAGGGATGTAAGGACCCAATATGGATGGAAGGGATGGAGGATTTAGCATCGGAATGTAGGGGCCCAAAATGGATGGAAGGAATGAAGGGTTTAACTTTGGAACATAGGGTCCCAAAATGGATACGGAAGATGAGGGATAGCGGGATTTAGGGGGAATAGAGGATGTACCAACATCTTGAGCATTATCTTGAGGACCCTTATTATTTCAGAAACAAGATGAGAGTCCATTTTTAGGGGGATGAGATGTGGAAGGAAGATTAGGATCTTTAGATGGATTGGGATCATGACATGGAGATGAAGGGATACTTTGATCTTGACTAGGGAGGGTATCATGAGATGGAGTGGGAGGGGTGATTGGATCATGAGGTGGAAGAGGATCATGCAATGATAGAGGAATCATATGATCATGAGAGGAAGTGGAGGGAATGAGATCATTAGATGGAGTGGAGGGAGATGCATCATGAGATGGAGAGGTATCTATGCTAGCATGCTTTGGAACAAGCTTTTGGCATGTTTGGAGTTGTGGGGATTGTGTGATGGAGGAGGGTATGGAAGCTTCAACTTGGGTGGATGGAGGAATGATGGTATCATGAAGTGTGGAGGTTCGGGATTTGTTTTGAGGTGGAGGTGATTGGGGTGGATGGAGGACTTGAGGAGGATTGGCCACTTTGTTTTGAGGTGAGGGTTTTGTCTCCTTTGCTAGCATGTCTTGGATAAGATTATGGATGATGGATTTGGAGGACTTGGACAATATAGATTTTGGAAGACTAGGATTAGATGGAGGATTAGGATTGGATGGAGGATTAGGATTGGGATTGGAATTGGAATTGGATGGAGGATTAGGATAATGGATTGGGGAATTAGGATTAATGATTGGAGTACTATGGAGTAAATGATTTGGATGGGGATTAGAGGTAATGAATGTATTGTAGAAGGATGGGGGTTGAGATGTAGGTGGGGGGGGGGAGATGGAGGTATACATATTGGATTAGAGGAGTAGGTGGATGAGGGATAATGTGGAGATATGGATGGGGAATAAGATGGGGATATGGATGGGGGATAAGATGGATTTCCCTTGTCAAAGGTAGAGGAAGGATAAGAGATATGATATAGATTGGGATTAGGTGCAATGTGTTGAGGTGAGATGGATGAAGGTATGAAGGGATTAACTTGGTAGGTAGGTTCATGAATTTCCATGAGCATCTTCTCATACCAAGATTTGAAATTATGGGTAGTCATGTTGAGAGTGAAGGATTAGAAGATGATGTTAAATGAAGATGACGATTAGGACTTGGCTTGGAATGATTATGGATTAGGACTTGGCTTGGAGTGATGATGGATTAGATTTGATTATATTTTGATTTGGATTGGAATTGATTTGATTGGATTGATCCTTGGATTAGGACTTGATTGGATTTGGATTGGTTGATTGATTGAATGGATTGGCTTAAATTGGATTAGATTGGATTTGATTTGGATTGGAATTGGTTCAATTGGATTGGTCCTTGGATTAGGATTTGATAGGATTAGATTAGTTGGAATGGATTTGATTTGGATTGGAATTGGATGAGTCCTTGGATTAGGACTTGATTGGATTTGGATTTGATTGGATTAGATTAGTTGGATTGGATTGAATGGATTGGATTAAATTGGATTAGATTGGATTAAGAAGATGGATGGATTTGATTGATTAGAATTTTGAAGATTTGATTGGACTAGAGGAAGAATGAATATTAGTTGAGGAAGGATGATTGTTTGAATGGATGGAAGTGGATTGGGGATTGGAGAATTTCTTGGATAGATAGAAATGGATTAAATATTTGATGAAGGCAAGATGGAATTTGGAAAAGGGATGATTGATTGGTTGTGGGGGATGGACTTGGTAAGAGATGTCAATTAAATAAAACACAATGGTCAAAAGAAGTTAGACTCAAAAGACACTCATGCTCCTTCACAACATATCCTATGGCGAGAAAATACAATAGTCAATGGATCCCAATTGGTTTCCTAGCTACGCTTACCCAAAGTGGACACTTAGATGCTTGACCCCACTGGCTCCCCTCCACGACACTCACTTCTTCGGGGCAGCCAAGCATCAATTCCCATGAAAAATCCTCATGGTGAACTTTGTGTCTCTACTAAGGGCCGTAAAAATTTGGGCGGCTTCAGAGGTCCAACCTCCTGCACCAATGACTAGAAGGTTTTTGGCCACTATGAACAAGGTGTTTAGTAAGTCTTCTCGTTAGGAGCTACCCTTCGTAGTTGCGCAAGCGCAATTGAGGCCTATAGCCCAACGAAGCACCAAGAACTTAGTAGTCACGCAAGCATGATTGAGATCTCTAGGATCCTACTAAGCACCCAATGTGAGAGTGAACTCTCATATAGCCCCAACCATTGACCCTTTCGTAGTCAATGGCCTATTTATTATAGTGAGTTGGGAACCCTAGGTCCAGGTGTACTCACTTGGGTTGTTCCCCTCTTACCTTCTCAAAGAGAAAGTTGGGAGGGAAGACCCACTAAGGGTAAGCATGCAATCAAACAAGAAAAGGTTCGAGGGTTGGGATTTCTGATTGTCTATGTAGACAAGAGCACACTCTCCTACCTCTACACTTTTCTCAAACACAAAAAGCAAGAGTTCTTTTACCCCTAATTAAAATCTAGGTGCCTAGATGAAGAAAAACACAATGTTTGGTTGAGTCTCTTAGGCACCCTGCAAAAAAGTGGATTAGTAGTTTGAAAATGAAGTCTTCAACAAGCGTCCTACAAAAGACAACAAAAATGACAAAAATATTATTTTTTTTTATTTTTTGGGAATGAGTAGAAAAACAAGAACAAAATTTTTTCTACTAATGACAAATGTGGATTTGGAGGAAACTTTGATGGGTAAATGGGGTTTGACTAGGTTTTTGCCACTTGCTAAGGAATAAGCAAGCAAAAAATTGGGGATTTTGGAGGAGAGATGAAGGAATGGAAAAACTTGTTGAAGAGGGACAAAGAAGCAAAAGTTGGAGATAGACAATATGGGAAAATTTGGAGGTGATTGGATAAAAGTGGAAGAAGTTATGGCAAACCCTAAAAATAGAGGAATGTGGGATTTCGGGCTTCAAAATGTGGATTTTGGGATAAGGCCCCCAAGGAAGGAAATGTGCAAAATGGAATTGCGGGGGATCTAGTGGATTTTGGAGGAAAATAGAGTGAAGATAGAGAAGATACAACTACAGTTCGCGCCCAAAATTTAAAATTCAAATTTTTTTACAAAAACGCTCGCGCTAATCACAGAGCGGTCGCGCTGAAGTAGAAACAAAAAAAGAAACAGAAATGAGGAGATAGAAGAAGATAGAAGAGGAAGAATGAATGAGGAGATAGAAGAGTTTTCTAGGTGGATGCACTGAAGCCGAGGTGGTCACGATGATTAACAGGCGCTCGTGCTGATTTAGAGGCGCTTGCGCTGAAGCGCATGCACTCGCACTAATACGTGAACCTGCGAAAAAAAACTTTCACAAAAAACTCAAATTTTGTTAAATTCGGGACGTGGGTCCCATCGGGCGCACCAAAATGAAGAGGGGAAAATGGATTAGAAGGTCAAAATGATCAAAACATAATGAAATAAACATGAAAATGCTAAAAACATAAACAGACCATTTCACCTTGCTATTTACCTTCTCCTTCGGATTGAGTTTGATGAAGTGAAGGCGCCCCTTGATGATGCTCCACTTGATGTGCTCCTTTGATTGCTTGTGATGTGGAATGCTCTCCTTTGTGCTCAACAAGATGGATTAAAGATTTGAGTGATGGATTGATATTTGGATTATGATAGATAGATGAGGATTTGAATTAGAAGAAGATGAGAGGAGAATAGAGCAGCATGACAATGCATGAGAAGTGGATCCCATTTGTGAGGAGGATTGGCTCCAATTTATAGATTGGAGAAGGCCAATGGAGGGCCAAGATTGATTTGATTATGAAGGGTTGAGATTGATTTGAGATAGAAGGCATGGATCAAGGGTGCCTTGGGAAAATAAACAAGAATATAAAATTCCTTTGGAAAAAGGGGGGAGAAATTTGAATTTCAAACGTGAGGAATTAAAAATTCCAAAATAAGGATGCATTGAGGGATTCAAAGAAATTTGAATTTCTTTGAGAGACTCAATGTTGATGTGACATGAGTGGGAATTAAAAACTGGAGAAAAATGATAAGCATGATTATGATAGATTCTAGAAGGATTAATTAGGATAAGTGGGATTAGGAAAAGGTAATTTGTAGGAATCACATGACTAGGCTAATTAATTAGAATTAATTAACTGAGTGGGTTTAGAGGAAATAATTATTGAGAGGACTTTAGAAGAATAGGGGAATAATTAATTTATTTGATAAATTAATTATTGGACTATAGTGACAGGATTAATTAAATTAGATTTAATTGATTATGAGAGGAATAAGGATAACACAATTAAGTTAATTAATTATGTTGATAGGCTTAAATTAATTAAATATTAATTTTAGGTGTCTACAATATGTAAAGTAGAAAAGTAGAGATAAATATCTATTAGGAAGTGTTGATTTAACATAGCCTCTTTTGACACCACTTCTTGATCCATACACATGTCCAAAATCAATGTATTCCTCTTTTGAAATCAATATATAGGAGCGGTCCTCTTGGGGCCTCAATTCACTAATTAAAAAAATCTTGATTTTCACATAAGTTGTGATACAAACTCAACTTTTTTATTTAATAATCTTTGAGATAAATATTATATTTTGTCATTTAATTATTGTAAATGTGCATGGTTTACTTTGTTAACAATAAGAAATTAAAATAGATTTTAAAATATTTTTATTGTTTGAAATTTTTTATTTTTTGATTGGTGAAATATGTATTTATATATTATTAATGAAAAAATTATATAGCTATACGAAAAATAAGTCTAATAAACACAATCCACACAAAAATTCCTCTCCAAAAAAACCCAAATCTACCAACACTATAATTGATTGTCCTACAAATCTCAAGCAGTCTATTGTAGGTATATAAACAAAATGTATGAAAAATCTGCAGGCCTAAAGCCAGATATTCAAAATTTACAATTCCACTATCAAAAAATAATCAACGAGCATACTATCCTTATTTGGAATTTTTTTCCTTATTTGTTTCCTCCTCCTAATAATCCCCTTTGTCAAATTTTAGCTTCTTCCTTACTGACACTTGCCCATAATTGTTCTCCTTCTCTTTATCTTGCGGGTACTCCTTGACAAAGTTCCACCCTATCTGTGCTTCTGCTATCATGTGTTCCTTATCACAACCAACACTCCAAAGTCAGAAGGGCCACAAAGGAGTAGCGTACTCAACCAGATGGAGCCAATCTCCACTTGGTGTCTTGAATCCCTCCCCTGTAATAGAGATACCAATGAACACATTCAACCTGTAATACCACTCTCCCTTCACAATCAAATTTATTATCTAGCATGTGTCTTATTTGTTTCTAAGCTCCAAACACCAAGCCAAAAATAGCTAGGCAACATCCACAGTAGTTCTATACCTATATTCGGTGGCCATGTATTCCTCTCCTAGCATAATTTTTATTATTTGAAAGAACATTGGTGTTGAATGCACCACAATATTGAGAAGGGGGTGAACAATGTTGAGCAAACCCTTAAACTTTCTTCAACCACAAGCACATATTAATTATCTCTAACCAACTTAACTTCAATGAAAGATGAAACAACAAGTACCAAACACATGAATACTATATTTTTACGTGGAAAACCACAGTGAGAATCAAAATCACTATATGAACAATTGAAGACAAAGTTTTAGGCACAAGGACAAGGAAGCTCATTGCTCCTGATTTGGACTTGCAAGCTAACATGCACAACCTTAGGGCAATATACATTGGATTGTTACAAGTGCGGTTGTCATTACACCAAAATGTCAAAAACCCTAGTGTTGCGCTGCACAACACAAGGAGACCAAGGGCACACACCTTTAAACAATCCCCCTACCGTAAGCGAGGGGTTTGAACCTCTGACCAAGCTCTAATACCACTTGCTACAAGTGCAATTGTTGTTACACCAAAAGATTGACCTATTAATGCCCGATACAACCACTAGACTTAGAGAATCCACAAGAGGCGGTTAAGCCATGTCACAAACCCGAGTGTTGCACCATACAACACAAGGAGACCAAGGGCGCACACCTTGCAACATAGACTTGCAGACCGAGACACACAATCCCAAGGCAAGATACATTAACAAGTATAGAGGAATGATCAATTGTTCAATAAGAAATCCTAATCATGAATCTGTCTTTGAACCTCTAATTCAAGCAACCAATATCATGGTGAACACGTCAAACACATTCGTTGCCTCAAAACACTATCACATTAAAAGATATGATCATAAAATCTCGTCACAAACTGATATTCACACTTTTGCTTCACACATATGCTTCTACATTATATTCAATCAATCTACGCCTAAATTCATGCATCTGCACATCTATTTATATTAACTTTATTCACCAAAACTCTCAAGTAGGTCGATCATAATATAATTTACATAAAGTTGGCCACCATGAGCAATTGTGCTAAATGTGGTCCACTCTAGGAGATAAAGAAGAGCCATATACATCACAACATGTCTTCCTAAGTCAACTCCAATGAACCACACATAGCAACACCCTCCAAAGTCAGCCTCAAACAAAACATGTAGATAAACAGTAAAGCACATTAATCAATCAACCAAAAAATATTATCCAATGCAAATTATTTAATGTGGATCTTCATACTCCGCAGTGAACCCATAACAACAACTTAACTCAACCTCCAAAGCATATCCAGGCCAAAAGAGCATGATCCAAATAAGATGAACCAACTGAGTCGGTCAAAGGACCAACACAAATGACAACATCGAACAATAGAGCTGTAGACGTCTAAAATTAATTAAATCAAATATTTAATTAATTTATCCTTCCTACATAATTAATTAATTTAATTATGATTTCCTTTTATTTTTTCTTAGAATTAATTAAATTTATTTTAATTAATCATGTCACTATAGTGTAGTAATTGATTTATTGAATAAATCAATTATTCCCCATTCTTCTAAAGTCCTTAAATTAATTAATTCTTCTAAAATCCCCTTTTGTTAACTAATTCAAATTAATTAAATAAATTAGGTGATTCCTAGAAATCACTTTTCCTAATTCGCACTTAGCCTAATTAATTCTTCTAGAAACCCACTTAGCATTATCTCCTAATTTTTAATTCGTCCACTCATTCTCTCTCCTCTTGTCAAATCCTCCAACAAATACCACTTGTCTTTTAATCTTCTATTATCCCACCTAATTACCTCCATTAATCATTTGCTAGTGGCTAATCCACATGATTAGCCACCAAGTCAACCAATAGCCATAAATGGCTAATTCCTCTTGTCCCCTCTTCACCTTCCAATCTTGAATGCACCTAATTAGGTCATTTCAAGGATTTCAAAATCTCACATTCTCCTATGTCTCTCACCTTCCCAAGGAAATTTTAATTCCTTTTCCCATTTCCTTTCCCCATGCAATCCATTATTTGGGAATTTTTAATTCCCTTGTCCTCTCCCAAGGAATTTTTAATTTCTTTTCACTTCCCTAAGGTACTTGAGGATCTCTTCCCCATACACCTTGTGGAGTGTGGAGATAAGAATTGCATTTATGGAAAATCTCTTGGTCTCCACACAATTTCCTCTCAATACATGTCCCTCTTCTTCTTCAATCTCCACCCTTGATTCATCTTCAATCTTGACCGTCCATTATTCTCCCTTCAAATCTATAAATTGAGGTCTCCTCCCCTTCATTCTTCATCTCATGCTCAAGTAATCGTATGTTGCCCTAATAGTCTTAGAATTTCCTCTCAAGCATCATCACTATAGTCAAATAGAATCATAATCACTTAGCTTCCATCTGCATACCCTCCATCCATTGGCATTTATCCATTTACCTCCCTCCCTCTATCCAATTTGATGCGCATTGGAGAGCAACCACATATCAACAAGGAGCCAATCCAATCAAGTGGAGCATTTGGATGCATTCCACTTCACCGAAGACTCAATCTGAAGGAGAAGGTGACTAGTAAGGTATAAAATGGTTTTCTTTGCATTTTGAATGTTTATTTTGATATTTAACCATTGAATTTGACCTTGCATGTTTCCCCCTCTTCATTTTGGCATGCCCGGTGGGACCCACGTCCCTAATTTCTAATCAAAATTTGGAGTTTTTGTGCTTTTTAGTTCGCAGGTCCCAATTCAACGCAGGTGTCTGCAAATCAACGTATCTGCTTTACTTATTCAACGCCTCCACAAAGAAACAATGTATGCACTGAAATTTTAAATTTTCTAACCCGCCATTTGTAGGTTTTCACTGCTTCAACGTCTACACTTTCCTTCGACATTTCCATCAAGTGTTTGTTGACACTTTATTTTAGAGATTTAAATTAAATTTCTTATTTTCTTTATAAGTTAAAAAGAACAAAAACAACACAAAAAGGTTTAAAAAAAAAAGCTAGATTGTTAGTTTAATTTTTTGTTTTACTAATCTTTTGAACAAATTAGTTAGCTTTTTGGGTTTTCTGGTGGATCAATGCTTGCGCAGATGGTCGATGTCTGTACACTGTTTCAACGCTTGCGTTGTGGTAGAAAAGCCTGCTTAATTTTAAATTTCAAATTTCAAGTTTTAAGTAGCTGTTAGCATTTATTATTTACTGCTTTGACATTTGCGCATACACTTAACATTTGTGCTTAGGATTGACGTCTGCGCAGTGACAGTTTTTAAAATTCAAAATTTGAATTTTTGTAAAGTTCCCGCTCTCTGTCTGATAGGTTGTGCACAAACTCTTTCAATGTCTGTGCCTGTGGTTCAGCGTCTGCATTGTTACCTTAGTATTTTTGTGTTATTGATCCAAATTTTTAGTCTTGCAGGTTTCTCGTTTGTTCAAGGCTTTAATATCAAACTACTAACAATTTTTCTTGCAGCACCGCTTGTCAAAGTTAATTCTTATCACTAGTATAGTTTTCTTTTTTGCATTTATTTTTAGTGTAGAAAACATATACATGTGGGATTAAAATTTACAAGTGCCTTTCGTGTCTTGTATGCTTGCACACATGTTCGGGTGGACCCACTATTGTGCTTGAGTATCCTCTCCCCTCGCCTTCGCGGACCTTGGGTTTAAGAGAAAGAGCAATGAACAACACCCATTGTAGAGAGGAGTATTTTTGTTTGGGGATTTCATCACCCCATAGGAATAATTTGAATTGGGACATGTCGGGGATATCATCTCTCTCGACGCGATCTCAAGCAAGTTTTTCCAAGCCGCTATATAAATAAGTTGGTCAGGCGGTTGAGGTGTTGAGTGAAATTGATGTATGTGGGGGCCCTCGTTGCACCGATAAGCTCAGTTAGAGCCTTAAGTGGCTTGATTTGAGAATCCATCATTGGATCGGTGATCCCTAAAAAAATACAGTAGACACTAATTTTAGTAGCCAAAATCCTACATTTGATAGTGCAGGGGATGTAGATCATACCCTGAAGTTACCTCTCATGTACCCGCTCAGGATGAGATAGGAATTCCCCATATCATAGATCCTCGTATCTTTGGGGTAGGAAAATCTGGTATGCCCGAGAAGTAAGTGCACTGTAAGGGGGAGTCAATGCTACCAAAGTTTCTATCTGTCCACCTGAGTGAGGTATTGCTTGTGGAGAGGCGTATCAAGTGGTTTCCACTTTTCAGCCTTAGTTTGTATGTTTTAGAAGAGTGTCTTCATTTGTGTGAAACCTGTAAAACCTATTTGGGCTAATCTAGGCCCCCATCACTTTCACGCTCAATCATTGAAGCGTTGCACTTGGCCAATGTGTATACTCTGCATAATGTATTCTTGCCAAGAGTAGTTGACAATCACCAACCTCCAAAAAAATTTCCAAACATCTTTCTAAATATTTGAAAACCTTCCAATCTATCGATTCCCTTCATGCATCATATTACCAAAATCCCTCAAACATCCCAAAAATTCCTTGCATTGTCAAGTTAAGAAGGAGAAGGCTATTAAAAAACAACTCCTCAAGTGTCGAAAGTTTTTGTATATCAATTGTAAACTCTTGCTTGAGCATATAACCTTTTTGCATAGGTTCCACTATTACCTTCATGGTTATGGCAATGAGTTTGATGAGGAATCATTAAGATCCCAAGTCGTCCAACAAAGAGATGCTTTATCCCAAAGAACTAACCTTAGTGGTCCCATCAATTTGTCCTACTTGCCTGAGAATCTCATCACCTACTGAGTCATCCTAGGGATTCATCATCCCATCATCTTCTAGGGAATTAGCATAATCAAATCCATTCAATTCCTATCCTTAATCAAACAATCATTTTCAATCCCAATTAATCAATCAATCGATCCAATCAACCTCATCTAAAGGTTCACATCTTTGTGAAAGTTAAATTTAGACCTTACCTTAAATAAATCATCATTTAGCTTTGTGCTTGGGGAATAATCTACCCTAAGTACCCTTTCTTAATCATTTGGTTTGATAAAAAACCCTAATCCTTTGGCCCTATTTTGCTTAGGAACACAAGTATGTCCCATGTAAGAGAAGGTATAATCAATTGATCCTAATCCTAAGGTATAAATTGTACTTAGCCTAGTTGTCACCTTGTTTGTGGTTCACATCAATTCCACATCCTCTAAGATGTCATTCCAAATCCAATCAATCTTGTCCTAATCAAAGGACCTTATCCAAATCAATTACAATCCAAATCAACATCAACATTAATATTTGCTAAGTCCAATCATCATTTCTTCTCACTTAAAATCTCGCATCGATCTTCACTTCCTAAGGTCCCCCTTGTATGATCTTAACTCGAGCTCAAAAGGTAAAGATAGTAGCTGAAGACTTTGGACTGCCAGACAATAATATCCTCTACAATCAAGACCCACCACATTAAGAGGAACAACTTGTTGATCAACCCGACCTCTCTCCACACATCCAAACATTCATGAATGACCCTTATAACCAAGACATGATGGAGAAATTCATCAAACATGATGCCAATAGGTTTGTAGCCAAACTCATTTCCCAAGGGGCATGCTTGCCCCCCGACTTTGATAGATTCATCCTTGATAGGCCATCGCAAGGTGACCTCACAAACAATTCAATTCTTGATCCTCTTCTTCATCCTCAACCCACGACATTTGCACCCGCAACTTCCTTTCCTACGACCACATTTCCTCAACTTTTCGCTCCTCCTCACATTTCTAGTCCACCAAGTTCATCTGTATCTCTTCACAACATGGATAATTACATCAACATGAGCTTACCTTCCATTACCATGGTTTGGGGATCACAAGCTCTCAACACTTCTCAACCTCCTCGCTCTGCATATCAATACATTGGTGGTGGTGGAATCCCCTCCTTGTCTCATCAAATCCCAACAAATCACTACATCCCCAATGTCCAAAAACAACAACCCGACATCCTAAAGGATATTCAAGACATGAAGGACCTCATCAAAAATCTCAAAGAAGGAACAAATAAAAGACCTTATTCTTTCCAAGAAATATGTCCATCTCCTTATGATCCATCCATCTTCGTCCCCCCACATCCGCTTGGTTTTGAGATACCAAAATTCAAAAAATACAAAGGCGAAGGTGACCCTAGACATCATGTATGAGATTTCTATTTCTTATGCCAAGAGGTTTCTTACAATGACATCTATCTTAGGAGACTTTTCCCAAAAAGTCTGACAAAAGAAGCCCTCGCTTGGCTCTCCACTTTGCCTCAAGGCTCTATCACATCATTCCCGAACTTGGTTGATTTTTTTTTGGATCATTGTGCCTATAACATTGAGAATGATGCTTCCATGATAGACCTATGCAACACAAAGAAGAGGCCTGGAGAAACCTTCACCAATTTCCTTCAAAGATGGCAGCATCTCATTAAAAGATTCCCTTGGGAGAAATTACCAGAGCCAAATCAAGTTGAATTATTTCAACACAACTTGATACCAGAATTATCCAAACCATTGAAATGTCAATTCTTTACTTCCTTTGTGAAAATTTCCAAAAAGGGTATAGCTCTAGAAAGCGTTCTCCTAGAGGATGGAACAATAAAACCTTATCAAAAATCAAATCAAAATTCCTCTTCTTATAATGACAAGCCAAAATTATGGTCCAAGAACAAAAATGTTGATGGGGTCACCGACGCCAAGTGTGTCCAAACTGTCACCGCACCATCCAAGCCCACCACTACCAGTAAATTCTTCAATAACCAATCTAATCCTCGCAACCAATCCAACACTAATGATTAATCACAACCTCACAACACTACTTCCGTCTGAAGTCGCCCTCCCTGACCCAACAATAAACGTGAGTACACCCCGCTAGGTGAGCCCATTGAGGTTATTTTCCAAAAGCTTGTAAAGGCCAGTGCCATTGTCTTCCCGATGACATGCCCTTTTGATCCTAATCAACCTAAGCCATGATGGTATAATGAGAATGAATATTGTGACTACCATCGCATCAATGGTCATGACACATGTAAGTGCATGAAACTTAAGAACTATATCCAAGACCTTATTGATAAGGGTGATATCGAGGTCGATGTTGCGAAACTCGATAACTCCAAGGATAAAATCAAAATGTACCAAGACCCATTCCCCAAACATGGTAAGGACAAGGACTCATCATCTAACAATGTCAAATATGACTATACTAATTACATCTCTAGCTTTGATTCCATGGTAGGTCACATAGAACCCGTCGATACCCATGTGAATACCATCATAATTTGAGAAGATAACCCTCCTCCTAGACCTAGGGTTACCATCAAAGGTGTCCCTCCCTCGTAATCATCCGCGCAAACCTCTCAAGCCAAGATAGTCATTCAAGAAGTGGCAACCTCAAATGATTGCAATGTGACCACCTGCTGAGGCAGAGTAACCGTTCAAGGAGCTCCCCCCCCTCCTCCTCCTCCTCCTCCTCCCATGTCATCCACCCATCGATATGATCTCCTTGATCACCTTAGGAAAATTCTTGTACAAATCTCTATACTAGAGCTCCTCAAAACATCACCCATTGATAAAGAGATCCTTGAGTAGGCTCTTGTAGAATCTCGTGTCCCTGATAACATCAATGCAACCCAATTTCAAGCCCTCATAGGAAACCTTGTTGCCCAACACCATCTCATTTTCACATCTAAGGACACACCTGTCGATGATCCATCTGACACGAAACCCCTTCATATTGAAGCCCTTGTATAGAAACATAAAGTTAAGCGAGTCATTATAGATAGTGGATCTGGTTTGAATTTATGTACGTACAAGTTAATTAAACAAATAAGAATCTCTGAGGACTTGGTTGACACATATAAAAAGATCATTATAAAAGCATATGATGATGCAGAAAGAGTTTCTAAAGGCACCATCACATTGCCTCTTCAAGTGGATCCGACTATTGTGGAAACAACTTGTCAGGTTTTGGACCTTGAAATTCCTTATAACATCCTCCTTGGCTAGCCATGGATCCATTCCATTCAAGTCATCCCCTCCACTTACCATCAATGTCTTAAATTTCCATTCAATAGTAGAGAGATTACCATTCACCCAAACCCAAAACCCTTTGAGTGTTGCAAACTTCTTGAAGGAAAGCACCCCTACCATTTCCCACTTAATAGACCTACTCCACTTCCTCCATCTAATCCATCCAATGTTACATCAACCTCATCCAAACTTGAGAACAAAGTCAAAATCATTGACAATGGTTGTGGAGAGTATACCCTACAAAATGCCCTCTATGTGGGTCAACTCCCACCCTCCCCTAAGTCATATGGCAAGCCAAAGGATATCAAGAAACAAGATAAACCCACTATCAAATGCAAAGAAACTACCTTCCAACAATGGGGCCCACTTGATGAGGAAAGTTTGGAAACTGATGTTACCTCTTGGTTGTATCGAGAGGAAGATGAAGAACTAGTAGACATCCCAAAGGAAATGTATCCAAAGGCATCTGCCATGGTAGATAGGATGGGATACAAAGGATATGGTCTTGGACCAAAAGAAAAACGTATAAAAGCACCCATCTCTCCAAATTCTTATAAGTACAACAAAGGCTTAGGTTTCTCTTCAAAACCTAAGATCACTATTGTTGGTGCCCAGCCAGACCCTCCTACTCAAGTCACAGATTCTGATGAAGAGGAATTCCACGAAATACCCTTTGAATACTGCGATGACATATTCCATTATGCCCATGTAGACACCATCACCCCTATCACCCCTTCTAATTCATATGAGCTTAAGCTTGTCCATCCCAAACTTATTGACGAGGACCAACGAGAACCACCTCTCTTGGACATCTATGCCGATGACGATGGTCTTATAGAATTTGTTAACATGCAAGAGCTTGAGGACACACATTTGTCAATGGAATTTAGCTTCAACTAGAAGCTTACTTTGGTAGTCAGGTCAACTCCCTCAATCGCAAAAATGAAAACAAAAAGAAAAATCAGAAGTCCCTCGGTGAAAACCTCTCCGAGGCACCTTCGGACATGGGAAAAGTAAAAATAAAGGACACATCTTCAAGTCCCCACAAAAGGAAAAGTCCCCTCTACTCATCGAGAAAACTAACACAATCAATATGAGCACATAAGAAACACCAAAGAATGTACTTATCTCCAAGTCACTCAGTGATCAAGAGAAACATAATTTTATAAGCTTTTTAAAAGAAACACAAATCAATTTTGCTTGGTCATATGCTGACATGCCAAGCCTTGATCCTGACTTGGTGGTGCACAACCTTGTAGTTCGTTTGGATGCTAAACCTGTTAAGCAAAAATTATGCAAGATGCATCCTAAATTGCCCTCCTAGTTAAAGCAGAACTACAAAAAATGTTGGATGGCTTCATTAGACCCATTGATTATCTTGAATAGGTCTCCAACATTGTACCTGTCGGCAAGCCCACTAGGGGCATTAGAATCTGCATGGACTTCAAAGACTTGAACAAAGCATGTCCTAAAGATGACTTTCCTTTGCCCAACATTGACATGATTATGGACTTGACAATAGGGCATGAAATGCTTTCCCTCATGGATGGATTTTTCAGTTATAGCCAAATTCACATCGTAGAAGAAGACCAACACAAGACCGCCTTCACAACACCTTGGGGCACATTCTACTATTAGGTCATGCCTTTCGGCCTCAAGAATGCAAGAGCTACCTATGAACGTGTAATAACAACTATTTTTCATGATCTATTGCACAAGATAATGAAATATTACATGGATGATCTTCTATGAAAGTCAAAGACAAGAGGTGAACACATTCCAATTCTAAGGCAGATCTTTGAGAGATTGGAAAAATATAAATTGTGCCTAAATACTAAGAAGTGTGTCTTCAAAGTCACGTCAGGAAAACTCCTTGGGTTTATAGTATCTCGTAGAGGCATAGAAGTGAACCCCGCAAAAGTAAAAGCTATAATGGAAATGCCTCCCCCAAGGACACTTAGATAGCTACATAGCCTACAAGGAAAACTCCAATCCATCTGAAGATTCATCGCACAGTTGGCAGATAAGTGTCACCCATTTGCACACCTCCTAAGAAAAGATACTGAATTCAAGTGGGACTGTCTTTGTCAAAACACTTTTGATAAAATCAAATACCTAGCTTCTCCTCCAATCTTGATGCCTCCTATCCAGGGACAACCTCTTCTTTTGTACATATCAACAACTATAGTGACACTAGGGGCATTACTAGTGCAAACAGATGACTAAGGCAAAGAGCATGCAATCTACTACATCAGTTGTACACTTGTAGGGTATGATCTTAATTATACCCCTATAGAAAGAGCTTTCCTTGCATTATTATTCAACATACAAAAGTTAAGAAACTACATGCTCAACAATAAGACCAAGCTGATCGCCAAAATTGACCCCCTCAAGTACCTATTGTCCAAAGCTGCTCTCACAGGAAGAATCACAAAATGGGTCATGCTATTGGGTAAATTTGACAGAGTATGTGGACTAGAAAGCAATCAAAGGTCAAGTTACAACAGATCAATTGGTTAACACTCCTCTTCAAGGTGATCAACCCCCTTATAACAAAATTTCCAGATGACGTCGTTATGACTATTTCCACATCTTCAAAATGATAGTTGTACTTTGATGGGTCTTGCATGCAAAATGGATCGGGGGTAGGTATCTTTCTCGTGAAACCTCAAAGAGATTGCATCTCGAAGTCTTATAAGATTGCCTTTTCATGTACCAATAACATTACAGAGTACAAGGTTCTCATCACGGGGCTTCGCCTTGCCATACAATGGAGAATAAATGAGTTTCAAGTTTATGGTGACTCCCAACTTGTCATAAAGCAAGTAAATGATGAGTATCAAACAAAAGATGACAAGCTCCTCCCCTATCACAACATGGTAGAAGCCGTCAAGAAGCATTTCACTCTCATCCAGTTTGATCAGATTCCTAGAATGAATAATCGTGTTACTGATGCTATGGCTACAAACGGTTCCCTCCTCCAAATGTCAGCTAATAGTCAGAATTGTGAGTTCTTGGTGGAACAACTCCTTATCCCGACATATGATGTCCCTAAGTTTGAAATGGTGTGTGTCATCACTGGTTCTAAATCCCCTTGGTATCAAGAAACCTTCACTTTCCCCCAAGACAACATCATCACACCCCACCTCACCAAAACCTAGCAACAAACTTTCATTTGTTGTTGCACCCGCTACTCTATCCTTGGTGATACCCTTTTTTTGAAGACATTTTGATGGATCCCTCCTAAGGTGTTTAGATAAAGAGGAGGCTGAATGGGCACTACATAAAGTGCATGAAGGTATTTGTGGAGCACACTCAAGCGGCCTCACATTGGCTAAAAATATCTTGTGCATGGGATACTATTGGCCTACAATGGAAGAATATGCACACCACTATGTGAAGAAATGTGTCCCTTGTAAAAAAACACAATGATAAATTACATGCACCTTCTCAGGATCTGTAGTCATTCATCACACCATGGCCCATCTCACAATGGGGTCTTGATCTCATAGGGAAAATCCACCCCATCTCACCCAATGGTCATAAGTTCATGAAATTGCTACTGAGTACTTCACTAAGTGGGTTGAGGCCGTATCCCTCACCTTCACCACCGACAAACAAATTTCTAAGTTCATCCTAAACTACCACATCTGCCGATATGAAATTCATAAATCAATCATCACAAATAATGGGAAACCATTCAAGAATCAGGATGTCAAATAACTTTGTCAGAAGTTTGGCATTCAACACCGCTTTTCCACTCCATACTACCCACAAGGTAACAACCAAGCTGAGGCTTCAAATAAAACCCTCATCAAAATCCTCAAAAAGATAGTCAATGAAGCTAGCTGTGATTGGGACTTGCAACTCCATCCTGCCCTTTGGGCCTACCTCACAAGTATCTACACACCCACATGAGTCACCCCATACTCGCTAGTTTTCAGTTCTAAAGTTGTCCTACCCCTTGAGATCGAGATCCCGTTACTAAGGGTTTCGCTGCAAAACATCCTCCCTGATGAAGAATATAGAGTCACCAAGCTACAAGAGCTTGAATCGCTAGATGAAAGGTGCCTTAAGGCCTTAAATCACCTCCAGGTATATCAGAACCGTCTGCGGTTGAGTTATAACAAGAAGGTCTGAACTTGAGAATTTGACATTGGTGATCTTGTGCTTATGGAGAATCAAAGAAATCTATAGGACCGTGAAAAGAAAGTCAAGTTTGAGCCTAATTGGCTTGGACCATATGTGATCATTGCAAAATATGGATCAGGTGCTTATTAGTTGGCCACTCTTGAAGGAGAACCCTTGGATGAGCCTATGAACATTATGCACCTGAAGAGATTTTATGCCTAGTCCTTAGATATCACCAGTTTTCAAAAATCAAAAAGTTAAAAAAAAGAAGAAAAAATCAAGAAAAATAACAAAAAAATGAAAAAATGAAAAAATTAAAGAAAAATTAATTCGTCCATCAATGAAAACCAATTTGTGGTGCTATGGGCAAGTACCTTGGTTCGAAACCTTAATTTAGGCACCAAGGTAAATAAAACTAGATCCATCGTCTGCTTGGACAAACTTGATTCCCCCCTAATCCCGCAATTTCACCACTTTTATAGTGTTCGCAACCAAATTCTAATTCACACCATATCCTTCCCCTGCCCACCCACCCGGTATCCTTATTCCATAAATCGAATAATTTGACATGCAATTCACAACCGCTCACCTGTGAAGGCTATTAATTTAAATGTGTGAAATTAATTGACATGACTCAAATAGTCAGATTCATTATTTCAAATGCTTTGACGTGACATGGGTCATCTTGTGATCCTCCACTCCCCCCCCCATCCTTCCCCGTTTCCTCCCACCCACCCACCGGATTCCTATATTCCATAAAAAAAATTGAATATTCTGACATTATTTCACATCCCAACAATGATGAGGATTGTACAACCCTACTTATAAGGGCATCTGCTCAGGATGACTCCCCCATTGATTTACCATTATTTCCCCTCCTCCGCTTGCAATTGGCTATCTCCTTCATTCTTCAATCCATGCCACCACATAAGCCTTGCAATCCCACTCCTGGAACGTCTAATCTCTTAATGAATATGCATGATGGTGACACTCCCTAGCCTCGCTTGTAGTCTGTTGTCTCCTTCATTCTTCAATCCATGCCACTGCATAAACCTTCACTCCCTCGCCAGTGGATATCAAGGTTATTTTTATCTTCAAGAGATGATGAGTCATTGTCCCAACCATGAATAAGAATCATCCCAGTACACTGATCTTTCATCCCACCATCCTGAGCTTTTCATTCATTACACCGAGCTTCAATCCCAATACATTGAGCTTTACCCTTGATTTCTAAGTTTGAGCTTCTTCTTGACTTGTGCGTCATCCAGACACTCATCCACATAATCTTAATTGAATCTTTGCAGTCAACACTACATCGACATGCATATGTCCATACCACCTGTTGTATTGTCTATTTAGACCCATCACTTACTCCTGCCCATTGGGATGCATCCTTCCTGTATGCGACAATTTATCCATAATCCTAAGTCCTAATTTTGGAAAAAGATGTCAATTGGCCTTGTGCATTTTGTTCACATGATTTGGTATGTTTCTTTGATTTGCATCATCTTGTCCTACAACTACTCCTATCCATGGCTTCCAGAGTCATTCTATATCTTGGTATGTTTTGGGTGGGTGTACACTGGGGCATGTCTTGCACGAACCTACAACCCTGTATCTACATCTATATGGTGTTTACACAGTTGTGTGCAAGGGAAACCTATTGTTTGAGAGTCAGTCCACGCCGTGGATTTTCACAACATCTCAATTCCTATAATCATTGGTTTAGATCATCCTTGACAAAATCAAAACTATGTTTGCTTTCCACATATGCACAACAACAAATCCCTCCATCTCTATCCATTCACCCATTGCATCCATGCATTTTGGAAACCTCAATTTATTCACTTCTTCCTTCCTTCTATTTGGACCTATATCATTGTATTTTGGTTGACACATTCTAGAAATAATTTCATTTGCATTTATCATTATCAGTAGGGGCACCTCTTTTTTGTTTCATTGTCACGTGTATTTCCATTATTCATTTTCATACTTATCATTTTCATATAGTTACATTATCATATCATTACATTTTTAGGTGCATTACATTTTAGGATCATAATAAATATTGATGTAAGGTTAATTAAATCCTATTCAAACATTAGTATCTCATGTAGTTCCGCAATAATTAATTGCATCATTCAATATAAAACATTTCAAAGTAGTCCCATTTAGACACATTGCAAGAAATAGGGTCCCATTCACACATTATTTTTTTACGTGAATGGTCATGTAAGTCATTAATAGGCCACACTGTTTTGGTTTGTTATCTTTTTAGTTGCTAAATAAGGGTTTTTATTACATCACATGAAATATTAGTACATTTTTGCATTCATTTAGTTACATACCATTTAGTTATCACATCATTTTAGGTGCATTGCATTAATTTACATTTATCACATCATTACATGTCACATACATACATATCACATGCACTTGCATTACATCATAACATAAGCATGAAAATTTAAAAAACTACATATTATACAAGCATACATTATACATGCATCTTGCATCAACAAACATGTTAGCAAACATGCATACACACATCTCATAATCATCCATACTGCATTACAAATAAGTTAGATCATATGCATCCACATGTCATAGAATCATTTCATAATAATCATCAACCATCACATAAAATAATAATCAAAGTCCATCAAAGTCCATAATAAATTCCATAAGCATACATATGTGCTACCAAAATCTCATCTCATATATCAAAAAGAAAGAAAGTATCATATCAAAGTACAATGATATAATCCCCAAAGGGTCAAAACTCATGTGTCACATACATCTAGAGCACTATCCTATGCTCTCTCCATCACCTCCTCATGCTACCAAACCTGAGGGTCCACCTAGAGGTCATGGTGCTCTCATCCCTACTAACTCGCCTATCTGATGGGATTGAGTCCTGTGGGATCGGGTGATCTCTGTGTAGGATGGCGCTCGCTGGTCTCTTAGTACAGACTTAGAGTAAAAATCTCTATAATATTGGGCCTCATGAGATAATCTCTCTGTCCACTACTATCCTACGACCACATCGACGAATACCTATACGAGCCCTACTGGCTCAAGCATCCATCTCACCACATTTGCCTTTGCCCTGTTCAACCGGTTGCGAAATGTCTCTACCTCATCATCCATCCTCTCCAGCTTTGCTCTCATCTACGAGATAGAATCCCCACTTTGTGCCTCCTCTAGGAGTCTCTTAGACTTGTCCCTCTCATGTTGCAGATCTGAGACCTCTATCAGGGTTGTCTGCATGCTCTCCCTTAGGTCATCCGCCTCCCTAGTCAGTCGGGTTACCTCTAACTGTAAGCTATCTGTCCTGGCCCTCTCAAAGTTCCCAAATAATCCTTGAGGCTCCTAGTCCTCCCCCTCACAACATCCCTTCCTCACAACTCCTCCAATCTTCGCTCTCTCTCCCTCACCACCTTGTCATACTATGCCTGAAAAATCTATCCTGCTTGTATCAACACCTATTCATGTATCTACTCACCCTATACCTATATGTCAGGAATATCCATTGGCTTGGGACCTCCCTCTCCTCCCTCCTCTGCAGCTACCCCAATGATATGTACTACTGGTGGTTATACCTCTAATGGTACCTCTACTCAAGGCACCTGATGTCCTCCCCTCCCTCCTCTCCTCCGTCCTCCTGCTCCTCCTTACCTCTCCCGCTGTCCTCCTCCTGCTGTCGCCCTGTCACCCTACTACCTAATCTACTAAGGGTCCTAGCTCATCCTCCTTTAATACACCAGGTATGTTGAGTCTTCTTGGCCTATGGGCCTCCCACCAATAGGTATATGCACCCGTGCAACCCAGATCCTCTTCTGCCTGCAGTTGCTCATCCCATGGAACCATCTCTGTTGTCTCCCAGCTGATGTGGACCTCCAATGGTCCCACTGCCTACCCCCAGACTCTGACCTCCCGTGTGATCCATGAATATAGCCTCTCATGACCAACTATATCTTGTACCTATCTGAGCTTCCTCATCACTCTATGTGGAGTAAAGTGCTCGATCACATATATAGACCTGCCAAATAACCAACACTCTGTCTGTTCCCAGGCCAGCTGCCAATCCCCTCTCCACTGTTTGATATCCATATATGGGCACCAATAGAAAAACATCATCTAATAAAAAATGCGCCTCCAATACCACATAGCCCCCAACCTATGATAGTGTAGGAGACCCCTGTATTTGTCCACATAAGGTAAATGTCATCTCCTATCCTATCTCCCTAGTGGTCGTGTCATCGCGATATGCTCCCATGCCCAAATATGCAGTAATGTAACCCCTATGCTGAGGTTCCGGTAATCCCAGTAGACACATAGATGCATGTCATGGTATAGTTATCCGAGCATCACTACTCCCCATGCATAGGTCAGAACATCCTCTAGCATACAGTACACGCAACAACTCCACCCAACAGAGAATCCATAGCCATTGAGGTCTGACATCAGGCGACCGCTAATCAATTCACATATGAATAATAATAGGCATGCAATGTGTCTAATCTACATTGCCTATCCCAGGTGCATCTGCATCCCATCCATAGGTAGCACGTCATACTCACACACCTGCCGCAAGTAGTAATCTCCACCATTGAGCCTATAGTCGGGAATCACACCTCAGATGGGGATCTTCAAGATCCTCCAAATGTCTAAAAATGTAATGGTGGCCTTCCTTGTCAGTAGATGGAAGGTGCATGTCTCGCTATCCCATCACTCCACTAATGTTGTCATCATGGAAATATGAGCCCTAATCCTAGGCCATCTCCCAACAAACCCCAAACTTACCATGCTCAGGATCTCTCTCTCATTTGCTCTCAACTGGTAGTACAACCTCATGGTCAGAGGCCAGTGCTCTCTTGATGTGAGCGGTCATGCCTCCCCCTATACCCAATCAATTCACTTCATTAGCCTGCTTATCCTACCATATGCTATCTTATCCCATCCTATTTCTATCCCACCCTATCCCAGGGGCATGTATGTGCCCCCTTGAGCCCTTCTTGTTTCCTCCATATCCCTCATTTTACCCTCCCTAGCCTCCCCGATGGAGACATTGATCCCCTTTGGCAGAGACATTGAAACCATGGCGTATACATCATGCCACAGGCGGCCACTTTCTTCACCCTTTCAACGCCTGTGCAGGTGTTAGTCGCCTATGGAGATGTTGAACCCCCCGTGGAGACGATACTACGATCAATGTCTCTGCCCCGCCAAATTTCTAGCCTATTAATTACCTCTAATAAATACCCTAACCTACTAAATCACAAAGTGAGGTTGGGGTACATACTGGTGGGCCATACTCAATCAGTTGCTCATGCCATTTGACCCTCTCAGCGCGATGCTCATGCATGGGAATATGATCTATTTCTCTCCAAGTGCTTTGTGCTCTCCAAATTCTCTTAAGGTGTATGTGACAATGACCCTTCTTTGGGCCCCATGTGGCTTACATAGGGCCCCCATGGCCCCATTCTCTTGCTTTCCTCCTCATTCTGTCTTTTTTATTCTTCCATCATCGTTTTCCTTTCTCATCCACTCTTTTTCTCTCTTTTCCTCTCATTTTTATCTTTTTTTCAAGAATTTTCCTGATTTTTTAAAAAAAAATGGGAAAATTTCTTGAGGGGGCATATACCACCCGCATCTTCACGCTGAGGCGTCTTTTTCTATCTTTTACCCATCACCAATTTTGTTGTTGCATAAAAGGGGCAAAATGTAGACGTCTAAAATTAATTAAATTAAATATTTAATTAATTTATCCTTCCTACATAATTAATTTATTTAATTATGATTTTCTTTTATTTCTTCTCAAAATTAATTAGATTTATTTTAATTAATCATGTCACTATAATTGATTTATTGAATAAATCCATTATTTCCTATTCTTCTAAAATCCTTAAATTAATTAATTCTTCTAAAATCCCCTTTGGTTAATTAATTCAAATTAATTAACTAAATTAAGCGATTCCTACAAATCACTTTTCCTAATTCACATTTAGCCTAATTAATTCTTTTAGGAATCCACTTAGCATTATCTCCTAATTTTTAATACCTCCATTCATTCTCTCTCCTCTTGTCAAATCCTCCTACAAATCCCACTTGTCTTCTAATCTTCTGTTATCCTACCTAATCACTTCCATTAATCATTTGCTAGTGGCTAATCCATATGATTAGCCACCAAGTCAACCAATAGCCATAAATGGCTAAGTCCTCTTATCCCGTCTTCACATACCAATCTTAAATGCACCTAATTGGGTCATTTCAAGGATTTCAAAATCTCACATTCTCCTATGTCTCTCACCTTCCCAAGGAATTTTTAATTCCTTTTCCCATTTCCTTTCCCCATGCAATCCATTATTTGGGAATTTTTAATTCCCTTGTCCTCTCCCAAGGAATTTTTAATTCCTTTTCACTTCCCCAAGGTACTTGAGGATCTCTTCCCCATACACCTTGTGGAGTGTGGAGACAAGAAATGCCTTTATGGAAAATGTCTTGGTCTCCACAACATGTCTTCTCAATCCATGTGCCTCCTCTCCTTCGATCTCTACCCTTGATTCTGTTGGCAATTGACACTCATCGGGTAAGGTGAATTACACTTAGGGTTGTCATTGATGGCAACTCATCTTCAAGTGTTGGTATTTCTCATCCGGATTCATTGTCTTATCATTTTTCATTGATTGGGCCAACCGGTATACACACACTTTGCTTTATTCTTATTAACCAGTTAGTCTTGGTACCGGTAACCTATATTTGGGACCCGGTTAAGTATAGAACCCAGTTAAGGTATTTTGGGACCCCAATAATGTCTTCGAAGGAATTTAAGGTAGTGTGTGGGCCGACATTAGATATGATCATCGAGATAATGCATAACATACTTCATGATTCGGAAGCCGACAAGTTTATTTTTCACTAGGCTGACATAATAAACAAGGTACAAGGGTATTTAAGGGGGATCATTTAGCGGTGGATTTCATGCAAGTGTATATGTGAGTGGTTATGCGATTTGTGATGCAAATCAGTTAGAGATTGATGGTATGCAATTTGGTCAGTGAGTGGAAGCTTTTGTGCACATTTAAATGTGTACAATCCCAACCGATAGCAGAACAGAGTAGAATAGAATATCAGTAAACCGGTTCAGAGGAGGTTGACAGAGCTTTAACTAGAACTTATCCAGCATGGTCAGATGCATTCTATAAGTTCATTTCTGTATGAAATCATTGTGTGATGTTGTGTAAGTCAGTGAGACTTTTGTTTGAGCAACGAGCCTGATTGCATGTGCAATCCCCTCTATGTAATATTTGTATGCCTTGAACAAGTATATATATTCTAGGTATCAACCCCACCATGGTTTTCCCTTTACAAGGTTTTCCACGTACAAATATTGGTGTTATGGTATTGTTGATTTATGTGTTGTTTGGTTTATGCACTTTAATTTTATTTTCTGTTAACTGGTTCATAAACAATAAGTTCATAAATTCATTTACCAGCAGAACACTGATTCACCCCCCCTCTCAGTGTTCTTGGATTCCAATAGATTCATCTTAAATCTTGACCATCCATTCCTCTCCCTTCCAATCTATAAATTGAGGTCTCCTCCCCTTCATTTTTCATCTCATGCTCAAGTAATTTTATGCTACGCTAATAGTCTTGGAATTTCTTTTCAAGCATCATCACTATAGTCAAATAGAATCATATTCACTTATCTTCCATCTTCATACCCTCCATCCATTGGCATTCATCCATTTACCTCCCTCCCTCTATCCAATTTGATGTGCATCAGAGAGCAACCTGAACCAAGGGAAAATCCACAAGAGGGTTAATGGTTATATTAAATCAAATTAAACATAAAACACATAAAAAAGACCATTATACCTTCATGAAGACAATCTCTTGTTTGCCAGATTAGACCTTTAGTGAAGTGAAGAATGCAACCCTTCCTCACTTGATTGGATTGGTCCTATGGAAGGATTATGGGTTGCTCTCCACTACACAACAAGATTGTATAATGCTTGATATAGGGATGGATTGGATGATAATGGCTAAGTGTGGGGTGGTTTTGGCATTATGATGGCATGAGGGATGATTTTGGCATTATGATGGCATGAGGGATGATTTTGGATCTCCAATGGACAACATAAGATTAGATGAAAAGTGGATGATTTGTGAGGAGAGGAGACTCCAATTTATAGATTGGAAGATGTCCAAATGAAGGGCCAAGATTGATTTGGGATGAAGGGTTGAGATTGATTTGAAATGGAGGAAAGGATTGAGAGGACAAGGCGTGGAGACCAAGGGATATGCCATAAAGGCATTTCTTGTGTCCACACCTCTCAAGGCACATGTAAAAGAGCTCCCAAGTACATTGGGAAGAGAATAATAATATTAAATTCCTTGGGGGAAGGGAGGAGAAATTAAAAAGTCCAAAACAAGAAGATGTGTGGGAAGATTAAATGGGAAAAGGAATTAAAAAATTCCATGGGAAGAGGATGCATGGGGAGATTCAAAGAATTTTAATTTCTTTGAAAGGATTGAGGTGATTAGGAATGTGAAAATGATTAAGGAGATTTATTAGGTGGCTTAATGAGTGATTAAAGTGCAAGTGGGAAAGTTAGGAGGATGTGACACGAGGAGAGATAATGAGTGGAGAAATTAAAAATTAGGGAATAATGTTAAGTGGGCTTCTAGAAGAATTAATTAGGCTAAGTGAGGATTAAGAAAAGTGATCTGTAGGAATCACATGAGTAGCCTAGTTAATTGAGATTAATTAACTAAGCAGGGTTTAGAAGAAATAAAATAATTTTAGAAGAAAAAGGGGAATAATCAATTATGATGAATTGACTATAAGGTTGCAATGATAATATTAATTAAATAAGATTTAATTAATTTTAAGAGGAATAAAGACCAACACAATTAAATCAATTAATTATGTGGAGAGGCTTACATTTTGCCCCTCTTTGATATAACATCATAAAGCGATGTTATACCAAAGAAGAATAAAACATAGTGGATGGAAAGGATAAGGACTAGTAGCATGATGCCCCAATCATAAGTGAGATGAGGTCGGATGACGAGGATGTAGTGGTATGATCCCTCAAGAGGAAATGTGGGTTCTAATAGCATGGGTGTTCTCTTGAAATGGATTAGAGGACTATAGGATTGAGGATAAAAGTATGTAAAAAGGATAAGGATGATGAAGGGGGGATGAATGAATATATTGGAGTCTCCAAGATAAATGGATGAAATGAGATGAATGAATGAAATGAAGTAAGTGGATGGGATTTATTGTTGTGTATATGTGGAGAGAAAACCTAGTTTTGATATTGCCAAGGGTAGTCTACATCACTGATTATAGAAATCGGGATGTTATGACAAACCCAAGGCATGGATTGACTCTCAGACAATAGGTATCTCAATGCAAACAGGTTCACAAACATCAATGATGATGTAAATATAAGAATATAGGATCGTACAAGAGGAACCATCAAACATGCCATACCATAAAAATTATGCCCCATTATTCACCAACCAAGACATACCGAGATATAGGATGATCAAGGTAGCCCTGAATAGGTATAGTCCTGGGACACAAGATAAAAATCAAAGCGAAAAGATCAATTGTGAAAATAACATGCACATAGCCAACTAATGTCTCTTGCCAAGAGTAGGACATGGATCTGGATAGACTATCGGACATGGGAAGGATACATCCCGATGGGCAGGTGATGGATTTGGATAAACTGCTAGACATGGGAAGGATGCATCCCGATGGGTAGGGTGTAGATAAATTGATGGAGGCAACAAATAAGTTGGTTGTGTAAGGTGTGCGGATGGGAGGATTTCTACTGAGATTTAATTAGCATAGTATGAGCAGGTGTTTGGATTACGTGTAAGTCAATATAAGCTCAGGTATATGGGAAAAGCTCAGTTTTGATTGGGGAAAGCTTAGTGTAAATTGGATAAAGCTCAGTGCGATGAGGAAAGATCAATGTGATGGGAGGAAATATCAATGTGATGGGGATAACAAATGGATTGGATAATATGGGAGGAGAATAAATGATTGGGTAAGATGTGAGGGGAATTAATGCTTGGATATGATAGGATTGGATTGTAGATATAGGATAAATGGATTGGAATCAATGGCAGGGGAGAATCAAGGCTTGGTAAGAAGATGGATGGAGGAAGTGATTGCTTGGATAGGATAGGGAGGGATTAAGTAGATGGATGGTGATAGGATATGGAGGAGTAAAACAAGAAAGATAGGTGGAATTGGGATCCAAAAACTATGTTGCAAAGGAGGAAAATGCTCCAATAAAGGTAGTGCAATTAAGGATAGAAGGATGGTGGATAAAGATGTATGAGATGGAAGATTAATGTGCATGGGATATGGATGGTAGAGGAATTTAGGCTTTTATTTTCCAAAGCATGCATATACATTATTTTTTCTCTCTAGCATGATCAAGACCAAAGGTAGGAATGGAGGATGCATTTTCATAAGGTGAGATGAAGGATATGGACAAGATAGTCAAGATCAAAGATAGAAAAGGAGAATGGATTTTATGTAGAGTAGGCAGAGGTATGGTGGTATGAAACAATTCCAAAATAGGTAATGAATACTTTGTATGATATCAAGGTAAGAAATGGCAAATTTCCTTAAGCTTACAAACACCCTAAATGGCTCAAATGGACCAAATATGGATCAAGACTTCAACTAAGGAAAATGATGACTTAGAATATGTTCTTAGGTCTAATATAAAATGATTCAACTAGTTTTAGTCTTTTATTCAATACCCAAATGCTCAAACTCCAAATTTGCTCCTTCTAGGCCTAGAATCCCAACTAGTGCAGCAGCCGGAGAAATTTAATGATAAATCCAAAAAATTCCAAAACACTAGAAAAATAAAATACATATTTGGATACCCTTTTGGCTCCTATATAATGTATACAAAGGGTTTAATAGGTTGTTTTGGAAAATATATGCTGTCATTACAACATGCCCTATTTTTTAGCACTAAAAAGGGTGGTTTTACAAAGCAAGTACTAAAAATATGACTCCCTATCACTTATAACCACAAAAAAGCAGAATAATATGGCAAATTAGTAAGGAAAATGAAATCAAATTCTATGTATGAGGCCTCTAAGCCCACAAACCCCAAATTCTTCTCTTAAACCCTTAAAACCAAGGGTTTCTCCTATCTCCCACTTCCACTCACTTCTGGAAACAAATAATTGTTGCTACACCTTTAGATAGAAATTTTACAACTATAAAAATCATAAAATTTACCCCTCCAATGGGTAGATCTCTCCAACCTTCATCCTACCTAGCCCCTTCACTAGGTTTTCCAACTCAACAAATGGTGATCACCCTATCAAAACCTTGTTATCTACAAATATGATAGTTAAATCATAATGTATATGTCAAAAAGAGATCATTCCATGAGAAACAGAAATCAAACATTCATGGAATGACCCTCCATGGTTAGGAACTTGTTCTAAATTGCTGCAATAATGAATGTACAGTCAAAAATCTGATTGAACAACGACCCTAAAGCATTCAAAGATGTGTAATATGCCTAGGATGATAATCAGGAATGATATACCATAAATACCAAGCAAAATAAGTCTCACAAAATCATAAAATAGCAGAAAAATGGCTTGAGAACTGAATTTTATTCAACCTTCTCTTGCAATCCGTACACTTAAGGTCTTGTCTGTTCGTACCAAGCATTAAAAAGCATTAAAATAACTCCCCCAAGGTTGTTCAACCACTTATTGGTTGGTTACAATATTTATTTTGCATAAAAAAGCCACTAATCTAAGTTTCCCACCTAATTCCTTATAGACGTTGAAATTCAAATATTTGAATTTTCAACTTTTGGAAAATGTATTACAAACTGAAAACCAACATTATTAATGATGGATTTGCATCCCATATGGAATATTTAACCATCCTAAACCTTCCTAAATCCTTTATTGGTTGTTTTGACCAAATTTACATTTTTTGACAATAAATGACAATTTTCAGGATAAAATGACAACATTTTACAATTTTGTTTTTCAAAAGCCATTATTGGCCTTGACAACTCATAGTTGATCATGTTGATGTTCATTGATGAATTAAACTCATTCTTAGCCTCAGATGGTTTTATGGTTGCCTTTGTTGGTCTTGGTGCCCCTGCACCATACTCTCCATGAATGAAAAAGTTCTTGTCCCAAAAACTCATCCATGCTTCTCCCTTGGTTTTGCTTGTGTGCAACTGATATGTAGGAACAAGATAGTCCCCCAAAGTGACCTGATTCTTCTTGGAATTACCTGCACTCACACACCAAGTATTAGAAACAAAAACATTATGATTTGGCTGCCCCAAACCAATGGTATCCTTGGTTGATGTTGCTGTTACAACTGCCTTCTTTCCTCTATCTTGAGGCAGCTGCAACTCATCAAACCTGCTCTCTCCTTGTTGTCCAACAATAGGACATTGTACTGCACCCACTTGTACATATGTTTGACCCCACACTTCTCCATGAACTGGACTGTCCTTTGGTGGCAAATCAACCCTCCTTGCATCCTATTCTTTGACAAACAACTCATCACCAAAACACATAACAGTATGATCCTTTCCACCTTGAAATAATGGACACAACTTATACTTAATTTTACCTTTATGAACCAAATAGGTATTTTGATAACCATCATGTATAACTCTTCTAGAATATTGCCAAGGTCTGCCCAAGATGAGATGACCACAACTCATATCCATAACATCACACAAAATGCTATCAACATACTTTCCAATGGAGAAATTTATGATTACCTGATCCCTTACCAACATATTCTGACCTTCACTGACCCATGTAACAAAATATGGATTAGGATGTGCAAGGTTTTGTAAATTCAACTTTTTGACTACCTCATAAGCAACCAAATTGTGAGAAGCCCCTGAATCAACAATCAAATTGCATACCTTACCATGGATTAGACAATTTGTCCTGAAGATCCTCTCTTGCTGTGATGGTTGTACCTTCCCCATGAGCAATAACTCTCCTTCCTCTGGTGGTATCATGATTTCTTCTTCTTGTTCTTCCTTTTTTTCCTTCTTGTGTCAAATTAACCCTCCTTTACCTCTTGTCCTCATTCCATTTAGGACATTTGAATGATGGGTGCCCTGGTTCATTACAATTGTAGCATCTAAATGTGCCTCTTCCTTGACCAAATCCTCTTCCTCCTCTCTGATTGTATCCACCCCTTGAATTTGAAAATTACTCCTTGCCTTTATCCTCATGGCTTGGTCCTTGTCCTCTTCCACCTCTTCCTCTATTTGCATTACCTCCTCTACCTGATCTTTCTTGTCTCCTCTTCACCTTTTCTTCTGCTCTAATAGCCAACTGAAAGCATTCCCCAATGGTCTTTGGTACTTGTAGACCAATCTCATCTTGCAAGTTATACCTTAAGCCATTGACATATCTGGCTACCTTCTCATCTTCTTCCTCATATCCTCCTCTAATACTCAATTTGTGAAATTGTTAAGTATAAGACATTACATCCATGTCTTTTTGCTTCAAGTTTTGTCTCATCCTTCTCACATGTATAATATAATCTAAAGGCAAGAATTGTTCTTTGATCAAATTCTTCATCCTTGCCCAATTTGTGATTCTTATCAAACCCCTAGACATTCTATCATTTTGTAAACTTGTTCATTAAGTCAAAGCAGTACTTCTGAGTTTTGTTTTTGCAAACCTTACCCTCTTATCATCCTCCATCTCTTCATACTCAAAGTAGTTCTCCAAGGCATCAAGCCAACCCAACACTTCCTCACTATCCATGTTTCCTTGATAGATAGGTACATCCACATGTCCTTTCCCTGCATTGTTTTGTACTACCTTAAAAAGTATAACCAACCTCCTCTCCTCAGGGTCCACTTCATCTTCAACCCTCCTATGCTCTGGTCTTTTTGGTTTCTCTTCTCCATCATCTCCATTTTGTTCTTCCCAATTAGGTTCTTCCCTCCTATTGTCTATTATTTCTTTCTCATATTTTTCTATCCTTGCTTGCATACTCTCTTTCTCTCTTCTCCATGCTCTTTCCTCCCATGCCTTTCTCTGTTCTCTTTCTCTTCTTTCCCTCTCCAAGGTTTCTTTCAACTCTTCAATTTCCTTAACCAACTGGTTCTCAGGTGCCATCACTCCTTCCTACTTCCTACCCAAACCTTTCTTGCTCTGATACCACTTTTATGTAGATTAGGTAGAGGTATGGTGGTATGAAACAATTCCCAAATAGGTAATGAATACTTTGTATGATATCAAGGTAAGAAATGGCAAATTTCCTTCAGCCTACAAACACCCTAAATGGCTCAAATGGACCAAATATGGATCAAGAATTCACCTAAGGAAAATGATGACTTAGAATATGTTCTTAGGTCTAATATAAAAGGATTCAACTAGTTTTAGTCTTCTATTCAATACCCAAATGCTCAAACTCCAAATTTGCTCCTTCTAGGCCTAGAATCCCAACTAGTGCAGCAACGGGAGAAATTTAATGATTACTCCAAAAACTTCCAAAACACAAAACAAATAAAATACATATTTGGATACCCTTTTGGCTCCTATATAATTTATCCAAAGGGTTTAATAGGTTGTTTTGGAAAATATATGTTGTCCTTACAGCATGCCCTATTTTTTAGCACTAAAAAGGGTGGTTTTACATAGCAAGTATTGAAAATATGACTCCCTGTCACTTATAACCCTAAAAAAGCAGAATAATATGGTAAATAAGGAAGGAAAATGAAATCAAATTCGATGTATGAGGCCTCTAAGCCCACAAACCCCAAATTCTTCTCTTAAACCCTTAAAACCAAGGGTTTCTCCTATCTCCCACTTCCACTCACTTTTGGAAACAAATAATTGTTGCTACACCTTAGATAGGAATTTTACAACTATCCAAATCATAAAATTCACCCCTTCAATGGGTAGATCTCTCCAACCTTCATCCTACCTAGCCTCTTCACTAGGTTTTCCAACTCAACAAATGGTGATCACCCTATCAAAACCCTGTTATCTGCAAATCTGATAGTTAAATAATAATTTACATGTCAAAAAGAGATCATTCCATGAGAAACATAAATCAAACATTCATGGAATGACCCTCCATGGTTAGGAACTTGTCAGAAATTGTTAAGAAACTAGTCTAAATTGCTGCAATAATGAATGTATAGTCAAAAAGTTGATTGAACAACGACCCTAAAGCATTAAAAGATGTGTAATATGCCCAGGCTGATACTTAGGAATGATATACCATAAATACCAAGCAAAGGAAGTCTCACAAAATCATAAAATAGCAGAAAAATGGCTTGAGAACTGAATTTTATTCAACCTTCTCTTGCAATCCGTACACTTAAGGTCTTGTCTGTTCGTACCAAGCATTAAAAAGCATTAAAATAACTCCCCCAAGGTTGTTCAACCACTTATTGGTTGGTTACAATATTTATTTTGCATAAAAAAGCCACTAATCTAAGTTTCCCACCTAATTCCTTATAGACGTTGAAATTCAAGTATTTGAATTTTCAACTTTTGGAAAATGTATTACAAACTGAAAACCAACATTATTAATGATGGATTTGCATCCCATATGGCATATTTAACCATCCTAAACCTTCCTAAATCCTTTATTGGGTGTTTTGACCAAATTTACATTTTTTTGACAATAAATGACAATTTTCAGGATAAAATGACAACATTTTACAATTTTGTTTTGCAAAAGCCATTATTGGCCTTAACAACTCATAGTTGATCATGTTGACGTTCATTGATGAATTAAACTCCTTCTTAGCCTCAGATGGTTGTATGGTTGCCTTTGTTGGTCTTGGTGCCCCTACACCAGGATTTAGATAGGATTATGGATAGGAGATGGAGGAATATGGTAGATGTGGATGATGTGAATAGTAGGATGGCCTATATGAAGCTTGCCCCCAAGTGTAGAGCGCACGAGGATGAGGCGATTACGCATGACGCTTGTTTGCCAAGTTTTAATCATGGTACTTATCCAAGGCACCACAAGACGTGGTTTTCACCATTGGATGGATTTTTTCTGTTTACTTTTTTTTTTTTTTTTTGAATTTTATGATTTTTTGAATTTTTTTTGGAATAGTTTGGATGAATAAGGATAAGGGTAAGTGGATGTGTGAAAGGGAGATGGAGGGAGGACTCAAGCATCCAGTTCCATAAATAGTATCCCTTAAATATGTGCTTCATTGAACCAAGGTAATTGGAGGTATGCTCATAGATGTTGGTAGAAATAGATGGGGAGATGGAATGGATGGAAGATGGAGGGGGATAAGGATTTATGCAAAAACTTGAATTAAAGGGCTGGGATTATGGAAAATGGATGTTGGATGATGTATAGGGTTATGGAAGACATGTGGATAAATGGATGGGTATGTAGGGAAGATCAATATTGGCACACACCTTGAAGGGTGGTGGAATGGTGGAGGGGATTTTGAATTAGATGGAGGATCAAATGTCAATTTTGAGACATTAGGACCCAAAATAGATGAAGGTGATGATGGACATGAGATAGTGTATTTTAGGGTATAAGAGCCTAAAATGGATTTTGAAGATGGAGGATTGTTAGATGAGGGATTGGAGGACTTATGAGTGGAGGGAGCTTTTGGATTAACAAGTTTGGATGCCAATTTGGATTTTACTTTGAGATTCGTTTCTTCTACGAGTATCTTGGGAATCCACATAGTTTTTGATTTTTTCTTTTGGGGCCTTTGTGGCCTTTGTGGGCCTTTTGGATTTTTCTTTCTTTTGAATCATATTTTTCTTTTCTTGAGCATGTCTTTTTTAGGGGACATGTTGATCCTTGGAATTTTGTGTATTTTTGGCTTTATGCATTTTAGATTTGGCATCCAAATTGCTTCCAATAGCAATAGTACGGGTGCATGAGGATGGATGATTTGGAGGTTTGATGGATGGGATGATGGAGGTAGAGTGTTGGAAGGAATTCATGGATGTGTGCCTTGTTGATCTTTCTTAGGGATCATTTGAGGTGATGGAGTGGTGGATGGAGGATGTAAGGACCCAAGATGGATGGAAGGGATGAATGATATGATTTTGGAACATAAGGATCCAAAATGGGTGTGGAAGATGGGGGATGATGTGATTTTGATTTATATGAAGTGATTTTGGATTTGGGAGGGATGGAAGATACACCAACATATTGACCATGAGCTTTGTATCCAAGGCCATATGAACTTGTATTTTCTTTGACTTGAAGGGGTTCCAATATGCCTTGTTCATGGAGGCCTAACCATTTGCCTTGATAATTCAGTTTTTGAAAAATTCTTTTTCCAATGGGATACTTATTATTTTGGAAACAAGATGTGAGTTCTTTTTGAGGGGGATGAGATGTAGAAGGGATTGTAAGCTCTTGGAGGAAACCAGAGTGGATGAAGGTAGTGTAAAGTGGAAAATTGAACCTTAGTGGTTCCCCACCAAGGAGAGAGAAAGGAAGCCACTAGGATGATTTTCACTTGGGAGATACTTTAGATTCAAAAGAGGGGTTGAATCCACTAGATCCAAATCCAAGGGGAATAAGGATGTGAATACCAAGTGGATTGTAAGGGTTAAAATGCAATTTTCCCTCTTTTGTAAATAGATATGTTGACTATGTAGAAAAGGGAAACAAAATGGATGAAATGAGGAGCTATCAGTTCAGGATTGTGTTGTAACTTTGGATCTGAGATGTTTAGACTGATACGGATCTGCCCTACAAATATGGAGAAAATCCATCAGGACCAGGTTAAAGTGTACTTGGTCCTCCAAAAAATCCACGTGTTGAAAAGGGTTTTTCTTTCTCTTGTAGATATGCAATTTGATGATGATGGTTTCTTTGCTTCTTGAATGTAAACACAAATGTTGTATGAAATGACATGTAACATGACAAAACCCTAACACACATGCTTGCAAATGAATGTTGTAATGTTTCTCCAATGGATGAATGAAGAAGACACATGAAGAAGAGAACTTGATGGATGCTTGAAGACTTGAATGCTTGATGATGATAATGGAGACCTTTCACTTGAATTTCTCTTATTCTCCTTATTCTTATATATTATTTTCTGTGCAAGTGAGAGGATTAAATCCCTTTTTATACTTTCCTTGGAGGATTAATTTTCATCTTACCAAAGGCCGACATCGGGGAGATTAAATCCCGAAAAGAAAACTGGGTTCAATGGTCGGATGTACCTATCTTAGGGCCACCTAAAGAGGTGGGGACAAGGGTTCCATGCCTCTGTCCAAGGGGGATAGGGGCACTACACCCCTTTCCTAGGGGGGATAGGGGCACCACGCCCCTATCTTGCCCTATTTTGGGGCAAAGACAGGGTCTTGAGGTGAAATCAGGGCTAAAATAGGAGGAGACTCAGAATGAAGGTGCAGAGAGGGGCCTCAATTGAATAGGGAGATGCAGTCGTAAAGGTGAGGGCCTAAAATGTGGTCAAAATTGCAAGGGTCGCATTTTTATGATGCTAAATTTAGTCCCCACTTTAGCAGAAGTATGACTTACGCCAATACTATCGGTAAAGTAGAAGAAAGAGAGGGATGAAGATGAAAAAATGTAGAGCAATACCACAAGGAGTATAAGACATCACTAATCTTGAGAGATAGAAGCCCCCAATATTAGGATCTTAACTCACTCAAGCATATGCAAGAGCACACAAAACAAAAAGAACAAGATAACCAAAACAAGACAAAGCACAAAAGACACATGATAAAAACAAAACACAATACCACAAATCAACTAGCCGAAGAGACCTCGATACTCATATGTCTCAAACAACTAATTAAAACACAAAGACAAATGCCATCGCATAAACACCAATAATCACATGAAAGAGAAAAGCTGACATCATCCATGAACCATCAATAGTAAAAATTTGAGCTCATGAGAGGAAGTAGAGAGGACATGAATACACACTTTGGTGATCCATGAGAAGAAAGGCGAACAAAAGGAACCATGGATGTCTCACCCCTAGAATTAGGTGATCCATGGAGAAAAAAGGACATGAAAAACTATCCCCTATATTTTGTCTAGGTGATCCATGTAAGGGAGGAGGGTGAGAACACCGTTAGTTCCACTCAACTTCATGCGTGTGTGTGTAAGTGAGGTTCGAAGCACCTCATAAGAGTCTATGCCCGAGTATACTACAACTTGTATAAGATGTATAGTACAAATGTCAAGAAAGTGGCGACATCTTCCTCTAAGAGTCTGCCCTCTGGTTTCGAGAATGACCCACTCTATAAAAGAAAAGTGGCAACATCTCTCTCTAAGAGGTTGCCATTTGGTTTCGAGAATGGCCTACTGTATAAAAGAAAATGATGACATCTCACTCTAAGAGGTTGCGCTTTGGTTCCAAGAATGACCCACTATATAAAACAAAAGTGGCAACATCTCGCTCTAAGAGGCTTCCCTCTAGTTTTGAGAATGACGCATTGTATAAGAGAAAAGTGGTGACATCTCGCTCTAAGAGGCTGCTCTCTGGTTCCAAGAATGACCCACTGTATAAGAGAAAAGTGGCGACATCTCGCTCTAAGAGGCTGTCCTCTAGTTTCGAGAATGACCCACTGCACGAGAAAAACATAGTACAAAGGGAGTAGTATGGGTGCCCCCCCTTAAGATGTCAACATAGTTTAATGTTGATATCTTAAGGAAAGTAGAACAAGGATACCTTCCTTTGTCACCAAGAAGATATCCATCTTGCAACAATGTCATAAATCCAAGCAAGAGAGGGAATACTCTTCAGGAAAGGGTAAAATAGTTGAAAAAGAGGTATCTTTCTATAAGTGTAAAGGAGATCCTTGGAGGAGTAGAGATCTTTGTGTCATGCCTGTGAAATGTATACCTGCAGCTGCAACACAAAACACTCAATAGATCATTACAAGCATGGTTAGCAAATTTAAAATAAATAAAGATAAAACCATGTCTAATTGATCTATCGCCTCCTAATAAATGCGAGCGTAGATTTGCTCTCAGATCGGGATAAGCAAATTCCAGTGACTTGAATACACCTAGATGGAGGATTTAAGATGATAATGATGCATTTAAGCTAGAAAAGAGAAGATTAAGCTACATGATTCTAGAAAATAAGCTAGATCTAAGAATGCCATTGCCTATAATAACAATGCTCGAATGATATGCTAAGAGATATATGCCTATAGTAACAATGCTCAAAATTCAAATGAGATGGGATGATTATTGCTCCAAAATGGGGTCTATTTATAGGATTTCCAAGGCCAGGGGCGAGGTGGCAGGAATCAATGGTCAAGATTAAGTTTGAAGATATCAATGGTGAAATTGGAGGAGGTTGGAAAAGAGGTTGGATGAAAGGGAACATTTGCCATCTCTATGGTGACAAGTGTCAAGAAGATTTATTCATGAGAGAGAAAGTGTCTAAGGAAAGGGGACATGTGGCCCAAGAATGCCATGTGTCTCAAGGGAAGAGTAGGTTTAATTAAACCCAGGGTTAGATGGAATGGGTTAGGTTAGGTGGTTAGAAGTTAGGAGGCATGTGGGTAATTTGAATTTAAAATTCAAATAAGACTAATTAATTATCAACAACTCATAAATTGATTTGTTTTAATTAATTAGAAGATTCAAAGAATTAATTGAAGATGGGGGGAGAATTAATTAATTTGAATTAATTAATCAAAGGGGATTATGAAAATGAACCTATTAAATAAATCCTTAGATTTATTAATAAGTAGATGAAAGGGGGAATTTAATCAAATTGCTTAGTGAAATTAATTAAATTGGGAAAGGGGATTAATTAAATAATTGCTTATTTAATTAATTATTTTCAGACCATTTTTAGGTGTATACATTTTGCCCCTCTTTGAAGTGAGGTGTGATGACACGTTGATTCAAAGAATAATCTCATTTTGATGATGATATTGGTTCGATAGGATGCCCTAGCTATTGATTGATAAATTGCGATACGATGATGCCCCCTCGGGAGATCAATTGAGATAATTGATCTTTGGAGTTTTGCAAACTTTTGCGAAATTGATTTCCCGATAGATCATTGATTTAATTTCTGCAACTGTGGTTGATAGAAGTGCAAGTTTTATAATCACAGTGATGTGGTTCTTGATTATTGATAAATCTTGATTGGTTAGATTGATAAGATCGAGATTCAGTCTGGTTTCAGGAATGATACCTCCTGTATAAGACAAATATGATCAAAGCGTTTGGTTTCAGGAATGATATATCTTGTATAAGACATGATTAGAACGTCTGGTTTTAGGAAAGATACATCTTGTATAAGACATGATAAAATTGATTTAGATGCAAACGATTGATAGAATTGATAAAGTTGATTGGATAAAGAACTAACAGTTTGTTGATATCAAGTTGTAGAAAAATCTGGATATGCTGATGTTGTTTTGTTGAGAGGGATAGCATAAGATTTTCGCTGGGTTGATAATATCCAGAGAGATATGAGTTATTAGGCCGATTACGTATACACTTGTGATGATACCTTGATGATTCCTGCGATAGATTTAACCTTGGATAAAAGGAGCATGCGGGATCCCATGCAAGAATGAAATGCAAGCTAAATGCAAGGCTATGATCAGACCGGTCACTAGATTATTGCATTTTGTCATCATTGAGCTTTTGAAATGTGCGAAGTGAGTGCAAACATCGATGGTATAATTAAACCATGATGACCTGAGCACTATTTTCCTGGATTTTGGTATAGCAAGTTAGCACAAGCATCAAAGTATAATTGAACCAAGATGACTTGAGTGTTGCTTGCGTAAAACAGGCAGTATTAATCATTTTAATACGCAAATCGAAAATGTCTTCAATGATACTTTGATGATCATGTCCTGAGACAAATTCGCACATATTAATGATTAATTTTCAGATAGTAGACAAGAAAAATATCATGTTCCTTTCTTGTTCCTCTAGTCGAAGACATCCTGGAGTCACTCAGAAATCATGATAGAGTAAGTCAATATAGAAAAGTTGAACAATCATGCTAAAATCATTATCCAAAAGATATCATCCATTGAAAAGGTGTGTGAATGTGCGTAGACTGACTTTGTGATAGTTTGATGGTTGATAATTTGATCTCGTGTTAAATGTTGGATATGTCTCAGTTTTTGCTTGATATGGGTTGTTTAACTATTGTTCTCCCTATTTGATTAAGCTCAAAATGATCAAGAGTTTTGCCCCCAGCTAAGTGCAGGATTTTGCCCCAATCCTAGAAACAAATTCGTTATGATATACCCAATGATCCAAACCATGGTGAGAGAAAGGCTTCATGATGGATAATGAATGCAAGCGACAAGATGCATGAACTAATAGATGGAAGAGCTAACGAACAGATAGCGCTTGTTTGCCAGGTTTTCACCATCTGTTTTTATTGCACTTTTTCTCATATTTGATTTTTTTGTTTTTTCACTTTTTTTGATTTTTTTTTGATTTTTTTTGCTTTTTCACTTTTATTTTTATTTTTTTGCTTTTTCACTTTTTATTTTTATTTTTTTGATTTTTTTGCATTTTCAAACATAAAATTTCTTCAGATGCATGCTATTGATGGGTTCTTCAAGCTGATCTTTGTCCTGTGTTGATAGCTGATATGCTTCTGATCCAAATACTACTGTGACCACAAACGGACCTAACCAGTTTGGTTCAAATTTTCCTTTCTTTTCTCGATCTGCTTGGTTGCATGGATTTTCTTTTAGTACTAGTTCCCCTACTTGAAAGATTCGTGGTTTGACCCTGTGATTATAACTCTAACACATTCTTTGCTGATATACCTTTAAATGATCAAAGGCATTTTGTCTTCGTTCATGGATCAATTATAACTCTTGTAATCTAGGTACTCGTTGTTCTTCATCTGGGATAAGACCTTTTAATGATACTCGTAGAGAAGGTATCTCTACTTCTATTGGCAGTATTGCTTCTGATCCATAAACAAGAGAGAAAGGTGTGGCACCTATTGGTGTGCGGATACTAGTACAGTAGGCCCATAGAGTAGGGTTCAATTGAATATGCCGATCTTTTCCAGCATCATTCACTGTCTTTTTGAGGATTTTCAAAATAGTTTTGTTTGATGCTTCTACTTGCCCATTTCCCCGTGGATAGTAGGGTGTGGAGAATTTGTGTTGGATCTTGAATTTCTCACATAGTTCTTGTACATCTTGATTCTTGAATGGTTGCCCATTATCAGTGATAATGGTCATTGGTATTTCATAGCGATAGATGATGTAATTCAAGATAAATGCAACAATTTGTTTTCCTGTGATGTTTGTGAGAGGTACTGCCTCAATCCATTTTGTGAAATATTTTGTAGCTACAAGGATGAATTTGTGACCATTAGATGAAGAAGGATTTAACTTTCCTACTAGATCAAGACCCCATTGACAAAAAGGCCAAGATGTTGCTAAAGCATGAAGTTCTTGTGCTGGTGCATGAATCAAATTCCCATGGATTTGACATTGTTTGCATGTTCTAGCTATCTGAAAAGAATCTCGTTCCATAGTCGGCCAATAATAGCCCAAGCGTATGAGTTTTTTCGAAATGTTAAGACCAATTGAATGAGTGCCACAAATGTCGTTATGGAATTCATGTAAGGCCTTCTTGGATTCTTCTTGTTCAAGACATCTTAAAAGAGTACCGTCTAGACCTCGTTTAAACAGGGTATCGACGACGAGAATAAAATGGGAGGATTGGTGATTAAAGTTTCTCTTTTGGTTCATCGATAAGTCAGGAGGTAAAATGTTATCTTTCAGGTATGTGTAAGTTTGGCCATAGTGGGAGGAATCATGCCCCACAAGTTGACAAAAAGTTTGGGAATTGGGACAATTATGAGTAGGGTAAAATAACTCTTCCACCAGGTTTTCATAATGCCGTTGATTTTCCTATGTCTAAAGGAGAGAAGCAAGTGTAGCCATGGCATCTGCTACTTTGTTGTCATTTCTTAGAATCTGCTAAAAAGTTATTTCTATAAAGTATTTATTGATATCATCAACCATCTTTTTATAAGGCATTAATTTTTCATCCTTTGTTTGATAGTCATCATTGATTTGATTAATGATGAGCTGAGAGTCTCCAAAGACTTGAAGTTGTCTAATGTTCCATTCTATTGCCATTTTGATACCTGTTACCAAAGATTGATACTCTGCTGTGTTGTTGGTGCATGGAAAGCTTAATCTGTATTCTTTTGGGATTGTATGACCTTGTGGTGTGATGAATAGAATGCCTACTCTTGATCCGTGTTGTGTTCCATTATTGATGCTTTCTCCTGGACTAATATTCGAGTGATGTATTGTAAGATATGGATCGAACCCTGGAATGTCTGTATATGACCAGGTAAAATTGATTTGCCATTCTTTGAAGGGTTCCAAATATTACTGCCTTGCTAGTTCTGATAGAGAAGTTGTTGGATATAGATCAGTTGTGCCAATGATAACTGCCTCTACTGGTTCTATTATGATAGATAACTTCTTTTGATAGCATTCAGGTAAGGTGTCAAATCTCCCATCTTTCGGCGTCTCGAGGAGGTTTTCATCATTAGATGCGTCCTTTATTTTTACTTTTTCTCGGTCTAATGTTGCCAATAAATGGTTTTCAACATTATACTTGATATTATTTTCTTTATTTTCACTTTTGCGACTAGGAGATTTGTCACCCACTTGATTGGAAGATATGTTAGTGGAATCCTTGGTGAATGTTGTTGCGAGTTTGATTTCATTAAGATATAAAGATATGGCATGATTATTAGGAAAGGTATCAATGGAAGTATGTCCTTCATTTTCCCAGTCCATAGGTTTAGGAGGGATTAAGGATAAAGGGTCCTCATGTTGAATTATGTCAAAGATATTAGGGGTCATGATAGAGATGTCAGAGCTTTCAATATGTATGTCCATGTCTAGAATGATACTCTCATCAGAATGACCTCTCACAAGTAGCTCCTGATCATCCTCAGTTAAGTCCATGTCAGCCGAATGTGATTCTAATTCAAGTAGGCTAGTTCCTAACATTTTCCCTGCATACGTGTGAACTACATCGACTTCTACATCTGCTTCTTTCCTTTTAATTTCAAGTTGCTCTTGTTTGTTTTTCCATGATAACAAATATTCTCCGGTCCCTCGATCTTTTAGCTACATTTGTTTTTCCATTCTTGATAAAATTGATGCAAATGATTGTTCCTTGGATTGTGTGCTTGAAGATGCCGCCTCTCTGTTATGTGAAACTATGACCTCTTGAGCTGATTTTAGATTACAACAACACTGCAATGGATTTGAGTCTGATGATATTGTGATATCTTTCCCATTGTATGGAAACTTTAAGCACTGATGACATGTTGATTTAATAGCTTGTATGTCATGTATCCAAGGTCTTCCCAAGAGTATGTTGTATGGTAGGTCCAAGTATAGAACTTGGCATGTTGTGTCTTTCTGCAAAGGTCCCACTCTGAGGGGTAATGTTACAATTCCTTTAGAGGAATGCTCTTCTTCATCACATGCTTTGAATGTGATGTTTTTCAGGGGATCAACTGCATCTTCTAAATAACCTAGAGCACAAACAAGACTCAAATAATAAATGTTTAAGCTAGCTCCTCCATCTATTAGGACACGTTTAACGAGTGTTCTATGAATGAGGACTTCAATTTGCAAGGAAGAGCTATGGGGATGTTGCAAGGAATCAATGCTTGGATATGAAGGAGATGAGATTTGAATAGTATCCTCTGAAATAGGATTGATGGCAATCATGGATATCTCTTGGGGAACTTCATCTTTGGATGTATTCTTTGGTGATGGTGCTATGGAAGGTTCTTGCAAGCTTTCAGGAGGTGTAGGAATAGATGCCTTTGGAGAGTCAAATTGCTTATGGAGGGATGAGCCATTGCTAGACATAGGTGCATGATTTTGATCTTTCTCAGCCAAATCCTTTAGGGACATCTTTAAGAGTTGCATAGAAGAACCACCTTTCTTTGGAGATGTATTTTAATCCTTGTGAGATTTTGACATAGTTGGATTTTGATTTTGGACTTGTTTGATTTCTCTGATATGTTGGCTTGTTATGTCTTCTTCTTGTATTTTGCTTTGGTATTCCATGTTCCTATGATCTTCAGCTATTTCAAATGTTTCTATTTCAGGGGCTCGATTGTCTAAAAGTTGTTTTGATAAGTGATCAACTGTCAATATAAATGTGATAGCGCGATATGACACAAAATGATGTTTCAAGTGTTTAAAAGTTTGCAATTGTTTTGATCTTTGGTTTAGGAGTGCAATGATGATGATTGATAAAAACCAAGTCTAGTAGGAATGATATATCCTACGATGTGGGACAAGATTATCCTAACCAAATGTTTCAGTTTCGTGATAAAGGATGATAGATCCTGATGAGAAACTATGTTTGAGTGATCAGTTTACCAAAGAGGGTGATAATGCACTTTGAGATGTTTAGATCTTGAACTTGTTGAGGGTGAGCACTTGAAAATCTTAAGGTGTTTATCTTTTAGAGTCTGATTTTGACGGATGATAACTTGACCAAGCAAACAAAGGAGACAATCCAAGCACAGAATGACAAAGAACAGGCGTTTATGATTACTGTAATTTGATCAAGCAAAAATGATAGATCTGAAAAAGGCATGTAGGACATAGCTCTGGATTGGCAGAAATAGATACTTGTACGATAGACTATACAACCCCAAATGACAAAAGATACAAGCCCATACGACAAACTAGGCATTTCACATGCAAAATCACAAACTCGTACGACACTACTTTCTAAACCATACGATAAAATAGATTCCTCGTACACCAAAGAATACTAGGCAATACAACAAATCACCAGTTTGTATGACAAGATAAATGCCTCGTATGACAGAGAACATGACATAGAGAAAATGTGTTTGTTTGGTCAAATTTTGATCACTGAAGTTTGATGTTTTTCTTGTTTTCCAGTTTTAGATGTCTGATTTTTCAATTTAGGGATGAATACACAACAAACACGCGATATGATAAGTGACCACAAGCATGCTAAACCCTAAGGAAGTTGGTTGAGGAGAGAAAACCTTTGCTTGCAAACTTAGGTACACACCCAACAACTAATCAAAATACGACCATTGAGTCTCACACAATGGAAAGTATCTTGGGAGAGTTACTATCTCTATTGTATAAAGATTATCACCCTTTTGGAGGTGAATCAGGTAGCTTCTAATTTAACCAGCACTAGTAAGGGATCCGTTCGACACGTCAGGGTATAATACTCAATTAAGAGGTCTCCCATCCTTCAAAACCAAAGTTTTCTATACCCGAAGGTACGAAGGAGAGCTATTCCCAAGCACTATCGTTGACTTGATTTTCATCAAATCACATTTATTTTATAGTGGGTTGGATTAATTGGTGTTAGTCGTTCCCACTTAAGTCATTCCCCTCTCACCGGCCTTAATGACTAAGAGTTATTAGCTCCTCAGGAGGGCAGGCCCACTAAAGATATGCACTAATGAAAGTAAAAGATGAGTCTAGCTTTCTGATCACCTAAGAAAGGTGAGAGCATACTCGCCTATCATAAAAAACACAAAATACATGATTGTTCATTCCTTTAGCAAAAGATAAGTGTGCTTAGAAAGATTTAAGAAATACACAAAGTTTTGTTGAATTTTTTTTTAGGCAACCTGCAAAATAGATCCATTAGTAATCATGATGTGTTTGGTTGAAATAAGTCTTTGGCTAGCATATCTTCGACAATCGTCCTACAAAACTAGTTAGGCTGCCAAAAAGCTCATAAACAAACTAGGGTTAGCATTAATAATGATCGGTTTGAAGCCTAAAAACCCTAAATGCAGTCTATTTAAGAAAACAAAAGCAGAAAGTTGTACGACACACTTTACCAGCTCGTACGACAAAACTTTAAATCTCATGCGGAAGAAGAAATAAGCTCGTACGATAGAGAAATGAGCCTAGTGGAATAAAGAAAGATTATCATGCCAACTCACAAAGAAGTTCATACGAGCTAGAAAAGGAGCTCGTACGAGTTTCTGAACCAGACCCGGGCATAGATGAATGTTGATGAAGCTTAAGAGGCCAAGAATGATAATTCTGGGCCCACGATGGGTGCCAAAATGTTGTGCCTGTGAAGTGTATACCTGCAACTGCAACACAAAACACTCAATAGATCATTACAAGCATGGTTATTAAATTTAAAACAAATAAAGATAAAACCATGTCTAATCAATCTATCGTCTCCTAATAAATGCGAGTGCAAATTTGTTCTCATATCTGGATAAAGAAATTCTAGTGACTTGACTACACCTAGATGGAGGATTTAAGATGATAATGATGCATTTAAGCTATAAAAGAGAAGATTAAGCTACATGATTCTAGAAAATAAGCTAGATCTAAGAATTCCATTGCCTATAATAACAATGCTCGAATGATATGCTAAGAGATATATGCCTCTAATAACAATGCTCAAAATGAAAATGAGATGGGATGATTATTGTGCCAAAATGGGGTCTATTTATAGGATTTCCAAGGCCAGGGGTGAGGTGGCAGGAATAAACAGTCAAGATTAAGTTTGAAGATATCAATGGTGAAATTGGAGGAGGTTGGAAAAGAGGTTCGATGAAAGGGAACATTTGCCATCTCTATGGCGACAAGTCTCAAGAAGATTTGCTCATGAGAGAGAAAGTGTCTAAGGAGAGGGGACATGTGGCCCAAGAATGCCATGTGTCTCAAGGGAAGAGTAGGTTTGATTAAACCCAGGGTTAGATGGAATGGGTTAGGTTAGGTGGTTAGAAGTTAGGAGGCATGTGGGTAATTTGAATTTAAAATTCAAATAAGACTAATTAATTCTCAATAACTCATAAATTGATTTGTTTTAATTAATTAGAAGATTCGAAGAATTAATTGAAGATGGGGGGAGAATTAATTAATTTGAATTAATTAATCAAAGGGGATTATGAAAATGAACCTATTAAATAAATCCTTAGATTTATTAATAAGTAGATGAAAGAGGGAATTTAATCAAATTGCTTAGTGAATTTAATTAAATTGGGAAAGGGGATTAATTAAATAATTGCTTATTTAATTAATTATCTTCAGACCATTTTTAGGTGTATACACTTTTCTCAAAAGACATCTACCTCCAAGAGGAGTTATCTTAGACAAATATAACATCTTCTAAAACGAAGCGTAAAAGAGAACAAGAATTCAATCCTTCCTCCTAGTGCTAGGTGAAAGGGATTCTTGATGAAGGATGACTCACTTTTATCTCAATGGGGTGGGTGAATTTATTATATATGCACATAACCAAGTGTGAAAGAGGTTGTAGTCAAGGACTTACACCTCTTGTATAAGAGAGAACCCTTGAGAAAACAACAACAATTTCACAAAAGGAATGACATCAAGTAATAAAACTCACACCATCCGTAAAATAGGAAAGTGTGGATCCTTAGAGAAAGAGAGAGAGAGAGATCATTTCCTCCCAAGTGTAGGGACAATGAGAAGAGCTTACACATCCTTCTAGAGAGAGATTAAACATAAGCAAATGAACAATGAACTTATATGAATCTATGCAAGAAAAGACATTAGTATATGTAAAATAAACGTCTCAAGAAGTGGTAATCTTCTAAGAGAAGAGGGAAAGAGAATCACATACTCCCCAAGAGGGATTAGTCAGAAGAACATACCATTGTAAGAAATGATAATCACATGAAAAATGCAGCCCCTAAAGGAAATAATGATGAATGAGATAGGAATAAAGAGAAAGGAGCGAAATCCTTGCCCCCCAAGTGAGAAGAACAAGGAGAAGTGTTACACATCTTCTAATAGTGATTATTTTCAAGTGATATTCCCTCCTAATGGAATGACTCCTCTCAAGGAAGGGACATGTACTTCACAAGAGAACATTCCATGCTACGGGGCATATTATACTTGTTAATAACCAAAACCATAGAAGAGGTAAGTTTTCTAAGAGAATGAAGGAAAGAGAAGAAATGGATTACCCATTAAAGATACTCCTCTTCAAGCAAAGAGGGAAACCAAAGAACAAGAATAACCCTGTGCAAGAAAGGATATCTAATAATGAATAATACATAAAGATAAAGATAAATCCATGGAAAGAATAAGGAAAGTGAACTTCATGTTGCTACCCCAAGGTGTTTAAAATTGAAATAATATCACCACAAATGAGAAAGAGCCCCCAGTTAAGTTGGCTACTTATGTCATATGGTGAAGAGAAACATGAAGAGAAAATAAGTGCTAAGGCACTATGTTTTTGTCAAGAAAGACAACTAGATCTATTATAAGAAAATTTTGTGCATGATCATATTGCTTTTGAACAAATTTCTTAAATGCATGACATTTTCCAAGAGAATGTGAATATGTATCATGAAAAATGCAATATTCCTCACCTTTCCCTTGCTTAAGATTCTTGTTTTGGTTTCTAGGAGGAAAGGAAATGTTCTTATCATATTTAAATCTCCAATAGATTCTTGTAGCTAGTCTTTCATGATGATAAATATGTTTTAATTCATTTTCTTGGAATGGAGGAGAAGAATTATTAGAAGAAGAAGGATTACTATCCATGAATCTAATTTTGCCATTGTCTATGCCTTCTTGAATAGATTTTTGAAAATCTGGACAATCATCAACATTATGATCATGGGTTTGATGAAATGAACTAAAAGGACGTTTTGAAGAAGAAACATTCGTGCAGGATCTTTTGATTTGTTGCCTTTGGAGATGGTTTTTAAAATTTTGAATCCCAAAGAGTTAATCCATAGGGAGAGGAGTCTCATTTCCTAGGCCTTCTATAGTAGGTTGTGTGGGAGGGTTTATAGGGACACAAATTCGTTGTCCTCTAAAACCTTGTTTTGTTATTATATAAAAGCCACAACTATAAGAATGTTGCAAATAACTAGGTGGGGGAATAGGATCATGCATTTCTTTGAAATTTGATGTGTAAAGGGGAATAAAAGGATTTGCAAATAAAGAAGGAATATCATATGAAAGGATAATCTTCTTTCCTTTATCAGGCTTATCCTTTTTGGGAGGTTGGGGATGAACATCTTTATCATCAAAAGGCTCATCTTTACTTATTTCTATGCGAGGGGAAATATCATGAATAAAATGCATAACATCATCCTCTCTACATATATTTTGATGTTGAAGATAGGTCCTAGGAGAATAAGGAGGGTCCAAAGATGTAAGAATGTTAATATTATAATTTCCCCCCCTTGCTCAAGGGTATGTGTATGAGAAGAAGATGGGTCCATATTGTTTTCCAATGAGGCTCTTTTTTAAAAAGATCATTGGTTGAAGTATTAACTCTCATCTCATTCACGCAAGATACCCTAGGAGAGGTACAAGGATTAGGATCTCTAAGATTGGGATCTACAAAATCCTTAAGGTGATTAACATATGAAATGCATTTTGTTAATAACATCACCATAATGCAAGAAAAATGATACATGAAAACTTTGAGATCAATTTTAAAAGGAAATGACTTTGAAATCCTAACAACACAATATGACCAAGTGCTATAAATGAAAAGAAGCAACATGAAATGAAAGAAGTTATTATCCAACACACGATTGTAATAAATATATGTTAAAAACAATGTAATCATATGTGAAATATAAAATAAATCTAATCCATTAATTGCCATTTAAAGTCTCTTAGTTAAAATCTTAATTTGTTGAAAAAGAACATCTAAAATTAGGACCCTTTTATGAAAATTAATTTAAAAGTCGAGAAGTGTTGAAATTTGAATTGGTTTTTGACCTTAAGAGGTGTAAAAATTGATAAAGTACGCCAATTTCCTAGATTTAAGCAGAAAAATACAGTCAATTCCAACTCCCAAAATTTCGAGAAAAAATCTAGGGACTGGGTGCAAAGTGTACCTAATCCGACCAACTTTTTTCTGAAAATTTTCAGGGTTTATTGAAATTATGATTTTATTGCAGAATCCAAAAAAACAGTTGATTTGGAAATGTCTATATTGGTCAAATTAGAAGTCAAAGGTCGAAATAGGAGATTCTTAAAAATTAGGGTTTTGATTTTAAACCACTTAATTTTCAGAATGAAAAGATAGATTTGAATTGCATTTTTGAAATAGAAATCAGATCTGAAACAAGCAACTAAAATGTTACACTTCACAAGCTTAATTTCCTCAAAATGAAAAATTAGGGTTTGTATGCAATTAACCCCTAAAATTTACAAAAAGATCAAACTTGGAAATGAAATTTTAAAATTTAAATTGCAATTATTCAGATATAACAATAAGGAATCAGAATTAAGATGTAAGATGTCGGGTTCACCAAAATGTAAAGTGGAAAACTGAACCCTAGTGGTTCCCCACCTAGGAGAGAGAAAGGAAACCACTAGGATGATTTTCACTTGGGAGATACTTTACATTCAAAAGAGGGGTTGAATCCACTAGATCCAAATCCAAGGGGAATAAGGATGTGAATACAAGGTGGATTGCAAGGGTTAGAATGCAATTTGCCCTCTTTTGTAAATAGATATGTTGACTCGTTGACTATGTAGAAAAGAGAAACAAAATGGATGAAATAAGGAGCTACCAGTTCAGGATAGCGCTATAACTTTGGATTTGAGATATTTAGACTGATATGGACATGCCTTACAAATTTGGAGAAAAGTCGTCAGGTCCAAGTTGAAAGTGTACTTGGTGCTCCAAAAAATCCGTGCGTGGAAAAGGGTTTTTTCGTCTCTTGTAGATCTGCAATTTGATGATGATGGTTGCTTTGCTTCTTGAATGTAATCACAAATGTTGTATGAAATGGCATGTAACATGAAAAAACCCTAACACACACACATGCTTGCAAGTGAATGTTGTAATGTTGCACTAATGGATGAATGAAGAAGACACACGAAGAAGAGAACTTGATGGATGCTTAAAGACTTGAATGCTTGATGACGATAATGGAGACCTTCCGCTTGAATTTCTCTTATTCTCCTTATTATTGTATATTCTTTTTTGTGCAAATGAGAGGACTAAATCCATTTTTATACTTGTCTTGGAGGATTAATTTTCATCTCACCAAAGGTCGACATCAGGGAGATTAAATCCCAAAAAGCAAACTGGGTTCAATGGTCGGATGGACCTATCTTAGGGCCACCTAAAAAGGGGGAGACAAGGGCACCACACCCCTATCCAAGGGGGATAGGGGTTCCACCCCCTGTCCTAGGGGGACAGGGATGCCATGCCCTTACCTGCCCTATTTTGGGGCCTGAACAAGGTCCTAAGGTGAAATCAGGGCTGAAACAGGAGGATACTCAGAGTGAAGGTGCAGAGAGGGGCCTCAATTGAACATGGAGATGCAGTCACAAAGGTGAGGGCCTAAAATATGGTCAAAATTGCAAGGGTCGTATTTTTATCATGCTATAGGTAGAAGAGCCAAGTTGATAAGTATGGGATTCATGGATATCTTGGATAGGGGTGATGGGATCTTGTGTAAGAGTGGGATCTTGTGGGGGATTAGGATCATGTGAGGGATTAGGAGGAATATTAGGATCATGAGATGGATTGGTATCATGAGATGGAGATGGCATAATACTTTGATCTTGACTTGGGATGGGATCATGTGGTGGAGTGGAAGGGATCATTGGATCTTGAGATGGAAGGGGATCATGCAATGGGATGGAGGGGATACATGAATTTTGAGATGGCAAGGGATCATGAGATGGAGGGATGTCTTGATCTTGAGGTGGAGAGGAATCTATGCTAGCATGCTCTAGAACAATCTCTTGACATGTTTGGGATTGTGGGGAAGGTATGATGTCAGAGGATATGGATTGTTCAACTTGGGTATATGGAGGGATGGTGGTATCATGAAGCTTAGCAGATTGAGTGTTATCTTGATTTGGAGGGGTTGGAGGTGGATGGAGGACTTGGGAGGATTGGGAAAATTTGTTTTGAGGTGGGGATTTTGTCTCCTTTGCTAGTATTTCTTGGATAAAATTACGGATAAAGGACTTGGAGGATGGGGATGATGTGGATTTTGGAGGATGAGGATTATGTGGAGGTTTAGTATTAGATGGAGGATTGGGTTTATGGATTGGGGGATTAGGATTAAGGCCAGGATAACTTTGGTGTAAAGGATTTGGATGGTGAGTGGATATGATGGAGGTGTTATAAAAATATTGGGATTGAGATGTGGATGGGTAGAAAGATGAAGGTATACATATTGGATAAGAGGGGTATGTGGATGGGGGATGCTATGAGGACATGGATGGGGGATAAGATGGATTTCCTTTGTCAAAGGTAGGGGAAGGATAAGGAATGTGAGATGAATTGGGATTGACTTGGTAAGGGGGTTGGGGTGGGGGACATGAATAGGAAGAAGTTGGATAACTTTGAGGCATGTATGAGCTGGATGGGCATGGCTGATAGGGTGATCCTTGAAATTCCATAACCATTTCCTCAAACCAACCCATGATGTTTGAATGTGGATTTTGAATAGCCAAATTTTTCTTTTGACAATGCAATGATAACATCAAGATGATGAGAATGGGAAGACAATTTGGAATTGGATGGATAGACTTGATTGAGAAAAATGATGAGATGATGCTAGATGAAGATGAGGATTAGGACTTAGCAAATTCAGATTGGATTGAGGATTGATTGGATTTGATTTAATTTGCTTGGATTGGATTAGGTTTGGTTTCATTTGATTTGATTTGATTGGTCCTTGGATTAGGACAATATTTATTTGGATTAAGATGAAACCTTAGCCCTTGGATTAGGACTTACATGGGAATTGATGATGTTAACCACAAAGCAAGGTGACAACCAAGCTAGGTAAAATTCAGACCCTTGGATTAAGATGCAATTGATCAAGCCTTCTTCTACTTAGGATAGCCTTACGTTCCTAAGAAAAAGAGGGTAAAAGGATTAGGTTTTTGATCAACCCAAAATGATTAACCAAAGGTACTTAGGGGAGATTCTTTCTCAAGCATAAAAGCTAATTGATTGATTGATTAAATATAAAGGTCTGAATCAAACTTTCATAAAGTGTCGACCTTAGGATGAGGTTGATTGATTGATTGGATAATTTGATTGATTGAGATTTTGGAGATTTGATTAGGTTAATGTGCTAAGTCCATTAAGGCTGGAATGAAAATGATTATGGAAGAATGGATTGATGATAGGTAGAAGAAGGGGAAAGGTTACCCGAGATTGGATTGATGATTGGATAGAGATATTAGTTGGGGATTGATGATCATTTGGATGGATGAAAACTAATTGGGAGGTTTGACTTGAATGGTGGTAGTGAAATAGGGGTTTGACAGTGATAAAATGAAGATTGAATGGTTTGGTCAAATTTAGGAATGTTTTGGATGTTATCTACTCTTGGCAAGAAAAATCAAACAATGACAAGCACATGGGCCAAGAAAATGCTTTATGACAAGCATGAAAGTGAAGGGGGCCTAGATTAGCCCAAATAAAATTTCACTGGTTTTGCACAAGATGGAGACATGCATCAGACATACAACTTAGGCTGGAAGATGGAAACTATTCAATAGGTCTTTCGCACAAGCAATACCTCAAACAAGAAGACATATATAAATTCTGGTAGCACTAGCTCCCCCTTTCCTTTGCACTCGCTTGATGGGTATACCAGATTCTCTTACCCCAAAGATCCGAGGATCCATTATATTGGGAAATCCTGTCTCATCTTGAGTGGGTACATGAGAAGTAACTTTGGGGTATGATCCGTATCCCTTGCACTATGAATATGGGATTTTGGGCTACTAAACAAGGTTCTTAGTGTAATTATGAGGGATTTCCAATCCAATGACGGATTCTTGAAGCAAGCCACTTAAGGCTCTAACTGAGCTTATCGGTGTAGAGGGGGCCTCCACATACATTGAATTCACTCAGCACTTCAGCCACCTGACTAACATATTTATATAGCGGCTCAAAAAAACCTCTTGAGATAATGCTAGGAGAGTCGATATCCCCAACATGTCCTGATTTGAGATATCCTTGTGAGGTGATAAAATCCCCAATCAATAATAGCCCTCAACTACTAAAAGAAAAGACAAGCGTTGTTGATCACCTTTCTCTTACACCCAAGATCCACGAAGGCGAGGGGAGAGGATACTTGGTGCAATGGTGGGTCCACCTGACACACGTGAAAGTGCACAAGAAAAGAAAAAAACATTGTTCTTTTTAACCCCAAAAATATGTTTTCTAAGCTAAGACATGCAAAAGAAATCTACTTGAGTGGAAAACCATGATTTTCTTCGACAAAATGTTCTGCAACAATGATTAGTAGTTTATGATAATTGATCTTGGGAATTTGAAAAAAATAAGCTACAAACATAAGATGATTAGCCCAAAAAATATTGCAAAATCAGTTTCCTTATGATTTTTTCGGTAGTTTCCAAAAAAGTTTTGATAAAAAACAATTTCATATGCTAAAATTATGTGCATTTAAAGTTTAAAAACAAGGTTTGACTTTGAACATTCTAAAATATTTTTTGAAGAAAGATAAAAAAATTATAATGAAAACCCATTTTAGATCTCCAAGTCCTCTTTTCAATGCATTTTGGATTTCAAAAATCTGACACTCGAGCAACAAGTTATGCCCATTTTATGAAAACTACTTTTTTACTAAGTGCAGTCACCAAACGTCTACGCAAATGCCAAACATCTGTGAAAATGTTGATTCATGCCATACGAAGATGTTGATTCATAGTTTTTAATGAATCTTTTAAAAAAAAAGTTAGGCAGGAAGAATTTTTTGATTGAAGATGTTGATTTGGGGTTGCAGAGACGTCAAAACAAAGAAGCAGAGATGTCGAAGTGTAGTCTGAGATGCTGATCCACTAAATCTATGAGAAAATTACTGAAGAACCACAAAAATGATTAGTAGAAAGAAACATGGGTCCCACCAGGCGTGTCAAAGTGAACCAAGTGAAAATCCACAAGAGGGTTAATGGTTAGATTAAATCAAAATGAACATAATACACATAAAAAAGACCATTATACCTTCATGAAGATAATCTCATGTTCCTCGGATTGGACCTTTGGTGAAGTGAAGAATGTGCCCCTTCCTCACTTGATTGGATTGGTCCTATGGAAGGAATGTGGATTGCTCTCCACTACACAACAAGATTGGCTAATGCTTGATAGAGGGATGGATTGGATGATAATGGCTAAGTGTGGGATGATTTTGGTATTATGATGGCATGAGGGATGATTTTGGATCTCAAATGGACAACATAAGATTAGATGAAAAATGGATGATTTGTGAGGAGAAGAGACTCCAATTTATAGATTGGAAGAGTTCCAAATGAAGGGCCAAGATTGATTTGGGATGAAGGGTTGAGATTGATTTTAAATGGAGAGGATTGAGAGGACAAGGTGTGGAGACCAAGGCATATGCCATAAAGGCATTTATTGTGTCCACACCTCTCAAGGCACATGGGGAAGAGCTCCCAAGTACATTGGGAAGAGAAAAGGAATATAAAATTCCTTGGGGGAAGGGAGTAGAAATTAAAAATTCCAAAATCAGAGGATGTGTGGGAAGATTAAATGGGAAAAGAAATTAAAAAATTCTTTGGGAAGAGGATGCATGGGGAGATTCAAAGAATTTGAACTTTTTTGAAAGGATCAAGGTGATTAGGAATTTGAAAATGATTAAGGAGATTGATTAGGTGGCTTAAAGAGTGATTAAAGTGCAAGTGGGAAAGTTAGGAGGATGTGACATGAGGAGAGATAATGAGTGGAGGAATTAAAAATTAGGGAATAATGTTAAGTGGGCTTGTAGAAGAATTAATTAGGCTAAGTGAGCATTAAGAAAAGTGAATTGTAGGAATCACATGAGTAGCCTAGTTAATTGAGATTAATTAAATAATCAAGGTTTAGAAGAAATAAAATAATTTTAGAAGAAAAAGGGGAATGATCAATTTTGATAAATTGATTGTAAGGTTGCAATGTTAAAATTAATTTAATAAGATTTAATTAATTTTAAGAGGAATAAAGACCAACACAATTAAATTAATTAATTATGTGGAGATGCTTAAATTAATTAAATATTAATTTAATTAATTTTAGGTGTCTACACAACCACATATTAACAAGGAGCCAATCTAATCAAGTGGAGCATTTGGGTGCATTCCACTTCACCGAGGGCTCAATTCGAAGGAGAAGGTGACTAGTAACGTATAAAATGGTTTTCTTTGCATTTTGAATGTTTATTTTGATATTTAGCCTTTGAATCTGACCTTGCATGTTTCGCCCTCTTCAAGAGCAACATAATTTCACTTACAGATAGAACCAACACTTGAAGAACTAGAACAATGAATGAGCAATATAAATCTAGGTGGTCATAGGCAGGGCAGGGGTGGGCTTCAAAAAAATTTCTGTCTTAAGGGCCAAGATGGTCGGTAAAGGGTTACTAGTTGGGTGAATACAAAGGGTAAAAGGGTGACAGGTGTCATTGTGTCTTGCTAACACATTATGTGTCAAACAACAAAGGCAAGGATAACATCCCATGTGGGCCCATGTGTAGCAAGTGGATTGGGGAAATTTCGCCATCACAATTAACTCGGGAGATTCATTTCACCGACTTGTATAACAAACCTTCATTATCAATTAATGGATTAGTTTTTGTATTTAAACTAGTTTTGAAAATATTTTGTTGTTTTTCTTTGTTTTTTAATTCGAATGGTGCATTTGTTTTTAGAAAATTTTATGAGAAATATGTTGGGAGATTATTTTTTATTTATCTATTTTATAGATAGAAAAATTGACAATAAATGAAAAATTAATATATTTATTTAAAAAAAAATTATGTAACATATGATGAGAGATATAATTAAGTTTCTATTTTATAGGTAGAAAAATCTATGTAAAACATGATGAGGGATTAATGTAAATTTAGTACCTATTTTATAGGTAGAAACATATATGTAAAACAAGATGAGCATTAAGAGATATTTTTCAATACCTATTTTATAGATAGAAAAATCTATGTAAAATGTGTAGAGATACATCATTTTTTAGGCACTTATTTTTAGTATGTTTTACATACATTATTTAGATAGCTTAAACATATGTAAGCGTATTTAGATAGCTTTTGTAAAAGAAAGGAAATGAATGAATTTTAATGACATCCATGAGCCCATTAGTCTATAGGACCAAGGGTAGCATTATTAACAATTTTGGGGTTCTTTTCATTGTTAGCTCTTATGTTGTGGATCTTGATGAAGAAACCTGCGGTTTTGTGAAGTCTTATTTACTTAAGAGTTTTGGTTTATCATTTTCATTTTTTAAAGAAATTTGTGTTTTTTTATTAGAATGTTTTAAGCGTGGCAAGTGTCTTTGAAAAATATTACTCATCTTCTATGTTCATTGTTTACTATTTCAAATTGTATATCTATATCAAATTTAGTTGTGTTTTTGGTTTGGTTTGACTAGAATATTTTTAATATAACAAATATCTTTGAAAAATATTACTGTTTACTTTTGTCTATTGACTACTATATCAATTTGTATATTTATGGTAAAACCATTGTGTTTTGGGTTCCTTTTGATTAGAATGTTTTAAGTGTGTCAAGTGTTTTGAAAAATACCACTCATTCCTTTTGCTCCTTGCTTAATATATCAAATTGTATAATCATTACCAATTTCCCTTATGTTTTGGTCCATTTTGATTAGAATTATTTGACTGTAACAAATACATGTGAAAACACTACTCATCTCCTTTTGTCCCTTGTTTTTTATATCAAATTGTATCTCCATGTCAATTTCTCTTTTGTTTTGGGTCAATTTTGATGGGAATGTTTTGCATAACAAGTGCCTTTAAAAATACTTCTAATCTACTTTTGTTCCTTATTTTATCAAATTTTATTTCCATACCAATTTTCTTATGTTTTGGGTCCGTTTTGATTAAGAATGTTGTAAGTGTGAATGCACCTTTTAAAAATACTAATCATCTTCTTTTGTTCCTTGCTTGTTATATTAGATTGTATGCCCATTATAATTTCACTTTTATTTTTTAATCCACTTGATTATAATATTTTTAAATGTAACACGTGTCTTTAAAAATTACTACTCATCTCCTTTTGTTCCTTATTTCCCATATCAAATTGTACACCAAAAGAAATCTCTCTTATGTTTGGATTTTCCATTATAATATTTTAATTGTAACAAGTACCTTTGAAAAATATTGTTATATGTATAATATAAGATGTAACTTCCAACATTTTGTATTAATATGACCATCTCTAACACAATGTCATTCTTTAGATCACCTTACCACTTATATTCATTATATGTTTTTGATTAATTCAATGGACCGTGTTTTCCAAGATCTTTCTCTCTCACCTAACTTTTTCTCATCTTGAGTTTGTTGTCCCCACCTTTGTAAAATGATAGAAATCATAGTTATAAATAGTTAATGAAAAGGACTAACAAATATTGATTGTTATAGTTACACTAGTATAATGAGAATAATCACATTGCCACTAAATAAAAAGCGATTAATTTATTTACTCAGATTAAGAATTATTTTTTATTATAAAACATATGTTGTGGCTATTCATATAATTTTTTAATAATTTAGTTATGGTAATGTCTAATTACCAAAATTTATACTAAATTCTTTTTATTTTCCACAAAAACAATCAAATACTATTTGGTTACATGACATATCAATAGGATAAATACATAAATAGTAGATAATATTTAGGGTATATGTCATTAATGAATTATGTCGATATAACATAAAACTTTATATCAATTTACAAAAAGTATAAAGTGAGTTAATAATAAACATTTTAGGTGCTTATAAATCATAACAAAAAGTTATGATAGTAATTAGTATATTATTTTTATTTAAATAGTAATATGAATTCTCATAAGTCACATCTTCATGACATTGATAATAAATGTTTGAAATATTTATTTTTCTTGTGTAAAAGATTTGGTTAATTTTTTCTTACTTTGTCCAACAATCATTACATAAATTTGATTAGTGGGAAACAAGTATCATTTTTTTTCTCATGGGAAATGGTACTCAACCATCTTTCTCACAATTAATTGACACAAGTAGATCATACCATATTGTTGAGAGATAATGTTAAATTCTTTAATCATATTAGGGGGCTATGAAATTGCTTTCTCCTCTCTATTTTGTAGTAAAGTTATGGACAAAAGTGTGAGCCACATCTCGAAGGACCACCAAATAGCCTTTCTCAAGGTGGTCAAAGAGAACCATATAAAGAAGATCCTTAAGACCAAGGCCTAAATTATTACATTTGGTATATAGCGCATTTTAGGGAGGGAGTTTTTGGTTATAATCCATAAACATAAAGTAAATATTGGTGTTTATTTAATGTATGTGGGCATGTTCTTATATTTAGGGAAGAGAAGGAGATGGTTTGCATCCTAGCCCGATCTTTCTTCAAGAATAATATTTTGGGAGTTTTAATGGATACACTAGTTAGTGTCATACCTAATTGCAATTTATTCAAGAAAAATAAATTGTTTCTAATAAAGGATGCCACAATAATGGGTCTGAACACCCTTTATGCACTATGCTGGAGAGGAAATGGAGGAAATGTATAAGAAGAAGGTTGTGTGAAATTTATTTCCTTTTTAAAATGGGTTATTGGAATCGATGTGCAAGGTGAAATGGAATCAAATTTCATATTTGGAGATTGGCTATGAAGATGCAAGGTAGGGTAGGTGAGTGTTGATAATACTACTCATTGCTCTAGAATAACTTGTCATTTAGGTGTACCTTGGGCTTAATTTTGGCTTTAATATGTAAAGTATAAAAGTAGATATAAATATATTATAGGGAGTGTTGGTTTATATAGCCTCTTTTTGAAACTACTTTTTGATCCACCTACTTGTGCAAAATCAATGTGTTTGTCTTTTGAAATCTATATATAGGAGTGGTCTTCTTGGTCACAATTCTATAATAAAAAAATTCTTCATCTGCACATAAGTTGTGATACAAACTTGACTTTTGATCTAATAATATTTGAGATAAATATTATTTATCATCATTTATTATTAAAAATGTGCATGTTTTACTTTGTTAACAATAAGAAATTAAAATAGATTTAAAAAATATTTTTATTGATTGAAAATTATTAGTCACATTAACTAGTTAAATACTCCCATGATCACAAGATTATTCTACCATGCTAGAGAATAATAATTAGTTTATAAGTGATATATTATTATATGAAATTTAGTTCATGACATCACTATATTTTGATCCCCTCATTATTGATTCTCAAAGATATGATCATATCCTATAGATGCCCATAAACGAGTGGACCTACATGACAAGTTTGGTAATCACTGGTAATACAAAAAAATTCCCTACAAGGTATAAGATGTATAATTGCGACATTTGATCAATGTCTCCAACGTAAGTGCAATGATTCAAAAATTTTAACCTTTTTTTAAAAAGGTCTTATCTTGAAGATCTAGCTTATGTCATCAATAGGAGTATTTACTGATACATAGTATCTCACTCTTGTGTAGTTTACTAAAAATTAAGAGTTTCTATTTCATTTGATGGCTAAAATGTCTCACTTATAAAAACAATGATAAATTAGGTGTCATACTATTGTAATATTTTAGATATTGAGAGAGTCACACCCTTCTAGATCACCTAACTAATTTTGGATGAAGTCACTTCATCTTTCTCTACATGTCACATGTGTTTAGCATCAACCATAATGAGTTGTTTGATATAGTTTCAACGTGTGTCCTCTAATCAATTAAGACCCTAAGCTTGTGACTATCAGATTTAAATTGAGCTAGATTTCTTGTTTGGTATTCCCATACATTTACCATGATTGTTTTGTTTAAGGAACCCATGGATAGCTCAAGTTAGTAGAGATAACTAAGTAAATCCACATCTACCTAGGTTAAACTTATTACTCCATAAAAGGTCTCATCCCTTGGAATTGCATCACATAATCCAATATGCTTAGGAAACACCAATGTAAGCACTTTTTTCATCTATTCTTGGATGCTCAACTCAAAGATGGGGCATAGATCTAAAAATGTTTCATCCTTTAATTTTTTCAGCAATATTTATCTTGGCCTAATTTTCAACTCCAAATTAAGGATGAATATCTACATTCAACTACGCAATATCTTTGTCAAATCTAAAATTGGTCAAAAAACATTTAGTGGAAAATATTGAAGCAAAATCTAAATTTTCAATATCTTTATTAAAGGTAAGATCTCAATATTGGAAAGGATCCTTAAACTTATTTGTTGATACTAGGATTTTATAACCTTTCTTAATAATATTGCATGGCATAAAACATTTGACTATATTAGTTGATTGCATGAGATAGAAGAGAACAATATTTAATTCCTAAATAGATATTTATTCACTTTTTGACATTAAACAATTTTCCCTTTATTTATGTGAAAAATAAGTTGCGTTTTAATTTGAATTTGGATTCATTTCATTTAAGAATTTTTCATAATGACTAATTTGGCACTATAAAGGCACATTATTCATTAACCAACATTAACATGAATGCACATTTTGCCAAAATGTATAAGGATCTCTCATATAAATAATAATATAGCACCCAATCAAATGTTACCATCTACATATAATACTTAACTACCTAAATATTTAGACTCATTCATAATTTTTGATTTCTATTCTTCAAGAGCCAATCTCATAATCTAGTATATCTTGTATCATGGGTGAGGATACTTATCTTCTTTATAATTTTCATGTTGTAAACTATCATGCTTGATAAAAGTTGTAAGAATTTGCCAATAATAACCAAGATCTAGAGCCCAATGAATAACACAACACAAGAGATACAAATATTGATATAACAATTTGTATTCTCGTCAAGATGCAAAAAAAAGATCGACTCGATAACCCATACAATAAAGATGAGCCTGCTTATAAAGGCAAGGCCATATGGAAATGAGAGCACACAATCATGACATGTGGCCCAATGAGATATAAGGGTAGGTGAGGGTAAGTAGGAGAAATAATATAATATTTTACTAAAGGTGGATCACCCACCGAAGGTGGAATGTGACAACAAGATACCGCCACAAAAGGTGGAATTTATCCTACAACCAACTTCCCTAGTTACACACTTCCATACGTATCCCATAAGAAAAATACAATTCATGCATTATCTTAAGTCAACTTAAGTATAGTGTAATTATGAGACATAATCTACACCAACACTCCCCCCCTTAAGTGCAACTTAGAGGAATGCAGACTCAAGATAACAATGCAAGATGGGTCCTAACTACTAGGCCATGACAGGTACCTGTGTACAAATCCAAATCAATTTAATGCAATCTCTCACAAATAGAGAAAGGGAGAAAACCTAGACCTGGGGAAAAACAACCCCCTAAAAGAGAGCTGAAAATACAAAAGAACTCTCAAATAAGGACAAAACCTCAAGAGAGGAAAAAGTCCCCCCCATAAGAGAGGAATGAGAAGTCAATTGACCCCCCCTAATGAAATATACCACACCCCCAAGAGAGCTTGCAACTGATGAAACTTACTCTTAGTGAAAAGTTTGGTGAAGATGTTTGCAACTTGCTTTATTATAGGACAATACTGCAAATCAATGACCGGCTCCTGAATCAACTCCTTGATGTAGTGCATGTGGATCTTGATGTGTTTGGTCTACTGATGGTGGACTGGGTTCTTCAAGATCTAAATGGTACTCTGATTGTCACAATGAAGGAGTGTAGGCCATGGAGTGGTGAGCCAAACTCTATGACAATATTTAGAATCCAAATAGACTCAGTAGGTGCATTGATAGCTCCTCGATACTCATCCTCAATCGAAGAGAGAGAAATAGCATGTTGCTTCTTTCTCTACCAACAAATGGGGCCCAAACCAAGATGAAAATTGTAAACTGAAGTGGACTTACGATCATCAAGATCACCATCCCAATCTGAGTCTGTGTAACCAACCAAAGCAAGTCTTGTGCTTGTTGCATAGTGAATTCCATAGTGATGTGTACCCTGTATGTAGTGCAAGATTCATTTGGTAGCTTTCCAATGAAGCTCACATGGTTCCTACATAAAACATGAAACCATGTCAACCACAAAGGAAATATCAAGGCGTGTGTGAGTCAAGTAGATGAGACTCCCAAGAAGATGACAATATAATGTGACATCAACAAGTGGAGTAGAACACTTAGCCTCAAGCTTGACTCCTCAAAGAAAGGGAGTCAACGTAGGCTGACAATCATTCTTGTGGAACTATACTAGAAGATCAAGAGAATACTTGGGATACACAAGATTAATCCCAAAAGGTGATTGTGATATCTTTATCCCGAGAAAGTAGTGCAAAAGGCCCAAGTCAGTCATAGCAAATATTTCTTGCAAAGCAGATTTGACATTGCGAATGATGGATGAGGTGCTCTCCTAATGAAAGTCATCAACATAGAGCACAAGTATCAAGTGAGAGTCATCGTATCACAAAACATAGACAATTGAATCAGAGTGACACTTGGTGAATCTTGCGGAGAGAAGAAACAAATCCATCTTGGCATACCAAGCCCTAGGGTCCTGCTTGAGCCCATAGATAAACTTCTTCAATTGACAAACCAATGAAGAATCTTGAATGAATCCTTGTGAATGCTCCATGTAAATGTCTTCTTTGAGATCCTCATGAAGAAAGACACTCTTCATATCCATATGATGTACAACCCAACCATGAGTTGCAACAAAAGCAAACTTGTCAAGCAAATGGAGTTATTCTTTTCTACGGGTGTAAAGATCTCAATATAATCAACACCAGGAACTTGTGATAAACCTTTCATAACAAGTCAATACTTGTACTTATCCACACTACCATTTGTTGCAAACTTATTCTGATAGATCCACTTCCATCGAACCAACTTTCTCCCCTTAGGGAGAGGGACTAACTCCCAAGTATTGTTCCTCATCAAGGAACTATACTCTTCCTCAATGGCCAAGTCCCACTTGGGCACTCCTGATGATTCTTGAAAGGTATGTGGATTAAAAGCTATAGAAATGTAAGAAATTGGAAGCTCTTGATGCTATGACTGAGTCCTTCAAGTTTCTGAAGGATCCCCAACAAGAGAAATCATTGACTCAAGAGTCTATCAAGCCTAACAAGGTCTTAAAGGAGATGGAGAATGAGATTTCTCAACTACAAGTGGAACCTACAGAGGTGTGACCCTGCAAGTTGGAGTTCAGGGAATATCATCATCCGAGTCACTATCATCACTATCCACAATGGAGGAAGGAGAAGGAGAATGAGAGGCCAAGCTAGGAGAACTTTCCTCAAAGTGAACACTCCTCTTAATAAATACCTCATGTGTCTTTTGATCCATAATTCAATATGCCTTAATGCCCTTAGGGTATCCAACAAGTATGCAAGTCCTACTATGAGGTTCCAATGCCTTCTATTTCTACGAAGGAATGCGAGCCTATGCTAGACACCCAAAGACCCTAAAATGTCTCATGATCAGTTTTCTACCACACCAAGCCTCAAAAGGAGTAATACTCTTCAAATCATTATGGGGAACCTAATTTTGGATGTGTGTGGCACAACTGATAGCTTCTACCCCAAAAGTTAGACCAAGAGTATGAGCATGAATCATGCAACTAGCCATCTCTTTAAGGGTTCTATTCTTCCTTTTTGCAACACCATTCTACTATGGAGTGTAGGCAATTGAGTGTTGATGATCAATACCCTCAAGAGTAAAAAATTACTCAAGTATTTTATTCACATATTCCCTTCCATTATCTGTGCAAAGGATCTTGCCTATCTTCCCTAATTGCTTCTCAACATCAGCCTTGTAGGCTAGAAAATCGTCAAATACTTCACTCTTCAGAACAAGAAAGTAGACCCAAGTGAAGCGAGAGTAGTCATCAATGAAGGTGAGGACCTAGAAGGCCTTTGTAAATGGAGGTACTGGAAATGGGTCTGCTACATTGCTGTGAATTAATTGAAGAACTTCCAAAGCTCTCTAAGATTTCCCCTTATCAAACTTTTCTTCGGGATGCTTGCCCATGGAACAATATCCTAAACATACACCTTCTGAAAAACTAATTTGAGGTAGACCTGTGACCATGTCCTTAGAGATTAGGTATGGAAGATAGTGGTAGTTGAGGTGACCTAACCGCTCATGCTATAGCTTACTTTCTGAATTTGAATGACTAAGAAAGTCCATAGAAGGAGATCGAGGCACAAAGTGGGAGAATGAATAAATCCATGAATTGTGATTGGCTTGTCCCACAACTATGGAGGCATCATTCTCAAGTTCTCTTACCACAACTGAATCAGGTGTAAACTCAACTTTATTCCTATTTCCATAGTGGGTGATTTGGTAGATAGAGAGAAGGTTGGTGGTAAAGTTAGGAACATAGAGAACATTCTCAAAAGTTCCATCATCCATGGAAACCAAACCCTTCCCTTCAACTTCCACTTGTGTATCATTTCCAATGAAAATGTGAGGCACCTTAGATGGCTCCAATGAGGAAAAATTCTCCTTTGTAAAACCCATGTGACGAGAGGCACCCAAGTCAAGTATCCACTACTATGAAGAACCTGTTTTAGCTACAAATGCTTTTCCTTTTCCCTTTGACTGTGAGGAAGTGGAAGGAGATGATTCCTTATTCTTGTAGGCAAATGGAAAATTGATGTTCTTCTTCTTAATGATGTTTGTCAACTCATCAATTTTCTTTGAATGGCAACAATGCTCATCATGACCAAATTTCTTGCAATATGAACAAGTTGGCCTCTCCTTCTTAGGTGTACTACCATCTTAGAAGAGGATGAATATTTGCCTTGTTGTGGAGAGGATTATTATTCTCTATATTGTTGTGGCTTTGGATTAGACTACTTCTAGTTCTTTCCTTTTCCTTGATTCCTTTGATTCCCTTGATTAGCCACCAATGCCTTGGACTTTGAAGACTTGAGGATCCCCATCTTGATCAACTTTTCTTTCTCAAGTATCAACATCTTCAGGAATGCATCAAATGATGGTGGAGTGAATGATACACTTGAACGAAATCGATGGGTGTGGAAGCTAGAAAAGGAGGTTGCATACTCTAATGGAAGCTTATCCAAAAAGTCCAGCACATTGTAAACCAATTGAGCATCCTTCTTCTCAATGACACAATCCTTAAGCTTTGCTCTTCACTCTATTTCTTTCATGACACAATCTTGGATTGTATCAAAATCCTTAGGATCCAACATTGTGAGTTTATTGTCAAGCTTGTAGCCCCTAATCTCATCAACTTGACCATACAACTTTCCATAGATATCCCAAGCCTCTTTAACTGTAGTACATTTCTCAATGTGAAAAATGAGGTCATCTAATACATACTTTCTCAAATTTCCAAGAGCCATAGAATTTTTAGTGAGACATTCCAATTGAGCATTAGGATCTGTTGGTGCTGCCATTGTTCCATTTATGTAATGAATGAGTCCTTTTTCCATTAACTTCATGCTTTAATTTTCCATGATGTATAATTATGTAGAGTTAAAAGTGGAGATTTAGGAGAACCCATAGAAACAAAATGAAATAGCGCAAGATAGAGAGAGGCACAAGCACACAAGACACCCCTCCAAATTCACTCAATCAAGTCCCCCCCCCAAAAAAAAATAAAAAATAAAAAATAAAAAAAATTTATAATTTGGTACTTTATACTTAGTGCGTGTACAATGGGCCACTTGCAAACAAGGTCAAAGTGGGATTTTGATTTAAAGATTATAACTACCTCAAATAGGCTATAGAAGACTCAAACCAATAATGCACAAGATTTAAGCCGAGATCCAAGAAAATTACAAGTACCAAATAGGCCAAAATTTGAAAGTACAATTTCTACTCAAAATGGTGAAAAAATGGTAGCACCACATGAAAGTAGACAAACAATTTATGCACTTAAAAAAAAAACACCTAAAAAGAATGATGTATGAGCCTAAACAGAGCCCACGAAGTTGCAAAATCGAGGATTGGATAGGTACACTTGTGAAAAATTGAAAATTGTGAAAAACATGTCCACAAAAAATAGAAACTAACCACACTAGTGCAGAGAGCATGCAAAATTATCCCAAATAATTAAAAAAAAAACATTGAAAAAGGCCTCAAAATGACCAAGTTATGAGCCTTCAAAGTTGGACTACAAATTCAAAAAGCTCAATGGTGAGGGGTCAATAATTTTTCAAAAAGTGCTTATGCAGTGATGAGATCAACAAAACACAATGTTAAATTTGATAGTTGTACGACTGTCACACCCAAAATATCCTCTATGTGGCAGTATAGAATGCTACATCATCATTACAAACAAATGACATGGTAGTTGATTGGGATGACACATGTTGTATAGATGCTAGCATGGCATGTATAATTTTTCTGACGTGTTGTATGGATAAAGTGACGTGGTTGTTGGTGTGTCCGTACGGATGTTGACGTGGCAAACTGACTAGCCTACTAATTGGTCATACGAACAGACAAAATCGATCGTACGAATGTTGATGTGGTGGATGAATATGCAGTATAGACTATCATTCATGCCAATCTAATTTTGTGATGACTAAGCATTGTATGGAACATTAAAAAAGTGCCACGTGGTTGGACAACTGTTGTGTGTCAAATCAGGCTAACGCTAAGTTACCACCGATGAACGAATAGATTTGCACCACATGTGCCAAGTTAGTGTTGTGTGGGTGTATGTGAGCCCGCCATGTGGTGAGGCTTTCGGTGGTGGGGGCCAAAGGCCAACGGGAGGTGGGTGATGTGGTGTGAAGAAGAAGGAAACCTAGGCAGTGGAGATCATGGACGGTGGCGAGGTTGTGGGGCATCAGAGGAGAACATGAAAGCGGAGCCAGATGAGGAGGCTGGGTGTGGTGATGTCAAAAATTATGGAGGTTACAGAACCTATAGAGGCGTTCATATAGAGCTTGCAAAAAGGTAGGCTACGACAGTATGGGGGTGGGGTTGGACCCCCCCCAAATAACAATTTGATTTTTTTTATATATTAATTATTTTTTAAAAACTTTAACATATACAGATATTAAAAACCTATGAAGTAATAAATATAGAATTTAAAAAATAATTCGCAGTTTAAAGATTTTCTATATTCTTTTTGAAAAATTCGTACTGTACCGCCTAAGAGTTGGAATTTATTTTTCCCAATGCCCCGAAAGTGAATTTTGTCCAATATAGGTAAATTTATAGTCAAAAGTTATGGAAACGTTTTCTTGGACTCAATGGTGATGTTAAATTTGGGGCAGGACACTCCCAATTGATGCTTCTCCTTAGATCTGAATCTCAAATGCACCAAGATCTCTCCAAAATGACTACCTAATGGAGCTCCAATGGTTCTGATACTATGTAAGAATTTTCCAATAATAACCAATATCTAGAGCCCAATGAATAGCACGATGCAAGAGAGACAAAGATTGATAAGAACAAATTGTATTCTCATCAAGATGTAAACAATGATCAACTAGATAACCCATACAATGAAGACGAGTATGCTTATAAAGGCAAGGCCATATGGAAATGATAGCACACAATCATGACATGTGGCCCAATGAGATACAAGGGTAGGTAGGAGAAATAATAAAAATATTCCATTAAAGGTAGATCAGCCAGTGAAGGTTGAATGTGACAATAAATATCACCACAAAAAGGTGGAATTTATCTTGCAACTAACTTCCCTAGATGCATACTTCCCTAAGTGTCTCATATGCAAACTATAATGAATGAATTATCCTAAGTCAACTTAAATATAGTGTAATTAGGAGATATAATTTACACCAACAAAAACATATAACTTCTAAGGAAATGACATATTACTATTGTTTCTCTTGAGTATTGTTTTTGATTGCCCTACCATAAAAACACTATATCTAACAAATCTAGATGGATAGACTACAACAAAAGACTTGTTGAATAAAACACACTATAATCAATTTTTTATCAGTTTTCCCAAGTCCCTTAGAGGGCTTGTATAGCCTAGAACAAATTACTTTACAGTCGAGAAATCAACCTTCTAGAGACCACAACTTGAAAATATAGCTTAACTCTTTCTAACTAAAGAAAAACCCCAATGCCACAAGTCAAGCATAAATATTTATACAATTATTAAACATGTCTTAATTTATTTTTATTTTTATTTTTATTTTTTAGACTGTAGGTGTATACACCTAAAAATGGTCTAAAGATAGTTAATTAAATACACAGTTATTTGATTAATTCCCCTTCACAATTAATTGAATTCACAAGCAATTAATTAATTTCTCTATTCATCTACTAGTAAATAAATCTACATGATTTATTTATATAGTTCATTTCATATCACCCTTTGATTAATTAATTCTAAAATAATTAATGTCCCCCCATATAAATCAATTCTTCTAATCCCTAATTAAGATTAACAAACTCAAGTTTGTTGAGATTAATTATCATTTTCTAATTATTTGAATTTCTAAATTCAAATGAGCACATGGCTCCTAACTTTTAACCACCTAACCTAACCATCCCCTAACCTAGTCCATTCCACCTAACCCTGGGTCTAACTAACCCTATCCTATCTTGCACATTCTAACCTCCTTATCCTAACCTCCAATGGTGTGGATATTCTCTCCTTGAGACACATGGCACTTTTGCCACATGTCTCCTCCCATGGACACTTTCCCTCTCATGAGCAAGGCTCCTTGACACTTGTCACCATAGAGATGACAAGTGTACCTTCCTCCAACCTCTTTTCCAACTTCCTCAATTTTGGCCCTTGATATCTTCAGATCAGATCTAGACCGTCGATTCCTACCACCTCAGCTTTGCCCTTGGAATTCCTATAAATATCCCCCATTTTGGAGCAATAAGGATCCCTTGCATTCATAGCTTTAGCATCATTACTATAGGCAATTTTCATTTCAATCATCTAGTATTAGCATTTTGGATTAATCATAGCATGTTAATATAGTTTCTTAAATCATGCATTTCATATCATCTCCATAGTCAATCATGATCAAATAGCTACTCAACTCTTGAGTTGCCACTTTGGAGGTCATTGCTCCGCTGAGAGCCCATCAATCCAACACCTTCAAGGTCCTCAAGAATAGAGGAAAATGGGACATTTGAAAGAAGGCTTATGGTTTGCATTTCTAATCTAGTTTTTAATTAAGCTTTTCAATTACATTTTATTGTCTAATTATATGTGTATGCCTTCCATATACCACATTTTTAGCATCACATTAATTGGCGCCCACTGTGGGGCCTAGCCCCTTTGAGCTTTAACAAGTTTGCTTGCAGGAAATTTCATTGACATATTGATTATCTCTTTTGGAGTGTAGATTAGCTCTCTTGGGCTCCCGAATCACGTTCTTGGCCTCTTTTGTAGCATTCTGACACCTCAAATGATGTTTATGGGAGATTCCTCAACTCTATTTTTATGTTTTTTAATTCTTTAGTGCTTTTAGTCTGTACTTTAGCATTTTTGGTATGTATTGTGGCGTTTCTGGCACATTTGTCAGCATTTTCAGTCTGTTTAACATCATTTCTGGTGTGCAGAGCAATGTTTCTGGTGTGCAGAGTAGCGTTTTGGGTCCATTTGGCAGCGTTCTTGGCACATATGATGGCATTCTTGGTCAATTTGATGGCATTTTCAGTTTTTTATTGATTTTGCAAATATTGTATGTTGCATTCCTCATTTCTACTTCTGGACTGTCATTTTCCCGAACCTAATTTGTAGATTGTTTGTTTTGTAGGTACTTATTTTGTTGTGAAAGACTAGAGTCATAAACTATTTCGTCGTCGAAGAATGCAATATAAACTACTAACTTTGTTTGTAGCCACAGGATTTTGCACTTATTTTCGATAAATTAGGCACATAGACTAATTCCAATGGAAATGAACAAACATGTCTTATGTGTTTTGATGATAGGCGAGTATACTCTCACCTTTCTTAGGTGATCAGAAAGCCAGACTCATCCTTTGCTTCCAATAGTGCATATCTTTAGCGGGCCTGCCCTCGTGAGGAGCGAATAACTCTAAGCCATTAAGGCCGGTGAGAGGGGAACGACCCAAGTGGGAATGACTGACGCCAAGTACTCCAACCCACTATAAAATAAACATGATTTGATGAAAATCAAGTCAACGGTAGTGCTCGGGAATAGCTCTCCTCCGTACCTTTGGGTATATCAAACAATGGTTTTCAAGACTGGGAGACCTCTTAATTGAGTTTATACCCCGACATGCTGAACGAATCCCTTACTAGTTCCAATTAAATTAGAAGCTACACAGTTTACCTCTGAACATTATCAAATTATTAGTGCATGGAGGGGGAAGAATCTCTCCTTAAGATACTCACCATATGTCCCTCTTGAGCGTATGTGTGAACTCCCCTTTTGAGACCTTATTGATAGGCTCATAATGGGACTCCACTAGCTCTCGCAAAGGAAAAAACATGGGCGCCCTTTAGGGGGTGACAAGGCCGTGTGAGCTGACAGGGTACCAAGTTGTGAGATAAGAACTAATAATGAAGCCAAATCTCCTTCGGATAGACTAATTTATGTGTTTTCAATTGTTCAAAACTCGTGAAAACTTGGGCTTTCTTTAAAGCTTCTTGAACATACACTTTACGTGTCCTTTTGGAAAAAAATAAAGTCTGATTTCTATGTTTGTAATTCAAGTCAAGATCTCATCCATTGAAATACAACAAACATTGAAAACTCAAACTTCAAATTGTCAAATTCACAAGTTTCACAACATATTAGCTCTTTCAGTCCAAATAGTTGCACTTATGGTCCAAATAGTCGCACATACGGTCCAAATAGTCACATTCACAGTCCACACATTAGCTCTTTTGGTCCAAACATTAGCTCTGTCAGTCCAAACAGTCGCATTCACAGTCCAAACATTAGCTCTTTTGGTCCAAACATTAGCTCTTTTGGTCCAAACATTAGCTCTGTTAGTCCAAACAGTTGCATTTACGGTCCAAATAGTTTCATTTTCAGTCCAAACGTCAGCTCTCTTGGTGTGTTGTTAACTTTCTCATATTTCAACATTAACACTCCAAGGTTGAGCACAATAGAGTTCCTAGTCTAAACAACAGAGTTCCTGGTCTAAATAGCAAAGTACCTGGTCTAAACAATAGAGTTATTAGTCTAAATAGTAGCTCTCTTGGTCTACAGGTCATCTCCCTTGGTCTAATCAACAATTCTTGTGAGTTGATTGTCAAATTGCTCATGTTGTAGCATTAGATCTCCTATTTTGTACTTTTTAGGTCTAAATATCAGTTCTCTGAGTCTTAAAATCATAAAGTTGGATTAAAATTACAATCTCCTAAGCTCAAACACTTAATTTTCTAAGTCTACACATCATTATTTAAACTTTAGAGTCATTGTATTGCAGAACAGAGTTCCTGGTCATTTTGTTAGCGTTTCTACTTTGTCTGTCAGCATTTTTGGTCTATTTCTCAGCATTTCTGGTCTATCTGTCAGCGTTTCTGGTCTATTTGTCAGCATTTCTGGTCTATCTGTCAGGGTTTTTGGTCAGTATAACAGTGTTTCTAGTTACTATAGCAACATTTCTGGTAAGTTTGTCAGCATTTTTGGTTAGTATAGCAGAGTTCCTGGTCATTTTGTCAGTGTTTCTGGTAAGCTAGATCAAAATCAGAAAACAAATAAACAACCCATTTCTCAAATAGTCAAACATAGAGACTAGGTCATCTTCTTGAGTCATTCAATCAGGTTATCTTCTGTCAAAATAGATTCAAGAGCAAGACACACAAAGGTTCTCAAGTATTCACCTCAAACAAGTTTAAAGATCTAACACCTTAGAGTGCAACATCACATTTTCTTAGATAAACTGATCGTTCAAACATAGTTTCTCATCAGGATCTATCATCCTTTATCATGAAACTACAACGCTTGATCAGAATAACCTCATTCTTTATTATAGGATATATCGTTCTTATTGAACTTGGTCATATAAAATATCACAAAATTTGCACTCCAAAACTAAGATCGAAAAACTTGCCAACAAACAAATACTTGAAAAGATCATTTCCTCGACAATTGATCACTTATTGCGACACACTACGCAAGATTTAAATCTCACAAAAACATTCAAAACACGTGTATGCCCATTCTAACCAAGGCTTAGAGCCGAAAGATTGTAGAAACAAAAATAGAAATGTTTGAAATAATTGAAGACTATAGAAACATGGAACACGAAGATGAAATACAAGTTGAAGGAGAAATAACAAAAAAAAATATCAGAGACATCAAAAAAGACCTTCAATTTGATAAAAAATTATTGGAGGGAGAAAAAGAAAAATATTTCCTAATGTTAGCAAAATCTGGTGCTACACTTCCCCAAGATTTTGATGTGAACAAATTGACACAAAAGAGAAGTGACACCCCCCTTAATAACGAACAATACGAGGATATTTTTGGTCTCAAACTCAATGACACGTCAATTCCTAGTAACACCATAACCAATGAGGAAACTTACATTCCCACAAGGGATGAAGTAGAAATTCTAAATAACACTCAATCCAATGAGGATACAAGAAGGGATAGAGATGATACAAGAAGAGATCAAGATCCTCCTAGAATGCAAAATCATGGTTATACAAGAACAAATCATATTGATAATCCTATCACAACTCTCACACAACAAATACAAACACAACAAACACAAATTCAAGATATACAGAGAGGAAATGTTAGAAGATACTCACTTCAAGAAATCTGTCCTTATCCATTCGACATGAATCTAAATATGAGACCATTTCCTATAGGTTTGAAACTCCTAGATATGAAAAATATGATGGAAGCACTGACCCCCAAGATCATATACAAGAATTTTGCACAATGAGTATGGAGTTTGCACATAAGGATACCTACTTGATGAGATTATTTCCAAAAAGCTTAACTGTATTAGCTATGGAATGGTTCTCCAAACTTACACCTAGAATCGGATCATTCTCAGAATTGGTGGATAAGTTTGTTTCACAATACTCTTACAACATACAACATGAATTAACAATGCTAGACCTATGTAACGCCAAACAAAAGAGTGGAGAACCTTTCATGACATTTTTACAGAGATGGAGACATTTAGCTTCATAATATCCTCATACAGTGCCAGAGTATGAAAAAATGGACACATTCATCAACAACCTAAATGATAAAATGAGTTATTATCTAAAAATGCAATGAAATCAAAGTTTCAAAAAAATGTTTGATAATGGAATCAGAATGGAGGAAGCCATGATAATGAAAGGTGAGTTGAAAATATACAAAGAAGGAGTTCACCCTCCTAACAACACTAACAACAACAATCACAATGATAAGCCAAAGTTTTGGAATAGAAATCGTAATGTCATCAATGATGGGATAGTGGATAACAACAATGTGAAACCAAAGCAACTGGTTTTTAATTTATCTAATCACTCAGCAGTGGATCAACAAAACAACAACCACCAAAAAGCAACTATCAAAAATTTCTTTCGAAGACAATTTACAAACATTGGTGAACCCTTTGGATCCGCATTAAAAACGCTTATCGCAAACAAATTGATTACCTTTACCAGAAGAAAGAAACTTTGAACCCAAGGTAAAACCTGCTTGGTGGAATGACAACCATTATTGTGATTTCCAATGAAACAAAGGACACCAAACAAATGCTTGTCAATGATTAAAACATGTCATCCAAGATTTGATTGATAATGGAGTAATAACTGTGGATGAACATACAACAAACGAATCTCACACAACTTTCAAAACTCTGCTTCCTAACTATGAGAAGGGTGAATCATCAACAAGGTTGAATGGTAAAGGTAAAGAAAAGGTAAACTATGCTCATGCATATGACAATGTGGTAAATGTGATAGTGGTTAAAGAGCAACAACATCAAGAATCCGCTCATGTTATCACACGAAGCAAAGCCAAAGTGGTTTTTTCGGGTCCTATAACTAACACGCCATCCACTACCAAACAATACAATCTAGTGGATCAATTATAGAAAACACCTGCACATATATCCATCTTAAAACTTTTAAAGCTTTCACCTGCACACAAAAAAATTCTAGAAAAAGCATTAATCGATACAACAGTATACAAAGATCTTGATATAGATCAATTCCAAACCATGGTGGGACACCTCACAACCCCTCACTGCTTATCATTTACCGACAAAGACAACATGTCCTTGCAACATCCCCATAATGCTCCCTTGCATATTGAAGTCCTCATTCACAAGACATGCATTAAGCATGTCCTAATAGATGGTGGAGCTGGCTTAAATATTGTCTCATTGAGTCTTGTCTGTGCTCTAGGTTATTCAGAAGATGCAGTTGATCCTCGGAAAAAGATCACCATCAAAGCATATGATGAAGAAGAATGCTCCTCTAAAGGAATTGTGATATTACCCATCAGAGTGGGACCTTTGCAGAAAGACACAACATGCCAAGTTCTAGACTTGGATTTATCATACAACATACTTCTGGGAAGACCTTGGATACATGACATACAAGTTGTTCCATCCACATATAATCAATGCCTAAAGTTTCCCTACAATGGGCAGAAAATATCGATCTCGGTAGATTCAAATCCATTTCATTATTGTAGTAATCTCAAACCAACTCAAGAAGTCATTGTTCCTCATAATAGGGAGGCATCATCTTCAAACATGCAAACTAAAGAAAAATCATTTGCCTCAATTTTGTCAAGTATGGAAAAACAAATGCAACTAAGAGATCGAGGGAATGGAGAACATTCAATATCTCAATTACCACTTTCTCCTAAATCCTATGGAAAACCATCAAACTCTAAACAACAACCAATTGTGAAACATCTTCCAATATTTGATGGAGCATTTGTTAGTGTTGGAACCTTATCAGAGGAAACATAAGACAAAGATGTGCTACAGTGGCTATACATAGATGAAGAAGTCCAACAAAAGATCAATAATGTCAGAATACCCACTGAAAAGTATGAAAAATGGTTTAACATTATTAAAAAATGGGATACACTGAAAAAGGTCCGGTAGGAAAACGACAAGAAGGCATCTCAGAACCTATCTAACCTCATACTTAGCAGGCTACACACAAAACAAGCTTAGGGTACGAACAAGTTACTTTACCAAAGAACACATCCTCTAACCAGCACCAAGAGGAATATGAAAATAGACAAGAACAATTTGCAATTGAAAGGGAAGAAGCATCTACCAAGCAACAAGCACAAACAAACATGAAATGGAAAAATAAGCAATCCTCAAATCAACAAGAGAAACAAACCAATGATACCTCCCAAGCAACATTAACTCTCAATAAAAACAAGCATGAACCTAGTACTGATCAAGGAGAGCTTATAGTAAAGTTGACATAACTCAATCTCAGTCCAAAAGAAGTTGAATATGAAAGAAGAAAAGATATAGCAAGAAAAATAGAAGAAACACATCAGAAGCTATATGAACAAATTTGTAGATTGCAGGCTACAAGTGAGACAGATTCTAATGAATGGGAATGGGATTCCTATCATTATGAAGAATTAGCTGAATAAAATTGCTTTGAAGAAGATGTAGGAGTCGATGTAGTTCACATGTATGCAGGACAAATGTTAGGAACTAGTTCACTTGAATTAGAATCACATTTGGCTGACTTGGACTTAATTGAGGACGATCAAGAAATTCTTATGCGAGGTCATTCTGATGAGGGTACCATTCTAGACATTGACATACATATCGAAAACTTTGATAGCTCAATCATGACCCTAAATACTCTCAAAACATCTCAACCTGATGACCCCTTACCTCTAATCCATCCTAAACTTATTGATTGGGAAAATGAAGGACATACTACCATTGATACCTTTTTGAATGACCATGCCATATCCGTATATCTTAATGCAATCGAACTTGCAAAAAATTTTACTAGGAATTTCAGCAACACATCTTCCAGTCAAGTGGGTGCCAAATATCATAGTCGCAAAAAGGAAAATAAAGAAAAAAATATCAGGTCTAATGTTGAAAACCATTTCTTGGCAACATTAGATCAGGAAAAAGTAAAAAGAAAGGACACATCTAACAGTGAAAACCTCCTCGAGGTGCCAGAAGATGGGATATTTGACACTTTACCTGAGTACTATCAAGAAAGGTCATCAATTTTGATCAAACCAACTAAGGTAGTTAACATTGGGACAACAGAGCAACCAAAGATCTTACATCCAACGACTTCTTTGTCAGAAGAAGAAAGGAAACAATATATAGAATTCTTCAAACGATGACAAATCAATTTCGCCTGGTCATATGTAGACATGCCATTGTTGGATCCAGAGCTTATTATACATCACTTAAATGTCAGTCCAGGAGCCAAACCAGTCAAACACAAATTAAGAAAGATGCATCCACATATTGCTCTCATGGTCAAAGTAGAACTAAAGAAATTACTGGATGTAGGATTCATCAGATCTATAACATATCTTCAATGGGTATCAAACATCGTTCCTGTTTCAAAACTAGACAAAAGTATCAGAGTATGCATAGACTTCAGAGATCTTAATAATGCATGTCCAAAGGATGACTTTCCTTTGCCTAACATTGACATCATTGTAGATTTAACGACTGGACACTCCATGTTTTCTCTAATGGATGGTTTCTCTAGATTCAATCAGATTAAAATAGCACCTAAAGATCAAGAAAAGACAACTTTCACATGTCTGTGGGGTACTTTCTACTAGAACGTCATGCCTTTTGGACTAAAGAACGTAGGTGCCACATATTAGAGAGCTATGACAATGATATTGCATGACATGATGCATACATTCATGAAAGACTATGTGGATGACATCTTGGCCAAATCATACAATAGAGAAGAGCATATAGAGATACTGGAAAAGATCTTTGATAGGTTAGAACAGTACAAGCTACGACTAAATCCTAAGAAATGTGCCTTTGGTGTCACTTTGGGAAAGCTATTAGGATACATTGTTTCAGCTAGAGGTATCGAAGTAGATCTAGCTAAGGTCAAATAAATCATGGAAATGACATCTCCCAAGAATATAAGTCAACTCAAATCTCTCTAAGGAAGACTCCAGTTAATCAAAAGATTTGTTGCTCAACTAGAAGATAAATGTCAACCATTTACTCATCTATTGCATAAAAATGTCCATTTCAAGTGGGACCATCAATGTGAGGATGCATTCAACAAGATCAAGTCATATCTCATGCAACCACCCCTTCTAATGTCACCAATTCCAAGAAATACGTTATTACTCTATGTATCGACCACTGAAGTATCATTAGGAGTTCTACTCGCACAACGTGATAATGAAGGAAAAGAGCAGGTCATCTACTACATCAACAAAAAACTAGTGGGATACGAAATCAACTATTCCCCAACAGAAAAAGCATGCTTGGTGGTAGTTTTTGCTTCTCAAAATTTAAGACACTATCTACTATCTCACTCCATCAAGTTGATAGCTAAAATTGATCCATTGAAGTATTTGCTCTGCAAGGCAACATTGACAAGATGACTAGCAAAATGGATCATGATTCTAAGTGAGTTTTATATTGAGTATGTAGACAAAAAAGCTATCAAGGGACAAGTCATTGCATACCAACTAGCCGAGGAACCGCTTCAAGATGACCATCCTTTACACATTGAGTTTCCCAATGTTGATATCCTAATAGTCACCACCAAAACATGGCAATTATACTTTGATGGTTCATATACACAACATGGATTAGGAGAAGGTATTCTATTCATCACACCACAAGGTCATACAATTTTGAAAGCATACAAATTAAGCTTCCCATGCACCAACAATACATCATAATATGAAGCTTTGGTTACAGGTATCAAAATGGCTGTTGAATGGAACATTACACAACTTCAAGTCTTTGGAGACTCTCAGCTCGTCATCAATCAAATTAATGATGATTACCAAACAAAGGATGACAAATTAATGCCTTACAAAAAGATGGTAGATGATTTGAAGAAGTATTTTATAGAAATAAATTTTGAGCAAATTCCAAGGAATGACAACAAAGCAGTAGATGCCATGGCAACACTTGCTTCTCTACTTCAGACACAGGAAAATCAAGAGCGTTATGAATTCCTGGTGGAAGAGTTGTTTTACCCCGCTCATAATTGTCCTGATTCCCAAACTATCTGTCACCTTGTTGGGCATGATTCCTCCCGCTATGGCCAAACTTACACATACCTGAAAGATAACACCCTACCTCCCAATTTATCAAAGAACCAAAAGCGAAACTTTATTCACCAATCCTCCCATTTTACTCTTGTCATGGATACCCTATTTAAATGAGGTCTAGATGGTACTCTTTTAAGAAGTCTCAAACAAGAAGAATCTGAGAAGGCCTTACATGAAGTCCATAATGACATTTGTGGCACTCACTCAAGTGGTCTTACCCTTTCAAAAAAACTCATACACTTGGGCTATTATTGGCCAACTATGGAACGAGATTCCTTTTAGATAGCTAGAACATGCAAACAATGTCAGATCCATGGGAATTTGATTCGTGCACCAGCACAAGAACTTCATGCTTTGGCAACATCTTGGCCTTTCTGCCAATGGGGTCTTGATCTAGTAGGAAATATAAATCCTTCTTCATCCAATGGTCACAAATTCATCCTTGTAGCTACAAAATATTTCACAAAATGGATTGAGGCAGCACCTCTCACAAATATCACAGGAAAACAAATTGTTGCATTTATCTTGAACTACATCATATGTCACTATGGAATACCCATGACCATTATCACTGATAATGGGCGACTGTTCAAGAATAAGGATGTACAAGAACTATGTGAGAAATTCAAGATCCAACATAGATTTTCCACACCCTACTATCCACAAGGGAATGGGCAAGCAGAAACATCAAACAAAACTATTTTGAAAATCCTCAAAAAGATAGTGAATGATGCTGGCAGAGATTGGCATATTCAATTGAACCCTGCTCTATTGGCCTACCGTACCAGTATCCACACACCAATAGGTGCCACACCTTTCTATCTTGTTTATGGATTGGAAGCAATATTGTTGATAGAGGTAGAGATACCTTCTCTATGAGTATCATTAAAAGGTCTTATCCTAGATGAAGAACAACGAGTATCTAGATTGCAGGAGTTAGAATTGATCCATGAATGAAGACAAAATGCCTTTGATCATTTAAAGGTATATCAACAAAGAATGTGTTGAAGTTATAATCACAAGGTCAAACCATGAGTCTTTCAAGTTGGGGAACTAGTACTAAAGGAAAATCCACGAAACCAGTCAGATCGAGAAAAGAAAGGAAAGTTTGAACCAAATTGGTTAGGTCCATTTGTTGTCACATCAGTATTTGGGTCAGAAGCATATCACCAACATAGGACATGGATCAACTCGAGGAACCCATCAATAGCATGCATCTGAAGAAGTTTTATGTCTAAAAAAGTGAAAAAATCCCAAAACAGTGAAAAAGAAAAAAATCCAAAAAAACAGTGAAAAAGCAGAAAATACAAAAACAGTGAAAATAATGAAAAAATTAAAAAAATCAAATATGAGAAAAAGTGCAATAAAAATAGATGGTGAAAACCTGGCAAATAGGCACTATTTGTCAGCTAGCTCTTCCATCTATTCGTTCATGCCTCCTTCCGCTTGCATTCTTTTTCATTCAGCATTGTTCATAGCCATCATAAAGCCTTTGTACATACACAGCCATCCCAGGTGATTTCTTGTCATGGTTTGGATAATTGTATATATCATGATAAAGGTTTGTTTCTAGGCTGGGGGCAAAATACTAAACCTGGCTGGGGGCAAAAAGTTTCGATCATTTTGAGCTTAATCAAACAGGTAGAACAACAGTTAGACAACACTTGTCAAGCGAAAAACTAAGACACATCCAACGTTGAACATAAGATCACATTGTCAACCATTGACTATCACATATCAATCTAAACATGACAAAACACATATCAATGGATGATATATCTTGACTCATGATTTTAACACGTTGGCAATAATGGTTCAACTATTTTATTTTGATTTTCGCTATCATGATTTCTGAGTAACTCCATGATGTCTTTAACTAGAGGAACAAGGAAGGAACATGATATTTTTCTTGTTTATTGTTTGTAAATTAATCATTAATATGTGCAAAGTTATCCCAGGACATGATCATTGGAGTGTCATGGAAGATATTTCGGACTTGCATATAGAAATGGTTAATATTGCCTGTTTTATGCAAGCAATACTCAGGTCATCTTGGTTAGATTAAACCTTGATGCTTGTACTAACTTGCAATATCAAAACCCAGGAAATTAGTGCTCAGGTCATCATGGTTCAATTATACCATTGATGTTTGAACTCACTTCCCACATTTTAAAGGCTCAATGATGAAACAAAGCAATGACTCCATGACTGGTCCGATCACTGCATTGCATTTCATTTTTGCATTTGTATTTTAAAGTAGATTTGCATTTCATTCTGCATGGGATCACAATGCTCATCTTTTCCAAGGCCAAAGACTAACATGGTGTTATCTCTCTTATTACATGATTAAGTACATCGGACAATAACAAAAATGATCAATTCATTCATCCTGCATGATAAGTTAGTTCATCTCATGTAACCATTGCATACTAAGGCATCATTCATATAAAGAATCAAATCATTCATTCATTTAGTTAGATCATTGCATGACATTCATATAATCTCAAAGCATATAAAGTAGCATCATTGCACTGCATTTCATCCATCTCATATTAACATGCATGAGAAAATCATAAAAATATCATAAACATAGAAAGCATTGCATTGCACATACATCACATAACACTTATAAGCGTCACCATACATATTTGCATTTGCATACATCATGTAAATACTGCATCATCATATATCCATCATCTAGTATTCATAAGCATATAGAAATTAAAGCATACATCAAACATACATCATGAAAGTAAGTGCACATCATAATCATATATCAAATAGAATACATCCATCATCTCATAGGTCATGTAGAGTGAATAAGATCAACTGCATATCATATCATCAAAACAAAATCAATCTCCAAGGTACAATGATATCATAAAATATATGAGATACATCACAAATATGCATTGCGGGAATCATCAATATCTCATCACAAAAAGGTGTGTACATGAATGGATCAATGTCCCACATTAGTGTGACCACTAGGACACGGAGAAAAACTCTATCCTGATGCGACAGGTATAGTAACACCAGCTGGTACCCCTATACCTGAGTCCTCATCTGGGGGAGCTCTCTGAAGTGGCCCTGTCACTCCTTGACTCTCAATCTGGCTCTGTCCCGATCTCTTGCTCAGCTATGAAAATCCTGGAGCCCTTTGATTAGTAGGAACAACAATAAAGTATAAGGTCCTGTAATACTCAGCCTCTCGGATCCCCTGGCACATCATCTTCAGGGCAGTCTTCCATGAAATAGACTCTCCCGACAACTGTACCTGTGCCTCGGCCTGCCGAAACCTATCCCTAGTCGTATCTCTCTCGACTATGAGAGAAGCCATCTGAGTCTCTAGCTGGGCCATCTGAGAGTCCCTCTCTGGTAGTTGACTCTCTAGCTGCTAAACCTGAGCCTGTAAGTCCGTAATCTGAGCCTTCTACTGATGAGACGACATCCTAATGAGGATCCGTCGAGGTGCCTCTATCGGTGGCTGCTCATCTCATGATACTATCATAGGTACCTGCTCAACCAGGGGAACCTCCTTCTCTGGGACCTGATGCCCCTGATCCCTTGGACCCGATCTCCTATGTCTAACCACCTGGGCCATCCAATCTATATATACATCTTTGGCAGATCTAGAACTACTAGCTCTTGGTGTGCCTGCCACTGCCACAACCACTGCTCGACCATCTCCCCCATCATCATCTCCCCCATCCCCCCCATCATCATCTCCAGCACCATGATCTCCTGCATCTCCTCCATATCCATCTCCATCTCTGCTATCATCTCTGCCTCCACCTCCTCCCCCCCACCATCCCTCCATTGTCTAGGAGCTCTGTGTCGTAGCCTCTCATCATTCTCATCTAAAACTGGCTCTGGCTCATCCAGACGTGTTAGCCTCAGAAACCTATGTATAGTACAATGCATGAATACTCATGTGTCATCCCATTATCCATCACACCTGGAAGATAATCCCAATCCAGAGGCCCCAATGATCGATACTCTGCACATGCCTATTCATATGAAATAGAAGGCCCCCAAGTAGCCACATCCAATCTTCGGCGAGCATAATGAGCTGTACCCTGTGGTATCCCCTGTATCCTACCATACTATCTCAACACCCTCATACAAAGGAATCGCTCGATGACATAGGGTCTCGATCCAATAAGATATCTCTTCATGAATACATACGACATCTCCACTGCATCCTTGGGCCAAATCTCACAATCCCTGTATGGTCTCCATATCACCGTATCCAGATCATCCAAGGTCCGTCGCCAGTACTCCAATTTGTCCAACTTTCATTGGACAATGATACCTGGATACCCATCAACATAAGGCCTGTCTACAGGTCTATCTCTATCAACCAATGGTCGTGTGATGGGTAGGTGCTCCCAGGCCCATATCTGAAGCACGATCACCCTTGCTAATAACACAGCTGATCTCTGGTACACAACTCGGTGCAGGTCATGATACAAGTGCGCCAACATGCATGACTCCATGCAAATTAGGTCCCTTATGTCACCATCTTCTCAAGAAGATGACCCCATCCAACAGATAATCCCTTTGACCTGTGATCAGGACAAAGGAAACCTCCAATGAATCTGGCGAGCACAGTAGGTAATGTGGCATATCCTAGCTCTAGCGTCTCCTACCATGCAATGTCGTATCCACCTATCTCATCATCCTCGAACACTCGAAAAAGTGCATTTGTCCCACCCCACTCGCTGAGATCATAATACACTAGCTCACCCATCACAGGGATGCGCAATATCCAGTAGACATCCTCGGGTGTCACCGTCATCTCACTCGTTGGCAAATGAAAAGTGTTGTGCTCGCTATGCCAACGCTCTGCTAAGGCTGTCAATAATCCTCGGTTTATCAAAGGCCGGGGCATGTCAAGAAGGGAAGATAAACCACACCTACCAATGTGGTCTCACTCCACCTGGCTAAGATGGGGTATCAACATCCATCTCTTTGGGAAGCGCTTCTGAGACTGGAGAACAATAAAGTGCTCCTGCAATCAAATCATCTCATCATATCAGTTTCTTGATTTATCTATCTATCAAATCAATCTATCTATTGGTCTATCTTGCTCAATTGAGATTTTTATCAAATCTTGTTGGGCCCCTTTCAATGACAGTCATCTATCATGAGGTCATTATCAATCCTATCTCATCTCGCACGTGCACCGAGATAATCAAAACTGATCATCAAATTTATCAATCGGGAGTGTCTAATTTTATCAATTAGACAACTAAACAAATCTTACCCTATTAAAATAAAAAATCAAATCAAATTGACAACAAACCCAACCTCTTTATCAAACCAATTCGAAAAATGGCACAAATCGACAAATCAAATCATTTTCTTCAAAAAATCGGCAAATCAAATCATTTTCTCAAAATCACCCAAATCAAATAATCGAAAAACCGCAAAAAATCTCAATAATAAAAAAATCATCAAATAATCACAAAAATCAAATCAAATCAAATTGTCAACAAATCGAAACTTCATCGTTAAAATCCAAAATCGAAAAAAATTAAAATCGCAAAAATCAAATCAAAAAACCAAAAAAAATAAAATTGAAAAATAAATAATAAATAATAAAAAATAAAAAAAAACGCAAAAAAAAACTCAATAATAGAAAAATCATCAAATAATCACAAAAATCAAATCAAATCGAAACCTCATCGTCAAAAATCCAAAATCGAAAAAAAAAAAAAAAATCGAAAAATTGCCAAAAAAAAAAAGCAGCCAAGTCGGCCCCCTCGCGGTGGCACCCAGGGCACTGACCGTGGCCGCCAAATCACCACCGCCCCCCCCCCCCAAAAAAAAATGCAAAATAAAAATAAAAATGAGACATTTAAAAATAAATAAATAAATTTGATGTATTTTTTTAAAATACATGTATAAATAAAATGTTTTTGGGATGAGAATTGAAAATTTTCAAAAAAATCCTACGAACCCATTTCATAAATCGAAAAATCCATCTCAAAAATATAATTTTTTTCCCAACCCATCTGGCGAAAACGCTAAAAAGTGATTTTTATGCAAACAACTATTTTTTTTTTCAAAAATCAACTAAAAATTAACAAAGCTGAGTTTTCTTGAAGTACATACCGATGGACCGTATGCCAGAGGACGCTCATATCACCGACCTCGCTTGAACCTATGCTGGTGGTACGGGATCGCCATTCCTTTCTCCAGAGAAATTTGTTTTCTCAAACAACTGAAGTGCACAACTGAGGAGTGGTAAAAGGAATTCACCTTTTTAAACTCACAATGGGGCATTCAAGTGGGATTTTTATTCCGCTGATTTTTAATCATTTAATGAGCTAATCAACCTGGCAGGGCAGCATTTTCAAATTTTTATCGGGAAATGGATCGGATTGACTCTAAAAATATCTAAAAATCAAAAAATCATTAAAAATCTAAAAATCGAAAAAATTTCAATTTTTTTTTTAAAAGAGTAAAAAATTCGCGAAAAATTCAAAAATATTCAAAAATTATCCAATTCATCTCCCGAGGGGGCATCCTCGCATCGATATCTATCAATCAGCGTCTCGGGCATCATATCGAGATTTATCATCTCAAAGATCGAATCTGCATCATATCGAGATTTATCATCTCAAAATCAAATCAGTATCATATTGAAACCAAATCTGCATCAAATCAAGATCAAATCTACATCCTATCGAAATCAATATCAGCAACATCCTCAATCAATGTTTTCTTTGAACCAACGCGTTGTCACACATCGCTTCAAAGAGGGGCAAAATGTATACACCTAAAAATGGTCTGAAGATAGTTAATTAAATACGCAATTATTTGATTAATTCCCCTTCCCAATTAATTGAATTCGCAAGCAATTTAATTAATTTCTCTATTCATCTACTAGTAAATAAATCTACATGATTTATTTATATAGTTCATTTCATATCCCCCTTTGATTAATTAATTCTAAATTAATTAATGTCCCCCCATATAAATCAATTCTTCTAATCCCTAATTGAGATTAACAAACTCAAGTTTGTTGAGATTAATTATTATTTTCCAATTATTTGAATTTCTAAATTCAAATGAGCACATGGCTCCTAACTTTTAACCACCTAACCTAACCATCCCCTAACCTAGCCCATTCCACCTAACCCTGGGTCTAACTAACCCTATCCTATCTTGCACATTCTAACCTCCTTATCCTAACCTCCAATGGTGTGGATATTCTCTCCTCGAGACACATGGCACTTTTGCCACATGTCTCCTCCCATGGACACTTGCCCTCTCATGAGCAAGGCTCCTTGACACTTGTCACCATAGAGATGACAAGTGTCCCTTCCTCCAACCTCTTCTCCAACTTCCTCAATCTTGGCCCTTGATATATTCAAATCAGATTTGGACAGTCGATTCCTGCCACCTCAACTTTGGCCTTGGAATTCCTATAAATATCCCCCATTTTGGAGCAATAAGGATCCCTTGCATTCATAGCTTTAGCATCATTACTATAGGCAATTTTTATTTCAATCATCTAGTAATTAGCATTTTGGATTAATCATAGCATGTTAATCTAGTTTCTTAAATCATGCATTTCATATCATCTCCATAGTCAATCATGATCAAATAGCTACTCAACTCTTGAGTTGCCACTTTGGAGGTCATTGCTCTGCTGAGAGCCCATAAATCCAACACCTTCAAGGTCCTCAAGAATAGAGGAAAATGGGACATTTGAAAGAAGGCTTATGGTTTCCATTTTTAGTCTAGTTTTTAATTAAGCTTTTCAATTATGTTTTATTGTCTCATTATATGTGTATGCCTTCTATATACCACATTTTTAGCATCACAATAGGAATTGAGTAAAGCACCCCCCTATAAACTACAGTGCACCGAGTAAAATTTTTAACGTGACCAGTGATGCTAGCGCGAGACATCCTCTGGTACCACGTGGGCTGGGGGAGACTAGACCTTGTGACCTCGTGCTTCACCACTAGAAGCTCTCGCCAATCAAGCTAGGCCCCCAACCCCACATATCTTAATTTTATTCAACATTCTAAACTTTCCTTTTTATGTGCCTCAATTTAAATCTTTCTTAAAAATAATTACATACGTATGTATGTATGTATACATATATACATATATACATGTATATATATATATATATATGTATATATATATACATGTATATACATATATACATGTATATGTATATATACATATATACATATATACATGTAATATATATGTGTGTGTGTGTGTGTGTGTGTGTGTGTGTGTGTGTGTGTACACATACACATACACATACACATACATGTATGTATATATATGTACACACACACACACATATACATGCATATACATACATACATACATATATGTATGTATGTATGTATATGCATGTATATGTGTGTGTGTGTGTGTGTACATATGCATATTCAAGCTAAAGATTAAAATTAGATTCCCTTCAAGAATTAGAATTTGTAAAATTCACCTTTGGTATTACCAAAATTCTTAGAACACACTCATGCTTTATGCAAACATACAATCATATATGTATACAAGATTTCATTAGTCCAAGAAGAAAAAAATCAATTCTTAACCATTTGTTTTTACAAAATTTAATGAGAAATATGTTGAGAGATTATTTTTTATCTATTTGTTTTATAGATAGAAAAATTGATAATGAATGAAAAATTAATATATTGAAAGAGAGGTCATAGGTTCAAATCCCACACGGAGTAAGGTATGTCTGCCTCATTTGTAGCACATTTGGGTGTCTCTTGTAGTCCATTTTCTATAAGCCAACTATAGACAAATCAAACTTTCTTTCGGAAAAAAATTATGTAACATATGATGAGAGATATAATTTCGTGCCTATTTTATAGGTAGAAAATTCTCTTAAAACATCATGAGAGATATTAGTATGTTATGTAACATGTGATGAGAGATATAATTGAGTACCTATTTTATGGGTAGGAACATCTGTATAAAACATGATGAATATTGTGAGATATTTCTTAATACCTATTTTATTTTTATAAATAGAAAAATCTACGTTAAATGTTTAGAGATAGATCATTTTTTAGGCACTTATTTTTTTGTATATACAATAGATTTTTCTTAAGCTAAAATATATGTAAGTGTATTTAGATAGTTTTTGTAAAGATAAGTATTCTAATTTTATTTACTTAAGAGTTTTTTTTTTAGTTTTTTTTTAAAAGCGATTTGTGTTTTTTTTCTTAGAATCTTGTAAGTGTGGCAAATGCCTTTGGAAGATTTAAATCGTCTTTTGTGTTCCTTGTTTAGTTTACTATTTTAAATTGTATATCCATGCCAAAAAAAATTCTGTTTTTGGATTGTTTTGACTAGAATATTTTCAATATGAGTCTTTGAAAAATATCACTCCTTTACTTTTGTTCTCTACTTACTTAAATCAAATTGAATATCTATACCAATTTCCTTTATGTTTTAAGTTTGTTTTGTTTTAAATGTTTTAAGTGTGCCCAGTATTTTGAAAAATGTCACTCATCTCCTTTTGTCCTTGCTTAATATATCAAATTGCATGATCATGTCAATTTCCCATATGTTTTTGGTTTATTTTGATTAGAATAATTTAATTGTAACAAATATGTACGAAAAACACTATTCATCTCTTTTTGTTCCTTGCTTTTTACATCAAATTCTATGTACAAGTCAATTTCATTTTTGTTTTGGATCAATTTTGATGGGAATTTTTTGTGTAGCAAGCTTGTCTTTAAAGATACTCTAATCGACTTTTGTTCCTTGTGTTAGGAATGAAATTTTTTGTATTTTTGCTTTAGTTCAAAGAAGACTACTTTTGGGTTGTCAATTTTAAGCTCATTTGAGTGGGGTTTTATTTTCATATTTTCTCTTGCAAAGGGTTTTATTAAAGCTTTATTGTTTTCCTTTGGGTTCCCTTTGTGTCTTGTCCCCTAATTATAAGGTTTCAATGACCCTTAGACCCTCATTTTAAGTTGCACGTGGTTAATTTTGTGCATTAAGTTTCATGACCCGCTTCCCCACAAGTTGCTTTTGTGCCTTGTTATTCATATAGCGAGACCACAGGCTGCATCTTAAGTGGTTTAGTAGTTGACCCCGTATCCCCACATTGTATTATCCTAAAAGTGACTTAGTTTTGCGGGCCTATGAGAATCTTTAATGAGTTACCTATTAGAGGAATCCGTGTCCTCGCAAGGTCATTTGCATAGAAAATGTCAGGTTGCGGACTTGCGGAATGATAAGTTGGTGTGTCCCGCATCCCCGTGGGGTTAGAAGCAGTAGGAAAGCAGAGGTGCGGGCAAGCAGAAACAAGAATGTTGCATAGTGAGCAGGGATAAAACCCACATCCACACTATTTACCATTATGATCATTTTCTTAGATCACGGACTTGTGGGCTATGTGCTAGTAGCAACTTTCAAGTAGACCTTGCATCCTCGCGAGGTGATAGGCTCTAGTCGAATAAAGTTCGGGGGTGTGCAGAGTGAGGAGTTAAGGGACCCCACGCCCCCATAGAATGAGGACAAAAGGAAATAAGAAGAATTTGGGCTTGCAGGATGATGACTTTGGTATCCCGTGCTCCTGCAAAATGGCATAACATGACAAAGTAAAGTTTGTGGGTGTGCGGAGTGGGTAAAGTGCATGGGAAAAAAAATAAGGATTTAGTACATGCATCCCTGCGTGCACATTTTATAAAAGCTAAAGAGATCAGTGGGCCTGTGAGTGGTATAAAATATAATAGGTAACATCCCACATCCCTGCATGAAGACTAAACAACAATTCAAAAAGATTGCGGATTAGCGAAAAGATGGAGTATTTTTCCCATAGCCCTGCGAAGGAAAAATAGAAGGAGATTGAAGGGTTGCGAGCACGTGGTAGACCTTGGCTGACTTTTCAAAATGACAACATGGCATCTTGGACACATTAGTGGAATCCCACGTGGATTTCAAAGCTAGCCCAACCATTTGATCAAATTGTGTGGATAACATGAATGGTTGAAAGTGAAATTCTGAATACGGCTAACCGCGAATTCAATTAGCTTTCTGCATTTATTTCTTGAAAAACTTATTTTTATGACAATTTGTTGCCAAATTGATTCACATTTGAGACCTTACCTTCAGAATTATGTTCATACGACTGAGGAGTGTTGCGACGAGCTAAAATTACAACGAATTTCAGTGGTGGTGTGCGAATTGGAGTTATTTCGGGTGTTGAAGTAAGCTAAAAAATAGTAAGTGCTCTATATCCCGCTCATAGTTGTAGGGTGAATTGCAAAATTTTGAGTAGAAGTAATTTGTAGTTTGTCATCCCTAGGGTTATGTTTGTCCAAGATTGTGACAATTCCCCTTGTTTCGTCTTTGTTCCTATAAATTTTGTAAAATGTCAAAGAGAGGGGGGAGCTCTTCTAAGAGAAAGAAAAATGAGATGGACAAAGCTGCACAAAACCCTCCCCCAATAGAAATTCATGATGATGAACTAGAGCAAGTAGGAATTTCTCAGGCAGAACAAGAAGATTCCCAATTAGAGGTGGCATCTCAACCCAAAAGAAGAACAATTACAAAGAAAGGAGAGGCCTCAATGTTGAAGGAGAAGAAATAGAGGGTAGAGAAAGAGCTGAAAGAAAAGAAACCTAGGGCTCCAAGGAAGAAATGAGAAGCTCAGGCGCCCGATGTGGTTTTAACATAGGGCATCAGGTTCCTCAGGAAAGATTGGAGGAGCATGCACAAATACTTCAGGCTATTGTTGAAGTGCCTATTGTTGCTCCTGCAAAGCTTGCTAAGAGAGAGGAGTCTCCATTGTATCAGGACCTGTTGGATGTGTTTCTTGCATCCACCATGAGCATCAAGAATAATGATGACCTAATGGATGGTTGTGTGCAATGTGGTGATGCTCTCATTCTTGAGAGGGGTTGGAATTTGTTTCAATATTTCTACAACAATCCTAGGTCAAATCCATGCAGGTTTGATATGGCTAAATTGATTGTACTTGATGTCTTTGTAGAGGTGGATTTAATAAGAGTTATGGTAGTGATGTATGATTCTGCTTCAAAGACATGAAGGATTGCTGAAGGCACAATCCTGGTTAATATAAGCCCATTGGAAATTGTCAATTGTTTTGGTCTCATAGGGCGAGCAAATGTAGACATTGATACCAAGAGGTTTGAGTAGGAGTATCAGTTAAGAAGAAAACATTATAGGGACAAGGAAGTTCCCCTATTTAGGAAAAGGGATTGGCATGGTGATGTAGCACCAATTATTCCCATTAAGAAGGAGCCCTTTTCTATTGAGTCATTTGAGAAGTATTTTGTTAAAACTTATTATACTTTGTGTCACATTTTGGGGGAATATGCCAAGGAGAAAATGCTAGTGGGGATGATGTTGATGGGCATGAAGATTTAACATAAATTTGTAAACTTAGAATATGACTATGCAACATATGTTTCTTGGAAGATTCATGAAGGGCTAGTGGGAGCAGTAGATAATCCCTTGGAAATAAAATTGAAATTTTCTCCCCTATTGCTCATTTAATTCTTTTCCAGCACAAGTATGAGTGGAGCTCATCTTTAGCTCAAGTTTTACGACAAAAGTGGTGTAGCTTTCCCCATATAGAGGTGGTGTCACATAAGGGATAGAACCTATGAGGCTGCTAACTATGTTGCTTATTATCAACAATTTGTAATGAGGATTATTTCATGGTTGGGTGTGGTGGTGAATAGGGTTCCTACCAAGGTTATGGATTTTCTAAGGCTAAAAGAAAACATGATGGATGATGAAGGGAGGTTTAATTTAGCAGATTGCTTTCAATTTTCAGATTACACAATAATAAGGGTTTATGGATGCCCACCAACTCCTCACCAATTGCCGATGTATGTTTTTTAAAGATTAGCATTTTTTGAATTCATGTGGCAGATGTTGTGGACCCAAAAGTTACATTTGGTAGAGTAGAGGAAGGGCTCTCTCATTTCCAAGTCTACAAGGTTTGGCGAACATGCAGTTGGGGACAAGGTGGTGACCAGACTATAAAATTATTTGGCAACTAGATATGCCTTGAGGTATAGAAAAAATAGAAATTTTGTCATAAGTTGGCTTAAAGCCAAAATTAAGAGAGGGCCCTTTGACCATGATCTATATTTAAATGAATATGTAATAAAAAATTGCCTTACCATAGAACAAGCCCTTCAAAGGAGGAAAAAATGGGCAATTCTTATGAAAATTAAAAATAATACAAGGGCTAGGCATCCAAATTTTCAAGGGTTCTTTTCTAAGGAAAAAGGGCTTGTCATAAGAATTGAGAAAATGTTTGAGAATTTTGAATCCATTTTTATAAGAACCTACGAAATTGAAGATGACATGGCCCATGAAGAAACATGGGAGCATACACTTGTAAATGATCCGAAGCAGCAAGTGCCTTTGCATCAAGATGTGCAACAAGAAGAAGCTATAGGAGGCCAAGGCGGTGGGGTTGTCATTGAAGAGGAAGTTGAGAACATTATTTCCTGGCCACCTAGAGATGTGTAGATAACTGAGGAGCCTTAAAGAAGAAGATATTTTGACTAGCCCCTTCCAATTGACAAATGTGAGGATGAGTGAGCAATTTCTGCTCATATGTTTATATCAGATGATGATTTTGTCAAGAGGCTATAATTGAAGGCTTTGTGGTTGGTCCACCCAAAGGAGTCCTGAAGATACAATATTTGGAGGATCTCTATTTCAATCACATAACCCCACAAGAAGCTAGGGAAATAGTTAAAGAAAGAGGGATGCTCCTTATACTGGGATGGAACTTGGAAACAATATTTTTTTTGGATCAGATAAGACAACAACCTGACCCCACTTTTGTTGTAGAATTTGAAAAGGAGGGAGGTTATCGTGGGTCAAGATATCATCCCGCCATCAAAGCATTAGCCCAATGGGAAAATGCCCCAAGTACTGACAAGCCTAGAGTTTTGATTGGTGTTGAAGAAAGAATAGGGGATGGGGCCATAATAAGGACATTAAAGGATACCTCACCCATGGAGGCAGTAACTCTGTCAATGCACTCTACCATGTTTTCTTTAGATGTTGTGAAGCTGCGGGAAAAAGAAAAAATGATGTTATTGTAGGAGAGAGTTGAGATACATGAAAATATAACTTGATGATGATGGAAAACTCTCAATTAAGGAAATTAGGAAATCATGAGTGTGCACACATATGTGAGGGTAGGTTAGGATAGGATAGGATAAGATTGGTTGGGAGGATAGGGTTGGTTAGAACCCATGGATTAGGCTAGGGGTTAGATTAGAAGGGTAGTTAAAGTTAGGAGACATGTGACTAAATGGAATATTTGAATTAAATTCAAATAAAGGGATGGAAAAGGGGGAATTAATTAATTTGATTAATTAATTCAAGGATTAGAAGAAAGGGGTAAGGGTTAATTAATTAAGATATTAATTATTCTATTTGGCTATGGGGCATGGATTTATTTAATCAATTTAGCCAAAAGGGATACTTGATTTTAATTGAATAAAATGAATTATTGAACTAATTCAAGTGACTTAGGAGATTTGATTTGATTAAATTAATCAGTCAAATTTAAGTGTCTACATTTTGTCCCTCTTCACAATGGCGCTAGAATAGTGTCAATTTGAAGACAATAAAACACCAGCAACTCAGAGAAAAGGGAGCGAGGCAAAAAAATGCCCCAAATGGACAAAGGAATGGCCAAGGATGCCCCCTTAAGAGGGTGCATGGGGAAAAAGGGGTCAAGCAACATCTTGAAAGAAACATTTCCCCAACAGAGAGGAGAAGGGGATAAAATGCAAATGCAGTGTAGATGGAGATGGAAACATCATGGAGTGTGAGCACCTGCAAAACAATATGTCATGTAGTGAGCACTTATTTTTATTTAGAAGTGTATGTGAGTCACCAAGGTATGAAGAACTGGGGTGGAATCTCATATCCAATGCATGGAATGACACATATATGCAGACACATAAGCTAGTCTATCACTACATAGAGTTACAGAGACCGTGCAAGAAACGGTGCTAGAACAACCACAAGAAGAAGACATGCCCCAGTGTAACATGAGATAGTCGAGACCTCATGAGAGTAAAATAAGGAACACCTCCAAAAGACATGCCAAGCAAAAACCAAAAGCAACAAGATCACATCCCGAGCCTTGTTATTCCCAATGCACCATGATATAAAAGAGAAACAGGACCTGTGGATCTTAAAAAGAATATAAAAGATAAAAAAGAATCAAAACCAACATGAGCGTCTCAGATATATTTTATAAAAGGATGATTGATTGGATGAGGATTGATGGTGTCCGACTTGAGAAATGATACATCCTGCGCAGATTGATCATGGGTGTTATTGATGTGAGAATGATATATCTCGAAACAACACTAGGCTAAAAGATTGATGAGAGATGGACCGACAAAAGGGACCTGATATGATCATGATGACAAAGATGCTCATAGATGATTGTTGAAGAGCGAGCTGATAGGATATGATCTCAAAGGACAAGACTAAAACACACAATATGTACAATGACACTTATATACAAGATGTACAAGAGCTATGGATGATGGAGGAGGACCCAAGGACAAGCATGATGTTGCCCCAGTCAAGATGAAAAGCCATGAGAGATTGGTGATTGATGGGGTGTTGCTGAGGTGGGAATGATATATCCCAAAGTAACACAAGGATTGGGAAGGATGCATCCTGATGATGATGATTATATTGGGATCAAGGCTTGCAGTAAGGCTGGGAACAAGACCAAGGATGCAATTGGATGAGTTGTTTATCGTTTGACCATGGATAGCTGAGGAAAATGGATAAGATTTGCATGCGATGGTGGATTGTGAGGAGCGAATGGATTGATTGGATGGAAGGTATTGGATTGTGTGGGGGTAGCCTAGAGATAGATACCAATGATAAGGGATGCAATAGGTGGTGGAATGATATGAGAGGAGGGATGAAAGGATGGAGGATAGGATGAAAAGGATTTGGAGATGGAAGCATTGTAGATGTGGTTGGGAGATGAAAGGATTGTTGGCAAGAGACACTGCATGTATGTTGAGATGTTATCATTTATGGAAACTCATCAGATTTGGCATCCATAGTTCATGTTTTCATCATTCTGGAAGATTGATTAAAATTGATCAAGTATTTGTATGGTCTGGTGAGTAGAACAGTCTATCCGGTAGAGTGTACAATTTGTTTGTTAGCGGATTATTTTGGTTGAGTATTTTTATTTGTAGATATGGGAGATATATTATGGATATGTAATTTACCTTATTCTAGGTTTGTGGCCTCTGGTGTTAAGTTTTGTGTTGGTTTCAGTAAGATCCGGTGTATTGGTTTTTGGCTAGAACAATGGCTATCAACAACAACATGTGGAAATTCAGTATGCGGATCTTATAGATTGATTTTTGTGGTTATTTGTGTGTTCAAGGTTGGTGAGATGACATGTGGGAAGCGTGTGGATATTTTTTTTTGGTTTTCTTAGTTATTTTTGGATTGATTTGAGCCAACTTGGGTAACACGTTTCATGTTGCATGTTATGCGGTTTTTGGGTCGACATGGAATTGACCTAAAATTGGTGATGCAGATATATAAGGTGAATTGATTTGATAATTTTTTATATCTATGGTTATGTGGATGGTTGAATGATTGATTGTGCATAGTTTCATGTGCACAAGTTGAAGATTTGTGCTTCGATATGTTGCAGAATACCAAAACAGAGCAGTATTGCAAAGAAGAGTAAGAATATATTTTTGTGCTTATCCAAAACTATACTTAGGAATTTTTTGATGGTATTTAATAGTTCAAGCACTCTGGTATCTCTTATAATAATTTTGTAAGCCAGTGAGCCTTCTGGGTTGTAGCCCTTATTGTAAACTTTGAGCAGTGAGCTCTAGGCAGTGTGCTTGAATGCATGTGCATTCCCCTTATGTAATATTTTTATACTTCTAACAGAGTATTAATATTGTGGGTTTGAATCCCACCATGGTTTTTCCCTTAATTGTGTTTCCACATAAAAATCTTGGTGTTATGGTGTTGGTGATCTTTACTTTATGTTTCGGTGCTTTAATTTCCCTCATATGCATTAAGTTGTTTGAAGGACAAATTGACAAAGTTAAAAATTGTAGAACATTTATTCACCCCCCCTCTAACTGTTCCTTGATTCCAACATTTGGTATCAGAGCCTATTTCCTTGGAGGAAGCCTAACAAATTGAGGAAGATCTGGGAAGGTAAATCAATGGATTCCGGTCGTCTTAGAAAGCAGCTGGTTGTTGCTCTTGAGGATCTTGATCATTCACAAGATGAGAATCAACAAGTGAAAGCGAATCTCAAAGATGTTGAAGAATACATTGAAACATTGAAGGATTAGTTGAACAAATCAAGGGAAAAGAGAAAGGATCTTGTTAACTAGCTTAAGTAGAAAGAAAGTCAAAGCATTGATGAAGAAGCCTTGAGGGAAAATACAGAAGAATGTGACAGACTTGCTAGAGCTAATACAATCCAAAAGAATGAAATGGAAGCTATTGTGATGATATTAACAAAATAGATTGAAGAAAAGATTGCTCAATGCCTAAAAGACAAATCAGACGAATGTTGCAGACTTGAGAGTGAGAATGGACAACGAAAGAAGATCTTGAAAGGCATATCAATTCTTATTAGATATGATCTTGATGTTGCAAATTAATTCAAGGAGATGTTCTAGATTAGTTCAACCAAGCTTGATGAAATGCTTGTCAGTCAGAAGAATCCTAATGATACTCAAGGTCTTGGATATGAGAAAGGAGAAAGCCCTGAATCTGGTCAGAGCAATCCTAAGACTCAACAATAGAAGAACAACTTAAGAAGGCCTCTGGTAAGACAACCTAATGCTCATAAATTCAATGGTAATTGTTTTGTTTGTAACAAATTTGGTCATATGGATAGTTAGTGCGGAAGTAGGATGATCAATAATGCTCCATCTTTTATCGGTCAATGTTTCAAATGCAACAAAAATGGTCATAAGGCAAATGTATGCAAAACTCTGATGAATAAATTTCAGAATAGGAGAAATGTCACATGTTATGCATGTGGTATGTTTGGACATGTTGCTAATCAATGCAGAACAAGAATAAATCAAATGAATTTTAGGCCTATGCAAGGAAATGTTGTTTTCTATGCTTCCAACAAATTTGGTCACATAGCTAAGTATTGCAGAAGCATAAATATGAATAGGAGAGGTTCGGAAGACAAGAACAAGAATGTGAAGCCTGATGGGAAGGGTAAAGAAAATTTAAAGAAATCATAGATCATATGAAGAAGACATGGGTTAAGAAGACTAATTCAGAGGCAAGAAGTGGGTCCGCACCTAATTCTGGCGCTGGAATTACATCCGATAATTGAACCTAGGCATTCAGCCTTGGGGGAGTTATAATGCAAATCTTTCAAAACCCTATTTTTGATATGTGCCTCTTTTGGGCAGGTTGCAGAAGTGTTTATGATGATTGCAGATATTTATGGTGGATCTTCAGAAGAACTGAGTTGATTTGAAGATCGAAAGAAGAATTACTGACATATATAGAGCATCTGGAAGAATTGGGGTAGAGTGCATTTATTGCAGTAAAAATTTAGGTTTGCAGTGAATAAAAGGTATTTTTCCCTCTTCATTTCTCTTTGCAATAGAAGAGAAGAAGCTTAGAGAGCTCTACGAAGAAGGCGATTGGGCAAAATTTTGTATTACCAATTTCCAAAGCGATTTGGCGAGAAGACCTAATCCGATACCAAAGGTATTTATCAATGAAAACCCTCTTTCAGATTAAGTTTGAAATTTGAATATATAAGAATGGCTACATATTGTACTGCTACCCCTCTGGTTGTAAATATCATTGAGTGTGATCATCCCAACTTCAAAAATCATCTATTTATTTCAATGGAGGACGACCCTAAAAGTGCATTTTTGTTCGTGCCCTACAGAATCCCACATAACGAAGACATAAGGGTTTACAAACATTGTCCAATTGAAGAATTCAGAAGCTCCCAAATGTTGAATCTTTTCAATAATAGGTTATTTGACCAAATTTCCATGTTGAAACTTGAATTTTAAGGATTGAAAAGCAAGGGTTTTGCTCAATTTGTGAAGTTTCTAATGGTGTACGAACGTGAGTGGATCCGATACATCCCGAGTTGTGTTCATGATGAATTCATGTGGTTGGATAAACCGCATAAGATCACTAAAGATGTAATTTAGGCAGTAATAAGGTTGTGTGCATCTAGAGCATTGCCATGTTTGAAAACAATAAAGAATGACATTGTAACCAACATAACCAAATTTAAATTTGATAAAAGAGCGACGACTGTTGATGAAATCTTGGAAGATGACATCTAGTTTGCATCCATGTTGATAGGCTATAAGATTTACTACTCCAGTCGAATGAACTTTGTCTTCGATACTGCTGTATATGCTGCATACGAGATGTTAAGGGAGAAAAAGAAATATGATCTTTGTGAGTTGCTCCAAAGTGAACTTATCAAGAACTTCAAGAAGTTCAAAGAGAACAAGAAGCATCCCTTCAAGTATGGTACCCTGCTTATATACATATTCTTCTACTTTAAGAATGATATTCCAAGAGTTGGTCTAGTAAAGTGGGCATTTGATAGGTCAGTGGGAGTGTAGATCCAGGAGTATCTATACAATTCCGATGACTCCGAATCCTGAAACAAGAATCTATGAGAATATTTTAAGAACTTTCAGGAGGAGATGCATGAGAGGGAGAGAATATTGAAAACCATTATGGAGAAATATGCAGACACCATATGTTTCATGGTTGACACCAACCAATGATTGATGGAAGCGGTGGAGCCCCGAACTTCATGGATTTTACCAATGGTCTATGAGGTTGATGAACATATTTTGGAACTATATACTCAACATTTGCTGAGTCAACTAGTGGACACCAATGAAGAAAGGTTGAGAACCTACAAGGAGAAGAACCTAAACCTACATCAACAATTCAAGAAATTGGTCATTTAGAAGAAAGTTCGGAAAGAGGTTGAAGCTTTTGTAGAAAGCATGGGGATAACCAGGGAAGTTGTCAGAAAAGCCAGAGAAGAGAATATCCTTTATGAGAAGAAAATTGTTAAGGTGGAAGCTACTAAGCCTAAGTCAAAACAAACTGGAAGCACAACCCCCTCCTTCAGTCCTGCTAAGCTAGCAAGACAACCTAAACCTTCAGTCAAGTCATCCAGTGGAGTAGAGAAGAAAAAGAAATCAGTCAGATTTGTGGTGGTTGATGATGAAGAAACTGAATCAGATGAAGCTTCCAAGGAAGTTAAGGAAAAAGGAGTCAAAACCACTAAAATCACACAGGAGAAGCCTTCTGGTACAACTAGATCCAACAAGAAACCAAAGTCAGAAATTGATGAGGCATTAAAACAAGGTAATTTAACTATTATACCTCATATCACATTAGATCAAATTGGGAAAGTAGCTGTTAAGGATGGTAATTTGAAACCACTATCTGAGTGGTATGAATATTTTTTTGAATCCGGAAAGAGTATGTTTTGGTAGAGATATGTTTGGTGATAGGTAAGGTAGAGATAGCTAGAATTATTAACCTAGCTAAACCTAAATTCCAAAGTAAGACTAGAGTTAATAAGATTATGATTGGTAAAATTGATGAAGTTGCAAAAGAGACTGAGACAATTTTGTGGAAAGTTTTATCGAAGATCCAGTATGAAGTTTTCCCCGAGAGAACTTAGGACAATTCGGAAGATTAGTAAACTAAAGATAATAATCCGGTAGATGCTCCAGAGGAGCAATCAATTGAACCAATGGACACATCTATTCCAGAAGTACAAGTTGACAATCTAGGTGATGCAAGTGTTCCGATAGATCAAACTCCTTCTGTTCTGAATTTGTAGACAAACCAATCAAAGGATAATGCTCCAGAAAAGGTTACATTTGAGCCTACTGCGGGGAATAAGGGTGAAAAGGATGCAGGGGAAGAAGATGTGGATATGGATATGACTGAAAATCCTTCAACTAAGGAAGATAATCGTCCGATATCTGAGCAGAAAGCATGTACAAGGAAGGTGGAGGTTAAAGTTGAAGAAGAATCCAAAGCAAGAGACATTGTAGCTGCCAAAAAGGGAAAACAAGTAATAGATGACCTTGAATTCATTCAAGAACAAATCAATCTTGCCTCCTTGTCTCCCATCCAAAAGCTTCAACTGGCATCATTCACTCATGAAAAGGCTAATGAGGATCTTTTAAAATATCACATCGAGGATAGTTTTCTGTTAACTATGGCATCCGACATTTTGGAGAATCTCATGCCATCATTTCAGAAAGATCCATCTAATACCCCAACCGACCAGTTCAAAAGTTTAATTAATTCTATAAACACACATTTTGAATCTTTTGAGAAATCTGCTGAGGAGAAATCTCAAAATGATTTTAATGCCAAAAGGCTTCGCACCTTGAAGAAAATGATCCCAAAAGATAGAGCCACATTAGATGATTGTGTCAAGAGCATGCATGATGCAATGTCCAAAGGTGGAAACTTGCATAAATCATTCATATCCTTGGACAAGTTCACTACGGATATTGAGAAAAAGTCTCAGGAGTACAAGGATCAATTGGAAAGCATATCTAAGTCTGTTGATCCTTTGTCAAAGTCATTGAGCCATCACAAAAATTAGGTAATTTCATTGCTTGAGAAGATTTGGAATCTGCGCTATGATCAGGAAAGGTTAATTGGTAGAGTTGGAGAACTTAGGATCCATATTGTCCCTAAGCTGGATATAACACTAAATGCTCTCAAGGAAAATGATCCAGATGATCTCAAGACAATAGAAGCACAGTCTTATCTTTTCAGTTGGTTTCTAACAATTTTTGAGAACTTGCAAAAGGGTTGGTATAATCACTTGGACTCTTTGAAGAATGTGTATGCAAATAGTTTCAAGTTTTTGTGAATTCTGTATGTACATATGTGTCTAGCATTTTTGGCTTCAATTTTTAATTTCCGGAATCCTACCTTTGCCATTGATGTCAAAGGGGGAGAGTAGAGAAGTGAAAATGTTGATCTTAGGGGGATTTATTTGATTCTTTGGAATCTAGTGATTAGATTCTTGGTTGCAAAGTGTACAGTTCTTTGGTTCTGGTTCGAGCGTCATTTTTTACTAAATTTTGCCATCAATGCCAAAGGGGGAGATTGTTAGCAAGGGACACCACATGTATGTTGAGATGTTGTCATTGATTGCAACTCATATTGGTTTTGGCATATGTAGTTTATGTTTTCATCATTCTGGAAGATTGATTGAAGATTGATCAAGTATTTGTATGGTCTGGTGAGTAGAGCAATGTATCCGACAAAGCGTATAGTTTGTTGGTTAGCAGATTATCTTGGTTGAGTATTTTTCTTTACAGATCTGGGAGATGTATTGTGGATATGCAATTTACCTTATTCTAGGTTTGTGGCCTCTGGTGTTAAGCTTTGTGTTGGTTGGTAAGATTCGGTGGATTGGTTTTTGGCTAGCATAGTGGTTGTCAGCAATAACGTGTGGAAATTCAACATGCAAATCTATTTTTGTAGTTGTTTGTGTGTTCAAGGTTGGGGAGCCGACATGTGGGAAGAATTTGGACATTTTATTTTGGTCCAATTAGTTGTTTTTGGATTGATTTGAGCCAACTTGGGTGACACATTTCATGTTGCGTGTTATGTGGTTTTTGGTCCGACATGGAATTGACCTTAAATTGGTAATGCGGATATATAAGGTGGATTGATTTGATCATTTTTAATATCGATGGTTATGTGGGATGTGTGAATGATCGATTGTGCATAGTTTCACATGTGTAATGTGAAGATTTGTGCTTCGTTTTGTTGTAGAATATCAAAATAGAGTAGTATTGTAGAGAAGAGTAAGAATATGTTTTTGTGATTAAATGGAGCTATACTCAGGAATTTGTTGATGATATTAAATAATTCAAAAAATCTTGCATCTCTTATAATCATTTTGTAAGGCAGTGAGCCTTTCGAGTTGTAGCCCTTATTGTAAACTTTGAGCAGTGAGCTCTAGGCAGTGTGCCTAAATGCATGCGCATTCCCCTTATGTAATATTTTTATACTTCTAATAGGGTATATTAATACTGTGGGTTTGAACCCCACCATAGTTGTTCCCTTAACCGGGTTTCCATGTAAAAATATTGGTGTTATGGTGTTGGTGATCTTTACTTTATGTTTCTGCACTTTATTTTCCCTCATATGCATTAAGTGGTTTAAAGGGTAGATTGAGAAAGTTAAAAATTGCAAAACATTGATTCACCCCCCTCTCAGTGTTCCTTGATTCCAAAAATGATGAGGGATGAAGGGATGGATGTAGATGAGGATTGGGAGAGGAACTAGTTATGGATGAAGGGATGGAGGAATGGGGAGATAAGGATACATGGATGGATCAAGTTATGGATGAAGTGATGGAGGAACTAGGAGATAAGGATTGGTGGATTGATAGATATGATAAGATGACTGACAAAGGGAAGTGGATGAAAGATATGGGAGATAAGGGTCATGGAGGCCGAGAGGTGTCTAAAGCATGTATACATGGTGGCCTTTTATTCTATCAAGATCCAAAGGAGGATGGAGGAAGTGAAATGGATTGGATATGATGGGTGTTGTGTGCAAATACAACACACCCCATTTACGCTACGGAATGGGGACCCACTAAAATTTCTGCTAAGCAGGTCTTATAATTTGAGAGATAAGGAATACGATTGCGTGGAAAATATAATTGCAGGATACAAGATCACTTTGGAAAGAGTTCAAACAAAAGAAAACTCAATTATCTCGACGGCTGTGTCACCCACAAATGAGTGCTGCGAAAAGTATTAGGTTCCTAAGGCAATGCAGGATGAAGAGGTAAGAATTGAAATAAGGTGAAAATGACAAAAGTTAAGATTTCTCCGCTGCTGATGCTTCATGTGATTGAATAAATAGAGACTAGAAAAGATGAGAGAATACGGAAGTGCGGGTATTTTGCGAAAAGTTAATCATGAAGCAAGCCTTGATGAAAAAGTTGAAACATATCTGAATCCCAATAGATTAAAAAGGAAAAGTTTCCCCATAAGATTGTAACCAAGCCACGAGTATGAAAGAAGGGAACAAATAAAGTGCAGCATCAAAGATAAATGATAGAGTGATCTATAGTGTGTTAGTAGCGTTGCAAGGAACATTGCAATTTCTAATTAAGTTTGGTAGAAGGCTGTGCATGCACTTTTAAATTAGGAACATGTGTCCGAATCTTCTAAAAGCTATACTCTGACCCAAAAGCATGAAGATGCCATAGTAACCATTAGATATAGGTTTTTTTGAAATTCCCCCCAAAGTTTTCCAGGTCATTAACTCATTGCATCTTGGATTAAACGTAAGGGATATCGAATCAAGAAATAGTAGGTAAAGTAATGGCATAAATTATGCAATGGTACAATTTAGAATGTTATGAGTTGCAGGTAATATAGGGGCAGATACATGAGCAGGCACAAGATATCTCAATGGGTAGTGTACTCGGATTCGTCCAACGATTCTCACAGCGAAATAGGTAAGTACCCCAAACTCGACTCAATGAATTTACATGAATAATTGATGATTGTGATTGGGTAAGTTGGAAAAGAAGCCAAATAGAAATTAATTAGCTTAAATATTTAGCGCATAGCATGCATATAAGTGACTTAGAGAATGTAAATAGGAAGAAAGAAAAACGAAGTAATGGGTACCCAAAGTAGAACTGAAAAGGGAATTTGAATGGAGATTTCCTCAAGTAATACCCAATACTAGGTTTTACTTGGATACCCATCTGTGAGATTTCAACCTCATAGACATCATTAATAGGATGAGGGAGCCAGTTGCTACAAACGAAATGAAGAACATGGAGCAGAGTCATTTGATATAGGCTGTAGGGTTTCTAGTGGCCATAGATGCCCATGATTTGGTTAAATAGTGCATCCAACATTATGATACGAGTAAAAAGAAGGTTATTTGTAATCACAAGGTGTATGCAAATTTAACACCTGGGGGTTTGAAATAACTTCTCGGACTTCCCACCCCCGCAACATGGATAAATAGAAGCAGGACCCAGGCATAGAAAGAATTTCAAGAAGCAAGGTTAGCATGCAAGAAAACTATGCGGGAGGAGTGGTATATTAGGAAGAAAGGAAACGTATTGGCTAAGATACCCACCCTGGTACTAAGGAAAGAAATACATCCATAAGTGTATATTTCAATCACCTATCTTAGCAGGATAGCCAGGTTAGAGATCAGTGGTTTATTTTAGGAGTGGATACTCACTTACATCTAGAGCTTGAGGCAAAACAAGGGGACTTATGACTGGGCCAAGTTCATTAGCGAATCCATACATCATTATATAGAAGAAACCTCAGGAAATTTCTATATGTCTTCTTATATGGTATATGCATGTGCAGTAAAGGAAAACATTCAAGGTCTGAATACTGTAGGTATTCTTGGAGCAGAACCAGACAAGAATCTAGTACATGCATATTTCTTGAAGGTTGGAAAATAAAGAATCCATGTTGCATTACAAGGAGGTTAATGACTATTTCATCATGAGGATCACTCAGGAAATAGAAGGAAGACCTGGGGAAAGGGTGCCAAAAGAAGTAAGAAAGGTAATTCAATATTATGGAGGATGGTATATTCAATTCCCCACTTGGTCATATTTATGGGCACAAATATTTTTAGGAAGACCCTTCAAATTTACAAGGTACCCATTAGTCTAAGCATGGTTAACTGAATTTTGCAGAAAAATGGTGGAGTTTCATGACAATTACCTAAGCTCTCACTGAAAGCTAGGGTTCAAATTCCTAGTAAAGATTGGAGAATTCAAGTGTGAGTCACTGTAGAATGTAAATAAAGTAGAAGAAGACTTGCTAGCTAGACATTTACAGTAATTCCAATATACCAGGAAGGATTATGACCCTTTGCATAGAATAGAAAGGTATATTACTAAAAGAGTCAAGCACATCCCAGACATAGAGGATTACTGGATAGATTGTGAAGATGAAAAGAAGGTAAGAAAAATAAAATATTACCAGAGATTGACATTGGCACAAGTAAGGCAATTGGGACCTGCTAAAATAGGGATTGAGGTACCTTGGGAAATATGAGGATGATGAAGAAATCCTAAGGCAGGTTTACATAAAAAATAACGTGGAGAAAAGGTCACTAGAAGAACCTGCACCTAATGAGCCAGAGATGGTTTCAATGGATCAGGTGAACCAAACTCTCCTAGAAGCAACTAAAAGGTGGCTAGAGGCATACAAAGAAGAAATGGCACAGAAAGGGACAAAGCACACAATAAGAAGGAAGAGGAAAAGAAAGGACTAAGAGGAAAATGTAGACTTTTTGGTTCATAAGCGGAGTATAGATACGACTAGGATCATAGATCCTGGTACCCTAGAAGCAGAAGAAATGGATCAAGAAGGGGTTGAAATAGTCACTAATGATCCAAACCTAAATATGGTGGCCATAAGTAAAAGGAAGGAGCCACAAGATCAAGGTAGTAAAACTATGCAGACATTCACACAGGAAGAAGAGCTTATGGAAACACAAAAGGGAACATCCTAAGAACATGTATTGTGGGCCATTCCGATAAATGTGTCTTAGTCTGCTTCATAGTTGTTTGCATCTCCCCTGTTGGTTAACAACACCTTTGGTGATATAGTTAAATTTGTTGGAGTTAGTCCCACAGAAGACCTAGGATTTTATGATGATCTAAATTGGGTGTTATAAAAACACCGCAAAGGAGCTATAGGGGAATGGAAAAGGAAGTTGGAACAAGGAAAATCTCCATAGAAAACATCACACAAAACAAAAGCAATGACAAGAGTGTGATGGACCAAGTGATAAACTTGGAAGGATCAGGAGAATCAAAAGAGGACATGCAAAAGAAAAAGATACACAACCTAAAGAAGATGAAATTCCCACCATAGAGGAGAAGAGGATAGAAGGAAAACCAACACTTCGTGAAAAGGGTCAACTGGAAGGAACAGTCGAGAATGTGGAAATGTGGGTCGCGGAGGAAAATGAAGTAACTGAAGAAGCATCACACCAAGAAATGATAATAACTCTACACCAAGAAGAACTAGGAGTCTCACAACAAGAGGGAACCAAGGTCCACCATCCAAAGGGCCAGCAATCACCATAGAAGGAGAATCCTGTCGGAGAAGGTGAAGATTGAACACAAAGGTTAAAGGAATCAACAAACATAACAGATAACAGGACAGAGTAGATAAATGAAAAAGAGAAAAATAAAGGAGAGTCACATCAGGTTGAGATGAAGAATAACTCTTATAGAGGAGAAGAGGGAAATCTAAGCCAGAAAGAGGCAGAAAGAAGTCAGAAAGAAGGAAAAGAGAAATCCATATTAAAGGTGACATACATAGTGAATGATGAAATCGGGAATATGCTCGAATGGATGAAGTGGCAGAAGAAGCCTGACAGACCAATAGAAGTAATTCTGTTGGATTTCAATAGCTTATTGACTAGTGGACCGTGCACCAAGAAAAGGAAAATGGTTAAGGCACAATATACCACCCAAATAAACCCAAAAGGAGAAAAATAATTACACATTGCAGAACCTATAATTAGGGAGGGCGAAGAAGAATTGACTAATCATGAATATTAGATAACTATAGTTTAATTAGGCAAACCATCTAGAGCAGAATCTGTAAGGGTTACCAAAGAAGTAGTTTCCATCATGGAAGAGAGAATGCAGAGAGATGAGAGGAAATTGAAAGAGAAAAAAATGCAAATAGATTAGTTGGTAAGGTTCATAAAGGGGATTCCTAGGAGGAGATAAACTTCGCAGAAAATCCCAGCTCATCCAGTATTGGTATCCCAAGAAGAAGCAAAGATAGTAGATATACTAAGACGCAAGGCGAAGATGGTAGATAATTGGGTTGAGCAGGTGCTGGCTCATGCTAAATCCTCGTTGAAGGTGGTGATGACTAGGTATACTACATGGGAAAAGTTAATCAGAAGGATTGATAGAGGCCAAAGAAGACACGAAGAACCGTTGGAACACATCAAGGTAGAGACATCATATTTCCAAGCTATGAAAGGAATGACAACAAAAGAAATTGTAGAGTGGAAGATATTGACTGCAGAACAATTGCCTCAAATAAAGATCAAAACGACTACCAACACTTGGCAAATAAATTGTCTACGAGAGGGAATAGACAAATTGCAAAAGGCAAAAAGAGAAGTGACATATGTCCAATATCAGGATTCTAAGCTCATAGAATTACTAATGGAAGGATGAGTAGAGGAAGTGATGGATATGGGCAAAGATAGGGCATTGGTTGAGTTCAAGGAAGTATGGGATAGAAGAATATTGAGATTAGGCAAGGATACAAATTCGTGGGTCTTGGGAGACATTGGGCAAATACAAAGCTGGGAAAGACAATATGATAACAACGTTACCAAAGAGGATCAAAACACTGAGTTTTTATGGGTGAAATGCCAAGTGCAAGAATACAATTTGTTCATCGTAAAACAATCTAAAAGCAAGGAGATGGCTCAAATTCTAACAAGCTCACAACAACATTAGACACAATTATAGGAGACTTTTGAGGCAAAAGAGAAGTCAAACGTTGACCAAGAATAAGAGTGATGGTTAGTTGTCAACATTTTGTCTTTTCCTAGAATTACACTATAAAAGAATAAGTGTGTTTCATTCTAAGACAATTTGAGATTTGTAGACTTATGAGAGCTTTGATATATCTGAGCCTCTCTTCTTGTTTCTCTTACGAAGTAGTTGTTTCAATAGTGTCTGCTCTTTGCAAATAATGGTTGTGATAGAGTCTCAGAGACTTATAGCTGAGGACATGTTTTTGTAATTCACTATTTTGTATGAAGGAATATATGACTCTGCATGCATTTTTGGTGTGTTATATCACTTTATTTGTTTAATTCAGTGTTTCATCTGTAGATCACACTATTTTACAAATAATTGAGAGAATATTTTTGGTTACTTGTAAGATTGTTCTTTATCATTACTAATTATTTTAGAGAGGCATTTATTGAAGTATTAGCTTGGAGTATCAGAATTTATTTCAACATTTATAATTGTTGTTCTATCTTTTATTTCAAATAACCAGAAAAGTGAGAAATATAATAGAGATATATTCCAGAAATTATGCAAAAGCTAGGTTGCCCTTAGAGGAAATAATTGGAATCCCCTCGTATAAAAATAGTTGATGTATGCTACTGAGAAATACCACAAGGTCTTATAAGACATCTCAAGCCTTGAGGTTTAGGTCTCCTATACCTTTCAAGAAAGTAAATTGACGGTTAAGAGCAAGAGTTTATAAATGTTGAGCGAACTTAAAACTCACATCAACAATGGGTATGGTAGGTAGATGGAGACAAAGGAGGTAATAGCTAGATGGCTAGAAGAAATTGCCTGTAAGTGTGGAGAGAAAAAGGATGAGGGGAATTACACATGAAACCTATTTGTTAGGTTTTCATCATGGTACTTGTCCAAGGCACCTGTTTGCCAAGCTTTCACCATTGGACAAATTTTTGTCTTTAGTTTTTTTTTTTTTTTTTCTTAAATTTTTGGGCAGAAATTTATGGATGGAGATGGATGAGGATAAATGAATTTGGAGGATAGGTGATATAAGGGATATGGATGGAGGACTCAAGCATCAAGTTTCATGTCAAGATAGTAGGAGCCCATTTGGAGTGATCATCATGTGTTGGTACAACTTTATTAGGAATGCGTGAATTATGTGTTACCTTTTGTGTCAATCATCCCCTAAAGATAACCAATTTGAGAAATCAAAATTTTTGCATAACCTATGTGTTATGTGCACCTCGTAAACCTACGTGTTATGCGCACTATGTTGGTAGCGTGCAAAAAAGAACTTTTTTGCCTTTACCTTTTTTCAGGCTCCTAGTTCTATTTTTGAGTTTATCGGCCGGGGCAATCACTTTCACTTAAGTTTATCGACTCGAGGCTAGTGGGTTCGTTGGAAGGCGATTTCCTCTTTGTTTCCACCGATTGGTGCACACTTTTGGCTCCCACAACCCTGCATGGTTTTCAACTTCTGTTGTTCTATTTTTTGGGTGTGTGAGGGACTGTTTTCCCTTCTCCCACTCCCCTGCATGGTCTTTCTAGTAATACCCTTCTAGGTTGCAGGTTAGTGGGCGACGAGGATGTGTTGACGCTTGATGATCTGGTGGGGACACGTTGGTAGTGTTAGAGACCTTGTGGGTTCGACCTTTCTTCTGAACGTGATCTCCACCATCGATGATCACTTAAACTCCATCTAACGGTCATGAATTGACTAAGTGTTGGGATTTTGGGCGCGCATATGGGTAGATATCGTGTGTCCATTTGCACATGAGATCACTCGATCATTGGTGGACTTTCAATCTTACTCCGACTGTTAGAATTTAATTCTCCTACAGAGTGGTGGTTGTTGACCTGAGGGTCGAGGTCATTCTTTTATCTTAGTTGACGCCTGAGGTCAGAGCTTCTTGACATCCAACCACTGGATTCTTTCAACATTGCTCCAGAAGTGATTGTTGGAGCTGATTTTGGATGCCTCCATGTCAACTTGAAGAGAATGAGTAGTGACAATAGAAGTCATACAAAGTTAGAGACCAAGAGTTGCCAGTCAAACCAAAAGCCCTAGATCCATAGATGATACAAAGAGCGGTCAAATAAATCTCCATAAATGTAGATAGTTAGAAAATCACAACGATGAAGGTTTTTAGAGGTGAGATAAGGGTGAACTCACAATACTGGTTCCCACTTTGACCAACTTTGACAATTAGATGAACATTTTGAAAAAAACCTTCACTTTCCGATACCTATAACTTTTCAACCGTTAAGAATTTGAAGATGATGTAAACTAGTGATTTGTAACATCTTTTTTGTAGATTCTAAATATATTTTTTTCAATTTTATTTGAATAAAATTTTATTGATTTTTCCATCTCCCTCAAAAAGTAGTTTTTTACAGCAAACAACATTTTTTAAGAGTGACGTGTATCCAGAAACACAACTTTTTTTTTTCTAGAAATGATAAAAACTTAATTATTTTGAATTTTGGTTTGTAACATCAATACCCAGGGCATGCAGTTGGTTTGATAGTGATATGATGAATATTTTTCATTTTATTAAGTTTTGAAGTCCAACTAATTATAATTTAGATATAGGTGTACGTTTGAACATATAAATTCTTCTATATATAAATTCAATTTTATTTTTTTTGTTAGAAAGAAGACATCAATACCTAGTGCATAGATATTTTTTAGAATTTTTTAGAATTAGTTTACTATTTTTCCCAATGCATTGAACAAAGAAGTTCATGTTCGGTGAAAAACCTACATTCATAAGAAATAAAATAAAAATATATGAATGAAAGTAAATATATTAAAAGTTATACTATTTGGAAAGCTTATAATAAGGACTATATACTTAAAAAAAAAAAACTTCTAAATGAATTCATTCGACCCCCCAAAAGCTAATGTAAAATTGGGTTTTTATCAACATTTGATAGATGCAAAGGAGAATCCACTGCAAGCATGATTTAGAAGTAGAGAGGTTCTATCCAAGAAATTTTGATCTAAGAGCCTTTGATCTAAATCTCTTCAATTAATTACTTCAAATGGGACCTCTTAAAGCTTAAATCATTATATTTTCTAAAAAACGTATGATTTCAGCAAAAATCATGATGTACCAAAAAGTGGGAACCAACATTGTGAGTTCACCCATAATCAAAACAATATGAGAAAACACTTAGAAAAGAGATCATTTTTAGAAGATGACAAGGATGCCATCATACTCATTGTATGTGACAATAAGGACATTCACTATTGCAAAGACAGTTGTGAGTAAGATTTTTTGTATCAAATCAATATAAATAATATCCTATGCTTATTGCAGAAGCCATACACCTGAGCCAATATTCATAGTGATAAATGAGGCTTTCAATGTTAGCAACATAGAGGATATAGACTATCAAAGTTTCAAACAGTGGTAGGCATGCATTCAAGGTAGCTCAAATAGAGGAGTTTTGATAGAGCGCAAGCCATGATAGAAACCTAGAGACAAATCCCTTTATCGGGCATAGTTAAGAAGGATAGTGCCCTAACAAGTTCTAATGATTTGTTTGAATTGATCAAAATATTACTGTATTATTAGTTGATGGGCTACATTTTGTGTGGGGTTTTAACCTGAAACCTGTCTCACGTCGTAAAATAATTAACGGGTTGACGTGAAATTGTCGGCTTTTAGTAGTCATTAGAAACAGTCAAGTCATCAAATGAAATTAATGGGGTCGGTTTTCAGAAAACTAGTGGGTTGTCACAAAACTAGTGTTTTTGAATAGTTATCAGATGAGATCAAATCTTCAAACAAAATGAAATCTTTGAATCATTTAGATCTCCAAATTGGATTTGATTTCCTCACCTCATGGCTGAAAGTAACAAAATCAAATTTTTGAATCATTAGATCTCCAAATTGGATCTGATTTCCTCACCTCATGCCTGAAAACATATTTTAAATTGATTTTGGGTTCGCTTTGCATAGAATTTGGCCAAAAAAAAATTGTGATTGAATTTCGTTGCTAGGCTTGGAGTAAATAAAGAATTTGGCTAGATAAATAGATGTGCACAATGTTTTGATTTCTGAAGGCTAATGTCCATGTGGTGATAACCTAAATCTAGGCTATAACCTTGCTATAACCTGATTTTTGAAGGCTATTGTCCCTTTCACATTTCTCTCCTACTCGACCTCTAGGTCTACTTCTTAATTTTTTAATTTTCAATGTTTGCTTCACTCAATGGGTTTACTCGTGATTCATTCATTTGATCTTTGAAGTTTTTATGTGTGTCTCTCCTAGTTATGCTCTCAAACAAGGAATAGTACTGAGAATATAGTTGATCTTTTGTTCTCCTTTCGACATCAACTATGGATTAAAATTCAATACCCACGCATTTCCACTTCAATATAACATTTTATCGTTAAGCCCAAGCCCTTGTGACCAATAAAGCGAAATGAGACAATTTTGTGCTGCTCACAATCCAAATAACAAAATGGTTTGTTTTTGAAGCAACTTATATATTTTTATTAATAATCTTCATCCCAATGTTCACATTATTAGTTAGAAGGCAATGTTGGGTTTGCTATTTTTTAAAATATCCCACCTAAAGGTTCTGTGTTTCTAACAATGATTAGAATATTCTTGTGTTTTAGAGGTTGTGTAGCTCTTTAGCAAGGTTTTTGACTTTTGGTTTAGTTTTATAAATGCTTCATATTTCATAGTCAAAAGATTCACAATTGGCCAAGGATTGAAAAATATGCATACTTTTCCTCTTAGTGCATGTTCAAGTATAATGTATTAAGGTATAATCAAATTAGGTGTTCATTAATAATTGATATCATCAAAGAATGACAAAGATTGATCTAAAATAATTATTCTCGTAGGGCTTCATATATTTTTTAACTTTTGGAAACAATTGCATTAAGAGAAATTAATTGTTCTTTATTAGTGTGTCAGCTATTCAGAGTTACCATGATAATTACAAACCTACTATTTTGTGTAGGTTTTGTCAGCTAAATGGTACTAAGGAATTCTCATCTTGTATGGTAGACAAAGTAAAAGATAATAAGGTAGAAGAATTTAATCTTGACAACAAATTCATTCTATAATTGAGCAGGTTTACTAAATTCAACAAGAGCTTGATATTGTAGGTGAAACATAATTTTTGGGGCTTTTATTTTTATTTGAGCATCTCTTTTTAATTATAAGGTAAAATTAAATTATGAAGTGAAGTATTTCCATTTAGATGGTACAACTATTTGGTAAATCTCCATTGCTTTATAAACTGGACATATCCAATTCTATGTGCAATGCAAGTAAGCTTTGTGCTACTATGATCTATGGTTATGTAAATTGTATAGTTTTATGACAAAGTAAGTTTCACAATGATGGAGGTGGAGAAAAACTATAATGAGATACAAAGATGTATGTTTTTTTAGTGTGCATCTCTAATTTGTTATTAATTTTTTATTAAATGACTTCAAGTCATGGGATGGATTTCTTAATTTATGTGGCAAAGATGTAGCAGAAAACTCATGCTTGGATAACCTTCAAATAGTAAGAAATGATTCCTATATGTTCCATAGTAGATTGTCCTCTTGGGATTGTAATTTCAAAGTTCTCATTCATTGCTTGGGTTACATGTTCCATTCTCATCAAGTTCTTTCATGTTGCTATTTCCCATTAACTGATTTATATGTGGACATCTACTTAATCTTTTCACCAAATTTGTGTTCCTTTTTGTCACGAGTTGCTTACTTTCACTTTACTTTATTTTAGAAGCAACCTCCTTGGTTTTTATTGAGTAGTAAAATATGTGTGCTCAAATAAGCTCAAAAACAATTACCACTATAACTCAAATAATTTATAGAATGTATTATGCCCAAAGAAGTCATTTTCATCATAATGATAGCTAATGTTTGTTTATTTCTTCCTCTAACTCTTCTACCCTACTAAAGGAACTTGTGACTCTTATCATGGAATAAAAATTGAGATGAAGATATACTTATGTCCTTAGATTCAATTATGCTATGTGTCACCTAACAAGCATTTTGCTCTCTATTAGGAAAATAACCACTCAAGATATGAGTGAAGTGAAAATACCAAATTAATAAACTAAAATTGACATAACCATTGGAAATCCATTATAATATTCGTGTAAAATACAAAATTGTTAATTGAAACAAATAATATATAGTATATTATATTTAATATAATATATTATATGATTATTTGTATTATTATTATTATTATTATTATTATTATTATTTAAATTAAATAATCATCAGAATTCCGACGCCCCCTATATTTGCACCGACTATATTGTCGGGTATACAACATCCTCATCGGTACATAGTTCCTAGTTGTCGTCGGACGACGTTAGCATTCTGATGGAAATCAACGAAACATCCGACAAAGATGTTGTATGCCTGACGACATTGTCTCGACAGACAGGCGTCAGAATTTTGATGTCCATCCAGAAAATATCCGATGAGGATGTTGGTTGCCCGACGACATTCTCTCGACGGATGAGCGGTCGGGGTAGCACATGTCGATGAAATCCATCGACAAGACTTACACTAGCGACAAAGGGAACATTTGGTCTTGCCGATAGTCGATGAGGCTATCAGTAATACATACATTGATGGAGACTTGATGGTTGCTGTCAGAATTCTGATGTTGGTGAGCACCGCCGGAATATCTGACAACAAGTTTTTGATGGCTGCGTTTGTTAGTAGTCTGACGAAAAATAGTCAGAATTTTGATGAGCAGCTGTCGAAATTGAACCCCTAATGTACTAGTGACACCGTTTTAGGACGTACTGGGAGAGACACTGTCCCTAATGTGCCTCTATTTTTAACCACTCCCTTGAGTTGAAGAGGACCCCAAGAGGTGATTGTCTACTCAAAAGAAAAGTGGGCATGGTTAATCACCTTTCTCGTCACCCAAGGTCCATGAAGGCAAGGAGAGAGGATACTTGGTGTAATAGTTTGTCCACCCTATGTGTTCACAAGCGTGCCCAACACAAAAGACACTTGATTCATTTTAATTCCAAATTAAAATGTTATCTAACTATTAAAATCAAAGACACTCAATTTGAAAGTATAGTCTTCAACAACATCCTACACCAAATGTGTTAGTAGTTTCAATGTAAGTCTTTGGCTGATCGAAACATCTCTATGATCCTTGCCACATGCTGCAGATAGACCAACTCAGTAGCATAAATCAAAATTACAACATCAAAAAGTTTTTTTTTAAAATAGAGGAACTTGCTAAAAATAGAAACCTACTAAAAAAGGAAACTTGCTAAAAATGGAAACCTGCCAAAGATGGAAATCTACCAGATTTAGAAACCTGCTAAAAATGGAAACCTACTAAATTCAAAAACTTGTTAAATGGAAACTTGCCAAATTTAGAAACTTGCTAAATATGAAAACTTGCCAGATTTAGAAACCTACTAAAAATGGAAACCTATAGAAACCTGCTAAATACGAAAACTTGCCACATTTAGAAACCTTCTAAAAATGGAAACCTACCAGATTTAGAAAACCTACTAAAATTGAAAACCTAATAGAGTTAGAAACCTGCTAAAAATGAAAACCTGCTAGATTTAGAAACATGTCAGATTTAGAAACCTGCTAGATACAAATTTGTATGGAAATATGTAGATATAGTTGTGAGAATGCATTTCTTGCCTTCAAGCATCAAGAATACTTGCGATCAAAATCACTCAAACAGTAGAAAACAATTAAATCGACTAGTGAAGTGGGTCTTGCCGGACGTGCCAAAAAATGTGTGAAGAAAATCTTGTGAGAATACAAAAGATTGAAAGCTAAAACTAAGAAATCTAAGCTAACACTAGATTCACTCAAACACCTCAAGATTGAGAATACTATAAAAAAGGAAATTAGAAACATCAAATAACAACAATGAAAAGAAAACCAATGTCCTCTTGATTTAATTATTCTCCGATCGGATGTGTGCTCAATGACGTAGCGCATGCTTGATTGTGCTCCATGATGCGGGATTAGGCTAATTAGATTCAGGATATGAGTATGAGATGATGGGATATGAGGATGAAATTCTGCATTATGATGATATGGATATACTAAGAGTGGATGAAATGTTGCATTATAATGGTGTGATTGTAAAAAAGGGGGATGATTTCTTGAAAAATAGGGGGGTCTAAATAGAAATTGGGAGGAGAGGAAGGGATTGTGCAAATGCAACACTTTTTCTCAAGGAGGACAAGTGGCAATCCTAAGGATGCCATGTGGAATAAGATTCCACACTTGTCTTCAAAGAGGACAAGTGTCTCAATAAGGGAGAACATGTGTCCCTTAGAGGGAAAATTGTCAAGAAGGGGCTTGACATGTGTCCTCAAAGATACAAGTCCATTTTGGGAGGAATCCACCTAAAATAGGTTTCAAATTTCCTAATATTAAGGAAATTAGGTAATCATGAGTGTGCACACATATGTGAGGGTAGGCTAGGATAGGATAGGACAACGTTGGTTGGGAGGATAGGTTTGGTTAGAACACATGGGTTAGGCTAGGGGTTAGGTTAGAAGAGTAGTTAAAGTTAGGAGACATGTGACTAAAAGGAATATTTGAATTAAATTGAAATAAAGGGATGGAAAAGGGGGAATTAGTTAATTTGATTAATTAATTCAAGGATTAGAAGAAAGGGGTAAGGGTTAGTTAATTAATTAATTTGGCTATGGGGCATGACTTCATTTAATTAATTTAGCCAAAAGGGATATTTGATTTTAATTGAATAACATGAATTATTCAACTAATACAAGCGACTTAGGAGATTTGATTTGATTAAATTAATCAGTGAAATTTAAGTGTCTACAACCATTAGGGTAGGAAACCTAATTAGAGCTCCATTTGGCTATAAATAAAGGAAATTGGGATTCATTTACTCATTTGAACTCTCGAAGCTTAGGAGACAGAGCGATTTCGACGTAATTTTTTAGCGTTTGTGGAGCTATGGTCGGAGTTGGATGCATGTAGCACCTATTGGAGCGAGTCATGACATACAACAGATTAGAGAGTGTAGGTGATGATGCAATTTCATAAACTCATCTTGTCATTTATTATTGCCCTTTGAATTTTAGTTACCAAAATTTGATTTTTTTAATGGTTATGCAATTAACTATCGATTTTTGTACAATTGCTAAAAAATTTATGCATTTTATTTTTGTTTTACGCAATCGATATATGTTACACATTTGCCTTAAGTGTTACACATTTGTTACTGATGTTTTACGCAAATGATGATGATCTTACGCAATTGCTTATTGATTGGCGCAACTGATGTTGAAGTCATTCAATTGACATAAGTGTTTCACATTTTTTAATTATGATTATGCAATTGTTTTATTATTATTTTGTATCACTACTTATTTTAGGGTTTGCATTGGGATAAGTCAACTATGGTAAATGATAGGCATGTGCTAACATTAGGCATGATTTGTAGGCTATCCTTTTGGTCCTTGGTGCCTGAGAGAATATGTAGGGTCCACCCCTAACTTGACTTGTTTGACTAGACTTGACCTTTAATTCATGCGTGATAGACACTATTGGGAATACACTATTTTAGATGATTTATAGGATGTTGATACTATCATTAATGATCGTGTGATTTATTAGACACTATATGCTTATTATGTGATTGACTATTGAAAGATTATATTCATCATGTGATTTGATGAGCATAATTGTTGATGGATTTTACATGCCTTACTATAATCGTGAATTATACTAATCATGCACTTGATGATGTTTTTATGTACTAACCATATTTAATGATTATCTATGATGAGTTGATCTTATGGTGTGTTTGATTGTTGTATGACTATCTTCGGGATAAAGACAATTCCACATCACTCATTGTGAGCGGGATGTGTCATTGCGATTCTCTAACCCTTGTCTGTTATAATATATATATGCATATGTTGTATCATTTCTTTGTGGATGCAGGTATCAGACACCGACTCCACCTGGCTCCATAGGTCTGAGCGTATCTTTAAATTCCAATGCTATGTGGTTCGGAGTTGGCACAATTTCCCCTCACATACTCTAGGTCTAAGTTGTTCACTGTGAGTCGTCAGTGTCTTGGCGCAAGTCGTCATGATAGTTAGTAAGTTGGGTTTCTTCTGTGTTGTGAGTATGTTAGTATTGGTTGGTTAATCCTGTTATGTTGAGGCTGATTGATTATTGATGCGAGATTAAATAATTAATGATGTTTATTTTAATTATTTTGATTAATAGCGATTTGATTATTTGGTTATCTAATGTTTAATTTAATTTATTGGATTCTTGCCTTTTTGGTTATTTGGTTATATGATTATTTGATATTTAAATGTTTATTTATTTTAATGATGATTTAATATTTATTTAATTTTTATTGTTTAGCGTATGATGTGTTTTATATTTATTTGTAATTTGACCTTTATTGGTATTTATTTATTTAATCGCCCATGGTTTAATATTTATTTGGCTTTTAATGTTTATCTGGTTCATTAATTCATTTATGAGACTTTGGTTTATTTAATTTAATTTTCCCATTTGATTTATTTAATTGTGGCTCATGTTTTATTTATTAGTTGACTTTTATATTAAATGGGTTGTATAAATAATAAAATGATAAAACATTCCCACCAAAATGTAAAAGCATGATTCATATTTACCTTACCTACCCTCTTCTCTTATTGGTTGAATTTAAAAAGGGAGGTAAAATTATATTATATGGTGGGGTTGGTAAAATATATTATAGATTGAAATATTTTGATTGGCTGAGATTGAGGCTAGGGTTTTTGGTTAATGTTTGTCTTTTTATTTTCTTTTCCGTGAAGTTTTCGGGGGTTGGTTCCTCTCTGGAAAAATTTTCTCCAGCAAGTTTTCTTCTTGGTTTTGGTTTTCTTCTCTCTTGGATTTTGGCTGGAGCTTGGGTTGGATTTGGTTTGGCTGGTGGAATCTCTTCTTCAGCTTCTTCCATAACACGGGTTGGAGGTTGGTGATGTATTCTACCTTTTTATATTTTATTTTATACTTTTCTTGTATGCTTCGTGTCTGCAGATTGAATGTGTGAGCTTGGGGAAATGAATCTAAAATTTGTATAGTGAGAAAGGAAATATATGAAGGCATAAATTTGTTGTAAGGTTTTATTCTATAGTTTGTGGGAAATATTTGTATTTCTATGTTTGCTGAAAGTCTTCTGTGTCTTTTTGAGTCTGTGTCGTGCATGGAGTTTTGATTTAATATTGGCTTTCAAGTGTTTATTATTTATTTAATGTTAAAGTGGATTTTTATTTATTGGGTAATATTATTTTACCCATTAAGTAATTAAAAGGGGGTAATTTCTATTCTTTTATTTAAAAGTTATTTTCACCCCAGGTCAATGGTTTAGTTTATTTTACCTACCCTTGGATTTGATTGGCTGGAAGTTTATGGTAGGTAGAAAATATATTTTATTTTCTTGAACTTTGGGAAGGTAGATATAGAATATAATGTTTTTGGAATATTTTGATTGGAGGATGATTTTGCTTGGTTTTTTTTTTATTTTTTTATAATAGGCCTTCCTGTGAATTCACGAAGGTTGGCATCTTTGGTGAATGAATTTCTGAGATTAATTTTAAGATTGCTAGTGGTTGGATTTAAATTGGATTAAAGGCTTGGACTAGTTTTTCCTGTAGGTTAATTTGCTAGTTGCTTGATTGTGTGGTACTTTCCGGATTAATTCTTGTACCAGAGGCATTGTTAAGGGTGTTGGTGAGTTTTCTAGTTTTATATCTGATTTTATTTGATGTATTTTGTTGGTTTCAAGCATATTTACCTTCCTATGTTATTGGGGAAAGAATTGTGCTTTCATCCATTTTGATGTGCTATGATTGGTGAGTTGGAAGTGTTGCTGTTTTGGGGCAGCAAGTGAGTTGGCCTTGCTATGGTTTTACTTTCATTAATGACAACAAATTTAATGGCTTGATATGCCTTTGTTGATTGCTAGCCAAGAGGCTCATTTTGTTATATTGATGTTGTTGTAGCCTTGCATATGTTGTGAGAGTATGTGTGGAAGTTATTGGTTGCATTGAGTATTATTTTCATGTATTTATGTTGGTAGATCCTCTTGTGATTTATTGTTGGGCCATGTTAGGAGGAGTTGGCTTCCTTGTGATGACCGGGGTCATGAGAGATAGGTTGACATGAGGTTCCTTGTAAGGATGCATGAAGTCTAGACCACCAGGGCACATTGGAGTTTTCCATGATCTGTAAGTAAGTGATAACATTGATAATGAATTAATTGGGATGGGAAAACTATAACTCACTTAAACAAGATAATGAATAGTTTTGAGCCTCATGACTTATGTCCTAGGGAGGATGTTTTAGGATAAGCATGAGAAGGCCATGAAGATGGTAAGCTAATCTCCCTTGGTCTTTCATAGGTTGAGATGAATCCACATGTCCATCAGGCTAGTGCCTTGTGTTATTATGTTATGAGGATGGCATGTGATGACACTCCACTCCTACATGTGTTCCCCCTTTGTGATTTATGAATATGCTTATTGGATGCATTTATGTCCTTATGAGTTTTACGCCTCTGGGAGTTTATTCTTGTGGCTCTGTGTGAGTTCTTTCTCGAGAGTCCTTGTTGGTTAGTCTCTTTGGTTTTGAGTGTCAGCCTAGATGTAGAGTGTGTGTTGGGACCTTGTGTCATCTACTAGCATGGGGGGTGGTTCCTTTGGTTCCACATGGTCGGGTTGTTGGTGCTTTTAAACCATTGGGATGTTCCTGTCTTTGGATTCTTCTTGCGTGGATGAGGATGCTTCTTTAGATAGTTCATGGATAATAATTGCAGCAAGAATGTAAATGATGGTGTGATTTATGTAATGAAATTCTTATGTAATGGTTGTAAAAGAAATCATGCTTATGAGAAATGATTATGTTGTTCTAGTTATAGTGATAGCTTTTGGTTATGGTATGTGATTGTAATGATGAACCTTGAGTGGTATTGTAACGCATTTATATTAAATGAAATGGATGCATGAGATGTGGATAAGTATTGTTGTTCGAAACTAAATGATGTATTTTGTGTTCTTGATGAACCATGTTAAAATTAAATCGGGTAAATGTTATGATAATGGTATTAGATTTGAAATGATGTCTTTAACTAATGATTTAAGTAGAATAAATGTTATGTCTTGATAAGATGTATGAGTTTGAGTAATGTTGGAAGATATCTTAGCACATGTTTATGAGTTGTGATTAAAGAATTTGAAATTATAGTATCATACTTCATAGTTAGTGATCTAATGGTAGGATTGAAAATCTTATAATATTTGGGATGTAGTTGAATAATCCTTATGAAAATATTGTATGGATGTCCTTAGTGAATGAATTGCTAATCTTATTAATGGAAATTACTAGTAAGTGTATGGGAAGACGATTAAATGAGTTCTTGTCTTTTAGGAAAGTATTAGAATGTATCATGTGTTATAGTTTAAGAATTATATCTCCATTTGGTGGATGCTATTAGTTGTTATGGAATTAGGATATTGTACCTTACTTTGTGTTGAGATGAATTCGTGTAGTTACCTAATTTGTAATAAGATGATTGTTGGTTAATTGATATAGTGTAAGAGATTTTATGAGTATTAAACGAGCTATGGGTTAAATGGTTTGTGAGTATTGCCTTATGTACTTTAGGAATCATGATGAAGTAATAAGTATGCTAGAAGCATAGAATCATAAATGATTATGTGGAAGTTAATCGTAAATGGAAATTATGTTAATGCAATGTAAGGGTTAATCCTGATATATGAATGGTGATGTCCATAGTCGAAGGTTGGTTAAAGGTAATAGGAACATTTGGACTTGGTGTATAAAATGAATCTAAGAGAAAAGGGAAATAGATGTGCATTGAAAGATAGAATCTCATGTTAAATGAAAGATTAAGTAGATTGCATATCATGAGTGTTAGGTATTCCTATGATGTATCTATATGTGTATAATGAGTACGATTATGTGGTTTTGATCTAGAAGAAAGTAAAGGCTTATTGCTTATGTAGGTAGATTAAGTAATGACGTTGAGATACCCTAGGGAGTTAGTAGTAATGATTTATTGTATTCCGCTTGCGTAATTGTTTGAATAGCTTGAATGATTTACTCTATGTTCATAATACTTAAATGTTGTTGTGTGCTCGTTGCATTGCTTATGAGATGTTATGTGTTATATTGTAAAAAAAAAAATTAAAATAGTGTGTTTTTAGCTATATTTCTCTAGGGTATTTTGGTGGGTATTACAGAATAGGCCTAAGGGTCTTGAGTGGTGCCACCAGTTAGATGAGACCAAGCACGACTATTTATGACAAATTGGTTTATACCATGTGTACTTTATGTCTGAGGTTACAACCAACATAGGTCTAATTACGACACTTGTAGAGCGGTGGGACTCAGAGACAAGTTCCTTCCACCTATTGACTAAGGAGGCTTCTATTATGTTGGAGGACTTGTGGTGCATCTTGTGAATTCCCATCCATGATGAGAGGGTGACCTACAAGCCATGATCCAAGATTGCAGCTCTTTGCAACTTATATGAGTGTGATCCAGAGGAGATGGGTATGGATGTTTTGTATGAGATCAGATGGAGATCATTAATGATCATGTATGATAGGCACACTATGGTGTCATGCGAATTTCTTATCAATACATTAATTTCTAATAGTTGAGGGCATGGTTTCCCTATTGGGTGGGGTAGGGTATTGAGGGCGATGGTGCATGATTGTAGAGTGTATGCGTTATTCCTTGTGTACTCGCCATGTTATATCATCAATTGCATTCAATTGGGTAGTGTCGTAAATTGCACCCAATTTTATTATATGCTACATAAGTGCCTCTTCTTTACACTCATTGGAGACCTTATTGAACTCTTTGTTCTTTTGTCCATCTTTTTTGCCTTGTTAGCCACCACCTTGTCCTTTTCCCAAACTAGCTGACTGTTTGACACATAGACACCAGCGCACCACATAGACGTTCACAGACTGTGCTAGTGTCCCACGAATCTAATAGTATGAAGGTGGTCATTTGAGCATTATACTTGTGCCTGAAAGATGCTTGTAACGCCTCTCTACAACCATTGACATTTTTTTTCATCCCAACATGTCTATCTTCCCATTTTGGCCTCATTTTTTTCTCTCTAGTTGCCTTTCTATCTCTCTCTGGTGTTGGATTTGATCTCTGTTGTGTCTACTCACTCACATACTTTTCCATTGTCTCACTTCCAAGCTCTCTTATTATATTCTTCACTCTTACGTATTTCTAGCATTGCCACTACACTTTGAGGGAGACTGACTTGTTCTTCTTCATCTAACAGGCTTCTCACTTTGGGTGTGGAGGGGGAGTTTTCTTCTTCCTTTGTTTCTCATTATCTCCATAGCATATTCGTTAAGATATTTATTTTATCTATCATTGTATTTATCATTTTATCTATCTATCTTGGTTGTTTGTGGAGGTGGAAACACTAAAATGGGGGTCTAATTGTGGCAGGCCTCTAAAACACAACCACGCCATTTTTGTCCTTGTTCACCTTGTGTGCAGATTATCGAACAGATTTAGGGAGCTAGTAGGAAACTTCAACTGTGGACAGACTATGAGAACATACTTCCTCTTCCATTTTCTTTTTTGTTATCTGATATTAGCCGTATTTACTTTTTGTGCAATTATTTCACTTAGTATCATTATTTGGGCACATTTTTGTCATAATTTGTTCTTTGTACGAACATTGTGACCCTGCCCGCATAGGACGCCAACGCGCCATGCTATCATCTTAGACCTATGCATGCATCCTCAGATAGAGTGTTATTGGGTTACATTAGAAAACCTCTGTGACATTTTCAGTGTCATCTAAGGGGTACTTAACAGTCCTAGACTCTGTACCACATCTCGAGTGGAGAGGTTGATTAGGGAGTCCTTGATAGGTGGTTACCCACCCGTCGGAGTAGTTCAATTTTTTCCCTCTATATTTTGGTGAACTTGATGTGAAATTCATCTCTTGTTTCTTCCTTGTCTATCTTCCGACTTGTGGATGTGAGGCATGCCTATGAGCTTTACAACCCAAATAGCTACTAGGGTCATGAGGAGCACTGCTAGAAAGATCATCCCTCTGGATCATTACAGTTCAACTTGGCTAGGGCCGATCTTTGTAGATTCACCAAATCCTGATGATCTTTTTGCTTCATGGCTCCTTAAAAGCATTATGACTAGGGGACATTCCATACATGATTCATAAACCAACACTCCTACAAATAGTCCTTTGTCATCTCCACCTACTGTTGATCATTAATCTACTCTTGAGGTTCTGTTCGACTAGGTTCATTCTCTAGAGAACATTGAAGGTTTCCTTAAATGAGAAAACCTCCTTTCTCCAGTTAGTTATATTATTCATAATTTGAGAGGTATTCTAATCTCAGATAAGAAGGGTGTAGAAGTATTAAGGGACATCTCTATGATCGTTAAAAATCATGTACCACTCGCTGATATCGTTGTTTAAGACGATCAATCCAGCATCATTGACCCATAGATTGGTGTCGATATCCCTCATGCAATGATCCATATGGTGAATATTGGACCTACGACCTATCCACTTTTTATTGGATACACAATACCTGAAATTAATATTTCAAATTTGTCCTTTGGGTATACTAGAGTAGCGATGACTTCTACTACTTCTGGACCTATTGCCAATGCTAGTGGTGGTGGTGGTGGAGGCGATACTGCTCTACCTCCACCTCCACCTCTACCTCCTCTACCAAATAAAACTATGCTTAACACCATATTGCAAAATATGGGAGAGTTACAACAACAACTCACCAACTTGGCATCTACTTCTAATCAGTCATCTCTTCCCACTTACTATCATCATAGTCCTCTTGATGTATCTTAAATATAATCAATCCACAAGGAGCTGAAGCTCTGGAGTTTGGTCGGTATATGCCTTTATGACAATTTGTAGTGATTACCATAATCTCGACTTTGTGCTACTAAAAATATTCTTCCAATCTCTCACATGAACCATGTTAGAATGGTACAGTTCACTACCTGATGATTCTATATCCATTCATTTGACCAACTTATGGATGCATTTTGTATGAGGTTTCAAGCAAACATTGGAAGCTAGGCCACCATAGCAGACCTAGTCCATTGTAAGAAAAATCCCAACGAGAAGATTATAGAGTTTATTTCTTGATATCAATCAATCTCTACTAAGATTCCTTTTTCCCTACTAGAAGATGATTTACAACGAATTTTTATGAAAATATACAACTGACACTAAGGGAGAAGTTGTCTCTAAACCGTTATCCAAACTTTACCACTTTATGATATGCACTTACTGATTATCAACACATGATGACTCAGTTTGGGGGATCTTCCTCAAGCTCCTGCGGTGACACATTCAAAGGAGGATTTAAAAAGAACAAAGTTGTAGCGAATGTATTTTCTGTCCCTCAGGCTATTAAGAGACATGCATAGGAGCTATCATGGAATTGAGTTTTTACAAAGTTATCGAAATCCTATTTGAGTATTATCCATAAACTCTTGAAGGATAATCTCATAACTCCTCCTGAGATCATGCCATTTTCCGACAACATACCATATCCTAGATGGTATGATGGTTCAAAATTTTGTTAGTATGTTATCCCCATTTTTAGCTATGACACAAACATGGGATAACCCCTACAAATTTTGTCCAAATTTGTAGCCCATGTGCTCTAAGGACTTAAATCAAGGTAAATTTTCACTCCCCTTTCTTTTCTTTTTGTCTTTGTGAAAATTTCTCGATTTGAGTCAATTAAAAAAATGGCAAAGTTCTTTTCATAACACTTAGTTTTTATTTTTAAGTGCATTTTTGTGGTTTAACTCCGATTTTGCACTGCATATTATGTTTAATGTGCATTTTGGGGTTATAAACTCATGTAGTGTCCTAAAATTGCACCCTTGTACAATTTTGATCATATTTGGATCCCTACCTTAGCATTTGCACCCCTAGGCCTGACTGGGACCTGATTATGCTGATATCACTCAAGTATGACTACATTTTTTATTTTTACACCAATTGGGTACCTTGTCCTAGCCCTAAATTGGGGTAGGACTAGAGTACCATGCTCTGGTCCTAATTAGGACTAGGGCACCATTCTTTTATCCTCCCTAATTAGGCCCCTTTTAAAACCCTTATTTATATTTCAAATTTGAGTATGAAACCTAGCCCCATGTCAGCTCATGTCGGAAAATTAGTAAATTTTTTCAATGGGAAAATATAAATGGAGGCTTTCCCCTCTCATTTTGATATTCAAGCACAATATAGGCACACAATACACAAGCATCATACACATATCTGGGAACAACATTCAAGCATTCAAGCAACTGAGCAAGTAATTAGTGTTCCTTCAAGCCTTGGAGTAGCAACAAAGTCAGGATTAAAGCATTGAAGTGGACATTCACATCCCATTTTTTTAAAGACTTTATGAAAACCTAATCCTGTGTGGAGACAAACAAAACTTCACAAGGAGGTATATCATTTGGTTTTCAATCATTATTCAACAACTACCTCAAAAGGAGAATCTTCATTTACAACAATTCAATTATATTTTATCTCTATTTCATGGTTAATTCCAAAACCAGGGTTTGACTTAGGAAAGCTCCTATTACCAACCTATTTCCATTTATTTTTGTGTGCATGAAATAGGTACAAAGTTGTGATCTTTAGAATCAAAATTATTTGAAGAGATGAATCAACCCCTTTTGGTGTGCAAAAAGTTTGGAGGACTAGAGAAAATTTCGCCACGGTCTCGATCTTTTTGAATCTTTTTGGGGGACAAATTAGAATCTTCTTATATTTCTTAGATCTAGGTGTGTACCTTAATCCAATGATTGTAGCTCACTATTTCTGTGTTTTTACCTTCACTTTCATCACTTTACCCTAATTTCAGCAATTCAACTTAGAAAAGAGGGCAAACAAATCCACCCCTTGAATCCAATTATTATTTTCAGTCCTCATCTTTGCTGGTTTGTGATTAAATCTATTGGATTCAACCCTCTTTTGAATGTAATGGTCCCTAAGCCACAAAATTAGCAGTTTTCATCCTTTTTGGGGTGGAAAGCCTAATTTCACCATTACAACCCGAAATACACATCTTAGGTGCATTTTGTGTTTATAACTTTGAAATGCACATTAATGTGGCACAAATATTATTTAATTTCAAGTGTTTGTATTACATTCAGTTTCTATTTTCTTTCATTTTTATCACTTCTTGCTTTTCATTTCTTTTGTTCGAAGTCATGTTGTTTCAACAGTTTGTGCTTTGTTCTCCCCATATGGTTCAGAGAAAGATTGTAATTTTTCGCAAATAATTTTTCTTTGTATCATAGTTTTTGGGTAAGTGTTTTTTTTCCTTTGTCTTGTTGTCTTTTACATTTTTGAAAATGTAAATCGTGCCCTTGTTTCAGTTTAGGGTTTTTGCATTAAGCATTTTTATTAATCAATTGTATGATACCCATGATGTTGTTCAGGTTTGTAAGTCCGAACAACATCACTTTGTTTTTATTTTTGATGTTTGTCTAGGAATTATACGGGCTTACAAACCCGAACAACATTTATTTTTCATACTACCCATATCACATGGTTCAATATTCAAAAGCCTGAACTACATAGTGATCAAGATGTAGTTCAAACTTGTTAACACCAAACTACATGTTTGTGTTCATGTACCTTTGTTTTTGAAGCTATGCCTAGCTATATATTACTTGGTGTAATTCAAGATCACAACCTCGAATTACACTGAGGTTCATTCATTTGGTGTAAGTTGGGGTTGTGGTCCTGAATTACACTGAACCCCATGCTACTGTTGAACTTCTTATCTGTGTATTTTTTAGCCATGGAATGACACCTCTAAATCTAAGCACCACCAAATTGTGGCATTCAGAGTCATCACTTTGAACTACATCACTACATCGAGATACTGCTAACACCAAGTATAGGTGTAGTTCAGAGTTAAAACTCTAAACCACATCAGGTCATAAACTCTTCTAATGTGAAATTTGGAGTTTTAACTCCAAAATATATTGATTCTCCAAACTAACTTACACCAATGTGTTAAAAATCTGAATTTGATTGATGTTTCAGTATGGTTGTCATTATTGTCAACTTACTGATTCTATTTCAGTGTTTGGTTTTTCTCTGGATTTTCTAACTTATTGTAGATATATTCATGATGTGTTGGCATGTTTTTGGATATTGCTTTGAGATGATACTCTCATGTTTTGGTGGTCCCAAAATTGTGCTCCAAAAGTCTATGAAGTGACAAATAAAGTGGCGATGATGATGATTGTTTAGCTGAGTTTGCAACGCTCCACATTGCTCTGCATTTTTTAGTTCTACTATTGCATTTTTGGATTTATGCTAGGCATGCATGTATCTTTATTATTTTGGTTTGGCATGTGTTGATGTGTTTTGAAAATGTTCTTTTGGCTATGTTCTCTCCTGGTTTGGTTAACCCTGGATGCTCTATCTTTTGGTCCGATGATTGCAACATTTGGATAACGTGTTCTTGCATGGTGGTGTGGTCTACTTCTCATTTCTTTCCACCATAGGAATTCTTAGTGAAGGCCTATTTTGAATTGTTTTTATTATCTCCTTGGCCGACTTAGAAAATCTATTCTGAAGATCAGTATATATATAGAATGGTTGTAATGAAAAATACAAGGATAGATTCATAGAAGGAAGTTGATTGTAAAATGAAGATCTATCTTTGTTGATGTGAAGTGCTTGATTAGTATGGTTGTATGTTGATGTTGTCTAGTACTGATGACAGTGAGCCTAAGGTTTCTTTTGACATTGCAACTATGTAGCAGTTTTTCCTTTGTGGTGGATTCTTTCTTTCTTCCTCTGGGCAGTGAGCCCTCCTTTTTCTAGCAGTTTTCAGGTGGTTTAAGCTACTCATAAAAGATATGTAGAAGACACACAATGGGTGTGTAGATAAGAAGGAAATTGTAGGGAAAACATCATAGTTTCCATATACACTCCTAGATGAAAATCAAGGGATTCTTAATGTAGATGCAATCATCAAGGAAGTCAGTTTACTTGTCAGTGTAGAAGTTGATCATAAGGAGGATTTTTCCCTATCCCCAACTGATAAACTAGTAGATCTACAAGTCATTTTGGATAACTTAGGATCTCTCCTAAAGAAATACAAGAAATGTTATATTGGTTTGGGAGAAACTATTACACGAGTTAAGGTCATCACCTACCATATCCAAGGTCTTAATGAATATCAAATGAAGATTGCTTTGTAGAAATTTGAAGAGTTCCCAAAACAAGATCAGAATGAACAAGAAGTGTCATAAGAAACTTAGTAAATTTTCATGCTTTCAAATTTAGGTATATTTTTATAATTGACAATTGAAACTTCAGGTGTCATTTTGTATATACATTTTTGCATGTAGGATTGCACAAATCCTAAGTCAAATAGGACTTTGCTTTTGAAAAAGTCATTGTTAGTTGTATATGTATATATGTATGTGTATATGTATATGTATATATATGCATGTGTGTGTATACACACATATACATACAAACATACATACATACATACATACATACATACATATGTACGTACGTATATGTATATGTATATATACCTATACATACATACATACATACATATAGACATGTATATATAAAGACACACACACACACATATATATACACATATATGTATGTATATATATATGTATACATACATACATACATACATATATATGTACGTACGTATATGTATATGTATATATACATAGATACATACATACATACATACATATATATATATATACATACATACACACATACATATATACATATACATACACATACATATATACACCCACATACATATATACATATATATACACATACATATATATACACATATATATACAGATATACATACATATATATATATGTATGTATATATATATATGTATATATATATGTGTGTGTGTATATATATATATTTATGTATGTATGTATATACATGTATGTATGTATGTATATGTATATATGTATATATATGTATATATGTGTGTGTGTGTGTGTGTGTGTGTGTGTGTGTGTGTGTATTGTTAGTATTGATACTTAATGTAAAGTATAGATGCCAATAGCTAACAAGATGAGGGGGGGGGGGGGGGTGAATCATACAAACTTAAACATTCATAAAATCAACAGATTCAACCTCGATAACTTATACTTCAACAACTTAACCAAAAACTGTTAAACATGCAACCTTAAGAACACATAATCATAACAACACTCATAACACCAGATTTAACGTGGAAACCCAAATAGGGAAAAAACCACTGTGGGATTTCAGACCCACTAAGAAATATACTCTTCTAGAGTATGCTCGGTTAAAAGCAAATCCTGTTAAAGATTACAAACACATTGCTAGATGTGACCCAGTTAAGGGATTTCCCTCAGATCTGTTAGGATCTTCACTTTGTTAGAAGTGACCTTGTTAAAGGATTTCAAACACTCACTTAGAATATTACCTTGCTAGAGGGTTTACATATAAGACTGTTAAGTCCACTCGGTTAAGAGATTTCTTGTCACTTACAAAATAACAGTAATAAAATCTATCTGCAACTTCACATCTAAAATGCTAAAGCAGATTCTTATTTGCTCAAAACAATCTAGTCATAGGACTTATCTTGTCCCTCTGCTGGGCTTTCTACTCTGTTATTCAAACAGGTCTTCAAGCTTCTGTGCTCGGTAATCACCATGTAGCATCCCTGTGCATACACTTTCCCGCATACATTGTTTATCAACAATTGCTAACCGCTAAATCTCCTTGATCACATTTCCCATGATCAATCTTAGCCATAAGATCTTCAAACTTGACTAGGTTCAATGTATCCTTTCGATCTGAAAATGTTTTACCTTACCTCGGGACTTGCATTCCTATCTTGGAACTTGCATAAGGTTATTGCAGTTCAATCTGTGTTGTAGATCTTTCTGCCGATTTTCCTTTGCCATAGATCCTTAACAAACTTCATACACGGCATACCAATTATTTATACATTTCCAGCTAATCATTGTCCTTCATTAAATAATGCTTTTATCCATCCAATGCGTACAGTCATAACTCGGTTGCACCTCGGTAAATACTAAACTTTACTCGGTAGACATTTCGCCTTCATTAATCGATATCAATAACCTTAGGGTCTACCGACTAGGTTCCTTAGGGTTTATCGACTAGGTTCTTTGCTCGGTGACATAGTATAGTATAAACCTTACAATCAATCAACATATGTAGGATATCAAAACAATCTAAACATCATGATCTCATCATTTTCTAACTCGGTAATAGTTGCCCATTGAATAACTTATTCCTCCCTTTATTCATCACATTCTTTCTTTGTCTTTTACCGACAACTTAATTCTCTTCTAATCAATCTTCTCAAGATATGGCAACATCATACTGAATCAGATAATCGATTTCTTGACATCAATGACAAAATAATGTTATAAAGATAGTTATCATCCTTCTTCAGTTATATCAATATTCTTCAACAACCTTCTCAATATCCTTATTGAATATCAACAATCTTTCTTACTGTAATGACAACACACACACACACACACATAATCTTTGGAATCAATTTGCTTCCACTTTCTATCTCCCTCGAAAACTAGTTTTTTCAAAAAACAACATTTTTAAAGAGTGATACTCACCCTATATAGCATAACTTTTTTTTTGTAATAGATATGAACATGATTCTTTTGAATTTAGTTTTGTAACATCAATATCTAGTGTTTGCAGTTGGTTTTGTAACATTATCTTCAATATTTCATATTTTATAAAGATTTGAAGTCGAGTTAACTGTAATTTTGACATATGTCTATTTGATATTATATAACTTATTGTATATGTAACGAAAATTGTTGTTGTTGGAAAGATGACTTCAATACCTAGTGCCTAAATATTTTTCAAAATTTTTTGGGTGATGTTCACTATTTTTCCATTAGCATTGACCTCAAAGGTTGATGTTCGGTGTGAAACCTATATTTAGTTAATCTAAAAAAAAATCTTAATAAACTCAATACATAATAAAATAATAATCATCTGAAAGCTCACTTTGAGTACTACTTGCATGCATTTGGGTTTGTCAAAATTCATCCATTTGAGCACCCAAATTGAGCTTCGAAGACCAGATTTTTGTAGAAACCAGGAGGGTTTTTGGGAGAGGCATCTAGGAAACACTTTCGACAGAACCCCCCTTCTATCGAACCCCCTAATGAAAATTTTGTATTTTATGCTTTTTTGGGTTCGATCGGAAGTGGGTTTCGATTGAATGTGTTTTTTACATTCAATCGAAAGGGGGTTTCGATAGAACAATGCTCAAATTGGGTTTTGGACAAAGAGTCAATTTCTTTCATTCAAAAAAGTGTAACCCACTATTGTAGGTTCACCCATATGTATGTATGTATGTATATGCATATGTATATGTATATGTATATGCATATGTGTATGTATATGTATATATATATATACATGTGTATATGTGATATGTGTATATGTATATATACATATACACATATAAATACATACATATGCTAGATATTGTTGGTCATTACTGCTGCTAGGATATTTTGTTGTCATTGATGTCAATATATTCCCGTGTATTGCTCCGGTGATTGCAGATTGGGAAGATCTTATGATCCAGTTTGAAGTATTGTTTTTCCTGATCACTGTTTTGCAGAATTCGGTATACCCTCTGGTATATTTTAGTGTGATCAGATCTTGTGCTGATTTTTTGGGATATTGCTTGGAATGGTCTTGTGTATCTTCATTTCAGATGGAGCATGATATGTATATATACATTGAGCAACCTGGTGGATTTTAACTGGCAGATGATGGAGACATGGTATGTAAACTGAAGAAAGTTGTTTATGGATTGAAACAAGCCCTTAGAGCTTGGTATGCTAGAATAGACAAATATTTATTGAAATTGGGATTTAGTAAAGGTGTTGTTGATAGTAATTTGCACTTTAAGATAGAAAATGATAACATCCTGATTGTTGAAGTCTTTGTTGATGATTTTATCTTTGGAGGTGATGATGACTTGAGCAAGAAGTTTGTCATTGATATGCAGAAATAATTTGAGATGTCTATGATTGGTGAGATGAAATTTTTCTTCGGTTTATAGATTTCACAAAATCAAAAAGGTATATTCTTATCTTAAACTAAGTATGTGAAGGAATTGTTGAAGAATTTTGGGTTAGATTACTCCAAACCGGTTGGAACTCCTATGGTGATTGTTTGTAAATTGTTTAAGAATGATGAATCTCCTAGAGCTAATTAGAGTTTGTATAGTTCTATGGTTGGTGGAATGCTATATCTTACTCAGACTAGGCCGAACATTATGCATGTTGTGTGCATGGCTGCTAGATATCAAGCTGATCTGAAACAGTCATGTCACTACTGTTTATGGTATCTGAGGAATGATGATTTCATGCTATGTGCCTACACTAAAGCAGATTGGGTTGGTGATGTTGATGACTAGAAGAGCACTATCGGTGGAGCATTCTTTTTGGGTAAGAAGTTGGTTTCATGGGCTAGTAAGAATCAAGCTTCAATATCCTTATCTACTTCTGAAGCCGAGTACATTGCTATTGCTAGTAATTGCACTCAGGTAGTCTAGATGAAGCAAATGTTGAAGAATATTGGAGTTATTTATGATGAGCCTATTGTTATATACTGTGATGACTCCAATGCTATTAACATGTCAAAGAATCTTGTGCAACATTCAAAGACTAAGCATGCGTCAATCAAATATCATTACTTGAGAGAGCAAGTCAGTGAAGAGAAAGTTTAGCTAGAGTAAGTATCTACAAAGGAACAAATAGCTGATATTTTTACTAAGCCTTTGCCTGCAGATACATTTGTCTACTTGAGAGACAAGTTAGGGGTATCCACCCCTCCTGATGAGAACTAGATGCATTAATTTGCATCAATTAGGTGGACTTCACAGTCTTATCCTTTTATCCGAATTGGTGTGTTGGTACTGCTCCTCTACTGGAGCAGTCTGTGTTTTGGGGAGAGAGATTCATGTTTTACATTCTAAGGGGGAGAGTAAGTTTGGTTTTTTGTTTTGAGATCTTTGGCATTTTTGTCAAAGGGGGAGAAAGATCATGTTAAAAACTTCTTTCTATGTCCTGATCTTAGGGGGAGTTTGTTGGAGATGTCTTCTTTATTTGCTTTGATTGTTTTTCATATTCATATGTTGCCATCAATGCCAAAGGGGGAGATTGTTGGATATTGTTTGTCATTGTTGCTGCTAGGATATGTTGTTGTCATTGATGTCAACATATTACTATGTATTTCTCTGGTGATTGCAGATTGGGAAGATCTTCTGATTCGGTTTGAAGCGTTGTTTTTGTTGATCACTGTTTTGTAGAATTTGGTATTCCTCTGATATATTCTGGTGTGATCAGATCTTATGCTAATTTTTTGGGATAATGCTTGGGATGGTCTTGTGTATCTTCATTTCATATGGATCGTGATTTAGTTCTCCACAAGTTATCTTTCTTCATGACAATTGTTGATTGGTTGTGATCTTGAGCTTTCAGACATTAACCGATGAAGATTTGATAAGTGGTGTTGGTGTAGCTATTCCTGATAATTCTAACATAATTGCTGGTGTCTTTTAGTTGTGTCCTATTTGTTTTGGTAATCCACATTCATTGTTGTGCGAGTTATTGGTGGTTTCTATGAATCGATGATGATTTTTGTGTTATGCGGTTTTCTTGGTGTTGGAGTGTGTTGTGGTTGATCTTGGCATGATTTCTGGTGGAGTTGAGCATTTGGGAATATGATTTAGGTCCATGTTATGCTATGTAAATCATTATATTGGTCCGGTGGTCAATCTTTGTATCATGTGATGTAATTTTGTAATTGAGGGTTGAGGGTTTAACCTACCTTGTTATCAAGGTTGATGAATTGTGTATATAGGTGATATATTCATGTAATTTAGGTGTAAAGCTTATGTCTACATTATCAGAGAGAGGTTTATGTGCGAACAAGTGATTTATCCTCCAATGTTGAGTTTGAGGAGAGATTGGTGTTGCAAAGCAGACATTTGTGCTTATCTGGAACTGTAATCAGGCATTTGGAGATGTTATTCTTTTAGTTCATTACTTCTGGATTGTAGTCCAAATCTTGTTGTAAGTCAGTGAGACTTCCTTGAGGGTTGTAGCCTTCAGGTCCATTATATTTGAGCAGTGAGCTCTAGGCAGTGTGCTTGAATGCATGTGCATTCCCCATTGCAATATTTTCATATACTACTGTAGAGTATCATCTTACAATGGGTAGGTTCCCACTATGGTTTTTCCCTTAACAGGGTTTTCCCTATCAAAATCTTGGTGTTGTGTGTCATGATTTCAATTTTATTATCTGTCTTATTACTACAGTTTATCAAATTTGTGTTTTGTGATTAAGTTTTATATTCCGGTGAAGACTGATTCACCCCCCCTCTCAGTCTCCTTCTTGGCTATTGCTAACAACACACACACACACACACACACACACACACACACACACACACACACACACACACACACACACACACACACACATATATATATATATTTGTGTGTGTGTATACATAAATATACATATATACATACATAAATATTTACATATATACATATAGATATACATACATACACACATACACACATACATACATACATACACACACACATACATACATGTGTGTGTGTGTTACATTATGTATGTATGTATATATGTACGTATGTACATACATACATACATACATACATACAGTTGGTAAACAGATTTGTCTCTCATAATTTATTTAACTTTTATACTCTTTAGCCCAAGAAATGAAAGACAAATTTCACCATATAGTTGGAAAATCATCGTATTGATTAACCTTTGAATCAAGGTACAACTCCCTTTAATAGATATTCAATCAGCTCCAAATTACATACAACCAATATTATACTTTTCACCAGAAATTACAAAAAGGTAATCGTATTCACTAGTCAATACCAAATGAACACAAGCATTGATTCATATATAATTCTTTGTGTAAAGCCGACGGACTTCACATGTATGCTAAAACAAAATGAAAACCTTAAAAGATGAATCTCACTGATATTTTCTACACATATGGAAAGCTATGATAGATTCTTTCTTGAAATAGATTCTCACAGAAATCAAATTTCAAACACCAAGCACACAGATTTGAAGCCAAAGATAAACTGTCATTTGATTTTCATTCATAACTAATCATCAACTTCTAACAAATACATACAGTATTCAGTCAAAATTAAAGAGATAGTTTTTCAAAAACTTAGCGGACCCGCGTAAAGTCATTACAAAGCTTATAAATAGGCCCTCAGACCAATAGTTCAACCAAAGGTAAAATGAAATCAAAATGAGTTAATGAGAAGTTGTCCTAACTGCATAACTGAAAATAAAAAGAAAGCTAGACACGCTGGCATACAACTGCCATCAGTGCTAGACATGTGGTCGATTATGTTTCAGTCGGATTGCCCGGATTGCTACTCTGGGCAGACACCATAACCACTTTCGCTACACTCCACTCCCGATGAACCCTCAAGAATTCCTGGATTACCACTACATGTGGCAGGCTGATATGAATTACTCTTTGCTTCCAGAGTTCCTTCTTTCTTTTCACCAGCTGCACTTTATCTCTGTGAGAGTCCAAGTGATCTAGACATACTATAAGCATCAACTCCACTTTAGCAAATATCGTAAAATCTTCCACGACTAAGGACTTCTCCACCTTAATCTGTTTAATGTGACTACTGAATAGATTGACCATTTTTGTTGTATCTTCCAAAGTCTAGCCATCCTCTTTAAGCAACTGAACATCTACACAATGCAGATCCTTTTGCATGGTTGTTCTGAGGGTTGTTAGTTCACCTCGCAGACTGACAAACTCACTATGACCTTTCTCAATGACTTGGTTATGCCACTCTATACTTTCTTTGCATATGAACATTATATCTTCATCTAATCCTGACACTTGTCTTTCGGCAAGAAAATTCATCAAGCCATAGCACTGAATATCACGCATTTGTCTTGAAATCACTGCCCATTTAGTCTTTTCGTTCTACCATGCGATTAAGTCAGCGTCCAAATCCTTGGTAACATCATTGGCATCTTTGAAAATTTGAACTAAATCCGATATGTAATTAGTTCCTTGATGCACAATCGATATAAGCCACTCAGAGAAAATATCTGCGATCATCTTGTTCCTTTGAACTTCATTCAAGAACTTTTGATTATCAGGGGATTTTAGATTAAAGGGAAAAGAGCTTTGGGAAAATGGCAGCGGACTATTCTATAGAGCATGGATGTATTGAGCCATTTGCGTTAAACTCTATTTCAACTCTGCTTTATCCTTTTCATCCTTCCAGCTGCAGGAGATAATCCTTTTGGTTGAAGTTTCTAAATGTTTCACATCAACCGCTCTAGTTCCTACTCCCAGATCAACTCGCTCAATAGTATAATTGGCCTATGAGGCAATGGTAACATGGCAGTGGTAACATCCTTATCGGATGTAGGCCTAGCAATATCTGTTGTCCAATGTTTTGTGCCCTCATCAAAACTGATCATGGTTTCCACTTTTAGCTGCTTAGGCTTCATGGCTCTTCCTAGAAATTTACTCACGGCATCTTCCATGGACACAAAAATAGGCACAACATTCCTCTTCTTGGTAATTGAATCACTCAACCATTTAGGAGCCACAGTTAGATCTTTGGATTACATGGGCGGAGGCCCTCCTGAAGTCAACAACATAGCATTATCTGTATTAGACTGAACATCAAGCACCTGTGAATCCTAGACATTAGCATCAGCATCGGTTACAATCTTGTTAGCATCAGAAATAGGGGTTGTCATATTGCCTTGTACTTCCTCAGCATCCAAATCAAGAATGAGATGAGCAACAAGTGGCTGAAAATTCTTCTTGTATCTTGATCTAGTAACTCGACCACCAATGGAATGTGCAGCTTCGAAGTTAATTTTTTCGTCTTTAATCTTAGCTTGCTTCTTTCCTACAACAGAAATAGGAATATTATTTAAAACAGTGGTTTTGCTTACAATCTCCTTTTTTCCACTCTTATTTCTTGAACTAGTTGCCTTCCTTGGATGAAATTTGTAGTTCCTTAGCCAATTCTCTGTTCTACGAATTATACTAAAGGTGCATGCCTGTACATTATCTGCCATCCTTCTACTCCAGTCAACCTCTGGAAGACGTTCATTGTGTACCCATTTCATGAATTCTGGGTCTAGTACATATTCGTTATCAATAGTCACACCAGAGGCATCCATTTGCAACTTCATGTTGAGAATCCGCTTCAGAGTTAACCTGGACCAATTTCTTTTTCTTACTTCAAATTCATCTGAGCAGTCTTCTTAGTAATCTTCCAACTGTGACACATGTTGATCAGGCATTGTCATTTTCACATAATGAGCATTAAAACCTTTACTGTGAAAGTTATCTCTCTTCACGAAAGTTTTCAAATGAAACCTCTGAAATTCCAATTCAAGATTCAGTGCATCAGAAACAGACTTGCAACTATAATGACCTAAATCAATAGGAAAAATTCCACTTGTGCCAGAATCTTCACTAGAATCCTTTACAACATAGGCTAACTGCCTGGAAACTTCAATCAAAACACAACAATCTGAAACATATCTAGGTAACCTAAAGGGTTCACCTTTAAAGCCTCCAACCCTTATATAAGTGAAGTGATTAAACTGAATAAAGAAGCTACAATAGTTGTTGATTAGTTCAACAGCTTTAACCAACATGTCCTGTGCAAATTACCTTGTAACTCAAAAGTTAGCCTCCCGACAAATTTATCATTCCAACGAAGGTAATTGTCAACATGTCCTTTTTGGGTCAAATGGGGGTGGTATTCATAGATTTTTATACCCTAAACCCATTTTGTATGGAACAGTCCAAGCCACTCCCTCACACAGGCTAACATGTGGAACAGATATGAAGACATAAAAATTTGAAACCCCAGCGTTATTGCTCAAACCCTCATGCAACCTTTTTGCAATTACTGTGCCCTAATCAATGAACCGGTTTTTGTCGAGAGCAAGTTGGATGAAGAAATACATCTAGTCCTCCCAATAAAAGGAGTGTGAATTTCCCCTAATTCTGCTCAACATTATTACCAATTCCCTGATTTCAGGAATCAAATGCTCTCAGGTTAATGGCCTTGGCAGCCTTGAGCCGCCCTTTTGATACTTCAGAAGCCAATTTCGTGCAATAATGGTTTTGTAATATTGCTTCTTCTCAAAATAAATCCCAGAAGACTTTTGACTAGTCCAATCCTCATAGGGTTCTCGATGTGGGATACCCATGGACGCCATTACTGTCTCTCTATCAATAGACAACAAAATTTCACCATTATTTCTCCTAATGCATTTGTTAACCTTGTCATAGTGATTCATGCACTCTAAAACTAACTCAGGACAAGGGGCGGCTATGGGAAATGTCGCCGCTTCCAATAAACCACTTTGTGCAATATCTTTCAACATAGAATCAACAGATGGGTTCCTCACATTTTTAAGAAAACATCTAAATCTCATTGAACTAGAGCCGTATCACCTAGCTCTGGTAAGGAACTCACAAGAGAAGAAGAACTTGCTAATTTAGGCAAAGTCGGCCTCATGCTTAACCCATAATCTTTTCCCAATCAACTCAGAAAAAGCAGAAAATAGGTAAAACAGAAACAAGCAGCTAAACAATATACCCAAATCTTTTAAAACTGTAGCAATTAGGAAAGTCGTTGAACATACCTTCCTTTGTCATCTGCAAAACCCTTGTCGATGTCTATTTTTCTTTCACTCCAAAAACTTTCCTTAAAACTTATGTTTCACAAATGACAATCTCGACAAGACAACTACTCAATTTAAAACAACCAAGAAAATCTTACTCATGATTTCCATAAGTTATCATCATTACTCTTCACTCGTGCGACATTACTCTGAAATGATCGCAAACGATCATGCATTTAATAACAAGTCACTTCATATTTGAAAACACGGATTCCCACACCATACTTGCTATAAATGACAACTTTTAAATCATTAAGAAAGAATATTCCCTTTCCCTGCCACCATTAGCCATTCCTCAAAATCCGCGCTGCCATCTTATGAAAAGTCATATGATTTCCAAGAAATCAAACATTGAACTTTGAACCTTGAAGAACAACAGCAACGCAAAAACATATACATGACAAATATTGAACTTTGAACCTTGAACCCAAAAGGTTCAAGTTCAAGGTTCAACCAATGCTAAACACCGACAAACACTAAAAAAGACTTATAAAGTCGTGCAGGGAAATAAACGTTAACATGGCGCCCATTGAACTTTGAACCTTGAACCCCAAAGGTTCAAGTTCAAGGTTCAAGTTCAGCACAGTGAAACTTAAATAAAGAAGACTATGAAGACTGAATTGCACAGAAAGTTCGAGAAACACAACCCGACCAAAAGATTAATTAGGGACATGTCTCAATAAGGTGATATAAAAATGGAAATTTATATGTACTGCCAACACATACATACATGAGGGTGCTTATTGTAAATATGGATCTTTTAGCATTGCAACAAATCTCTGTCGAATTGTGTAGCATTTTGAGACTTTGTGCTTATTTTGTGAAACATATTTTCAAGTGAATAAAGGAGCACTTTTGCATTCAAACTTTGTGTTGAAACATTATTTCATATGAATGCAGTGTTCTTATGTCAATGCAATTATATGACCTTGAATTTATTTGAAGTATTTATTGTTGCGAGTTTTAAAAGAGATTTGAATTTGATATCTGCAAGTCTTTGAGCTACAATATCAAGTTTGAAATTAGAAGTCAGAGTTAAGAGATAGGAAATTCTAATAAGTCTTTGGGCTACAAGTTTTCTCTCTCATATGTTTTAGGTGATAAATTATATCCAAAAGTCTTTGTGCTTTAACATAATATTTTCTTTGTTATTAGAATTAGATAAGTTGTGGAAGTCTTTGTGCTACACAAGTTTCTTATCTATATAAATTGCACTCATAAATTGTTAGGTTGTTCTTTAGCTTATCTTAACACTTTTTCAGTTATTATTGCTCATGCTAGTATCTTGAAAGTTCCAAGTATTTAGAGAAGTAGAACCCTTTATTCTAAAGAAAGAGAATAAGGAAACATTCATTCTGAAAAAAGAGAATTGAATGATTGTAATGACTTTAGATAGAATATATAGCTGATTTTAGAATAGATACAAGTTCCCTAAGTGGAAAGACGGTAAGAAAGCAACCTCCCCGTTGTGAGGAGAGATTCAATCTCACACATTGTGGTTTAAACTCACATTTGTTAAACCTTTCTAGTTTACAAAATTTTCAACCAACACGATATCATCGTGTGCCTGGGCATGACACCGAACACTGTATCGGTATTAGACACTTTGTCAAAGATCATATTAATAGGACTCGAGAAGGACAACCACAATCAGATGATACTACTATAGATAGTATGTGTATACAAATGGGGCCTGCACATGCAGAAAGGCCAACCGCCTAGAGCTCACTTCTCAATCACAAAATAGGAGTCACATTGACTACAATTGGATGGTTAAATCCAATGATAATGTACTGCTCAAAATAGCATCTCCAATGTTGGATTCAGTACCGGTTTAAGCTCCGAACATGAGTGTCAAACACCTTCATAACCTTCCTTCAACCTTCAAATAATATCTGCGTGACTCGCACAAGGATCTGCTTATTTTTTCTCTTCAATATTCGAACACACTCATCATGATGATCTTCAATAAGATCTTACAATCATATATACAAAACCTAGCACCAAATGTATAGGTCGGCTCACTAAAGATATTACAATTAAAATCAATTACAATTAAGTCTTGATGCGATACAATATGTCGGCTCAATACATTTACCACATTAACCAATCAATAAAGAATCTCCATAGCGTGTCGTGCTGATCTAGAATAGATAACATGTTCTGGTCCATAACCTAGACCTATTTGTCGGTAAAGGCAAATTTGTCAACCCGATTAGACCAATAAGCAAAACACCAAATCCAAACTTCCAATCCATGTCTTTGACATAACCAAATGATCTCCAGATGATAAAACAAGTCATCATCGCTGTCGGTGAACAATATAACCTGTTGATGAACATATACTGGTGACTGTGCATAAGTCACTAACCATACCGGTGAACATAATGTAAACCTCCAAGAAGAAAAATGTTGACATCAATGACAAAACCAATGCAACACATGACGAAGTCATCCATAATACCAACAATCTCCCCCTTTGGCATTGATGGCAACACTAGATGGAAAAACATCTAAGTGCCAAAAATAGAATGCCAAAAACAATAAACCAATCAATCTCCCAAGGATAGATCAATACAAAGTTCCAAAACCAAAATACATCTCTCCAAAGAGTATATCTCTCCCCCGTTTAAATATATCTCTCCAAAATGAATAATGTTTTTCCATAGATATCTCTCCCCCTTTGACATCAAATGCCAAAGAAGTTAAGAATCCAAAACTTAACATTCAGCCAACTACTCCCCTTGAGAAGTAGCTCTCCTCCAAAGCCAAAAAAAGATTTTTTTGTTTAGTCTCTATCGGTTTGATGCCAATCTTCATCATTCAAGTCTCTACCGATGGGGAAATTACCCCAAGATGCTATCTGAGATATTCAAATGTTTCCTTAGGCAAAGGATTTGTAAAGATATCTACAATTTTCTCTTTAGTATTCACATAAACCAATCTTACTTCATTTGCTTTAACATTCTCTTTCAGAAAATTATACTTAATAGAAACATGCTTTGTCTTGGAGTGAAATACTGGATTCTTTGATATATCAATCGCTGCTGAATTATCACAATAAATAATTATTGGTTCTTTGCATTTTACCTTTATATCCTTCAACATTTGCTTGATCCATAATACCTGAGTACAATTAGTTGTTGCTACAACATATTCTAATTCTACTGTTGACAATGATGTACAAGTCTGCTTCTTGCCGATTCATGAAATCAATCTTGTGCCAAGAAAGAATGCACCGCCAGTGGTACTCTTTCTGTCATCTACATCTCCTGCCCAATTTGCATTGGTGTATGCATATAAATCAAAATTTTCATCTTTAGGATACCATAAACCAAGATTTGGTGTGCCTTGTAGGTACCAGAAAATCCTTTTAACTGTTGATTCATGATTTTCCTTAGGATTGCTTTGAAATCTTGAAACAATACATACTGCATTCATTATATCAAGTCTTGTTTGTGTCAAATACAGTAAACCTCCAATCATATAATTGTACCTTGTCGGATTAATAGGAGTTGAATCATCCTTCAATGTCAATTTATCAATTGTAGTCATAGGAGTACTTACCGGTTTGGAATTTTCCATACCAAATTTCTTCAAAAGTTCCTTCAAGTACTTTGTTTGACATATGAATATACCTTTATCTGTTTGTGAAATCTGCAAACCTAGAATTTTTTTTATCTCTCCAATCATAGACATTTCAAATTCTTTTTGCATCTGGTTAGCAAAGTCCTTATATAATCCCTCTTCACCTCCAAAAATGATATCATCATTGGTAACTTTGTAATACACATTGCTGTCAACATTACCTTTTGTGTAACCAAGCTTCAAAATATATTTATCCAATCTAGCATACCAATTTCTGGGAGCTTGCTTCAAGCCATATAAAGATTTCCTTAACCTACAAACCATATCCTTATTATCTGTCAAAGAAAATCCATCAGGCTGTTCAATGTAGACTTATTCCTCAAGATCTCCATTCAAAATGCACATTTTACATCCATCTGATAAAATTTATAGCTCTTATGAGCTGCAAATACAAGAAATAGTCTAACTGCCTCAATTCTGGCTACCGGTGCAAAGGTTTCATTATAATCTACTCCTTCTTTCTGTGAATATCCTTTACAAACTAATCTTGCTTTGTTCCTGATTACTTCACCATTCTCATTAAGTTTATTTCTATATATCCATTTAGTTCCAATTACATTTTTGTCTTTAGGTCGGGGAACCAATGTCCAAGTATTGTTCTTTTCAATTTGTTCTAATTCATCTTTCATTGCTTTTATCCAATGCTCATCCTTACATGCTTCAATAACATATGTTGGATCAACTTGAGAAATTAAGCATACCTCTTCATTTTCTAGTCTTCCTCTAGTCATAACACCTTGATTCTTGTTTCCAATTATTTGATTCTCTGAATGATTCAATCTTACATACCTGGGTTTGTTCTGATTAACATTCACATGGTGTTGTTCTTCATTCACAGTTGAGTTTTTTGATGATGTCGGTGTGACTGAACCTTCACTCTGTACCAGTGCAATCTGTGTCATTTGATCTATGATCATTTCAACTACCAATTCTATAGATCTTGAATCTCCTCTAAGATGTTCATCTATCTTCACATTAGTACTCTCAATGATTTTCTGTAACCTTTTATTATAACATCTACATGCCTTGCTTTTAGATGAATAACCAAGAAATATTCCTTCATAACTTCTAGGATCAAATTTGCGAATATACTCATCTCTTCTAATATAACATTTGCTTCAAAATATTCTAAAATACTTAAGAGTAGGAATATGACCAAACCATAGTTCATAAGGGGTCTTACCAGTTTCACTTTTGATGTGAACTTTGTTGAAAGTATAAACCATTGTACTCGCTGCTTCTCTCTAGTACACATGAGGTAGATTTGCTTCCATTAGCATGGTTCTTGCTGCATCCAAAATAGTTTTGTTCTTCCTTTCCACAACTCCATTCTGTTGAGGTGTCCAGGGTGTTGATAGTTGTCTTTTGATTCCATTCACTTCATAGAATGCATTAAATTCTCTAGATGTAAATTCTCCTCCTTGATCTGATCTTAAACATTTGATTTTCTTGTCGGTATCATTCTCTACCATTGCCTTGAATATCTTGAATCTTCCAAAAGCTTCTGATTTTTCCTTGAGAAAAGTAACCCAACACATTCTAGAATAATCATCAATTATTAACATAAAGCATCTATCACCTTGTAGACTTCTTGTTCTTTCTGGACCACATAAATCAGTATGAATTAAATCAAGAATATTATTGGATTTCTCTGTAATGCTCTTAAATGTTGTTCTAACTTGCTTACCCATTTGACATTTCTTACATACCAGATTATGAGGTTTCACAATCTTAGGTAATTCCCTTACTGCCTTAGTTGAACTGATCTTTACAATGCAATCAAAATTCACATGACAAAGTCTTTTATGCCATAACCAACTTTCATCAATGTGTGCAATTAAACATGTCTTATCACGGGTATTCATATGAAAGATATTACCTTTAGTCTGATTACTGGTTGCAATCTCCAATCCAATTCTGTTTATGATTTTGCATTTTACATTCTTGAATTGCAACTGAAATCCTTTCTCAACTAACTGACCAACACTCAAAAGATTATGCTTTAAACCTTCTACATAATAAACATTGTCAGTATTGTGCTTACCATCCAAAGATATAGTGCCTTTTCCTTTGATTGAACAAGCTTTATCATCTCCAAACCTTACTAGACCTCCATGAATTTCTTGAAAAGATGAGAATTTTCTTTTATCACCAGTCATATGATGCGAGCATCCACTATCTATAATCCTTTCATCTTTTTCTTTATTTTTTTCTGCCAGTGTCTGCTCTACCGGTTTGATAATAGGTGTCGGTGGATCTTCTTTTATTGCAACAAAATCCCATTCGTTATCTACTGTATCTTCATCTGAATCACCTATGACACCTTCATCTGCATAGTAGCATGACTTATCTCTGTTTTTCTTAAATCTGTACCTCTGGTATTCAGGGTTAGGCTTATATGATCTTTTTGCTTCCTCCCTTAGTCTTTCCTATCTATCAGGACATCTAGATGCTATATGACCAACTTTATTACAGTTAAAACATTTGAAAGGTGCTTTACCTTCATACTTACTTCCCACTGGACCTTTAGGCATCTTCCTTGCAAATAGTGCTTCAAGTTCTTCATTTTCTCTTCTCATATCTTCAAGCTCTTTTGCATAAAGTGCTTTCCAAGCAATTTTGTCAGATGATGATGATGATTCTTTGAAGGCTAAATAGGTCTTGACAGTAGCAACAAGACCAAACTCTTCAAGCTCAAATGCTGAAAGTTTTCCAACCAAGATATCTCTAGAAACTGAAGTATTAGGCATTGTTCTCATTTCATTAATAGCATTTACTTTCATTTTGTAAGCCGGTCGCAATCCTCTTAAAACTTTAGATACAATTTCATCTTCACTTAAGGATCTTCCACAATATTGTATTCCTAAAACAATTTCATTAGCTCTTTCCATAAATGCATAAATTCTTTCATCTTCTTCCATTTTCAAATTTTCATAGCTGACCCGGTAACATTCTAATTTTGCAATCTTGACAGTGGTATCTCCTTCATTCAGTGTTTCTAGTTTATCCCAAATAGCTTTAGCAGTAGATCGGTCTGATAATCCCATGATTTGTTGATCTGATAATGTGCTCAAAAGTGCTTCTCTTGGTTTGCAATCATTGTCCATGTCCTTAGCCAATGTTGGTGGATGAGGTTGATTCAGAATAGGAGCAACATAGCCATTCTTTGCAACATCCCATATATCTCTTCCAATGTAGTTCAGATGTGTTTCCATTTTGATCTTCCATATACCATAGTTAGTTCCATCAAGCTTCAGACTGTCCTTTCTGAAAATATTTGTTGCCATAGGATCTCCTCAAGCTGTTAGGCTTCCACAAAAAGAGGACTTAGCTCTGATACCAATTGTTAGGAATCAGGAAGGACAACCACAATCAGATGATACTACTGCAGATAGTATGTGTGTACAAATGGGGCCTGCACATGCAGAAAGGCCAACCGCTTAGAGCTCACTTCTCAATCACAAAATAGGAGTCACATTGACTACAATTGGATGGTTAAATCCAATGATAATGTACTGCTCAAAATAGCATCTCCAATGTTGGATTCAATACCGGTTTAAGCTCCGAACATGAGTGTCAAACACCTTCATAACCTTCCTTCAACCTTCAAATAATATCTGCGTGATTCGCACAAGGATCTGCTTATTTTTTCTCTTCAATATTCGAACACACTCATCATGATGATCTTCAATAAGATCTTACAATCATATATACAAAACCTAAGACCAAATGTATAGGTTGGCTCACTAAAGATATTACAATTAAAATCAATTACAATTAAGTCTTGATGCGATACAATATGTTGGCTCAATACATTTACCACATTAACCAATCAATAAAGAATCTCCATAGCGTGTCGTGCTGATCTAGAATAGATAACATGTTCTGGTCCATAACCTAGACCTATTTGTCGGTAAAGGCAAATTTGTCAACCCGATTAGACCAATAAGAAAAACACCAAATCCAAACTTCCAATCCATGTCTTTGACATAACCAAATGATCTCCAGATGATAAAACAAGTCATCATCGCTGTCGGTGAACAATATAACCTGCTGATGAACATATACTGGTGACTGTGCATAAGTCACTAACCATACCGGTGAACATAATGTAAACCTCCAAGAAAACAAGTGTTGACATCAGTGACAAAACCAATGCAACACATGATGAAGTCATCCATAATACCAACACATATACACAGTGGCGCCTTTCAGGTCAATGAACGTAAACATAAAGATAATAAGTTTTTTGATAAGATGATCGATGAATTGCAAATATATGTTGATTCTTTTTCACCTCATTTGTCAAGTTTCATCTCTACATCATCAGACTCTGAGTTAGGTGGTGGCCAGTTTGTAAACATGGCTTCCATTACTCTTATCTCACACCTTAGCTAGAGGGTACAAAATAAAGATATATCTTTTACACCTTTGGATGCTCCTTATAGTAGGGAACCCACGTCATTGCAATCTCAACCAAGATCAACAATCAAACTATCACAAGTGTGATGGTAGATCCTTCATGTCATGTCGATGTTATTATAGAGGAGGCCTTATTCATTAATGGTTGGCATAGGGCAAGATACGATGAGTGTCATGATTTTGTCTGTATGCATTACGACCTTTTTGTTCCACCTCTTGGTAATACCACTTTGACTATCCTTATGGGACCCTTGAAGTGATCTCAACTACTTTCATGGTTATTCCTGAATTGAACCTATTTTGGGTTAAGTTAGGCATTCCCTGGTTAATTGCCATGGAGGCAGTACCTTTAGGTGTGCATAAATGCTGGAAATTTCCTCATGAAGGAATTGTGCATATTGTCAAGGACACTGGATTTTAGTCGCTAATTGCTTGTGGGGTTCTTACATAAGGCCATTTTTGGCCTACTCCAATTGGGCCTAAGCTTCCCCATAGAGACTTATTGTATAAGGAATATTACAAGTATAAGATGGGGGAGTTGGATTCTTCATCGGCCCAACCTGTAGTCTCTTTACCTCCTCTTGTATTAGTTTCCACTACTTCTATTCTTGTGTTGCAGTAGGTGGCATCTCTTTCCCCTTCCCCTTCGAGGGCTAAGGGTAAACATGTTCCCCAGGGTAGACCTCCTCGCTAGCCTAGGACCATGCAACCTTCAATGGTGTTTTCTATTCTTGTGTTTGTACCTAATACATATAAAGGAAAAGCATCCACGCTATCATGGTCCATATCCCACCCTCCCTTCAAGCTTTCCATCCTTGTAGATATCCCTCATCCTGCCTAGTATGGTAAGGGTATCCATTCAGCTCATGTTCGCTTATCTCCATTCTTTCATACATCACAACCTCCAAGGGTACCTCTTGTTCCTTATACTTCTCTTAAATCAAAATAAGGAAGGGCGCTCCCGGATATGAATGTGAAACCTGTATCAGTTGCACCTCCTTCTTCATTGGTTAGGCCTTCTCCTTTGTCGGTTCTCACTTAGGAGGCCTCTCCCATGGAGCATTATGTTGTTTATCCTCCCCAAGATCTCATTCTTGGACCCCATCGATGCTATAATAAGCAAGAATGTGAGCATAAGTGTCATCGGTAGATGATGGCCTACGAGAGTGAAGCTGCTTTGAGATCCATACATGAATCGATGTTTTTGTCCCTACCTCTGTCGTTTCCATGTTTTCTCCTCCTCATGTTGGCCTTATTACCCTCACTCCCTCTTCATCCTATGTGATGTTTCTGATCACTTTGGGGATTTTTTATGAGCCTCACCCTAAAAGGGTATAGGTTTTCATTGCTCCCTCCTTGGAGCCTCCCCTCATCACTTCTTTTCTTGATGTTCCTCCATTTTCCTAGCCTATGGATATGCTTCATACACAAGTAGTGTCAGATTCAACCTTGTCCACTCCCATTGTTTCGTATCACCTCTTCATTAAAGTTTTCCCATGGTACTTGATCTTTCTACAATTGATTGGAGGCCTCCACTCCTACAAAAACCAAAGAAAAAGTTTGAGCAATGCCCCGTGCTTGAGTTTCATCACTAGAAGTCGACGCTGACACCTTTGGTTTTTGTTTCTTTTCTTGTTTCTATTTTAGTTTCATTATTTTCTTCTATGTGTTTTGTTAAGGAGGTTTTGCCTTCTTTGGAGTTTTCTTCCGCCCCTCTTTTAGAGGTCGATAGTGTGACTCTTGTTCTTCCGCCTCAGGCTGAGTTACTTGTCTCTTTTGTTGAGGAGCATGACTCTTTAGAGGATATCTTAGCATTTTCTATGATCTTTACATGATCATAAAATCTCTCCTCTTAGGAGTTCTTGGATGAGAATGTGGAAGCTGCCTCGTCCCTAGCTCTTGTTGTTGGTGCTATGCCCAGAGTTTCCTTCACAGTTGGTCCTCTTTGGTGTCAACCTCCCTCCCTGTATGATCAAGATTGGGAGGACAATGATCTATTGGCACATGATCTATAGGATAGTCCCTCCTTTTCTTTATCTTTTAGAATAGGGTGTGCTTGTTTGTGTTCTCCTGTGCTTGCTTTCTATGTTTGTTCCCATGCTTGTTAGATTTTTGATGTTGTGGGAAATGGATTCAAGAGTCAAAAGGCAAAGCTCAATGTTAGTAGGTTAGTTCAATAATGAAATGAAAACAAAGAACTAAAAACCATCCAAAGCATATCAAAAGAGATTCAAAGAAACATGAAAGAAGCTTAAGTAGCAAGAGAAAGGGAAAAGAGCCTTCCTAAGATACCTCCATGATGCTTAGATGATATTCCTCCTTTGTTTCTCTTCTCTCCAAGTCCCAAATAAGTGAAGCTCTCAGATTTTAACACAAGCCATGGATGCCATAAGGATATTAAAGATTGTTTGAAAATGCTTAAACAAGATGCTTATGCAAATGAAAATGATGATGCTATGAGAAAGCTCTAAATGTCTATCCTAATATCAATATAGTAACAATACTCTAATGCTTCCTCCTCTTTGCTTGAGGGTGAGGGCTCCTTTTATAGGGAAAAATGTTGATTGAATGGCTAAGATTGAGTGATCTAGTGAAGGGATAGGATTCATGGGTTTGTGATCCATGTGATGGTTTTCAATCCAATCCCATGATGACAAGTGTCAACATGTAATGGCTTGAGACGAGAGGAAGGGGGTATTAAATGCCCGAGGGGACATGAGGGTAACCTCATGTGGTTGGGGTTATTGGATAAAGATTTTATCCAATGGGTAAACTCTTGTGCAAAGTTTACCCATGGTTAATCTTTGACCAAAGGGTCAAGACCCATGTGGGTTGGAGTGTTGAAAGAGGAAATACATTTAAGACTTTGTAAGAGCCTTAAATGACTTTTGAAGACTTTTGGAAGGGATTTTTGGATTAGGATTGTGCAAATGTTTAGGAGTGAGATTAGGCTAATTTGGAAGGGGTTAGAAGAGTCTAGAAGGGGTTTAGAGAAATCTAGAATAATCTAGAAAGAGGTGGGTGTGGGTAAATAGGTTTTTATTAAAATAAAAATCTATTTAAATGTGCCACTTGCATTTGTAGGAAAATGCAAGTGGATGGGCTATTTTTAAATAAACATTGATTTATTTAAAAAGAGGATTTGATTTTAAATAAATGTTAAATTTATTTAAACAGGAAGAAGGGGGATGAATTTATTTAATAATCTGGACTATAGTTAGTAATTAAATAAATTTATTAAATTTATTTAACTAAAACAAAAGAATAGGCTCAGGTGAATTAATTGAATGTCAATTTAATTAATAGAGGAATATTTAGTCCTTAAATAAATATTTAATATTCATTTAATTAATAGAAAAATTTATGTGTCTACACTTGCCCCTCTTTCAGATGGTGTGGTTTATCGCACTATTTCAAAGAACAACATATAGGCATCAGAAAATGCCCTAGGGATGTTATTTTTCGTGGGTTGGTATCCCCCTCGAGAGATGGGCCGAAAATTTTGGAAAATCAGGCGATCTCTCGAAAAAGAGAAAGAAATTAGGGGATGATAGAGGAGAGAAATTTGGAATATATGGCAAAATAATGGATGAAAATGGGGTCAAAATGGAGAAATGACAAGCCTCGGAAGTTCCTGGGGTCCACGGAGGTCAACGAGGCAAAGAAGGGGGAGGGTTGGGTAGGGTATATTTAGCTTAGAAGGGCTAAAATGGTCCTCATTTGCACACTCTCCTATAGCGATCCAGAGCTCCTAATAGTGACAGTTGCAACAGATTGGTTGAGCGAAAATTATGTTCCCACTGGCAGATCATCATCTGGAGTGGATCCGAAGGTACCAGCGGCCACTCGACTACCGACCCCTAGTATGTCCAATTCTAACTTTTTCCTTTAGAGCTCATTTATTGCATTTAATATCTAGGGAAAAATGTCAGATGACAAAGGTGCTAAAACTTTGTTTTAGCGCTTTTGTTGCCCAAAATAGCACTTTCGTGCCGCAATGGTTTTGTTGTAGAATAGTTTTAGTGCTTTTGTCAATGTAGCGCTATTGTTAGCAAGTTTTAGCATTGTTGATTTCATTGTTTTGGCACTATTGTCATAGTTTTTAAAATGTGATTGTTGTAGTGCTTTTGTTGTGCATTGTAGCCCCTTTGTTCCAGTGTAGCGCTTTTGTAGGCCTAAAGTAGAGCTATTGTATGATTGGAGTAGCGCTTTTAATTTTGTTTAGAGCTTTTGTCAAGTTTTTAGTGCTTTTGGGTTTCAGTATAGGATAGTCAGGTTTGATGCCCCAATTTCATTGTCAAGGTGATAATTGATGACAATGTTGCCAGTGCATGCATGTTTGTGACTTGTGTGAGACTTAGTGTACCTGTTGAGACTAGGCAATTGATGTAAACGCATGTTGGTAGTCTAGGTGTGATGAGTCAAGTTACCTGATGAGACTTAGATACTTGAAAAAGCGTCTGATAAAGTCTAGGTAATATTCATATTTTTGCATAGCAAAGAGATTGACACGGTTATTCGATTTGTGTAGGAGGATCACCTAGGAGTGTTGTAGATGCAAGAGAGGCATGTGGCCACACAATGTTTGTGTGATTAGTTAACAGATCTTGAGGTTGACTGTATATGTGCTGCAATACTTTTTGATATGATGCATCTACTCGTGATTTGTATGAATCGTGGACTACTGATTGTGTTGGCCAAGCGGTGGCACAGTGAGACATGCCCATTCCACCTGGCGATGCGAGATATGCCCATTATATTGGAGGATATCTAGAGGATATTGCATATTTTTATCACTGAGGAGTTGGTCAGCTATGACAGGTTGATAGGCGAGGTGACACTACAACAAGTGTTTCCCTACCTAGAGTTAGAGGTTGATGACGGATCCGTCGCATGGGAGGATATATCAGATTTATATGAGCCACTACAAGATGTGTTATCAGGCATCGTTGGTCGGCTCCTATGCATTTATTGGAGGTCACATGTTCTTGCAGTTGGTTGGGGATAGGTCATTGAGCGGATGGCCAGCGAGGGCACTCGACATGTATGGGGGTCATGTGTATTGGACCATTTGTACAGGGATTTGCATGAGGTGGTTTACCATGAGATTACGTCTCTGGGAGAGGGGATCACGTTGCTTCATATCTGGGCATGGGAGCACTTGCCCATCACTAGACCAATGTACATGAGATTTAGGGCGATTGACCAGCCCTATGTTTATGTACATAGGTATGATGACACAACCCCAACTAGGGAAGTTGGAGTACTGACGACGGGAATTGGATGATCTAGATATAGTGATATGGCGCCCCTACTTGGATTGTGAGTAGTGGGAGGATGATGCAGAGGCGATGCCATATGTTTACATAGTGTGGTTCTTGATTAGGTGGACAACTTATGTGGTTGAGAGACATCTGTCAGGCTGAGTGATGAGGCAGTTTGGTAGGACACAAAGTATGCCACAGGGTTCCGAAGAGTATGCCAGAGTTGTTCGAGAGAGATTCCAATGGGGGTCTGTATTGCCCTATAATAAGGCGTTGGCTGATTTTTGGACTTTACAGGTGATACCATGGTCGTATCGAGCAGAGGTGCTAGATGTAGGGGTGACAAATGAGTATTTGTAGTATTTGGCCGCACATCCTTTTTCATGGATCTTAGATCCAGTAGAGCTGATGTTGCCTTTTGAGGATAACAAGGCACTGAGACAGGGGAGGAGGAGGAGTAGGAGATTAGATGGGGGAGGTGGAGGAGGTGGAGGAGGTGGAGATGCAAGTGGAGGAGCTAGTGGAGGTGGTTTTGGGGGTGGAGGTTTGAGGAGAGGTAGGGGTGGGCTTCCTTTGCGACTGGGACAGGGAACGACAGTTGGAGCAGTAGGAGAGAGGGGAGAGGGAGGAGTAGGGAGAGATATGGGTGATGGTATAGGTGGAGGAGGGACATAGAGCCATAGGTGGTGGACAGGGGGACCTTCGAGGGGTCATGATAGTGTGGCTACAGAATCACTTGATGGCCACCGAGGATCGTATCGGGGATTTGGAGGCCAAGTTCAAGGACAGAGATGCAAAGATTATTGTGAGGGATGTCCAAATTTTTGCATGGGGGGGTGAGATGATGGTTGTTCTTAGGGAGAGGGATGATGCAGTAGATAGAGTGCGATAGCTACAAGACAGGGTCCAAGCATTAGAGGGAGCACAGGGGTAGGGTGCCACAGGCGAGGTGATGAGGGAGATGCATCGGGTAGGAGCATAGATTGACTACTGGAAGGGTCTATATGAGCAGGTGCTGCCCAACATTCACCGGGTGATGAACTATTCCCAGATGCAGTGGGCAAGATCAGAGTGATCACAGAGAGGTGCGGGGGTGTGATGGGTCCTCCTCGGTGGGATGGCGAGGGTGGTGGTGGTGGTGGAGCCACAACATTTGGAGTGAGTGGTATTTGAGGTCTCCTTTGCATTTGTTACTATACTGATACTTGGATGGCTCTTGGTAGCCGATATTTTTGACATCATTGTATTCTGATACATGTGTACTTTAATTTGATGAGATATATATGATGATATCTTAGTTTTGGTGGCGATGATATGATATGCATTTATGTGATGACATGATTTGATATGATGATACTAACATGTGGATGCAAGTCATATGTGATGATGCTTGATTCGATTGATATGTGTGATGTTGATATGATGATATTGATATGTGGATGCAGGTTATATTTGATGTATGTGATGATGCTTATGCGTTGATGATAGTGTGTTTATGATAATGCTTATTTGATTGTATGCTATGAAATGAATATGTATACTTGTTTGAAAATATAAAATAATGTGATGATGTTCCTATAAATGATATAAAATAGATGTAAAATGAGATTATTTAAAATGTTGATGCAAATGTTTGGTTATTTATGATGGTAATATGTGCTTGTGGATATGCATGTGATGCAAATGGATGAATCGTTGTGTGGATGTGTAGTACATGGCGATAGTGATAGATAATATTGATGTGATGATAAAATGAAATGATGATATGAACTATATTGTTGTGAATTTTGAAATGCACAAAATGAATCTAATGAATGCACCTAATGAATGTACTTAATGAATGTACATAATGATTTGAAATGAATGCACCTAATAAATGCACTTAAATGATTTAAAATGAATGTTCGTAAAGACTTTAAATGAATGCACCTAAATGATTTAAAATGAATAGATGTAAATGAATGACTTAAATAAATGCACTTTAAGGATTTGAAATGAGATGCCTAATGAATGCACTTAAATGAATAGATGTAAATGAATGACTTAAATAAATGAACTTTGAGGATTTGAAATGAGATGTACCTAATGGATGCACTTAGCGATATGAAGGAAATGATAATGCAAACTGAATTGACCTAAATGGGTTGAAAATGCAAATATTTATAAATGATTTATACCTGATATGGGACATAAATACCAATGTGTTAAAACATGCAAAGATGATATAGAGATGTGAGAGGATGTATTAGAATACTCTGTCATGATGTTTGTGCAAGATAAGCCTTTTTGATAGCAAACTTTTTTCATAGCATCCCTAATTATTTACATGCTCGACAAAGTATGTGTACAATATAAATGAATGGGTGATATGCAATAGAATGCAATGTATACAGATGAGATGGAATGGTCATCCATGGCTTATTCTTTGTGTTTTGTATCCTCATTGAGCATGGTAGTATCGATCTTGGCTGAGGTATCAAATACCAAGTTTGAACGTTGAACCTGTAAACAAACATTGCAGATAAGGAAAGTAACCCTCCAATTTGGTTCATATGTAGATGGTCGAGGTATATGATGTAGTCAGCAAGCCAATAGGGATCCATGACTGCATATTTTGCATAGAATTTTGTAGCTTAGTGAACTTCCCACATAGACACCATTAGTAAATGCCCCAAAACTTCATTGGATAAATCCAAAGACAAAAAACATAGAAAAAGATATTCGAAACCATCCTGAGCACTCTAATCACTTGTGGATATCCTGGAGTGACATAGGAACCGACTATATAGAAAGAAAAAAAAAATTGACCCAGTGCTTATCAGCTTAAACAACATCTTCTTGTCAAAGATATCTCACCATGTATTGTCTGTTTTAATAAAGGATGCATCCTTGTTTAAGACAGTTTTGTGCATGTGTGCTTAGAATGTTTGGCTGTGTGTTGATCTGATAGGGGGTCATCGTTAAGTAGCTCAAATGTTTCTTTTGCACCGGACTGGATGTTTATGTACAAGGAACAATGTTTTTGATTGATTTTGATGTTTTTCCAAATTTTTGGGTTTTTGAATTATTTTGGATGTTTTTGATCTTTTGAGATTTTCTTAATGTTTTTGGTATTTTGAGATTTTCCGAATAAGTAACTCAGTGAATCACCAATATTTAGAATCCACTCCCATCATTAGGTTAATAACATTGCCCCCAGTTAGGTGTCGGTGTTAAAGCATGATGTGGGACACATGAGGCCATAACCCTAATTGCAGAGCACTAACAAGCCATGGTAGATAGGATGTATGAGTGGATGTAATGGATGTGCACAACAAGTCTGAGAGACAATGAAGCTACATCCTTTATGAATGGCGCATGTTTGCCAGGTTTTGACCACCGTACTTATCAAAGGTGCCACTAAAGTGGTTTTCATCGTTTGGATGAATAATTTTTTCTTTACTATTCTCTTTTTTTTTTTTCATTTTTTTGTACTTTGTTCAAGACTTTTTCTGAATGTTTTTGGTATTTTCTGATATTTGATGAGCCTAATGCTCTACACAACTTATGTGTGGAACTTTTTGAGATGCATGTTGTTGATTGGATCTGCCACTGGTTCTTCTTTTGAAGTTGCTAACTGATATGCCCTAGACCCGAAGACTGCAGTGATGACATATGGACCCAGCCAATTGGATTCAAATTTGCCTCTATGTTCTCGATTTGGTTGATTATGAGGATTCTCTCTGAAAACAAGATCCCCTACCTCAAATGTGTGAGGTTTGACTCTATGATTTTAGCTTCTGTTCATGTGCTACTGATATGCTTTTAGGTGATTGTAGGCAGCTTGTTGCTTTTCATCAGGTAGTTCCAAGTCTTGAAGATGGGAGACTCGGTATTGTTCATCATTGATCAAATTATGCATGGAAATCTGTAGGGATGGTAATTCAACCTCAATCGGCAAGATAGCCTCAGCTCCATATACAAGTGAGTATGGGGTTGCATCGATAGGGGTTTAAATGCTAGTTTGATATGCCTGTAGTGCTGGATTCAGGTGAATGTGCCAATCATGACTAGCATCATTGACTGTCTTCTTTAGGATCCTCAATATGTTTTTGTTTCAGGCTTCTGCTTGACCATTTCCTTGTAGGTAATATGGGGTGGAGAAACGGTATTGGATATGAAACTTCTCATAGAGTTCACGGACATCCTAATTTTTGAAGGGAAACCCATTATCTGTGATGATACAAATGGGTACACCATACCGAGAGATGATGTAATTGAGAATGAATGAGGTGATCTGCTTGCCGATGACTTGGGTAAGTGGAACAACTTTGATCCACTTGGTGAAGTATTTTGTGGCAGTAATGATGAAGTTATGAGTGTTGGATGAAGATGGATGGATTTTACCCACAAGGTCTAGTCCCCACTAAAAAAAGGGCCATGGTGTCATGATGGGCTGCAATTCTTGCACTGGTGCATGTATCAGATCTCCGTGAACTTGGCACTTCTTGCACTTGCTGACAAAGTAGTAGGAGTCTTTTTCCATAGAGGGTCAATAGTATCCTTCCTGCATGATCTTTTTAGCCAATGAAGGGCCACTTGAATGAGCCCCAAAGATACCTTCATGTAATTCTTATAAAGTTGTAGTCACCTCACCTTTCTCTAAACATTGGAGGAGAGTATCGTCGAGACCTCATAAATTTAGGGTTTCAACAATGATGGTGTATCGAGCGGATTGACATATGAAGGTTTTTTGTTAGTTATTTGATTGGTTAGGGGGAAGGATTTGATCACGTAGGTAAGCGTAAAACTCACCATACCATGGGGAATCAGGACTGATGAGTTGACAAACCATCTCAAATTCTGGGATATCAGAATTGGGGATCCAAAGTTGTTCAACTAAGAACTCGTAGCATGTTGAATTTTGTGGATGATCGAGGAGAGAGGCTATTATCGCCATTGCATCTGCAACTTTGTTCTTATATCAAGGAATCTGCTCAAAAGTGATAGCTATGAATAATTCTTTGAAGATATCAACCATTTTCTTGTAAGGCATGAGCTTATCATCCTTAGTTTGGTATTCAACATTGACCTGTCGGATTACCAGTTGTGAATCGCCATAGACCTGTAGCTCCTTTAAGTTCCATTGTATGGCTATTCACAGTCCTATGATCGGGGCTTCATATTCTACTATGGTTTTTGTCCATGGGAATGTGAGCCTATATGATTTTGGAATGTTGTCACCTTGAGGTGTTATAAAAGAATGTCGTCTCCTGAACCATGTCTAGTGTATTAGCCATCAAAATATAACTTACATTGTCGTGCTGGAAGTACTATGAAGATTTCCTCATCTGGAAAATTTGAGATGAGCGGATGGTCTCCTATGAGTGGTGCTTTGACCAACTGATTTGCAATGACCTGACATGAATCTATAGATGCACCAAGTATCTCATAAACTCTATTTCATAACATATATATAGATACACCAAGTATTCTTTATGAATTACCAATTTCTATATTAGTCGATATCGGTTCACATTCCCATGAATCGGTATTAATTTTATCTTTACAAACTACTAATATAGAAAAATAATGAAAATTTTCAATAAGGAAATAAGACTAATAAGGAAGTGAGAAAATATTTAATAGATTTCACAATTCAATTCTTTAAATTTGAGACTAAGGTAGACCAATATGTAGCTCCCTTTGGGTCTTATGACTTGATTATTAGGATGAGTTGGTTAGAAGGTGTAGTGTCCTAAATTGTACTCCCTTGCAATTTTATCCTCATTTGGCCCCTCACCTTAGTGTTCATCCCCCGAGGCCTGATTGGAGCCTTAATTCTGCTCACACCATGCACCAAACTCATTTTCTTCAACACTTATACTTTCTCCCCCTAAAATATGAGTCCCTTATTGGTTAGGACCAGAGCATTGGCACCCTGGTCCTCAGGGACTAGAGAACCCTTTCTTTGTACCTCCCAATTAGGGCCCATTTTGGGGCCTCATAGCAGTAACTTGAAATGGGTGGGAACCTGGATCCAGTGTCATCTCATGTTGGAAAATTAATTTTGTTTTCAACCAAGCATGTATAAAAGGACACCTACCCCTCTCATTTTGACATCCACATACATGAATTCAATCCGATCAATCAAGCATTCATTCAAATTCAAGTGGACAAGCAATCAATCTTCTTTAAAGCATTGGAACAAAAGTAAAGTCAAGATTCAAGCATTGTAGATGACATTCATGTTCTATGTTTTATGAAGATTACATGAACCCTAATTCCTTGTGAAGCCAAACAAAACTTTATAAAAAGGTATCATTAGTGTTTCAGACATTTTTCAACATTTCGCTCAAAAGGAAATCATTTCCATTACAATATTTCATTTACATTTCAATTCTCTTTCATGGTTAATTCCAAAACCAGGGTTTGACCTAAGGAAAACTACTATTCCCAATCATTTTTCCCTTATCTACTATGTGCAGGAATAGGTATGAAGGTGTAACTTTCAGGATATACCTAATTTACAAAGACGGATAGGTTCCCTTTCGGACGACAAAAAGTTTGGGGGACTAGAACGATGAGCATTCTGGTTCTGACAATTCAGGATGACCTTTTGAGAACAAAAAGAAACACTTAAACATATTGCTCACATCTAGTTTCATGGTTCTATTTGACGAATATGGCTCACTGTTTATGCATAATTGCTTCAATTTACACACATTTACCCTATTTTCAACACTTTCACAATTCAACTTAAAAAGAGGGAATCAAACTCCAACTAGTGAATCTAATCGGATTCTCAACCCTATCTTTGTTGATTTGAGGCTAGATCTATTGGATTCACCCCTTTTTAATGTAATTGTACACTAAGCAAAAATTAGCAGTCTTTACCTTAATGGTGAAAACCCTAATTTTTCACCACCTTTACATTTGGTGAACTTGACATATTGCACCTTAATTTTTTATTTATGTTTTTCAAATTTGATTGTTCATGCATTTTAAAATTCAAGTTTACTTTAACATGTTTGATTTCCAATTGAATTTAAAAAATTTATAGGTTAAATTCACAAAAACCCTAATTTTAATTCTAAAATTGTCACGAACCATATTTTCAATAATATGTTATTAGGAAAATAATGTAGGCTTTTTTATTATGAATAGAAATTGGAATGAATATGAATGTTTATTTCAATGATAATGCAGTTTGTATGCAAATGATAAGAAATGATTTATGTACTTTACTCATGCAATATGCAATTAAATAGCTAGTATTATCTTTATTGGGGATCATCATTATTGATGAATTATTGAGTGCAAGTAATGCAAAAACATGTGAACAAAAATGAAGGCGAGAACAAGACTCGGGTAGAGTTGTTTTAGCTTATGACTTTGGTAGACTAGAGGAATCTCACACACCACAGTAGAATAGTTTGTTTGTGCATTTGTGACTTCTTCGATGCATGATTTTAAATAAAATGATATGAGTAATTGGTAATCGTTACATTGATTTCATCTATAAAAGTGAAAATTAGTTGGATATTTAGAGATGAAATATATCGACTTAACGTTCTTATTAAAGATGATTTAGTGTTTCTAGCATAAGATAATGTAAATATAATTTTTATTTATGATTGATGTGCTTACAACTATATGGAATTCGTATGCATGAAATTTCGATAATTTTTTATAATTTATGTCGTATTTTAAAGTGATTAATATAATTTTGTCAATTCGAAATGATAGGTTTATAAATACGCATGTATATATATTATCATATTTCTTTATCCTTTTTACATTAAATCCAATAAAGTGAAATGTGATATATATAAAATTGATTTATTATATATAATATATATATATCCTATTTATTTACTAGATTGTCTTTTTAATATATCATATATGTCTTATATATCAAAGTCATGTTTTTATTGTTTTTAATAAACATGTTTTATACATCATATAAAATAGGTCGTCCTGGCACGTAGTGTCCATGACATATCAAAGTCTACAATTAACTTCCACAACCCATGGTAGGCGACTTGGCAGTTAACTCCCTCTTCCCATGGTGTTAGTTGTGAAGTCGGCAGTTAAATCAAACTTCTCCACGGTCCATGATGAGAGGTGGTCGACTCAGCTCTCCATGACTGTAGAGAACAACAATCAAAGTCCAGAAACCCATAGACATGTCGACAAGGTTGATAGATGAGAGGTAGGAATATCGGTGACCGATTATCATGCTTAGTTGGTTAAACCGAACTCTTGATAAGTCTAGGAAAGGAGTAGATGTGGAGGATAGGTGTTAGAGACCTGTCAACCGTAGAAGTCAGCTTAATTGACAAATATGCAACAAGTAGAGTTCTAAACTAAGGGAACCTTTAGTGTTTAGCTAAGGTGTCGAAGTCATGGCTCGGTCTAAGCCAAAGATGTAGCAGCTAATATAGAGGGAAAATAGTATAAGTAGTAGCAAAGGCTCAAGAGAATACACAGAGGAAGATAGGAAGAAGATCAAAAAGGAAGAACGACAGAAGATCGACAAAAGAGATTAGAGAGGAAATTTTAGAAAAGAGATAGAAAGAATAATAGAGAGGAAATAGAAGAGAGGAATAGTAGAAGAATCGATAGAGTATTGTGAACCATCATCCAAGAGAGGAGTAGGCAGATTTGAGGAGGAAATCGAGACCTTCACCTCAAGCCAGTAACAAAGCATAAGGAGGTAGGATCTACTTCTATTTTTGCTCAGAATGTATTTAGAAAGGATAGTGAGAAAGTCGTAAAATAGTGAAATGGTTAGTAGAAAGGGATTTGATTAAGACGTTCCATGATTAGATTAAATTTGCTTTAATATTATTTTGAATAGTCATATAGGGGAATACATTATGAGGTACATGGGATGAGAAAAAAAACTATGAACATGCATGTTAACTGTTAAAGAATGGTATTTAATGCTTATGGGTTACAATAATTAATCTTTTAAAGAATGTGTACTCAATATAACTCATTTATATGAAAAGATTCATACTTGCGCTACACCTTCTTTCATTTTAAATTTAGTTGATTTACTTTTTGATTTAGAAATGAAATTATGTTTGCTTATCAAATTTGCATGATAGTTAATCAATGAAAGATTGTTTTCAAATATGTATGAATGTACTTTCATGAAAGAATGTTTTATTTATGAATGAAAGTAATAGGAATGTTGTTAATTCTATTAGACAAAAATATTGTTTTCTTTATGAAATTGTATTCTTGATTTATATGAACCCAGCTAGATAGGCTTGTGTATGGGGAAAGTTACCTTCCGGGACGGGTGCCGAATATGGAATCCTAGAGAGAATATTTTGATTTTCCAAACTATCTATTTTTGCTATGCATGGCATTATACTCGGCCGAGTAATCTAATTGAATAAACCATTGAAATAAATGGAGTTTTTTTATTTATGCTCTCTACCATATCCTTGATTCATCTTGCTTGTTTCTTAATAGAATTAGAAAAATGAAAATGCATGTATCATCTAGGCATGCACTAGATTCCATCTTGTCTTTCGAATTCTTTTCGTGGAGGGTCGGGTATTCTTGATTGACTAAGAATTCCGGGGAAACGTAAGCTTCAAGGTTGGGCAGAAAAAGCGCTTGATTCTTGTTCTCGTCTTCATTCGAAGAACTGAATTGAAGCGACTCAAATTGGAGATCAACGAACACTCTCTCTTTCTCTTATGTTTTGATTATACTTATGGCAATAAAAAGCCTAAGCATGGTATAAAGATATGTAATGAGATATTTATACATTTCATTGTTTATGAAAATTTCCTTATCTTCTATTAAAATCTATTATTGCTATTTTAATTTAACAAGATTGGGTTAAATTTTTTAATGAAATACACTTATTATCTAATTTATGAGTTTATTTATGAATAAAAAGTATATTATGTCTTATTTGGATATAGAATAATTTACGTCTTTACAAAAATTAAACTTGTGGGTTGACTAATTTGGATTCATTATTTCATATCTAATTATTCATGCAATTTAAAATTCAAATTTGCACTCATAGATATCATTTTCAATTGAATTTCATAAATTAGGTGGCTGAATTTACAAAAACCCTACTTTATAATTCTAAAATTTATTTGTGGGTTGTATAATTTTTCAAATTCATTTCAGATTTAATCTTTATGATATGTTATGCTATGGTTTAGATGCATTTATCTTTCAAATTTACAAATCAAACTACTTAATTAATTGGTTAATCAATCATTTTTATAAAATTTTGCGTTGTTTAATCATAATTTTCAAATTTTAAATTCAAATTTCCCTCCTTTGCACATGAGTTTTACTACCATTAGTCTTACAATATTCTTGTGAGAAGAAGTTGTAGAATTAAGGATTCCCAAGGTTTAATTACTAAGGATATGGGGCCTAATTTGGATAAGTTATTTCATGATAATGTTGGTAGTTCCTCTAATCCAACAAATAATGTCATTTGTCCTCATTCTTTTCATAATTCTCATGATGTGGATGAATCACTAACTAGCGATTTTGTTGATCAATTGGAGAAGATTGATAATAAATTTAAAAAATTTCAACAATGGATGAGTAAGCAATACTCGGAGAGTGAGGCAATCCCATTGATTGAAGCATTAAAAAGAATGGTTCAAAGTGTTAAAATTGGTGTTGATTTGTTGCATGGCCTTGCTCATATTGTTGATACTAATATCATGCCTATGAAAAGTTGTGTCGAAGTCCTTGGTTACACTCAAACTACTAGTCAAGTCAATCATTCCATTCCTATGCCTACATCCTTGCCTAGTGTGCCTACATTTACATCTTCTTTCATGACTAATTCCACACAAAATGTTAATCCTACACATGTTAGTCAAGGGGGTAGCTTTATGAATCAAAATTCTTTTATACCTCCTTCTGCGAGTCTTCCATTTGTAACGTCAACCTACATACAATGATGTTACTCCTACATCACAATAAAATATGTCCAATTTCAATCCATCCACCAAAGCAACCATCAATAACCTAGCCCAAACCATTTCATACTTACAACAACAATAGCTTCCATTACCCAATCCAAGTTTAATGTGCCCACATTTGATGTAGTGAGCCCATTATTCGATGACATTGTTCATGTTGCCCCTCCTAATAATATGGAAGTCCCTCAATTGGAGCTTTACAATGGAGAAGGTTATCCCTTGACTCATTTGAAAACATTTCAAACTTTGTGTAGTGACTTTGCTCATGATCAAAGACTTATGGCTAAATTGTTTACTCAAACCTTCAGGGATAAAGCTTTGCATGAGTATTTTTCTTTGCCTCCTTATTCTATTACATAATATCAACAATTAGCTAATGCTTTCATTCAATAATTTCACAATAATATTGGTCCTAAAATTACTTTGATTGATTTGATTCCTTGTAAGCAAGGTGATAAAGAAAAAGTGATTGATTTTATTGGTAGATATAAACATTTGTATTCTCAAATTTTTTATCCTATGCCTGATCATGATGTTCAAAGAAATTTTATTGGTAATTTACAAAAAGACATTAGGTCCATAAGCATCTCTTTTTTGAGTTCACTTCCTTTATGTAGTTGTGCATAGTACTTTATAATTATCAGCTTTAAGTGAGTCAATTTGAATCATCTCCTTCAATGGCTCCAATTGATAAGAATGAAAGTGCTCAACAATATTTTGTGAAGTTTAAATTGAACAAGGGATACATCAATCAAGTTCAATGACAACACCAATACTCAAGTTGTATCCACAACATCAGGTGTGGCTCCTTTATCCAAATACTTTAGAAAAGAATTTACTCCTCTTTCTGAGTCTCTACATAGCATGATGACACAATTGATAAATAAAAATGTGTTGAAACTTCCTCCCATCAAGCCAATTGATACCTCCAAACCTTTGCCACCTTATCATGATCCCAAAATCTTTTGTCAATACCATTGTCAACCCAGTCATGATTCTGAGAATTATACCTTAAGGAGTAGGATTTAAGAATTTATTAATAACAATACCATGTATGTAGCTAGTGTGAATGATAAAGGAAACAAATCCGTAGCCCCTCCTAATCAAAACCTCCAAATCTTCACTAATCCTTTGCCTTCCCATTCTACTAGTGTGGTTGTGTCTGAGCCTTTTTTTTTTCTCCCAATGACCTTGGCCTTGACTATAATAATGTCATGAATCTTGTTGATAAACCTACACCTGCTAAGGACCTATGCATTACCGTTGATCCTAGTGAGACTATTGTTGCACCTAATGGCCCACTATAGATCACTGCAAAGATCAAAGACAAACTCTCACAAGGGGTGCTCATTGATCCAATGTGTATGGTGAATGTGATCATTGAAAATCATCTTTATACTTTACAATTGCATCAAGTAAAATATGATAAACATGTAGTGGTTAAGGTGTATGATGGTTTCTCTTGTCCTACTATTGGTTCTATTACTATTCCCGTTGAGGTTGGTACTAAGTGCTTAGATGTCATTTTTTCTATCATTCCAACATGAGATCAATTTCATGTGAAGTTGGGACATCCTTGGCTCTCTTTCATGAAAGCGATCCCTTCTACTATTCATAAATGTCTCAAATAAATGTCTCAAATTCCCTCATAATGATAAAATCATAACAATTAATCATAGCATGTATCAGCCCACGGTGAGGCATGGAGATGTGAACCTTGATTACTTTTGGCCTAAACAATTTGAGCCTCTTAAGCCTTGAAGTGATTCTCTTTTTCAATCTTATCAAATGTGGAAGAATGAGATGATCTTATCTTTGAGTAAACATATAAATCCTAGACCTATTCCTCCTCCTCATGATGGACACGGTCTCATTACTACACCTTCGATTCCTCCTATGTATGCTGCACTCCCACCTCCTACATCTTACAAAGGGAAGCATTCAACATCTCCTATCTTTCAACCTAGTAGACCTTCTCACATTCCTCCTCCTTTAAAAGAAGAGAATCATATCTACATTGATCCTAAACCTTCACAACCCTCAACTAAAACTAAAAGAAACCATTGTGCGAGAGAATGTTGATGGAGACACTACGATGAGGTTCATGAACTTTCTTCCCAACCTATTTCCTCCCCGAAGACACCAAATGTGAACTTGGTCCCATTTGTCCATCTTTTTCCTAACCCTAAGGAGGAAGTTCAGCCTAAATCACCAAGAATAAAAATGCTTAAGAAAGATGATGGTTCATGTTCTATTCATATTAAAGATCCTATTTTTTATTAATCTTGATGAAGAGATGGATGAAAATGATGTTCATGTTAATGTTAAAGATTATAATGACGAATATGAGCTTGTTTATGTTGACAATGATTTATCTAAACAATTTTCAAAAGCATTAATCGTAGCTCCTAGTGACAGACAAAGTGACTCATCATTAGAGCATGGTCCTTGTTTGGAACTTACATTAGCTCCATCTATCATGCTCGGAGTTTCTCCTCTTGCATCTTGTCCACATTCCAAAAACAATGTTCAACTAGATTGGGAGGCAGATGATTTTCTTGATTATCTTCATTCGTGTTGTGGATTCTCTCTCTCGTCTCTTGCTCTTTTTGTTATGATATTCTTCTATTTGTTTCCCACTTCTTCTATTTGTTGTCCCTTGTGTTGTCTACTTGGGGAGGATACAACGCATTGAGATCTCTTTTGGTCTCTTGCATGTTGAATCAAAACACACATGTTCCCTTCTTCCATTGTGCTTGTGGTTCCACTACCTTTGGGGGATGAGGTCAATTCAATGGAAAAATATTTTATGATATACACTATTTATCATAAGAGCGTATTGACCCTATAGTTAGTAGAACTCTAATGTGTTTTGTAACTATTTGTTGGCCATTTGGAGGAATTGATTATGTGTTGCATTGATGTTTTGTCATTGATGTCAACACTAGTTGTTTGGATGCTTTACCAACACCCTTGTGGTCCCGGTAGGTTGAGTGGTTTCTGGTTGGCTTGGATCCAGCATAATCCGGTAGGCTCCGGTATGGTTTGGTTATGGAATTGTCTTATTCATGATACTCATGTTCATATTCAGTAAGTTAGTTTTGGTCTGGTGATCGGATGCTCTCCTACTTGCTTGGAAGCTTGGCTTGTGGTTCCGGCGAGGGTTTCACTGGTAGAGCTTTTTGATGAAGATCTTTGATGATGTGCATAAGTGTTGTTGGTGCAACTTCTGGTGGAGTTTCCAGATGCTGAAGGTGATCATGTTCGAGACTTGGTGGATGGAGATCATTGCTTTAGCGTGTGAACCTATATTGGGTCCCGATTGATCTAGGTTATGGATCGGCTTAATGTAACATGTGGATTGGTCCTCTTGATGTGTTTCCGAGATGTCTTAGATGTTGGATATTATTTGTTTGGTCTAAGGCCGCCATGTTTTGTAATTATGTATTTGGTTTATTGTCTAGTGGTCGACCTGATTGTTTATGGTTGAGGGTTTGTATATATAGATGTAAGATCTCATTGTAGATCATCATGGGAATTAGAATAGAGGTATAAGGTCAGGGAATGGATATGGATATGAAATGTGCGAATAATGCAATATCATTCAGGCAGAGGATTTGGTCGATCATTGGAGATCGAATTGGTTTTATGTAAGAGGATTTAGTCCTCCGGTATTGAGCTTAACCGAAATTGTACTTAGGCATAAGAGATTCTATCTTTGCAATTCAAACACTTCTTTCGGATTGTAGTCTAGATTTCTATGTAGTCAGTGAGACTCCTTTTGTGATGAGCAGTGCTCTCTAGGTTGTTGGCCTTCCTGCAAGTGGAGGCCCCTCAATTGTAATTCACATACTTACTGCAGAAGTATTAACTGACTGTGGATAGGCTTCCCACCGTGGTTTTTCCCTTTGTCGGGTTTTCCATATATAAATCTTGGTGTCATTTGGATGGTATTTATTCTATGATTATTGTTTATGCTTAGCTGGTTTAATTGCTATTCAGGTATTTGGTATAAGTATTCTGGTATTAATGTTTTGGGTTCCGGTATTAAAGTTTTAATTGCTAAATGTTCTGGTAATCTATGACAACTGATTCGCATCCCCCTCTCAGTTGTCTTCCAGTTATTTGAATTGTCTAACACCATTATCCTTTGATTTGTCCTTCCTTGGGGGAATCTCATTGTGGTAACATTCTTGTCTCTTGGATGCATGCTACCTTAAAGAAATTGGTCCTGATAAGGTGTATGCAGTCACTTTAATGTGGGGGCATACACTACATGCAATGCTTCACTTTATGTACACACTATCACAATTTTTTATACTCAAGTTACTTTACAAAGTGAGCCTTTTGCTTTGTAATTTGGTATTTTTCTTTTTCATGGCTCATAGTAAGCGAACCTTACTAGGCTAGTAGTCATGATTTTCTCTCTCTTGCTTCTTTCTTATGATGTCCCTTTCATCTTGATATTGAAGTAGTAAGTTCCTAAAGTCCCTTGGGGGCTTGGTGTATCTTGCCTCTTTCATGACTTGATGAAAGTTTTTCAATGCAAACCTTTGTATTTTACCAAGAGTATGCTTTGTCTCATACTCTCGCTAAAGTGGGGGCTAAACGTAGCGACCTAAATTGTACTCTGTTACAATTTTATCCTCTTTTGGGCCCTCACCTTGGCATTTGTCCCTTGAGGCCTAATTGGAGCCTTGATTCTGCTCACACCATGCACCAAACTCATTTTCTTCAACACTTATATTTTCTCCCCCTAAAATATGAGTCCCTGATTGGTTAGGACCAGATCACTGATGCCTTGGTCCTCAGGAACTAGAGTGCCCATTATTTGGTCCTCCCAATTAGGGCCCATTTTGGGTCCTCATAATGGTACCTTGAAATGGGCAGGAACTTGGATCCCGTGTCGGCTCATGTCAAAAAAATAATTTGTTTTTCTACAAAACATGTTTAAAAGGAGGTCTACCCTTCTCACTTTGACATCCACATCCACGAATTCAATCCGATCAATCAAGCATTTTTTCAAATTGAAGTAAGCAAGCAATCACTCTTCTTTCAAGCATTAGAGTAGAAGTAAAGTCAAGATTCAAGCATCGAAGATGACATTCATGTTCTATGTTTTATTAAGACTGCATGAAACCCTAATTCCTTGTGAAGACAATCAAAACTTCATAAAAGGTATATCATTAGTGTCAAAAAAAATTAGCATTTCCCTCAAAAGGAAATCTTTTCCATTACAATAGTTCATTTAGATTTCAATTCTATTTCATGGTTAATTCCAAAACTGGGGTTTGACCTAAGGCAAACCCCTATTCCCAACCATTTTCCCTTCTCTAGTATGTGCAAGAATAGGTACGAAGATGTAACTTTCAGGATCAACCTAATTCACAGAGACAAATAGGTTCCCCTTTGGACGGAGAAAAGTTCAGAGGACCAAAGCAACAAGCATTCTGGTCTTGACAATTCAAGATGACCTTTTGGGAACATATCCAAACACTTACATATCGATTAGATCTAGGTTTGTGGCTCTGTTTGATGACTATAGTTCACTGTTTATGCATAATTGCTTCAATTTACACACAAGTACCCTAATTTCAACACTTTCACAATTCAACTTAAAAAGAGGGAATTAAACTCCAAACAATGAATCTAATCAGAATTCTCAGCCCTATCTTTGTTGATTTGATGCTAGATCTATTGGATTCGCCCTCTTAAATGTAATTGGTCCCTAAGCAAAAATTAGCATTCTTTACATTAATGGTGGAAACCTTAATTTTTCACCACCTTTGTAGATGCACATTGAAAAAATGTGTATCAATATAGAAAGGTTGTAATGTACTTTTTCTAGTCCATTTTAACATCTTAGGAAACCCACAACTTTCTTGGAGGGTGCTATGTTAATTGGAAATGTATTATGATAATGGCAATGAGTTCTTGGAGCCAAGAAGGGTACATGGTACTTTATATGTGTATATTTGATCATCTAAGAGCACTCCACACTTTTTGGAAAAAAAATTAGTCTTAGGAGAATGTCAAATTTTATATAGACATATATCTTATATACTTAAGCTATTGGCGATGTGGTCAGAATTGATATTTGAGCTATTTTGATATTTTCCATAAATTTGGTGGTTGTACCAAAAAATAATTAAATTTTTAAATATTTGAGTTTTCATAAAGTGAAAGATTAGAAACCAACTTATATTTAATTATTTAAAAATGGTTTGTTATATGGAGACATAAAAGCGGCTTATTTTTTGGCTCAAAGGTAAAAGTTGAATTAAAAAGGTCACTTTAGGTAGAAAATTAAACATATGTGAAAAATAATATTTATCATTTTCAGAAGTGTATTAAAGAGGATAATTGAGAATGGAAAGTGAATTCTTGGCTTTTTTTCATTTTACAAAATCCAGTTCAGAGAGGTGAGAAATTGTTCATCTTTAGCTCTAGGATAGGAACCCTGCGACAAAATTGATTTTGAGGGCAAAAACCATCATAGCAAATCTATAGGTAGATTTATAGGTGAGTAAAAATGATTGCAGTTTATTTTGGTTTGATAAGTTTGTTGCAAGTAAGATTTTTGAATTGTCTTTTTAGTAAATATTAATCAATTTAATTTGAAAGCAAAGATTTGGAGAGTATTTGCCAAGCCATTAGCATTTGTTTATATGGAACTCTTATGAGTACGGTAATGGAGCTATATAAAAATTATCACTCAAGAAATAGGTTGAATGGATGGAGGTTTTTAATAATGTTTACAAGGCCAAAGAGTTTATGGGACTTTCAAATAACCAAAAACATCCAGATAAGTAGAAAAGTCCAAAACAAACAAATTGTCTATACCGCAAAATTACTTGATCTCCCTTTCTTGATTTTGTGTTATTTACAATCAAGGGGTATTTATTTACATATTACAATAATTGTAGAAGGTGTAGTGGAGCTACATTGAAAATTATCACTCAAAAAATGAGTTGACTGAATGAAGGTTTTTAATAATGTTCAATATGCCAAACAGTCTATGGGACCTTTAAATAACCAAGAACATGGATAAGCACAAAAGTCCAAAACAAGCAAACTATCAACACCACATTTACTTGATCTCCCTTTCTTGATTGCATCTCAAATACAATTAGGGGGCATTTGTTTATATCACTCTTATGATTACAATAATTGTAGATGGTGTAGTGGAGCTACATTGAAAATTATCACTCAAGAAACGAGTTGAATGAACGAAGGTTTTTTAATAATGTTCACAAGGCCAACCAGTCTATGGGACCTTCGAATAACCAACATGGATAAGCATAAAAGTATCAAACAAACAAATTGACAATACCACATTCACTTGATCTCCCTTTCTTGATTGCGCCTCAAACGCAGTCAGAGGCATTTGTTTATATTACTCTTATGAGTACAACAGTTGTAGATGGTGTAGTGGAGCTACATTGAAAATTATCACTCAAGAAATGATTTGAATGAACGAAGGTTTTTAATAAAGTTCACAAGGTCAACCAGTCAATGGGACCTTCGAATAACCAATAACATGGATAAGCACAAAAGTCCAAAACAAACAAATTTTCAATACCACATTTACTTGATCTCCCTTCCTCGACTGCGTCTCAGATATAATCAGGGAGCATTTCTTTATATCATTCTTATGAGTACAGTAATTGTAGATGGTGTAGTGGACCTAAATTGAAAATTATCACTCAAAAACTAGGTTGAATGAATCAAGGTTTTTAATAACGTTCATAAGGCCAAACGGTCTATAGGACCTTTGGATAACCAACAACATGAATAAGCGCAAAAATCCAAAACAAACAAACTACCAATACTGCATTTATTTGATCTCCCTTTCCTGATTTTTGCCTCCAAAACAATCAGAAAACATTTGTTCATATCAAACTCTTATGAGTACGGTAATTGTAGATGGGGTAAAGAAACCACATTGAAAATTTAGTCAAGAAATAGATTGAATAACCGAAAGTTTTCAATATCATTCACAAGACCTAACAATCTATGGTACCTTCGAATAACCAACAACATAGATAAACACCAAAACCCAAAACAAACAAACTACCAATACCACGTTTACTTGATCTCCCTTTCCTGATTGTGCCTTAGAAAGCATTTGTCCATATCGACTCTATCAGTAGAGATGGTCAATGTAAAATCCCCCGCCTTCTTACTCCAATCAGTCTTTTCTTTTTCCTCTTGTGTGGCCCAGTTGTCCCCGTTCCAGAGGCTTGAGTACATTTTTATTGGCTCATTCAACGGGTACCTCAAGCCCATGTCCTCGCTATTCTTGAACGCACTTATTGGGAATCCATTCCTACAGGGAAATCGGTATATTGACTGACTACAACCAACCAATTGGTCAAAGTATTCAAGTATGATAGATATGTTTACAACAGTTTTTTTTTGGTACTTTTTTGTATAAGTGGAGGGTGACTTACACAATCTGGTACATATTCCAGAGCACGATATATGAATGGTAGTTTTTGGTGGGATCGAACCAGAGATAGATATATAATCAATAGATGAGTTATGATAAAACTATTGTGAAGTCAGTCTAATAATACATTGGAATGAGAGATAAGAAATGGCTAATCTGGTTTTAAAACGGCTGACTAATCTTTGTGTTATACACAGTCGAAAAATGAAAAACTCAGTTAGTTTTACTGAGCATGACCAACATCTGTAATTTTTGACTTACCTTCGTGCGGAAATCATGGTGTTTTTGGAGTCAGATTAGCTACCACCTGAGAGATATAAGGTGGCGTAAAATTATATTCTTGCAAATTGAACGTTATAATCATATTGTAGTGATCTTATATTATATTTGTATAATTAAAAATAAATTTAAAAATAGTTCTTAAAATAAAAATACAGGAAATGTTGTAAGTAAAATGAAATAGTTTTTTGAATAGTCTAAATGATTGTTCAAGTCTTTTTTCATTGTTTATACACATTAAGATCAATTACGACCAAACAAATGATTAAATTTGAAATCAACAACTAATAGAAGAATTGATTGTCCCTGCTAATCTCAAATCGACTGCTAACTTGACCATAAAATTTGATTATACTTGACATTAAAAGAATAAATTTAAAAAAAATATATTTATAAAATAATAACCTGTTTTATATATCATATACTCTTCCTTTGATTTGGACTTCCTTAATGCCCACTATTGAATTGAATGCAAAATAGATAGACTGGATGTAGACATGATTTTTTAAATTTCTAACTAGATTGTAGACTTCATAGTACACACAAAGCCATTTGATCTGATATGCCCTTCTGTATCATATTATGAGTAGGGCCACTTTTCTTGTTCAAAAGCACATAATTGTCTGTGGAGGCTGTCATAGACTAGAAGAATAATTTGAGCCCAACACATATTGTCTTTTTAGTGGAGGGCCCAAACCTAAAATTGATGGAGTTTTTTTCTATTAGACTGCCGAATGATTATAGTCGTGGGCCCTTGTGCGTTTATGCATGGTGGGGAATTTTACAGCTTAATGTATAGTATAATTAAGTAACTTAGATCCACTTATCAAGAGGATAGAGATCATAAGTATATTGTAGATCGATATGAAAATATTATGATATTGTATGCAAGTTTTTGGATTAGATTGTACGAGCAATTTTTCCATCAATTTTCTGGATTAGCTTTGAATATTATGATAGTTTTATTAGCTTAGGGAGAGAAAATATGGTTTTAAATGGTTTCTATATAAAAGACTGTGAAAGAGATCAATAAATAATAATAGGAAGGATATTAAATAGAACATGTTGATTGTTTTTTGGCACACCAAATTCATTAGAATACATTCTTTTCAATTGAAAGAGAATTTGCTTCCCTCAAGAATTATATCATTAAATCTTGACACACTTGAATAATCTACAAATTAGTGATATTTTTTCTATTCAAAAATATATAATGAATAAAAAAAATACAACCCAGATTCTATTTTTATTTAAAACCTAATATAACAAATTACATTCACAACTTAAACTTATTTTCCTTACATTCACAACTTAAACTTATTTTCCTTAGTATTAATTACATCATATTCATTTTACAATGCAACAATGGTTTGAAGAATAGAAACAACATACGATCAGATGGTTTAATGGAACCTGTGTTGCCGCCTGTCCAAGTCCCTAAACACCCCTTGTTCCATTGTGGGACACTGAGACACACTTACTAGTATGGCATGTACGAAGAATCTGTAACACAAAATTTGAAGTATTAGAAAAGTGGATAGTTGGTGGGGTGTAATCAAAGTATGTAACAAATCCATTCCCACAGGAAAATCTGTATATTGACTGACTACAACCCACCCACCAGTTTGTGATCAAACTCTTCAAGTATGATGGATGTACCTATTTAAAACAGTTTCTTTTGTTGTTATAAGTTGAGGGTGTCTTACACAATCTAGTACGTATTTTAGAGTATGGTGTATGAAACATTAAGAAACATATTAAGTTTAGAGAATGTTAGTCAATTTTGAGTGTTTAACAATTTTGAGGGTTTAACACTTTAAATCTAGGAGTCAAAGCTTAGTGAGTGATTTAAGCCGAATTCATATGACTGACAGTATTTGATGAGATAAAATCAAAGGTGTTTTGCTTTTATTTAAAATAATATGAAGCAATTGCAATCCTACCAGCTTGGAACTTTACATTAAATTGATTTTGATTTAGAAAATTGTTATCTAATGGTAAGCATATATTTTTAAGTATTGTCATAAGGGAGAAGATTCAGTAGTTGAGCACTTTAACTTCACGTTTCTTAAAATTCTATCTCGTAATTTCAAATCGTGTGATTTCTTACAATTTACTTGGCAAGTCTTTTGCTTATAATCAAGGTTTCAGGGGTTTCTTACAATTTATTTGGCAAGTCTTTTGCTTATAATCAAGGTTTCAGGTCCACATCATCAAATATGATGTCACATCAGCATGTTTTTTGTTGAGGTGTCTAGAAAAGCTTAAATAAAAAAGTTACACCAGTAGTTGAGCACTAAGTCATGTTTTATTGATGGATCCATCTGGAATTACATGATTTGTTGCCTTTTAGAATTAAAGAATTCATTTCATGCAATCATTAGATAAGTTATGATAAACTGATCATGAAGTTGATTAGATAATAAATTGAAATAAAAAGATACACAGTATCTTATAATTAGACTCTTGCAAACTAAATGTATGACAATTGTACTAAAGTGCTTGAGATAAATAATGCAACTGAATTTGAAATATTGTAATAATAACATTTCTTTTGCAATTGATTTTACTTTATCTTGTAATGTTGTAATATTACCAACTAAATCATTAGTTAGTTTGCTTTCTAGATTACTCTTCTCTAATCTTTTCAAAGAACTTAAATGAATATGATCTAGAATTCGAATTCAAAGGAAATATATAAATTAAATTTTAGATTGTTATTTATTTTAAAAAATAAAATTGATAGACATTATGATTATAAAATAACATTTATTAAAATTACATATGTTTCTTTCAAATTAAAAAGTGATTAGCTTGTCTTGTGTAGCATATGCTCTTCCATTGATATAGGCTTGTCTTAATGCACTCTATTGGATCAAATGTTGAATAGATAAGCTCAATGTAAAAATGCTTTTTTTTTTCAATAAAAAAAATTGTTAATTCATGGACTTCATAGTGTACAGAATGCATTTGATCTAAAATGCCTTTTGCAATTAATTTTAAATCTTTGTCCACCTTTATGACATGACATACCTCTATTCATAGTGCACTGCTATGTCCCAGAGACAATTTTATTTTGTCATGCAAGGTCTATCAACCATTATGATGGATTGTGACAACAATAAAACGATTTAACAATAAAAAGAAATGTATCATTTTAGAAAATAATTTTTTATCCTTTCATAGAAAATTCCTAATTTCGTTAAAGGAATAAAACAAGTATTTTCAATGTTTGATGTTGGTTTTTATCTTGAAGATATTATATGTATATTTGTTTCCTTGAAGACAAAGTAAGAGTTGAGAATTGTAGATTGCAAGAGCAGTTTTAGAATTGTAGATTACAAGAGCAATTGTTACAGTTGTTAATTGTAAATTGCAAGAGCAATTGTGAATTGTAAAATTGCAAGAGAAATTATGATAGCATCAACTATGAATATTGATGATACTAATGATGATTTACCTAACATATTTTTAAAAGCTTTAACATTAGCTCCTAGTGACACACTTAGTGATTCATCATTAGAGCATAGTCCTTGTTTGGTAGTAGAGATAAATCCATCTATCGTACTAGTTTTGGCTCCTTTATCATTTTTTCTACCATCTCTAAATGGTGTTGGGCAAGATTAGGAGGTGGATGATTTGCTAAACTAGCTTGTTTGTGCAGTAGATTCTTGTGTGTGTTTGCTTGCATGTAATGTGATCCTTGCAATGTGATGTTTAGTGTGTCTATTTGTTTGTTAAGCTCTCTTTGGATAACCCTTGCTTCTTTTTTGGCACAAGGCAACAAAGGGACTAATCTCAATCATAAAATTCCTCGATTTGTATAATCATTGTTCTATATGTTGTATACATGTTATGTTGTAAAAGTGATTTTTTTTGTAAATATGCTTTCGTGTTTTCTACTTGGGAATGATGCAAAGTGTTGAGATGTTTTTGGTCTCTTCCATGTTGACCCAAAAATACTTGTTGTTAATCTTATGTGATCCTATTCCATTGTGCTTGTAGTTCCACTATCTTTGTGGGATGAGGTCAATTTATAAAAATCATACTTGATCTACATGATTTATTGAATGCACATATTGACCACAAATAGTGGATCCCTTATGTTATCTTTCATGTCTTTTGACTTTCATCTTTGATTTGCCTATGTTTGCTGGCATTTCATTATCACGATGTGCTTTTATTTTGAATGCATGTAATCTATCTTAAAGCAACTGATCCTAGTAAGGTATAAACAATTTCTTTAACATGGGGGCATATAATTTGTTATATGTTACAATTTATGCATACACCTTGAATTTTAGTTTTTTACACTTTGATCAAACATCGTGATGTGTTTGGTGCCACTGCAACACCCATTTTGCAGTCTCATATCAAACTTTTGTTTGGTGCACGCTACAACACCCATTTTGTAGTTTCCTTTTAGACTTGCCTAGCAAACAAAGGCTTTGTTTTATAATCTTTGTGTTTGGTACACATTGTAGAACCCATATTTTAGTTGTTGTTTACCATAGATTATTTAGAAAATTGAGGTTTCTCTTTGTAATCTTTTACAATCTAGTCAACTAGCAGAACACACCTTGCTAGACCTATTTGACTCTCTTCTTCTCTTTATGGATCCTAGTAAGCAACCCTTACTAGACCTATATGTCATATTTCTTCTTTTTTATAGCATGCCCCATGTTTGTGTAACCTATGCTGATCATATTGCTCCTTTTATCTTCATTTTTTAGATCGATGAGATCCCGAGTCCTGGGGGATTAGTGTAGTCTTGACTCTTTAATGCCTTGGTTAAACTCTTTTGATCCTATCATACAATTCACACTCTTTTAAGGTTCACTTTGGTGTTTTCCCCTCGTGGCCCTAATTTTGACAGAGTGTGCTCAAGTTATAGCCAAATCTATAAGCTTAGCACCTTTCTAAGCTCATTGAGCAAGATTCTAGCTGAAGATGCTAGGTCTATGTAGCCTAGTGCCCTATACCTCTTGGTCTGTTGCACCTAGTGCCATGGTATAGTCAAAATGGGCTTGAATTAAAACCTCCAACAATCTTAAAGTTGTTCAGCGAGAAAGTGCTCCCTAATGTTTAAGGCAATTAGAATATCTCCCATTTTCAAATCACATTCCAATTGAGCAATTAGAATCAAGAATTCTTAAGGCAGTGAAGGAGAGATCAGGCATTCAAGTTAGCATACATGATAAAGTTTACATGTTTCCTTCATGAGTGAAGGAATGCATGATTTCCTATTAAAGCAACATCAACCTTTCATGAGGCTTCAAGGAAAGAAGATTCATATAAAAGGCATAAATTGTCAATTCTATATTTCCTAAAGATTTTCAACCTTTATCATGCAAGGGTAAGCGAGCTCTTTCAAATTAACATTGTTGCAGTGGTAGTTAATTCCAAATTGATGTTGGACTTAGGCAACCGAGCTATACAACCTGATACTTTTCCTCTCCTTTCTATGTGCAAATTCTAGATTCGACAATAGAGAGTTGTAGATCTAGAAAGTCCATACAAAGATACATAGTCCTTGGTTTAGAATATGTGAAAAATCCTAGTCACTATCAACTAGATACAATTTCCAACACTTTTCTATTAAAATATTGGGAGGATGATCTATAGAGCATCTTGATGCAAATTCCACACATCTAAATTGATAAAAAAAACTCTTGGATAATGACACCTATTAACATTGACTAGCACTTTCAGGCCCAAACTGTAGACATGGGTTCTTCTCTATATCACATTTATAGATTTGAGCTCATTTCTTGATTTACAATTCTATATTTTCCTGTTTATGTTGATTCTTGTAAAAATCCCTAGTTCGTACATCATTTCTCATTCTAATTATATCTAATCATATCAAAATCAAAAGAGAACAATCAATCAAAGTTCCCAACTCTCCTAAGGCACTAAATTTGGGCTAATTGATTATTATCTAATGATAGTTGATGAAATTGAGTTTGATTCCTAGTTTTCATGTTTAGACACACCCATTTCCAACACATTTCAAATTGTTTCATGTATTGTATCTCCTATATATTAGATTCTTGAGATGAAAGTTATGTGTATTTTTTAGATATTGCTAAGTGAAGGCTTCCTTTGTAAGTGCATCATAACTAGATACTTCACTAAGTAATACATTGGGATGCTTTGGAGTGTGATATTTTTCATCTAAAAGGGTTTTCCCTATGTAGAACTATGTATATGTTTAAATATGTTTTTACTTCCTATAATTGTTCTCATTAAAATTTCCACAAAAATGATGCAACCATGACCCAAAGGATCCTCAAAGAGAACAATCTAGATCATGTAGCAAGAGTAACACAATGGAAGCAGCAACAAAAAAACTCAGAAAATAGAAAATCAGACATCTGCATCATCATTTATTCATCATAGAATATTCGGTAACATCCGGTTTACATGCAAGCTAACAGGCCTGGTTACAAACTACATCCCAAAATATAATTCATCTAGACCTCCAAGAAGCATCTGAATTACAATTTTATGAATCTAGATCCTCATACAACCTCCCTATCCAAAAGGATCAAATACAACAATATATACCATCCAGAAGACATTTGGGTCGGCCACAAAAGATTACATTTACTAAGGAAGGAAAATGAAACGTATAAAAATAGGTCGGACCCAAAACGTGAAGATCTCATCCGCCAAGAACAAAACATGAAGTGCAAACCACATAGGAAGGTCAGCCAAGGGCCTAAGAGCATCGATCAAGGTTCCAAATAGATCCACAAGCCAAGAAATCACTCCACACAAGAAGAAATCTCCAACATAGATGGTAAGCTCAAAGCTGCTCAGGAACCAAGAAACAAACACTCTGAAAGGAATATCTTGCCATAAAAGAATCCAAATGAGTCAGAAGTCTAGAATTGATGAACAAGAACAAACTTGGAAACCGAGAATCTGATACAAAATGAAAAAGAAACAAGTACCGAAAAATGTTGAAAGTGACATAGAAACTGCAACAAGAAAAAAACTAAAAGAAAATATTTTTAGTTGATGCAAGATTGTTCATAGACTGGGGATGCTCCTGCATCAGACACCCCGGGTAGAAAAAGATGTTCCATGAGAGGCAACTCATGAACATCAAATGGATCGGGGATATAGACCCCATGCTCACTTCTGATCCAAGTGTCTTCTCTGTATGCAAACTTCTTCCTAACCTCTTCTAGAACCTCAACCAGATTCTCTAGCTTATGTTTTCCTTTATCTCCCCTTACTTGCTTCATATTTGCACACTATCTCTAACTGTTGCTTGCTTTCTTCTTCAACTCTGATTTATTTATGCCACAAGATTTCATCCAATTTTCCACCATCACCTTAACATTTATGTCATCTGGTACCACCTTGTTATTAGACCTATTCACTAGATCCTTCTGCAAATCCATGACACCATCCGATGTATTCTCAGCACTAGAATTCTTCACAAGACTCAAATTCTTCACTACCTCCTCCTTCTCCTTCTCCTTCAAAGAAGCCAAATTAAACTTCTTCCCATCCTTCTCGATAGTGATCAGGTTTCTTCTACAATCATAGATAGCTCCTCTATCAAACTGCCAAGGTCTACCCAACAAAACATGACAAGCACTCATAGGCAAAACGTCACATAAGACTTCATCCTTGAAAGGACCAATATTAAAATTCACCAAGCACTGCTCTCTCACTTCCACCTTATGATCATCTTGCAACCAACTCACCTTATAAGAGCTAGGATGCTCAAGCCTCTTCAAACCAAGCTTCTCTACCATCTCCTCTAATACTAAATTTTCAGTACTTCAAGTATCTAAAATAACCTTACAACACTTACCACCTAATTTACACACGGTTCAGAAAAGATTCTTCTTTGAGTAGGTCTGGTATCTTCACTATTATTCTCCATCAAGACTCTTTTGAACAAAAGGGACTCTCCCTGCTCTTATTCTAACACTTTTCGGTAACTCTAGCTTCCTGATCCTCATTTTCTATACTATTCCTTTCCATTCCTTGCTTACACTCAAAATATCTATGTGCAGTTTCTCCACACTTAAAACATCTACCTAAAAATTCTCCACTGCTACTACCTTTTCTCTATGTTTTCTGATCCAGTTCTTTACTCCATTTAGATTTTGGTTCTTCTTCAATATTTTGCTTCTCTATACTACCATTCACCTACCCCTTATATCTATCCTTTCCTCTAGGGTTATTATGTTGTCTTCTTCTCACATTATCTTTTTCTTTCAAAGCATATTGATAAGTCTCCTCAACTATAGAAATATTCAACATACTCATCTCATCTTGGATGTTAAATCGAAGTCCATTTATGTATCTAGCCACCTTCTTCCTATCCATCTCTCTATGACCGGATCTAATCATCACCTTGTAGAATTCCTCAGTATACTCCTTCACACTCATGTCCTCCTACTTCAAGTTCTGCAACCGTTTGAAAAAATCCAACTCATAGTCTCCCGAAATGAATTTAGCCTTCAATCTCACGATCATCTGCCTCCACTGGGTGATTTTCATCTCACCATTCTCCACTCTATCTCTCTGCAACTCTTCCCAACATAAAGAAGCATGCCCTTTCAACTTAGTTTGTGCTAACTAGAATCTTTGTCAGTCCTTAACATCTTCAACCTTGAAGTATTCCTCTAACTCTCTGATCCAATCTATCAAATCTTCCGAATTCAACAAACCCAAAAAGTTAGAAACCTTAACTTTATGAACTTTTATTACTCATGCCACCACTCTGAGAAATTTATCTTCTCCTTCATTTATTGGTCCTTCAACCTCTTTAGCCTCAAGGTCTTCTCCAGCCTCTTCAAATTCATCCTTTGATTCTAGATTCCTTTGCAAACCAGCCAACGCGTTTCAAATCTTAATCCTCGTTCTTGAAATCCTCCATCATTTTCTCTACTCTCCTAGGGTTCATCCTTCTTGGAAGCATCTCCTCCTTTGCTCCAGTGTATTTGCCTCAATTTGGCCATCTGACTATAAGGTTTCAATTGCTTCTCCATCGGAAATCTATTGAACACACTTGCAACCTACCTCAATTCGACAATTTGTTCACCCAAAAAATGCCTCAAGGTTCGCAATTTGTTTTGATACCATCTGACGTAGCCATGACCCAGAGGATCCTCAAAGAGAACAATCCAGATCATGCAGCAAGAGTAACACAATGGAAGCAACAACAACAAAACTCAGAAAATGGAAAATCAGGCATTTGCATCATCATTTATTCATCATAGAACATCCAGTAACATTCGGTTTACATGCTAGCTAACAGGCCCGGTTACAAACTACATACCAAAATAAAATTCATCCTAACCTCCAAGAAGCATCTAAATTACAATTTTATGAATCTAGATCATCATACAACTTCCCTATCCAAAAGGATCACATACAACAATATATATACCATCTGGAACACATTCGGGTCAGCCACAAAATATTACATTTACCAAGGAAGGAAAATGAAATGTGTAAAATAGGTCAGACCCAAAACGTGAAGATCTCATCCACCAAGAACAAAACATGAAGTATGGACCACATAGGAAGGTCAACCAAGGGCTTAAGAGAATCAATCAAGGTGTCAAACAGATCCGCAAGCCAAGAAATAACTTCACACGAGAAGAAATCTCCAGCATAGATGGTAAGCTCAAAGTTGCTCTGGAACCAAGAAATAGACACTACAGAAGGAATGTCTTGTCGAAAAAGAATCCAAATGAATTGGAAATATGGAATTAAGAACAACAACAAGCCTAGAAATCAAAAATCTGATTCTCAATGAAAAAGAAACAACTACCAAAAAATGTTGAAAGTAACACAGAAACTGCAACAAGAACATAACTAAAAACAAATATTTTTGGTTAATGCAAGATTGCTCATAGATTGGGGATGCTCCCACATCAAAAAATCTCCTAAAAACATTAGTGTAGGAAGTGTTTCCATGTACCTTTCTTCCTTTCAAGTTTATTTGTTCATTCACATGAGTGTTAAGTTTTAATTGCACAATAGCTCATTTTATGGGGTCCATTGGAGCCCAAAATTGGAGCTTCAAAATCGTATGATAGCAATCTATCTTCAAGGTCAAGGATTTTTCTTCATGAAGATGGATCAAGAACTCATGAATAAAGTCTAGATGACTAAATACTAATTTTTTAGAGTGGGTATTCTCTTTGTCGGCAAGGTAAAGGGCATAGATGGACATCTAAAGGTCTTGCCACATCTTATTGCATGAATTCCATGAAGCATGATATTTTGAACATATAATGTAGGTTAGGGATACTTTATAAGGGTCACATCCCATGTGACATATATAGTTATATTGAGAGATACATTCACCATCCTAGTAGAAGGAAGAATATAGGGCTCGTAAAAAAGAAAGTATGGATACAAAAATATAAGATGGTATGCTATAAGGAGGTAAGGAATGTATATACAAATAGATGGATTTATAAGGATGTGTGCTATGTACCAATTCAATATAAATTAATATATCTAAAGTAAGAACTATGGAAAGATATAAAGAACATAATGAGAAAGCACAAACTCGCAATTCTAAGCAAAATGCCTACTCAACCAATAGAGAAATGAATCAAAATGTAATAAAAATAACTTAAACCTACATCATGCATCCCATTCATGAAATCTCCATTGTCTCTTCTTAGTCTTCTTGAAAAAGGGCTCTCAAATTTGTATGTGCACTTAGGCAATTCAAAATCTGAAAGTCATGATTGTAAGAAGATATCAAAGATAGTGGTTTGATTGAAATGAAATATTAATTTTATTGATTCCAACTCTTTCACACAAGTATTTTGCGGAATCTTTAATTGTTTTCAAAATAGCATGCAAGACAAGTGAATAATCTTAAATGCTATGGTCCAAAAGTATTTGGATACAATTACGTTTCAAGTGGACAAAGACTTCATCAAAATGAAGGCCAAAGAACCTCAAACCTCATGGATACCATCATTGCCCTATGAGGTAACTGATGAAGAGATAGTGTCCTAGCTAACGAACCTATTAAGTCTCCCAAAGGTCCTCAAGGCAGAAAGACATGATCCAACATGCCAAGAATACATGGGCTTCATTGATAAAGAAAACACTATAAATCTTTTGGAGAAAAATAAATAAAAGTTACATGATAAGTGGGGGATACCTCCTAAACATAAAAAGGGATAGAGTGAATCTTCCCTAGATGGTGTGAGAGACTACAAACAAAAAATCCTTCTGCAAAACCTACCCAAGTAGGAAGCAACCAATCAAGGAAAAGGATATTTCTATCCACATCAGTAAAGAAAGAAACATCTAAAGAAGAAGAAATAGAGGCCCTACTAAAATTGAGTGCATAGAAGAGGAGGCTAAGGAGGAAAGTAAAAATATTGAGAGAAGTGGATCCACAAACAATAGACATAGAGGAAGAGAGTAAGCCATACTAGAGGAAACTCCTAGATTGGAGGACACATTAGGCACTAAATTCAATCCTTTGGTGGATGAATACCAATTATATAGTAGATTCTGGAAGGATATTTTGGAGAATAAACTAGAAAAATACCTCGATATGGAAATTCCAAACAAACAAATGAAAGAGAACTTATAAGACATATGGTAGCTTATAATACCAAACTAGGGGACCTCATGGAATAGCTTTTATACCTTTTGGCTACCTCACTTACACCCTGAAGAGAGGAAGTAGTTGAAGAAGAAGAGAATTTGAAAATTTTGGCCATTCAAACAATAACCACTACCATCACACCTCCACATAAGCAAAAGTTCATGAAGATACAAAAAAAGGAGCTCTGGTATACGCAAAGGATATACAAACTAATGTTGGATAAACTAGGCATAACCTAGACAGTAAAAGTAAAGAATATAGAAGAAACAACAAAAGCATACTAGCAGCTATGTTAGGAAGAAGTAAAGTATAAAATAAATTCTTCAAAACAATCCTCTTAGCCTCCTTAGTCTGATACACCTTCCTCCTCTGCAACATCTCATATGTACCCTATTAAATAATTCTTGACTAGACAAAAGTTGATTCATCTACTAACATCCTCACAACTATTACAATTGTCGATTATAGGAATACAAGGGAACATAGGAGGCATCTCCCATTTGCAAAAAATTCAACTAGGTTTATTTTTCAATATACAACTCATGAAGAAATTTTGAAGCTACATGTAGATAACTTAGATCAAATATAAGAAATGGTAAAAGAGATACAAGTTAATTTCCCTCATCTTAAAGGATATTCATCATAGCCACTACTGGTACAATTGAAGATGCTAATAGATGAAGTGCTTCAAGATACTACCCTACAAAAGGACACCATTAAACAACAAGTGATAGTAGAGCCCTAGAATGCTAAAATGGATGAAGAAAGGAATATATTATTAGGCAGTTCAAATAACTAGAAGACAATTGAGAGGGGGGGTGAATCAGTTGTCACAGATTACCAAAACCATTAGAAATTTTAAATTTTAATACCGGAACCCAAAACATTAATACCAAAATAGAAGATAAACCAATTAAGCATAAACAATAATCATTGAATAAATACCATCCACAATTAGGTCGGCCACATGACACCAAGATTTGTACGTGGAAAACCCAGTAAAGGGAAAAACCATGGTGGGAAGCCTACCCGCAGTTAGATAATACTTTTGTAGTATGTGAATCACAATGAAGGGGCCTACACTTGCAGGAAGGCCAACAACCTAGAGTACACTGCTCATCACAAAAGGAGCCTCATTGACTACATAGAAATCCAAACTACAATCTGTAGAAGGGTTGAACTACAAAAGATACCATATCATATACCTGAGTACAGTTCCGGTTAAGCTCAATATCAGAAGACTAAATTCTCTTACATAAACCCAATTCGATCTCCAATGATCAACCAACTCCTCTGCCTGAATGATATTACATTATTCGCACATTACATTCATTGACCATGACCTCTAACAATAACCATGATGATCTACAATGAGATCTTACATATATATATAAACCCTCGACCATAAACAATTAGGTCGGCCACCAGACAATAAACCAATTACATAATTACAAACCATGTCGGCCTTAGACCAAACAAATAATATCAACACATAAGACATCTTGTAAATACATCAATAGGTCCTATCCACACGTTACATTAAAGCTGGTCCATAACCTAGATCAACCGGGACCCAGTATAGGTCCACACGCCATAGCAATGATCTCCATCCGCCAAGTCTCGAACATGATCACCAACAACATCCTGAAACTCCACAAGAAGATGCACTAACACCACTTATGCAATTCATCAAAGAACTTCACCAAAAGCTCTATCGGTGAAACCCTTGCCGAAACCAGAAACCAAGCTTCTAAGCAAGCAGGATAGCATTCAATCACCAGACCAAAACCAACTGACCAAATATGAGCATGAGTAACATGAACAAGCCAATTCCATCACTAGACTATACTGGAGCCTACCAGATTATGTCGGATCCAAATTAACTAGAAACCAATCCTACCGGGATTGGAAGGGTGTCGGTAAAGCATTCAACAGCTAGTGTTGGCATCAATGACAAAACATCAATGCAATATATAATCAATTCCACCAAATGGCCAACAATCTCCCCCTTTGGCATTGATGGCAACACTAGATGTGAAAAAATGTCTAAGTACCAAGAAATGTCAATCAAATCTCCCCAATGGAAGACATCCAGAAATCTCCCAGAGATAGCTCTGAATATGACTGACTCTCCCTTTCTTTTTCTTTTTCACTTTCATTTTCTTTTTCACATCAATATCACTCCCTTTTTGAAATCAATGCTAGAAATCTGACAGGAATATCAAAGCAAAAAACATAAACCACTGAATCACAAAGCTGACTACTCCCCCTTAGCAGTAGCATCCCACATCAGTGTCGGAATGAATAGTATCTCTGATAATGCATGTCAGACTGATGTCAAACTACATCAATCAAATCTTGGTTGGAAGGGTAGAAAATCCCAATTTGTCTCTCAGGTACTCAAACGATTCTTTGGACAAAGGTTTAGAGAAAATATCCGCAATCTGCTCTTTAGTGTTCACATAAACCAGTCTAACTTCATTTTCTTCCTCCCTCTCCTTAAAAAAGTTATACTTTATAGATATGCTCTTTGTTTTAGAATGAAATACTGGATTCTTTGATATATCAATAGCAGCGGAGTTATCACAGTGAATAACTATCGGTGCATCACAATCCACCTTTATATCCTTCAACATTTGCTTCATCCATAAAACTTGTGTACAATTAGTAGCAACAGCAACATACTCAGCTTCAGCGGTAGATAAAGAAGTACATGATTGTTTCTTTTTGATCCATGAAACCAACTTCTTTCCAAGAAAGAAAGCTCCACCAGAAGTACTTTTTTGGTCATCAACATCTCCAGCCCAATCAGCATCTGTATATGCACATAAAGTAAAGTTATCATCCTTAGGGTACCACAAGCCATATTCTGATGTACCTTGCAAGTATCTAAAAATCCTTTTCACCACCATCTCATGACTTTCTCTAGGATCACTCTGAAATCTTGAAACAATACAAACAACATTCATAATGTCAAGCCTAGTCTGTGTCAAATAAAGAAGACCTCCGATCATAGATTTGTATCTTGTAGAGTTTACCGGTGCAGAAACATCTTTTCTTGTCAATTTCTCACTTGTAACCATAGGAGTACTTACCAATTTAGAATCTCTCGTACCAAATTTCTTCAACAATTCCTTGGCATGTTTAGTTTGAAAGATGAAAATACCTTTGTCAGTCTGAGTAATCTACAAACCTAATAAAAATTTCATCTCGCCAATCATAGACATCTCAAATTCTTTCTCCATATTTTTAAAAAATTCTATGCATAACTTATCTTCACCTCCAAAAATAATATTATCAACAAATACTTCAATTATCAGTATATCATCATCAATGATTTTATAATATAAATTATTGTCAGCACTGCCCTTAGTAAAACCAGGTTTCAAAAGATATTTATCCAACCTTGCATACCAAGCTCTAGGTTCTTGTTTCAATCCATATAAAGCTTTCCTTAACATGCAAACCATATATGTATCATCTGATAGTGAAAACCCATCAGGTTGCTCAATATAAACTTCCTCATCAAGATCCCCATTAAAAAATGCGCATTTAACATCCATCTGATAAACCTTGTAGTTTTTATAAGAAGCATAGGCAAGAAATAATCTTACAACTTCAATGCTAGCTACAGGTGCAAAAGTCTCTCCATAATCAATTCCTTCCTTCTGAGAATGTCCTTTACAAACCAATCTAGCCTTATTCCTTATAACTTGACCATCCTCATTCAATTTATTCCTAAAAACTCATTTAGTTCCAATAACATTTTTATTTTTAGGCCAGGGAACCAAGGTCCATGTGTTATTTTTCTCAATCTGATCTAATTCTTCTTCCATAGCTTTCAACCAATATTCATCTTTACATGCCTCAATTATTGATACCGGTTCAACTTGTGAAATTAAATATACCTCATTATTTTCCATTCTTCTTCTTGTCATCACTCCATTGCTCTTATCCCCTATGATCTGATCTTCTGAATGATTCAATCTCACATACCTATTAGTCTTCTGACTTTCTGTTCCTCTTCCATGTTCTTCACTTACTGTAGAACTCTCTGAGGTTGCTAGAGTAACTAGTTCAACTCTCTGTTCCAGTAAAGGTGCTACCGGTTCAGATATAATCATTTCCACTATCGGTTCCTTCTCATAAACTCTTATTTGACTTCTATTTAGCTCATCTACTTTGACATTTGCACTCTCCACAATTCTTTGCAATCTCTTGTTATAACATCTATATGCTTTCCTTTCATTAGAATAACCAAGAAATATGCCTTCATCACATCTAGGATCAAATTTCCCAATGATATCATCTCTCCTGATATAACATTTACTACCAAGAATTCTGAAATACTTAATTGTAGGTGTATTAACAAACCATAATTCATAAGGTGTCTTACTGGTTTCCCCTTTGATATGTACTTTGTTGAATGTATAAATTGTTGTACTTACTGCTTCTCTCCAGTAGATATGAGGTAGACTAGCTTCCATCATCATTGTTCTAGCAACATCCAAGATAGTTATGTTCTTCCTTTCCACAACTCCATTCTATTGAGGTGTCTGGGGAGTAGAAAATTGTCTTCTTATACCACGCTTGTCACAAAATTTATTAAACTCACCATATGTGAATTCTCCACCATGATCCAATCTCAAACATTTAATCTTCAATCATGTCTCAGTTTCCACTTTAGCCTTTTAAGATTTAAAACTTTTCAAATGCTTCAGATTTTTATTTCAAAAAAATAACCCACAGCATTCTAGAATAATCATCAATGTTTAACATGAAATATCTATCACCTTGAAAACTTTTAAATCTAGTAGGGCCACACAAATCAATATGAAAAAGATCAAGAACATCATTTGATTTATCTTGTATACTCTTAAGAGAGGTTCTGACCTATTTACCCATTTGACATTCTTTACATACCGGATTATAGGGCTTCATAAACTTAGGTATATCCCTAACTGCCTTAGTTGAACTGGTCTTCACAATGCAATTAAAATTCACATGACACAGCCTTTTATGCCATAGCCAACTCTCATCAATCTGTGTAATCAAACATGTCTTCTCACCGAAGTTCAAACGAAATATATTACCTTTTGTCTGTGTACCGGTTGCAATCTCCAAGCCAGACCTGTTAATGATTTTGCATTTCCCATCCTTGAACTATAATTGAAATCCCTTATCTACCAATTGACCTACACTCAAAAGATTATGCCTCAAACATTCAACATAATAAGCATTATCAGTATTGTGCTTACCATCCAATGATATAGTTCCTTTTCCATTGATCATGCATTTCTTGTCATCTCCAAATCTAACTAGACCACCATCAAATTCCCGCAAAGATAAAAACTTTCATTTATCTCTAGTCATGTGATATGAACAACCGCTATCAATTACCCATTCATCCTTGTCTTCAATTTGAGCAGCAAGTGCCTTCTCTTCAGGTACATTCTCTTCTAGTGCTAGATCATCTTCCTTGATAGCTAGGAACACCCATTCCTTCCCATTGTCAAATCCACTAGCAAAGTCTTTTGTCGGTTCATCATCAGAATCAGTAATGCCTTCCTCATCCGCTATGTAGCATGATTTGTCTTTGTTTTTCTTGTATTTATAATTGTTCTGATATCCAGGGTTAGGCTTAAATGATCTTCTAACTCTTTCTTCAAATCTTGAATTTCTTTTAGGACATCTAGATGCAAAATGACCAATCTTATTACATGCAAAACATTTAAAAGGTGTTTTTCCTTCATACTTACTTTCTATCGGTCCTTTAGGTACTCTTCTAGAAAATAGTGCTTCAAGTTTCTCAAACTCATCATCTTCTCTTTTCATATCTTCCAATTCCTTTGCATACAAATCTTTCCAATCTTGCTTATCAGTTGTAGATGTAGATGCATGATAAGCAGGTTCAGACTTCACAGCTCCAGAAGGTCCAAATTCTTCAAGCTCAAAAGAAGATAGTTTCCCAACCAAAGTATCTTTGTTGATAGATGTATTATCCATTGTTCTCAACTCATTAATAGCAGTAGCCTTCATTTTGTAAGTCGGTGGTAGGGTTCTCAGGACTTTAGAAACAATTTCATCTTCGCTCAAAGTTCCACCACAACATTGAATTCCCATAACAATCTCATTTACCCTTTCCATGAATGCAACAATCTTTTCATCTTCTTCCATATTCAAGTTTTCATATCTCACCCGGTAACCATCAAGTTTAGCAATCTTCACTATAGGGTCACCTTAATTAAGAGTCTCCAACTTATCCCATATAGCCTTTCTAGATGATTTGTCGGTTAATCCCATTTTTTGTTGATCAGAAAGTGCACACAAGAGGGCTTCTCTTGCTCTACAATCATTCTCAATCTCCTTGTCTAGGTTTTCCAGAGGAGGATTGCCAAATCCTGGATTATAGGGTGTGACACCATTCTGTGTGATCTCCTAAATCTCCTTGCCAAGACATCTCAGATGAGTATCCATCTGAATCTTCCATACTGTGTAATTTGTTCCATCAAGCCTCGGAATATCCTTTCAAAAGATAGCTCCAGAAGAACTGGATGAACTTGAATTGTTAGTCACCATAGGATCTTCCTCAAGCGGTTAAGCTTTCTAAAAAGAGGACCAAAGCTCTGATACCAATTGTTAGACAGTTCAAATAACCGGAAGACAACTGAGAGGGGGGGGGGGGGTGAATCAGTTGTCACAGATTACCGAAACCATTAGCAATTTTAAACTTTAATACCAAAACCCAAAATATTAATATCGGAATAGCAGATAAACCAATTAAGCATAAACAATAATCATTGAATAAATACCATCCACATGACACCAAGATTTGTACGTGGAAAACCCTATAGAGGGAAAAACCACGGTGGGAAGTCTACCCACAGTCAGATAATACTTCTGCAATAAGTATATGAATTACAATGAAGGGGCTTGCACTTGCAGGAAGGCCAACAACCTAGAGAACACTGCCCATCACAAAAGAAGCCTCACTGACTACATAGAAATCCATACTACAATCCAGAGAAGTGTTGAACCGCAAAAGATAGCATCTCCTATGCCTGAGTATAGTTTCGGTTAAGCTCAATACTGGAGGACTAAATCCTCTTACATAAACCCAATTTGATCTCCAATGATCGACCAACTCCTCTGCCTAAATGATATTACATTATTCGCACATTACATTCATTGACCATGACCTCTAACAATAACCATGATGATCTACAATGAGATCTTACATCTATATATACAAACCCTTGACCATAAACAATCAAGTCGGCCACCAGAAAATAAACCAATTACATAATTACAAACCATGTCGGCCTTAGACAAAACAAACAATATCAACACATAAGACATCCCAAAAATACATCAATAGGTCCTATCTATATGATACATTAAAGCTGGTCCATAACCTAGATCAACCAGGACCCAGTATAGGTCCACACGCCATAGAAATGATCTCCATCCACCAAGTCTCGAACATGACCACCAACAACATCTTAAAACTCCACCACAATATGCACCAACACCACTTATGCAATTCATCAAAGAACTTCACCAAAAGCTCTTTTAGTGAAATCCTCGCCAGAACTAAAAACCAAGCTTCTAAGAAAACAGGATAGCATTCGATCACCAGACCAAAACCAACTGACCAAATATGAGCATGAGTAACATGAACAAGCCAATTCCATCACCGGACTATACCGGAGCCTACTGGATTATGCCGGATCCAAGTTAACCAGAAACCAATCCTACCAAGACCAAAAGGGTGTCGGTAAAGCATCCAAATAGCTAATGTTCGCATCAATGACAAAACACCAATGCAACAAATAATCAATTCGACCAAATGGCCAACATATAATTCATTCTTTGTCTTTGAAGAGCTCTTCAATTTTATGGAGAAAGTTAAAATTTTGATCAACTCTTCTTTACATTTTGCAATTAACTATTAATATCAAAGTGAAATTGTTCTTAATAAATCATGTAGAGGTACTCTCAACACCATCCAACTCCAATTAAATATGTTGATAACACACACTAACTATAATTCACTTGCAAAAAATAGGGGATATCACAGTTGCAGCTCTTCTCGCCCAGGGGTGTATTTTCAAAATTCGACAACAATGGCACTTCTCAGCCCTCGGCCTCCACCATTCCTGTGGAGGATTTGGGTGGCTTGGGTGGCAAGGGCACTTCCCCGGTGGGCAATGCGGTTGTTTCCTCCCACCCCAAAATTGTTGGTTTGCAGTGTGTGTGGCCTTCTGGCAAGATGTTGAACGCGACTATGTTTGTTGGGCAGGGTAAGGCCCGAAGATCACGACTTGGTAGAAGTTGTATGGTGGATTCATTCTTGTTGCCAATACCATCTCTGTTAATCTGAAGGAAGATACCGCAGAGGAAATTGTTCATAATACTTCTATTCTCTCCTTGTATGGTGTGATCTACCAATTTAGGGGTTTTTGGCCTTCCCTCACTCAGTTGCACACCTGGATCTCATAACATTGGGAGCCTCTTATTACTGGTAAAGTTCATATCTTCCCCATGGCTAAGGGTTTTTTTGTTGCTAATTTTGATAATGCTTGAAGGACATAAACAAAATATTACATGACCATTTTTTTAGCTGGGAGGATAGATTTTTGTTAATGATTAAGCCTTGGCACTCTGATTTCAACCCTTCTACTAAAATGTTTAATAAGATTCTGATTTGGGTTCGGCTTCCTAATTATGGAATGATTCTCTTTTAGAGGAAGTGGGTGAAGCCCTTGGAGATTTTTTGATGGTGGATGATGATTCCTGTGATATTTTCCACTCCATCTTTCCCTACATATTGGTTGATTTGGATGTTTCAAAAGGGTTGCCTGCTGAGATTTTACTTAAATCTTCTAAGGGTTCTTGGGTCCAATATTTGGACTATGAAGGGATTCCCTTTAGATGTAGAAGATGTTTTAAAACTGGTCATTCAGCTGCGCATTGTGGTTTTGAGAAAAAGGTTGCGACGGCCACTTGGTGGAAAGGTGCTTCTCATCAACATTATACGATTGAGAAGAAATCTGAACAACCTAAGAGTTTTTCTAAGGTGGTTGCTTTGGAATCTTAGGTTCTTGGAGCATCCTCTCCAGATGTCACAAATGGTGGGGTTGTTGTTGTTGCAACCCCCAATGTGAGAATGAATGGGCCTTGGGATGCTAATTCTGGTGATAACGCACCGACAATTAATTTTGGTGGTCTTTCTGATAAGGTCATGCCTTCAGGGAGGAATACAAATGATATTTTTGCGACTATGGTTGTTGGCTTTCATTCACAAGAAAATGGGGTGTTGGTTTGGCGTGACATGGCAACGTAAGTGGAAGAGGGTTGGATATCTATTAAGGGAAAGAAAGCAAAGTTCTCTAAGCCTTCTTTTGACACAACTCTCTACTCCCACAAGAGTATCTCTAAATGTAAATCTTGATGGTTCCTGTTCGGGGGCTGATCTTAGGCTGGTTGCAAGCTATTCTTTTTGTAGCCTTGTTTTAGGGTGGTTGCCTGCAAGTTGTTCTTTTGCAGTCTTTTTTCCTTGGTTGTCTGCGCTTTCATGTTCCTTATGTTTGGACAACTTTCTGGTTGTTGGTTCTAGATCCTTTCAAAATTTGATTGTATTGGGTTTCGGGTCCCCTCAAAACCTATTTTTTCTTTAATAAAAAATTATATAATTCACCTACTTTGAATAATAATATTGTGTATGAATCTTCTTTTGATGGATAAAAGAGTAATTCTCTTTAAAATCGACTATTGATAAGATTATTGTAGGAGAGAATGTACCTATCAACAACTTAATAGAATTCCAAACTTGTGTCACACTTTTAAAAGGAAATGACCAACACACATATTTTTTCAACTTGGACTGCATAAAATTTGCCTTTATGTTTTGAATTTCAAAATGATATAAACTAATAAAATGTAGAAATCCTCATGAGTTTTATGCCTATGATTTTTAAGAGAAAAATAATGGATATATTTGTTTATAAATTTAAGAAAAGAATGTTAATTGCTAAAATTTATGAAAAAAGTGAGGGCGATGAGATGTCAAACAAAAAAAGAGCAAACAATTTTTTCCACATAGCTAACTTGAAAATCTATTGAATGAAAAAAAAAAATTGATAAATATTTTTTTTAATTCTAAAAGTCAAACCTACTCAAAATGTCATGGTTTTCATATGACATCAATTTTTGTTTATATTTTTTATCATTTTTATTAATAAAATCATACCATCTTGGAGAGGATTCTCTTCTCTCTATATATGTCTTTTATTATTATTTTTAATTCTAATAAACCTCATGTTTATTTTCAAAAACCTATTATTCGTCTAGGGTTTTGGATTTGGTGGATTCATGGCCTGGATTTGTATTTTCGGCGGACTAATTTGAAGATTCCTGCGTTGCGGTTTGCCCTGGGAGAGTTCCGGTGTGGCTTTGATTTTTTGCGGCTCGATTTGAAGGTTTTTGCAGAGTTTTTTGGCCTCCGGCGGTCTTGTATTCGCCCAGTTGGACGCTGATTGGTTCAAGAGCAGCTTTGGAATTTATTTAATGTTGTGTTTTTGATGGTCCGATTGATCGTGGGTTTGATTCTTTTTCTATTTTAAAATTGGCTTCGGAAACTCAGCAATCCGGTTGAGATCGATAAGGTGAAGAAAGAGAGAGCCAAAAAGGATCGAGAAATATATCAGGCGAGAGATCGATCCTATTCTTTGTTCTAGAGAGATCGATCCCATTCTTTGTTCTAGAGAGATCGATCCTATTCTTTGTTCTCGAGCGTGCAAATCAAGATTTTTAGACACCCATCTGCAATAAGTAGAGGCCGGTTAGAAGCATCCAAGAGGCTGTGCATTCATTTTTAATTTTTTGGAGCTTCAGAAACGCCTCATTTGAGAGCTTTTGGAAACCCTATTTACAGGCACATCCAATTTTCATTGTAATCACACTTTACAGGCACATCCAATTTTCAAACACAGCAGCGTAAAGTGTATTACAGTTAGTTGCAGCGGTTAAAAAAAAGGAAGGTCTTTTAAATCAGACAGAGTTTAACAACGGGCAAAGTGAACTAGTTCTTCTTCATCATCGGCTCTCTCTGCCTTCCCTTGTGCGAGCGTTTAATGTCGGGCAATGGATGACTCTTCTGGAGGCGCTGCAAAAACCAACACCGATACCCCATTTAAAATGAAATCCTTCAAAGATGCGGTCACTTCGTCTTCTCCCGCTGTCGTCGAAGGTGTGAGGTTTGTCACGAACCCTAATGGTAGCCCCTGTGGAGAAGGTAAGGACCCTCACTTGACCCAGGAGTCTATCTCCATATCTCCTAATGAATTAATCTGTAAAGAAATCAATTTGGAAAAGGATAGACTTAGGGACACTGCAATTTTCTTTGCCACTGTGGATTTGGATAAATGCCCTGCTCATAAATTCATTGATGATTGGATTAGGAATGTGTGGAATACTAAATTAGGGTATTTGGTTTCGTTCTGTAGACTCATTCAAAAAGGATTGTTTGTTATTTTTTTTAAAGATCATAAAATGCAAAAAGAAGTGCTTAGTAAACAATACTGGTCTGTCGGGAAATGCACATTTCGTGCCCTAGAATGGACACCGGAGGCGGTTAATGAAGAATTTCTTGCACTCTCGTGCCCTAGATGGGTTTTAATTCGAGAAGTGCCTCCGCTATTATGGAAATTCTTACCCCAAATTCTGGAACCGATAGGCAAAACTATTTGGATGGACAACTCATCCTCACTTATACCTCATTTAGATGTTAGGGTTTTGTTAGCACTTAATCCTGGGCGTGACTTCCCCAAAATGATTAATATTAATCTTGAAATTGGAATTGTGGTTTGCCCTATTGAAATCCTCGGTGGGGTGAACGCGTGCTTTCTCTGCAGGAAAGAAGGGCATATCCGCAGGAATTGCCCGATTATTAATAAATCTAAGGGCTCGGATAGACCTCGCAGTCAATCCGATAACCCACCACCTATTAATGAAATGATCCCAAACATGGATAAACTTAATGGCACTAGCAATAAAATCAAGAACTTGTTAAAAGGGGAAAATTCTAAAACCTTGGAGGGGGGAAAACTCTCGACTCTGAGAGATCTGGTGTTCCCCCCACCCCCCATTCTGCAATCTCAATTGCTCTTAAACAAATGAATGAAAATCCGTAGGAGCAATTTCAGAGTGTAGGGAAAAACCCGAAGAAGAGAAGGAGGAAAAATGCTCAGCAACTAGCATTGGAAAAAATTAGGGCAAATGGTCCTAGTAATTTAACTAATAAGACTAATCTGGACTGCATGTTAACATCTCCTATGGAGGATGATGGTCTTGAGGTCCCCCCGGAGACGAAATTCTCTAACCTAGTCCCTAATGGTGGTAATCTTGGTGCTCTTAACCCTAAGGATAGAATCGAACTGAGTAGTGTGTTGAGCTTGGGAGGGAGCCAAGTTGGGTTAGTGAATGCTACTTCTCACAGAAGCTCGGTAGACATGGATGTCTCATTTGAGGAGACTCTAACAAAGGATCCTCCTTTCACTACCAAGGCTGAACTCCCCTCTCAAACTGAACTCACTCCTGACTCAAGTTCTGTCATCCCCCCTAAGAAGTTTGTAGAACTTGAAGAGTCCTGTGTTATTGAGGTCATTGTTGCTGACCCTAAGGCTGGTAGATCCAATCCAATATCTAGTGTTGGTGCTACTCTAGACCATTCAGATAGTTTGACGGCTTTGGCATCCTTTGTTGAGACCCCGAAGCCCCCCAATCAGGGGACCGCTAGGATAGAGTCTGAGCTAGATGAAGAAGACCAGGGAGAGGAATGTCTAGGAGAAGAAGGAGATTGGACTTCGGATACTGAAAATCCCGAGGCAATCCCTAGAAGAAGAAGGGGTAGGCCTCTGGGATCTAAAAACAAGGGCACCATTAACAGAAAGAATAATGAGGAGAAGAAAGACCTCTCGAGATGCTTTAACAAGTTTAAAGCATCCAAAGAATAAATCAATAATCTGAACCTATATGAAGTACATCTCTTGGAATATCAGGGGTTAGGAATCTCCAGATAGGAAGTAAATGATTAGAAGGTTTGTTAACCAACATAACAATGCAGACTTTATTATGCTTCAAGAACTCAAGGCTATAAAATTTACCCTGGAAGTCACCCTAGAATTCATATGGAAAGATTCTATTAAAATCTCCTCAAACCATGACAGAGGTAGAGGAGGTGTTGGGATTCTTATCAAGCCCAGATGGAAAGAGTGTATTGTAAGCCAAGGATGCTCACCCTGCAATAGAGCAGTATGGGTATCCCTAGATGATAATGGATCCAGATTTGGAATGTGCTCCATTTATGCCCCTAACGATTACAGGGATAGAACTGCACTATGGGACTGGATCGTCACATTGCTAGACATCCCTTGGTTGGTGGGAGGCGATTTTAACATGATTAAAAATCAGGGGGACAAGTATGGAGGTATACCATTGGAATGGAAAGGGATGGAGAAAATTCACTAAGAAAGATTGAAGAACCGGAAGAGACTATTTGACCCTCTGTTCGGCAAAAAGAAAGATGTCTCTGATATTTGGTACACATGGTGCAATTTCCAAATTGGGAAACACGGGATCTTTTGTAGGTTGGATAGGTTCTATGATAATAAGGACCATTTCACCTTCAACCTAGGCGATAATGGCAGTCCTGTATCAGTTCTTCCGACCACTCTTTCAGACCACCATCCTATCATATGTCAAGTTAGACTCAGGGACTACCCAGAGAAGCAGGGGACCCCAAAGGATAAATTCCTTCTGAATTCCATCCTTCTCTTAGATACAGATGTGTTGAGTGCGGTCAAGATTGTCAGAATGTTTAACAAAAGGAATAGATTATTGAATTCTTGTGTGGAAAGATGGAACCAGAATGTGGATAGCTGGCAAGTGTTGCTCCAAACCATAGGACAAAAGAAAGCAAGGGATTTTAGATGGAAAGAAAAAACTCTAGCTGAAAATTTCCACTTGTGTGAAGCTAAGATTCAAGACAACCCAAGCAGTATTGAACTTACCCATGAAGTAGCCTTGGCCAGGGATAGACTCAAAAAACATCAGCAGGCTAAGACTAGATGAGCCATAATCAGGGCTCGAGCACACTGGATGCAAGTTGGAGACAAAGGATCCAAATTTTTCTTTAATATGCTAAAACAGAAACAGTGTAGAGAGCAGATTGGTAGGATTTGGGTAGAAAACAGAGAAGTTAAAGAATTGGAGGATATCAAAGAGGCGTTCTTCCATTTCTATAAAAGTCTCTTCGCATCTGAAGAATCTGCTACCTCCCGGGAAGCAAGAGAAAAGTGCAGAAAGGTTATTCCTCCTAAAATCTTAGAGGCAGATGCTCAGACATTAAGAGGACCTATCACTCTACAAGAGGTAAAGAATTCCATCAAGACCCTGAATAATGACAAAGCTCTAGGCCTGGATGGGCTGACGATAGAATTCTACAAAGCCAATGAGGATTGGGTGAGTCATGACCTACATGAACTCTACACTGAAACTTTTAACACTGGCTCTCTAGGAGAAAGAATTAACAGTGGGATTATCAAATTACTTCCCAAAGATGGGAACAAATCCCTAATCAAAAACTAGAGACCGATAACTCTTCTTAATGTGTCCTACAAAATTTTGGCCAAAGCTCTAGCGATCAGACTGGAAAACATTCTCCCCAAATTCATCTGTTCTACACAAACAGGCTTCATCAAAGGAAGATATATACCGGAAAATTTAATTACCCGTTGGGAGGCCATGGAATGGGTGAGGACCTCGAAACAAAATGCAGCCATGTTCCTCCTAGATTTCGAAAAAGCATATGACAGGGTAGAATGGGGCTTTATCCTGACTATGTTAGAAGCTTTTGGTTTCCCAACAGAATTCTACAAATGGATTATGGTCTTGCTCAAAGACGCCTTGGCTCAGGTTGAAGTTAACGGATCCTTGACTCAAAATATCTCTCTAGGCAGGTCCATTAGACAGGGATGCCCCTTAGCCCCTGCTTTCTTCGTTATTGCAGCCGATGCCCTGTTCTACATTCTTAGAGACTCTACTATCTCTCCTAAAGTTCAGGGGATCCAACTTCCAAATGGAGAAGAGTTGATCAATGCACAATTTGCTGATGACACAACACTCTTTCTAGATATCAGTAAGCACAACTTGAATGCTTTAGAAGGAAAAATCAAGTTTCTAGGGGAGATTTCAGGAGCTAAAATCTCACAAAGCAAATCTATCATGCTTGGATGGGAGGAGCAGCCTCCAGGCTGGTTGCAGCAGTTTGGGATCCAATGGGGAGGACCTAACAAGATAGTCAGGTACTTAGGAAATCCATTTGCAATATCCCCTTCTCTTAAAGATATGTGGCAATGGGTTAGAACCAAAATAGAAAATAAGCTCAACAGATGGGATAATAAATATCTTTCACTTGCTAGGAGAATGCAGGTTTGTCAGAAAATTCTTTCTTCCTACAATATTTATTACTCTTCAATATGGATGTTCTCTAATTACCAGATCGTAGAAATACTGAAAACCATTAGGAACTTCCTGTGGTCTGATGGAAAAGGTAAAAATAAAATGCACTCTGTTAAATGGGAGTGGTGCCATAAGGATAAGAGCCTATGAGGCCTAGGACTTAAGGACTTGAGACTCCAAGGAATTGCTCTTGCAGCAAAGCGGATTTTATAGGCTATAGATGGGAATGAACCATGGAAAGTGCTGGTTAGGAATAATATTCTGAAAGTCGTGCCAAAGAAGGCCAAAACTTGGAAATCCCTCCCTTTCTATGACCTTGTGGCTGGAGACTTCGAGGTCTCAGTTCAGGGGTGCAACGTCTTCAAATCTATCTAGAAGGCCTGGAGTAGTGTGAAGCCCTTTATCAGCAATTATAGAGTCAGCAACAATGAGTTTATTTACGGGTCTAGATCCATTTGGTGGAACCTCCTACATTCATCCAAACCCTTGGCCCTTACTCAGGGGTGCTCTGCCAAAGCATGGGCGGCAAAAGGCATCTGTTGCTTTAAAGATATCATTGAGAATGATACGCTGCTGGATTGGGACACCCTTAGAGCTAAATTTAACCTACTGAGTTCCCATAAGCGCACATATACTTTGTTACAGAAAGCTTGTGAGAAGCTTTTGCCCCAAAAATGTAATAATGATGCAAACTGCTGTAAGGACCTTTTGTGGAATAATACCATCCCAGTGTGTAATGCTAAAACTAGCATTATTTATAAGACCCTAACTTATGATGAATCAATAATTTCCCATGCTAACAAGCTGTGGTTTGCAGATTTTACAAGTAAACAGTGGCCAAAGGTGTTCAATAGGCTCTGGAGTAGTCCTGTCGCTCCTAAGGAAAAATGTTTTAAATGGCTACTGATTTTAAACAGGTTACCAATCAGAAAAGATCATAATAGCAATGACATCTGTAACATTTGCAGGGTTCCTGAATCAATTAGACATATTTTTTTTTAGTGTAGCATTGCTAAAGAAATCTGGTTATTATTTGGTATTCAATTTCCTGCTCAATTTACTATTTTAGATGTTATAATTGGATACATTAAAGATCTAAAAAAGGACACTAACCTTTTCTGGTATGTTCTTACATCTGAGATTTTATGGCACATTTGGAAATTAAGAAATGAAGATAAATTTCAGGGCTCAAGTAGGGCCCTTACTGAGTCTTTTCGTGGACTCACCCTTCATCGAATTCTCTTGCAGGTAGCAGTAACAATGAATGTGGAAAAGAACAAATTCTTCAGATTCATAAAGGATGGAAATGCAAGGATGTTCCTTCATGAGATGGAGAACGGGTATAAATGGAAAAAGACACTCAAAGGGAAGAAAGAAGTGGACCTGGCTTTTGAGACCCTGCAAGCAGAGGTAGCCAGAGCGAGAGACCCTATTAGAGACCAGATCCAGATTCTTACAGAGCTCCTTGACGGAAAACAAGTCGTTTGGATGGAGGGCCCCAAGGGTTGGACCGCATGGATGGAAGCTCCATAGGATCAAATCCTTCAAGGATAAGTGACATGGATGGATGCACCCTTTTGTACCTCATGGTTGCTCCATTTTTGGCATAAATATTGTCGTACTATATGTATAAACTTCTATATCTCTGTTTATATTTTAGGTAAAACTGTTAAACTGGTGATGGTTGGACCTGTTGTCCAGACTGAGATATACTGGTGAATCTGTAACTGTTTTTTTGTAATAGTCTTATGCCCTTATATGCAATATAAAAAAAAAAAAAAACCTATTATCAATAAAATATTAAAAAATCACAAAAAAATAATCAAATTAGAAAAAAATAATTAAATTATAGAATTTGAACTCTAAAAAAAATTGAATCTTAAAAAAATAGTGTTTGAAAAAATATTTAGCGAAAATAGAAAGTTTTTTACAAATTTTTAAAATAGAGGTTAGGTAAGTAATTCTGACCAAAAACACTTTTTACTAAAATGGTTGCAATTGAAATTGAGCTATATTATTATAATTTTTTTGTGGTAATATTTTTTATCTAATTTTTACATAAAATAAAAAAAATCTTAAAATGATGTTTCATAGTCAAAATTGCATTCTTTATGTACTTAATGTTAAAAGGAAGGTTGAGAACCTTTTCTAACAAAATTAAAATTAAGGATTTTATTTATTTTTAATAAATATTTACATTCACTATGATGTTAATTAACCTTATAAGGCTAGAGATGATTATCTTATGTATTTTTCAAATGGAGTAGCAATGTAAGTCCCCTAGAAATTGGGGTTTCCCTCATAGTTACTAAGATGGGTGATTTCAAGAAGTCTTATTGTGTCATTCTTATGAGTATATCATCTATATGTGATGAATATTAAGTGAATCAATTATACTTATGAAAGATGGGTTCGTGTGAACCACTACACATAAAATATAGATTAATAAAGTTTGTTTCAAAACAATACAATGAAATCCAAATAAAACATTATATATTTTAATACATTATGAAAGCACCCCCTCAATGAAAATGTTTACAAGAACTGTTAATAAAAAAATAAAAAAATTGTCAATGGACCTTTGGTTTGTGAAGTTGAATGGTTCTTAATGAACCCACTAGGGATAAAGTCTTGTTTTTTATTAAAAAAGCAGTGAGAACAAGGGCACTGACCCTTTACATAGTAGAACTATCAAAGATCATAGCGTAGAAACAACACTATAATAGCAATTAACAACAACTACCATAAAAACGGAACCAAGTCTTTTTAGCAATCAAAAACAACAACGGGAAAATAAAACAAACTACAGGGGTGCCTTGCGCACCCCAGTGGCCTCCATAGTATTGCTCCATTCATTAGACAGGAATTTGTAGAGGTCCCTAGCCTCCTGCTTGTCCTCCTCAATGTCAACATAGAGTTCCCTCAACAGAGAGAGGGTGAGTGCGGAGCTGTGTAACACTTGCATATGGAATTTGTTCAGGCCCACAATTTGGGCTTCCAAGCCTCCATTTTGTTCTTGAGTTGTTTAACCTCCTCCTTGATAGACTACAGATCGAGAACAAGGTCAAGGTTTTCAATTCTTTGCATGATGTCCAGCACATTCATGCTTAGTTTTTCCATTTGTTGCAGAGTAGGAGCCTCCTAGGGGTTCTCAGCAGCCAAGTCATTAGTAGTTTCAGTAGTCTCTTTGGCCTCGCCACCAGCAATGGAGTTATCAGTATCCTTAACCAGGTCCATCAAAGGGATAGAATGCATCACCTGTTCAGCCAAGTTTAAATCCATATCCAAATTTCCGGGATCCAGAGCATTGTTGTCAGGGATTTCCACACCCATAAGACCCTTAGTGTCCATGTTCATAGGGGTCGTATCTTTATCATCAATGAGTTGTTGGGTTTTCCTTTCAGGGGTAGTCATGTCAACAGCACCAACAGTGGTCAGGACTATGGGGTCCCTAGTCATATTAACATTGTCAGCATCCCCATCAGGGGCCCCCATAGTTTTAAGGCCCTCCTCCTTGTCCCCAATGGGGTGTTCTTCCTGCGGCCTTTGGAAGCAAGTCTAGAGGATCTCCTTTTAACCTCCAAATCCAGGGAAGGGTTGTTGTTCTCAGCGTCCTTAGAGGAAGAATTGTCATCATAGACAATGCGTTTGCGTTTAGCGGGGGTTTCGCTTTTGCCCTTGGACAGGGAGCGAGAAGCACTCGGGGAGGCAGGGAGAGTTAAACTAGGGGAGACCGCCGATAGAGAAACAATTGAGGCATAGGCAGGCAGGGACATGGTGGTCATGGCAAAGCCCTCCTGGGGATATTGGAAGAATCTAGGGAAAGCCAAAGATAGGGCCGCGAGCTGCTGGGGAGTCGACATGGGGGGCTAAGAGAGCGAAAGATTCCTTGGGGGGCAGAGAGCCTCATGGAATTTATACAACCTGTATATAAGACCCTGGTGGAGGAGGAATGGAGGCTTATCCCCATGCTTAGGGTCCATAGTGTCCTTAACAGAGCTCTCTAAAGAGTGCAGTAAATAAAACGACAAACAAAGCAAATCATTATTGCGTAAGTGATTGAGGAGGGGCAAATGGTAGTAGTAGAATACCTTATACCTGCCTTCGAGAGTGAAGTATTTCATGATCATGAGGCATATCATATTCCACGGGTGCTTGAGCTCCTCTCGAGCAAACCCACCTTGCAACTTGACAGGTTCCTCGCAGTTACGAAAAAACCATTTCAAACCCTCATTGTTTGCAACATGACTGGTACACTTCCAGCAACGGCCATCTAGGGTCAGCTTTGTACCTTGGGCAATAGTCTCCTCAGAGACATCAAAGGCAATACCACCAATCGAGACCCGCCTCCCAGACCAGGAGGAGGTGAAAGCAGCCGAGAGCTAGTCATCATGGCCCTTCAGGCAATCTAGAAAATCAGCAATTCCACCTTCAACACAGAAATTCCAGACGAGAGGGTTGTTTTTAAAATCATTTGGATTGTCTGGTTCATATCTCACTCTATCGCCCCCCATTTCATCTACCAACAAAGCTTCCTTAGTCATGAAATAGAGGAAGTTGCAAAGACTCTTCGAGAAGCAAGCTAGGAAGAGAAAATTGGGAATGTGTGAGCCCAACGTCAATAAATGAGAAATGAAGTTGGGCGCATGGGAAAATAAGAAGTCACTTTTAGTAATGATTTGTTGGTTATGAGGCATTAAGAGCCAGCAAATACTGGCGGCAACCAACACGTTTCCAATCCAGTCGTACTTCAACATGGCTTTGCAAGCCCAAGTGAAATGCTAGCACAACAATGCATGCATCATCACCAGCATGGTCGAACGAGTCACCACCTCATCAGAAGGGATCTGAGGAATATTCCCATTGTTTGAATTATGAGACCACCACCTCCAGACAGTCCCGAGGGAAAAGAGGAGGGGGAGGGAAGCATTTAGCAGCCACTCAATCATTAGTGGGGATTCTGGATTTCTCTTCCTGGAAGAGGAAGTTAACATGGTCTGGGAGAGATTTGTGACTCCTCCAACATCTCAACCCTGAGAGGTTTAGGCCAATGGCTACCATGGCATCCGCCACGCAGTTGCCTTCCCTGTAGATATGCATAACTCTGAACAAGTCAAGCCCGGAGATGAGCCTCAAGGTGTCCTTGATGGTTCCCTCAATTGTCCAATTAAGCTTATTCCTCCCTTTGACGGCATTAATGATAAGCATGGAGTCCCCCTCAATGTTCATAATTCAGATTCCCATGGAGAGGGCAATGCGGATTCCCCAGGCTAAGGCCATCGCTTCAGCCTGATTAGAGGAATGACCATTCAGGTTGCCCGCATAAGCAGCAATGAGGGCCCCCATATGGGATCTGGTCACCCCACCACCAGCAGCTAGGCCCCCCCGGCAGCCCCATCAAAATTGAGTTTAAAATTTGTAGCTGGGGGGAACCAAATCGTGCATTGTCTTAGAAGTCTCTTAGAGGATTCAACAAGAGAGAATGAGGGGGGGAGGTTCCAGCATCTAGCAATTCCTCAGTCCCAGGTAGAGGGGGGCTTGGACGCCATTCGAGTTTTAGAAACAGAAATGTTCTCAAGAATTGGATTGAGGAACCGAGCAAACACCGTTTCCATAGAGGTCTCTTTGTCTCTGAATATCCTGTCATTTCGTTCCTTCCATATACACCAACTTACATGGGGGGGATCTTCTTCCATAGTTGTTGGATAAGGGGGTTGGAAGAGGGGCCCCAAAACTCCTGACACAGATTTACCAAATTGTCATTCGTTACCCAACTGATATTAAGTTTACTATATACCATCCCCCAAAGCTCCCGAGTAAAGGCACAGTGGAGGAAGAGATGGGCTGTACTTTCTTCATCATCTTTGCAGACGATGCATCTGTTAGGGAAATGAAATCCTCTCTTGATCAAGTTGTCTTGGGTCAATTTTTTGTTGAGGAGGGCAGTCCACTAAAAGAAATTGACCTTGGGGAGGAGTTGGGGATTTCATACCTCTTTCCAGATAGAGGAGACAACAAATTCCCTGAGTAAACTGGTGTGGGCAGTCCTGACAGAAAAGTCTCCAGAGGGGTCCCACTACCAAATAAGTTTGTCATCCCTAGGGAACAGGGGGAGGAATATACCAGCCAAAAGATTTTGGAGCTCTCTAGCAGCAGGAAGGAGGAAGGGGAGGTCAGCACAACAATCATCCAAGGCCCTCCAAGTGCAATTGTTGAAGTAATCACTGACCCTTTCACCAAAGAAGCCTTTAGTGGCATCCTATAACCATCTCAGGGAGGGGGAAGAAGCAAGGGGTCTCTCCCCTAACTAAAAATCTTCCCAAAAAAGAATGTTCCTGCCATTTCCAATAATCCACCTCAAACCATGAGATAAAGGGTCCCTGCAGCTCAAGATGTTATTCCAAATTTTGGAACCCCTGGGAAGGCCATCCTCTTTCAGGATAGAGGAAAACTCTGCATTACCCAAGTACTTAGCCCTGATGATCCTACTCCAATCCCTATCCTTGTTCAGAAGCTTCTAGGAAATTTTAGTCATAAGGGCCTTATTGAATCTTGAGATCTTACGGGTTCCCAAGCCGCCCATGGCCTTGGGAAGACAAACTTTGTCCCAGCCCACCAAAGCGAGCCTCTTCTTTTCTTCCATTCTCGTCCAGAGGAAAGTATTTTGAATGTTTTCCAGCTTAACAGCCATAGTCGTAGAAATCTTGAACAGGGAAAGAAAGTACACAGGGATTCCCTAGAGGGAGGAGGAAAGCATCTGCAACTTCCCAGCACTACTTAGGAATCTACCTTTCCATCCAACCAACTTTTTTTGCATTCTTTCAAGGATAGAGATCCAGAAGGAATTAGAGACATCCTTAACAGTCAAGGGGAGACCAAGATAGGTGCCAAGGAGGGAGACCTTTTGATAGCCAAGGATTCTGCAGACTTTATCTTGGAGTTGGAAATTAGTGTGAAAGAAGTAAATGTTGCTCTTATCATAGTTAATGTGTTGGCCGGAAGCCAGAGCATATGCGTTAAGAAAGGATTTCCGAGCCTTAGCTTTCCAAATAGAGGAGACACCAAAAAGGATCGTATCATCAACAAACTGTTGTAGAACATTAGGGGGCATCGTAGAGGCAGGCTTGATACCTAGCAGAGTACCCCTGTGAACCGAAGAGTTCAAGTTAAAGGCCAACACTTCAGCAAGGATGATGAAAAGGTAGGGGGATAGAGGATCCTCTTGCCTCAGCCCTTTGGAGGCCCTGAACTTCTCCAGGGGGCTCCCGTTTAGCAGCACAACATAGGTGACAGTAGCTATGCATTCCTCGATAAGTTTGATGAGTTTGTCTCGAAACCCCATAGCTTTCAGAACTTTGAAGAGGAAGTTCCAATTGACCCTATCGTAAGCCTTGGAGATGTCAAGCTTGAGAACCATCCCCTCCTGATGACATTTATCCATGGAGTGTGTAGTCTCATGAGTAGAGATGACCGCATCAAGAATCTGTCAGCTAGGAACGAAATCCTTCTAGGATGGGCTAATCAAAGGATCCAAAAAAGGTTTGAGCCTATTGACAAGAACTTTGCTTAAGATTTTATAAATAGTGTTGTAGAGGCAGATGGGGTAGAATTCCTTGAGAGAAGATGCCTCCTGAGTTTTAGGAACAAGAGCAATGAAGGTGTGATTGAGTTTGTTGAGGAGCCTTCCCGATCTGAAAAAATCTCTAGTAGCCAAAACAACATCAAAGTCGGGAATTCTTGAAAAATAGTCGGGGGGAAACCATCAGGACCTGGGGGCTTTGAAGGGGCCCATAGAAAAAACAATAGACTTGACTTCCTCCTCAGAGACAGGGGCCAAGATGAGGTTGTTATCTTCCACCGAGAGGGGTGGTGGGAGGCAGTTAAAAAGGTCCTCCCCAGCAGGGGGCCCCAGGTCATCATCATCCTGAAATAAGGTGGCTAAGTAATTGGTAGTCAAACGGCCCAAACTATCAACGTCGTTGACTACCAGATTGTTGTGGTCCATGAGGGAGGAGATGTGGTTTCTACGCCTGTGGATAGAAGCAGATCTGTGGAAGAAAGTAGTATTTTTATCACCCTCTTTGAGCCATTGAACCCTGGATTTCTGTTTCCAATATAGTTCCTCTTTATGGGAATTTTCCTTCCATTTTCTACGGAGGGCAGCCTCCTCCATATGCGTGGCTTCAAGGGAGTCACCTTGGTCAATATGCTCTTGTATAGCAGTCAATTTACTATTGAGCTCCTTGTTGTGCTTGAAGATATCCCCGAAGGTATATTTGTTCCAGCCCCAGACGTTTCTTTTGACCAAGTCAAGCTTCTGGGCAATCCTGAACATAGGAGTACCAGATATGTTGGTGCTCCACCATCTTTTAATGCGATACTTGAACTCAAGATGAGAGTTCCACATAATTTCATACCGAAAAGGATACTTCATCCTAGCAGCTTTAGTGGTATTCCATAGGAGCAGGGGGTTGTGGTCAAAGATCATTCTGGGGCCAAGGCTGGACCAATTCCCCAGTTACCTGAGATGAGAAATTTGTCAAGTCTGACCTAGATAAGATCCTTTCCCTTCCTAAGATTGGACCAAGTGAATTTTTTCCCCCATAGTTCCACATCCATTAACCCATTCCTACCAATGAAGTCAGCTAGATCAGTCATGTTGTCAGAGTAATCTGGAAGGCCTCCCAAATTCTCAGAGGGAATCAAAGGGGAGTTGAAATCACCCGCAATCAGCCAGTGAGCATTGGCATTATTTTGTATTAGAGCAGTTATATCGTTCCAAAGCATTAATCTACCAGATCGGACATTAGGGGCATAAACATTAACAAGGATGCAGGAGTCCATCGGGGAGGAGAGTTCAGAAACCAAAAGGTTGGTCGAGGAGGAGAGAAAACTACCAGAAAAATGGGAGGGGTCCCACATGGTGACCAAACCACCGGAGGCTCCAGTAGCCTCACTAATAACAAACTTAGCACCAGGCCAGATTTTCCCAGCCACCATGGAGAAGGAGGACAAAGACATCTTAACTTCTTGGAGAAGGACCATAATTTTGTTTTCAAAAATACATTTTTTAAGAGCATATTGCTTTTGGGGGTTGTTCAGGTCCCTCATGTTCCAAGAGAGAACCTTCATTTCTTACCTTTTATGGACGTCTCCAAGGTCCTCTGCCTGCCATTGGCAATATCCCTTGTTGCTTCCTTTTGTCTTGATAGTCTCTGTGATGGTTGTCCCGCTTTGAGATCTGTCCCCATGTCAGGCTTAGCAGTCTTGGTCTTGCGTCTTTGAGTAATCCAGCCCTCATCAGCAAGGGTCATGCAACCACTAGATGACGCACCAGTGGCACCAAGTGAGGGTAAGCTCTAGTTCAGGGAGGGAGCCACCAAGGGGGAGCGAGTTGTCTCCGAGATGAGAAAGGGGTCCCTCGCAATCTCACCATCTTCCAGTTGATCAGCTAGAGAAACCAAGCTGGCCATTGGGGAAATGCACTAGACCATCTGGGTCGGAATAGAGGCTTCCTCCATAATCTTTGCAGGAGATTGGAGAAGGTTGTTGATACTCTCAGCAAATGGATATTCTTCTATAACCGGGTCCTCAGCAACCAAGGGAGGCAGGTCTGGGCCAGGAGTAGGGGTGATAACAGTCCCCACAACAAGGTCATGGTAGATAATAGGAGCATTTGGCATTGAGTCCTCCCCTAGGGTCGGGCCCTTAAGCTTGAGCAGTGGGGGTGTTGGGGCCTTGCATTGAGAGATAACATGCCTGGATTTGTTGCATTTCTAGCAGAAGAGGATAGCATTTTCATAAACCAAAGCTTGAGTCCAGCTGCCCAACCTAGATTTGAGGGTTATGAAGTTGGGGAGGTTCATGCTCACAGTAGCTTGAACACAGAAGCAAGCATAGACCAGGCGCAATTTGGATCTGGTGATTTCATCAACACCTACAAAGTGACCAAATGAGTTCCCAATCCATTTGAAGATGGATTCATCCCAATATTCAAGGGGAAGCCCCAAGAGACGAACCCATACCGGCGCAGTTTTTTGCAAGTCAGCCGCAGGGTCAAAGCCAGCCTTCCAACGACAAAGGGAGAGGTTGTTACGACCATAGGACCAGCAACCAGAGAGGACATGGGAGACATCCTCCTCGGTAGTGAATTTGAAGAGGAAGAGGGCGCCAGCCATAGCACTGACAGAAACACCCCCCTTTAGTTTCCATTTGTCCTTGACCCATTTTCAGACCATCTCCACTGTGGGGCGCAGGGAGAAGAACTTCCCCACCAGAGTGTTAGCCATATTCTATAAAATGCGGTCCAAAACAACGTTAGGAAGCTCAAAAGACATTCCCTCCTCAGATTGTGAGTAGACTAGGACGAAGTTGGGGTCCATAGTCTCAGACTTTCTGACCAGCACGTTCTTCCATCCTTTGAGATTCGTGTTACCAGTCGGAGGCTCTGAGGATAGGACAACCGGCACGACAGAAATAGGGTCAGAATCAGATACCACGCCCGTGCCCTGATGGCTCTCTAAAGGAGAACCATCAAACTGAGGCACCGTCGAAATGGAAGGAGGAACCGCAATGGGACCAGGAGAGGATGTGGCAGATAGTGTCAACATCGCAGGGTCCAGAACGAGGACCGTAGGTGGTGGGAGGAGATCCCCACCAACAGACACCACCATGAACAGCGAAGGTTTGAAATTTGAAGTTGCAAAGCGGGAAGTTTTCAAAATTATTTGTTAAAACCTCGAAGCTAAGATCTTAGAAGAATTTGAAAAGAGCTTTTCTTAATGATAACTCCACTCAAAAAAACTTTTAGATAAAATAATTAAAAATATATATTTAATTGATCTATAATATATTAAATATCATATACAAATTTGTAAGATGATAATACTACTAAAAAAACACTTTTAGATAGGAAAAATTAAGAAAATTAATCAATTGCTTTTTATTTATATATTAAATATAAGATATGAAAAAGATAGTTACAACAAAGTCAAAAAATTGTGGATTCTGTGAAAAAGAAAAAAGGGTGATTATTAATTTTCTAAAATACATAATTTCCAGGATTGGCTAAGTAAAACCTCCTTAAGATGAGTAGACAAGAAAACGTTTCTTATCACATCATGACAAACTGTCAAAGATTCCCACCCATGTTCATTAAAAATAAAATTAATATTATATTTAAGTAGAGATCATGACACCAAAATAATCTCTGGGAAGCTGTAAATAATAATGATAATAACAATTAAATCTCTCCTCTTTTTTATTTCTAAAAGCTCCAGATCCTGCTGTAAATTTCAATCAAAATTTCTCAGCTTTTTCCATGGGATTAAAGCCTTTGAAGAGGAAGAGACGGACAGCAATGGCAATAGCAAAAAAAAAAAGGAAGCAGAAACTAAGGCCTACATTGAAAACCAGTAATTGAGAAAAATCAAGGAAGGGGATTCAGCAATCTCTGTCTGGAACTTTTCATATTGCATCCCGATCACGCTTGCATTCAGGGGGCATTTGTTTATATCGGACTCTATCAGTACAGTAATTGTAGATGGTGTAATGGAGCCTCACCCATTTGAGGAACCTGTACTGCCGCCCATCCAAGTCCTTGAATGCCTCTTGATCCCACCATCGCCGCCCCACTGTGGGGCACTCAGATTCATTCACAGATGCCTCACACCCATCAATGTAAAATCCCCTGTATGATGCAATGAATGGTGCTTTACTCCAATCAGTCTTTTCTTTTCCCCCTTGTGTGGCCCAGTCGTCACCATTCCACAGGCTTGAGTATATTTTCATTGGCTGGTTGAATGGGTACCTCACGCCCAAATCCTTACTGTTCTTGAACACCCTTATGGGTATGTCATCTATGAAGAGACTGTGACAGCAAAAGTTGAAGTGTTAGAACAGTAAATGATTTGTGGGCTGTAATTAGAGTAGTAGTTATTTATGTAGCAGATTCAATTCTGCATATAAATTGATGTATTGACTACAATGTATTAATTGAAATTAGTTCAAGATATTGATTTATTTGTCTAAAGAATTATAAATGGAGGGTGTCTTACACAATCTGGTACATATTCCAGAGTACAGTGTAGGAATGGTAGTCTTTGGTGGGATCAAACCAGAGATAGATGCGCTGCTCCCTGTCACCCTTCCCACCAGTGAACACGTTGGTCTGGAGAATGTAAGGTTGCCCACTTCTGTTGCCCAGAAATTCGAAGTCTATCTCGTCGTGCTCTGCGTTTGTAGAAGAAAGCTGTGGAAAATGCTCAAATCATTCAGGAATACCCATTTTTGGTTCTTTAGAAAGGAAGAGATTACAGTTGCTTTCATTTTGATTAAAAAAACAGAAAACATGATGCAACTGCAATTCTGACAGCTTGGAGATTTTATATTAAATTTAAATAATATTAGGAAACTATTTTATAACTTACTTCTGATAGATCGTTGAGTTTGATCCAAAATATTAGTACAAAAATATATACAATCGATTTCAGAAACAATCTTTTAAGAACTATATTATAAACAGATACATCTAAGACTTCAAAAACTCTCACAAAACAACATATACAAATAAACAATACTATAAACATGCATACTCGAGACTTTAAAAACTTCTACAAAACAAGATCCATAATAGAAACATAAACATTTCTAATGTCTCCAATCTCACTCTTTATTTATGATCAATTGTTGAGTGTAATATGAAACATTTTAGCATAAAAACTCTCTTAATCTATATCAATACAAAACTAAACACGGTAGATTGTAAAAACAATCTTTTGAAAACTATATTATAAATACGGATAATCAAGACTTAAAAATTCACACAAAACATTGTATACAATATACAATAACAATTGTATAAACATGATCCATAATAAGAACGACAACTGTGTAAATTACTCCCTTGACTTTATGAATCATATTCAATAAATTATCACCAAAATGATGAAACAACTGATGAAAGTCAGTAAAAGAGGCAAAGAATACTTGAAAAACTCTTTCAGATTGGTGTCGAAGAAGCTAAAATTGTTACTTGAATTTTCATTCATTTGTTACTCGTTCAAAAACTGCAAGTTTTAGATGCAAACTACATTTTGGTGAATCATGAAAAGCAAGCATGAATTATGCACATTTCAGTAAACACTTACATAAAAAGCTGTGACAGTGCCTGCAGAATCACCGCCGACCAGCTTTATCTGCATGCTGAAGTGCCCAAATAGATATGTGCCCTTGGACTCAAAGCCCGCCCCTGCAACTCAAAATCCTTAGCTTCTATCATACAATCCCAGTTTTCTCCTATAAACAACAAGAAGTACAAAATGGGTATAAAAACAAGAACATGATAAGCATTTCTCCACCTGACTGTTTGTCCAGAAGGATCTCTGCCTTTCTCCCACCATGAAACATTTTAAGGTGGTGAGCAGACCAGCTAGGAGCATAATTAGTATGAAAAGGCATATCTATTGGCTTCCTGGGCTTGGCAGCCATGGCAGCAGGGCATAGCAGCAAAGCAAAAAAACACAGACATAACAACTTTACTCCCTCCATCATCACTCTCATTACAGAACTAAAGCCCAAATGTGCAGTGGGATTAATCAAGAAACCATCAATTACAGAGCAACACTAATAATGATTTGAAGTTTGAATGGAATGGGCTTTTAAAGGGGCATTTGAATCTTCAAGCGCGTGGAATTGGAATGCGGGCTAAACAGTGCAATCACTCCTTTAATCACGCCTTGATAACTTTTTGCTTCTTTCCATTTTCCAACTGTGATAGAGACATCAGATTTCAAATCCAAAGACTTTACACGCACGCCAACACAGCCGTCCTATGAGGCTTTTTTTTTCATCTCTTCCTCTGGTCGGTTGCGTTAACATGGGAGGATTTGAATCCAAACTTTCTTTAGAATTCTCTAATGGGTACGCTTAAAAAAGAGATTTTTCTTTAATGGGTGGATTTGAATCCAAAATTTCTTTATAATTCTCTAATGGGTAAGCTTAAAAAAGAGATTTTTTTTTAATGGGTGGATTCGAATCCAAAATTTCTTTATAATTCTCTATTGGGTACGCTTAAAAAAGAGATTTCTTTTAATATGGGAGGAATTGAATCCATAGTTTCTTGAAAATTCTCAAATGGGTGATCGGATAAACCATTTGTACAGTATAAACGGGTATTTAAACTCAAATTCATCATTCAATCTGACCCAAAGAGCAGACAAGAGAAACATCTCTTTCCCCACCGATCTGTTTATTAGTATATCCGCGTCGCCGTACCAGTTACCCACCATGAAGGATGGAACATTTGCATGTGGAAGACAGGCATTTTTCAGCTTTAGCTTTGTGTGTTTCAAATCAAACTGTCGTGATTCGTGGAATGATCATCTTACTGTCACCGCATTAACCGTGTTGAGATTGTCGCATTAGTGGTGGTACCAACTCTGACCGAAAAAAATTTTAAACGAGTAGAGAATAACTACTACTCATGTCAAAACAAATAAAGGGCACAAAGAAATGATAAATAATGTATCCTTCATTATTTTGCCTTATAGGTTTAATTCACGTGGTTTAAAGAAGATGGAGGAAAAAGTATGGTATATTGTTTGATTAATTTTTGGGGGTTTGGGTAAAGGTCGGTTTTGGAAATGGTTCAAATCTTTTTATGATTAAGAAATGGGAAATTGTAAAATTTAATAAAATGTAGTCTGGTTAGGTAATAAGTGAGATGAAATAATGTTGAACAATGTAGATAGTCAATAATATTATAAGATTAAAGACAATCAAGACTACCTAATAATTCTTAAATCAAATTTAGCTGTCTTCACTATCTTGTATTAGGAGTGAAGAAATAATATGTGAGGGTTTCAGACCATTTTTGTGGGGCTTATATTCTTCTTTTGTATAATGAATGGTCTATGAAATGTTGATAGTATCATTAAGAGGACTAGAAGCCAAAGGCCCACAACCAACTTCATAAGAGTATATTCCAAACAAGCAAGACATACACAAATGTCTTTCTAGATAGAAGGTAATTGTCACTATCTTAAATGGGGCATTCAAGTTCAACAAATAAAAAATCCTCTACTCTTACTTAGATGGAGCATGCACATCTGGCCAAAAAGGAGCAATCATAGCTTCAAAAGCAATTTTCCATCGACTCTAACATACACAACTAGCTTAGAAGGAGCATTCAAGTTATGATACAACATTGCAAAATGTTGAAATGTGAAAGTTGCACCATCTGCCTTACATTTAGAATGATGACAATCTAAAGCAATGTGACTAGTATCAAAGCAATGATGATAACAGAAAGGTAAACCTTCATTATCCAAAGGGCATAACAAAGGATGATTCTCCACTTGTAGAACAATATATGATGAATATCCTTAGATATATTAATATCCACTTATCCATCTATCAGATGATCCTTAGAGATGTCAATATCCATCGAGAAATAGGAAAAAGTCATGTGGAAGAAAAATGATGTATTGAGCCCTTAGTCAATGTTGATAACAAAAAAAAAAGGCTTGAGGATTGGATTATTTATGTTAAAAAAATTAACCCCAAGGTGATGCAATAAAAAGGAAATTAGGATAATGCAATAGATGACATAAACATAACATAAAATTTTAAATAAGTGTATACATTTTATTGGCACCATAATAGGTACACTCATATTATCTTCATAGAAATACATTCTTTACCACAAGCATAGATATACACATCACATATGCTTGGATAAAAGATCTCTTATAATGTTGTTCTATATTTATTTTATTTTTTATTTATTTCTTCTCTATCATCATATTCATTACATCCCTTTATCCATATTTGTCTCATTTAAAACTTCTTTGTGGTGAGGTTGGATGCTTATATAACATTTTATTAGTGTGGGGACATGTTCTTATGATGTATTTGTGTCTTCCCATCCTTTAAAGGGCACCACATGATGTTAACTATCATGACAATGGCCTTTTGATGATTGTTAGTCTATTCCCTTTTTCAATTCCTCCCAAGACCTAATATTTTATCTTATCCTCAATCCAACTTCCCATGATTAAAGATAAGAGATTATGTTAAATAAAAATATTTATCATAAACCTTGAATTATGGCAATAGATGTCTATGATTTATCTTAATTTGTTCATGTGCAATGGCCTTATCTTAATTTGTTCATGTCCAAGATCTTTTCGAGATTGTTAGTCTCTTCTATTTTTCAATTCCTCCCAAGGCCTAATATTTTATCTTGTTTTCAATCCAACTTCCCATGATTACAAAGAAGAGACTATGTTAAATAAAAATCTTTATCAAAAACCTTAATTATGGCAATATATGTCTATTATTTATCCCAATTTGCTCATGTGCAATGTCTTAGTTTAACATTGTGTCAGATTTGGTGTACCCAAACTAAAGGCTTGTTATATGATCTTTCTTTTATAGTGATGGTATTTAGATCTACTAATATGGATACCATGTATTTGATATCATGGAGAAGCTTGGATGGAAGTGACAAATAGATGTTTGCTTCCACCTCCAAATTCTTCATTTGTGTTATCAATTGCATCATTTATTCAATTAATTAGCTTTGTTAATTTAAGGCCCCCAATTTGTTGATGTTGTGATACATGTTGAAATTAGTCATAAAGTTCAAATTCCTTGATATTCATACAATTTGAGACTCTTTTTGGTCTATCTAGCTCTTTTGTTGAAGTGTAAGTTGTGGTCAAGTGATATAATACAAGTATAGTGCAAAGATGTTGTTGCAAGTATCTTCTAACTTTTTCACTTGTCAGTTCAAATATTTTCAACTATTTGTCCATTTCGTTGTGAGAGATTTAACTTTTCCTTTTCATATTCTATAATTATTTTTCCCCTAATATTTTATTTCTCCTAGACTCCAAGTTGCTTACTAAATTTAGCAATCCTTGTATGTACCCTTCTAGTTGAGTTGTTTTTGTTGTTGACGAGTCTCTTTCTTTTTGTTGTATCATTTAGAGAATCTTCTCTACAATTCTTTTCATTGTAATATTCTTTCACATCAAATTATTCTTTGTATTGGTGGAAAGTATATCCCTTTGTTCTATTTTATATATGAATATTTCCTATTAAACTTTATAATAATAAAAAAGTAAACAGTACAATATTCACAAAAAATGGAGGGTGTTATACAACAAACCCATAAATCTATGAAAAGGACCATTACAAAGGGGCTAAGCTCAAAAACATAATTAAGTACTTGTGGCCCCATACTAAGTAGAGGAGAAGGTTCGTGATTGTCAAGATTCCCCCCAAAGTCATTGGGGGTGGTATCATTAGTTGACACTCAACCAATGAGAGCAGTAACATTTTCTTCATTCTCCTTAGGTTTTTGTTGATTGGAAATTGAAGAGATGGAAAGAAATACATGGGGGAACTTATTTGTGTATAGCCAACCATATGTCCACCTTAGAGATGGTAGATGAGAACCATGATTTCCATAGATATTTTGATCTTGTTGGGATGAGCAGCTATATCCATGTTGAAACTCTTAAGGGGATGTGGAGTCAAGAGGAACCTAGAAAATAGTGCATGGAGCATTACCCCAATTGCCCAACAACTCTTGAGATGCACAACTTCAAAATTTTAATTAATTTTAATATTTAATTTTAATTTCAATAAACTTTAGGTTTCATTTTCGAATGATTTACTTTTTTTTATTATTTAATTTTTATTTTTTTAAAATTGCTTTTTTGCTAATATTTAATTTTTTTAATATTTTCACAAGGGTTTTCCAATTTTTATTTATTTTTCAAAATTTTCAATTTTTTGGATTTTTTTGGATTTTGCAGATCTTTTACGCCTACGCTAACTTAAACCTACATAAGACGGAAACAACCAGACAATGGCAACAAAAACGATGATGACGACGAACAAGAAGGTGTATGTACGATAAAGACGAAATGATGACCAACAAGAGGACACACATGTGAAAATGAAGATGCACAAGCGACAACACACAACGAAACGAAATCCAAAACGTGCGTGCGACAACCAAAGATGAGCAACAAACAAACAAACAAACAACAACGCGAGACTCCAAGGCACGCAAATAACTTCGGGGCTGAGGTTCCAGAGGTCAAAAGGAGAACGACCTCGAAACTTCAAAGTTCTGGAACTTCGAAGAAGGAACAAACAAAACAAAAAGAGAACCTGGGATTCCGGAATTTTGAGATCCCAAGGCTCTAAGAAGCAAACACAAGACTTCGAGACTCTGGGGTTCTGGAGTTCCGAAATCAAAGAGAAACCAATGAAGGGACACTTCGGGATTCTGGGATTCTGGAGTCCCAAAGTGGAAAACAACGAAGACTTTGGGGTTTTGGGATCCCGAAACTCCAAAGTCAAACAAAGCAAAAGGAACAAAACGCGCTTTAGGACCCCAGGAACCTAAGGTTCCAAAGTGCAAACGAAAAGAAAACAGGATGAAAACAAAGTGAAGAAGAAGGGTGCCCCCAGCTCGGGAAGTGAAAAGTTGGGGTGTGTTATGCAGGGCATAACAATTACAAAATGACACTAGACTAATGATGCATAAAAATGACTAAGTGTCTAGAGCCTTGTCTTGTTTCTAACATTCTTCACCAATGGAGTCTTCATGTTCTCGCTTGGGAGCTTGTATTTCATAGTCATCTGGTCCCAATGTGTTGAATCTGGCATCTGGAGTGGAGTTGCAGAAATGGATTTGAAGAATTCCTAGAGTTGGACAAAAATGACCAAAAGGGGGTCATGAAGTGCATTTCAAACTTATAAGTTCGATTTGCATTTGAAAAGGGTAAATAGTCATATAGGTGCATATCAGACTTATAAGTCCGATTTGCACTTATGCAAAAACAAAAGGAAAAAAATTTGACTTTGGTGCAAATCAGAGTTATAACTTTGATTTACACCTAAGAAGGAAGTATGGTGCAAGTCAAGGTTATAACCCCGATTTGCGTCAACTCTAAGCACTTGGCAAAATGAAAAAGGAAAATGGTGTAGGTCGGGGTTATAAGTTCGATTTGCACTTATGCAAAAACAAAAGGAAGAAAAATTGACTTTGGTGCGAATCACGGTTATAACTCTGATTTACACCTAAGAAAGAAGTATGGTGCAAGTCAGGGTTATAACCCCGATTTGCATCAACTCTAAGCACTTGGCAAAACAAAAAAGGAAAATGGTGTAGGTCAGGGTTATAACCCCGACTTACATCATTAAGGGAAGACTTGGTGTAGATCAAGGATACAGCCCCGATTTACACTGTTCGGTAAAACCTCAGTGTAGGTCAGGGTTACGGCCCCGACCAACACCATTTCAAGGGGACTCGGTGTAGGTCGTGGTTACAACCCTGATCTACACCAAAATGAGCAAACTTGGTGCACATCGGGGTTGTAACCCCACCTTGCACCAAGATGGGAGGTCTTGGTGTAAGTCGGGGTTGTAACTCCAACTTGCACCAAAATGGGAGGACTTGGTGTAGTTACACAAGAAATAGGACTTGGTGATCAAATGGTGTAAATCAGGGTTATAAACCCAATTTGCACCGGACTAAATTTTTTGAAGAGAAGTGTAATTCGGGGTTGTAACCCCGATTTACACCAAGACACAAAACTATCTTAAAAGGCCCAAAAAAAGGACTAGAACCTCTAAATCAAGAATCGGGGGGAAAAACGACTACCTTAAAAAACGTTCTTAGAGCACGTGGACTACAAATTGGACAAAATTTCTAGGGGTTATTGTAAACACCTAAAAATGTCTCATTAATAACATACTAATTATTCCTCTAATTGATTAAATAATTATAATTATTTAATTTATTTAATTTATTTAATTAATCTTATTCTTCTACATTCATATTTCTTCATCATCTTACTAATTATTCTATTTCTAATCAATCAATCATTTAACCCTTTTCTAAATATTAATTATTTAATTAATTGTGATTTTAATCTTTTAATTGAATAATCTTTATTATTTAATTAAATTCAATTTCTAAATAATTAAATAATTTCTTTAATCATTTAATTAACTAATTTATTCTTCAAAATCCAAATCCCCAAATTCTTATTTCATTTAATTTCATTAATTCTTCTAATTCAAATTCATATTCTAATTTCATTTAATTAAGTTACATGTGCATTTCAATTTCATGATTTGAAATCAAAGTCAAAGACATGCAAAAATCAAATTGAATTCCTAAATCGGGTTTGCATGAATTCAAAGATCAAGTTGAATTTAAATAAAAACAAAATTCAATTAACATTCAAAAATCAAATTGAGTTTTTAAGTCAAATTCTAAATATATTCAAAGATCAAATTGAATTATAAAAATTCATTATCATGCAAAGATTAAATTGAATTTATAAATCAAGTTCAAAAGCATGCAAGATGGAATTGAATTTCAATAAAATATCCTATGGCACATGCTAAATTAATAATTCAATTAATTGATTAATTAAATCATTCCTTTAAATTCTCTCCAATCATTTATTTTTATCTTCGAATTTGTTTTTTTCCAAAAAGCATTCAATCAGTCATCTCTAGTTAACAATATAATATATTTAATTGATCATTTCAATCAATTGATTAATTAAATCATTTTCTCAATTATCTTCCAATCATTCTTTTTCTATCTTCCAATTAGCTTTTTCTAAATAAAGATTTCTTTGTCATCAATCAATTCTCCTCCAATCATTCTTTTTCATCTTTCAATCAGCTTTTTTCTTAATAAGTTAACTCATTTATCTATTCAATCAATTGAGTTCCACCTTTTAATCATTTGTTTCACCTTCAAATCAGTGATTCAACTATCAATCAGCATGTGAGCTCACTTGAGTTTCACATCTTAATCAATCTTCTCCAAAAATCTATAAATTCAGGACCAATTCTCCATTTTCAACAATCATGAACTTTGAATTTTTGTGTCACTTGTAGGTTACCAGCGCAATATCTGAGAGCCTCCATACCACAAAGAAGAGAAGAACAATGGAATCTATGATGTAGAATAGGGAGTTTTATATTGTTTAATTGATTCAATTATGCATCTATTTCATTGATATTTGTTAGGATTCTTTAATTAGATAGGGATTCGTGATTTTCCTTTAATTCTAGTTAATTATGATGAATTTTACTGATATACAGTTATCATGTTTTTGTGACAGCCAAAAACAAGGACAACAGCATAAAGGGTTGTAATGTCTTATACTCTCCTTAAAACAAGATTGCCCCTCAACTAATCAATACTTTCCACCACATCTGGCTTAATTGTGTTTGATGTCAGGGTCTAGATTGCAAGTATTTCAAAAGTTGAGCTAAAGCATACCCAAACACTTCTTCAACTTGCTCCTCAATTGAGTATACCTCTTTGTTCTGCCTCCTTATTGTTTTAAAGTCTTAAGCACTAGCTAAGACCTGATTGGGCAACAATAGCATGTCATTCTCTATCATGATCTATCTTCCTTCTTCTGGAGTTATTTTGTTAGCCTTGAAATCAAACTCAAACACTATTCTCTTTGCCAACTTTTGCCATTGTGATCGATCTACTTTCTTCTCCTCTTCTTCATGATTATTCTAATAATTTGCATGCTTCCTCTTCATCTCAACATCCTTAAATTCTTGAGTTTTCACAATTTGGTCATCTGACAAAAATTTCTAACAAGATAGGGCCCTTTTGTCCCCTAAATCATCAATGGCAACCTTCAAGAAACCTATACTCCTATTGTAGGGCATTGATGGAACTATCATCCCAACATGTTCTGATTCAACTTGGGTGGCTTTGGACTCTTCTGGCACATCATGAATTTCAATTATTTTCATTGAATCTTTTCCCTTATCCTTTGAGGTCTTTTGCCTCTTAAATTTTTTGACTATCAACCTCTTCTACATCTTGGGATGTTAAGGCTTCTTTTGATTCTTCATTTCTAGGCCTAGCATAAGGCCTCGCGGGTAAACTAGGATCCCTATGTATTGCAAGACTTTCCTCTTTAGGAGCCATTATTTGATCAGCATTCTCTAATAGTTTTTTTATCCTAGCAATTTTGTTTTTTCCTTTGCAAAGAAGTCTTGAAATGATGGATCTTTCCTCACCTTTTCCTTCTCTTCCTTCATAATCCTTATCCACTTATTCCTCTTATCTTTTACTTCATCATATAATAAGGGATCCCTTACCACATCTTATTTGAATCTTATCTCATGAGCAAAGCTAGACTTCTTTACCCGAAACCTTACTACATTGATGAATCCTTTGGGATCAAAACTAACCCTGCCAATAGCATGAGACAATCTATATCTATTCACTAGAGAATATATCTGATCAAGGACATCTTTATTAGCCACCTAGAAATCACACCACTTTAGAGCAGTGAGGAAAAGAGAACCCTTCTTCTAGCCCCCTAAATGAATCTTATCAACTTCATTCAATTGCCAAATGATCTGCAAATAGGCAATTCTCCTAGAAACATAAACTAGAAACAAATAGAATCTCATAAGGAACCTGTATATTCTTAAATAGGTGGAGTATTGCTTCAAAGACCAATCTCCTCAATTGTGCCTTACTCCTAAATTTGGATTTTGTTGATGTGGCCAAATGAAATCCATGATTTCTTTAGGAACTCTCTCCACATGCTCTCCGAGTTAAGCAATCAATTTTCTGACAAAAAAATCCTCAAAGATAATGAAATCAAAATTTTCATAATCACTATCCCATAGACAAGTCCAACGATGTACTTGTAGGGTGTTATTTTTGTCATCAAATTTACCTAAAATTTTGGTCCCATCTATCTCTGTTGATGTATAAAAACATGTGGCACATCAAAGAATACCACTTAAACTGAAATTTTGCAAGATTTGCCTTTATGGCTATTATTTGCTTGTGCATTTGTTATTCCAAAAATGTGGCAAAATAAAACTCCACATTTACTATATCATATTGGATATCCAAAGCCATATACTTTATGGAAATTGGTATTCTCTATTTTGCATCTTCACCAACAATCCAAAATAGTGAATAGTATGTCTTTATAAAATAGTCTTCAAAGGTCTCAATAATGAAAGGCTCCTTTTCAAACACTCTGATTCCCTTCCCATCTTGGCCCTTAACTTTGTTTTTAGGAATTTGAATTGATCTGTACACAATTTTTTGAAGCTCATACCTTTTTTTTAAGCCCTCAAGATCTATGGCCTTGTTTGTAGCTCTACTGAGATTGAACACCTCAGCAAAACATGACTTGGTGAATGCAATGATGGGGGTTCCATTTGCTGCTAAGACCTTCTTGGATTGAACATCATATCTCTTTGTCATTGCACGAACAAAGTATACATCTACAAACACATTTGGTACCACAACTTTCCCCATGTCTAGATACCATTCATTCCTTAAGGAGAACCTTGACAATCTCTTCTTATACTATTGCTCTAAAAGTGACCAACTAGAAATTGGGACAATTGTATCTCTAACCCCTCCTAGGGTGTCTGCAAATGTATCATCAATCTTCCTCTTCTCGTCACCCTTTTTCTTCTTAGCTAGGTCCACGGACATCTTGGCAAACCCAAGACATTGAACAAGCAAGTCTTACTCAAATCCTTTATTTCCTTCTTATGTATCGATCATCTTTACACATTCAAGGTTTTGCTACACACTAGGTTCTTTCATAGATCATGTAAATTACTAGCTTAATTCAAATTATATATCAGTTATGCTTTTGCAAACAAATTCAAGACAATTGAGAATATTTTTGGGCAAAACGACCAGAATAGCAACTCTTTTTCAATTGAGAATAATTATGTTTCAAAGAGCTTAATTCGCATGAAATTTTTTATTGCAATGAATTGTGCTTGCCAAATGGTAATATTCATATATTTATTATGAAGAAATGAGCAAAATGTTGAGCTAATTAAATCAAATCACCATTACCACACACAGGGTTGACCAATGAACAAGGAACTAGTCGTTACACATTTGAATATTGACTATCAATGCAACCGGATGACGCCATGATCTACGACCACAATTCAAAGGATTAGATTTGAAAAGAAGCTTACACACTTCAAGTGATGTTAACCAATTAAATTGCTCCAACTTTGATTGCACTTTTCCATTTGGGAGCTACATGTCATGATAACGTAGCAGCGCAAGCCAAAATGGGGCCCATGTGCTCTGAGGCTAAGCCAAAGCTTCTGCTTACATGGACCAGGCCCGCCTTCCACTTGTCGTGATAATGTAGCAACACAAGGAATACTCTCCAAGATCTTTCTAACAATGCAACCTTGCACTCCAATAAGGTACGAGCAACTTTACCTTGCTTGACCAATGAGATCTAGTCCCACCATTTGAAGATCAACGCCTAGTGCATCGGCATGGCTCTGATAAATCTAACAATCCTAGAGCTCGTAATGCAATGATAACCATTGATTTGACTTTAGGAACATGACATTGGAACTTAGGAAAATTAAAGGCAGAGGGCAAGTCGGTTACTAGGCCTAAGGGGTCGGTCTTTAATGGGACTGAAGACATAAGGTTGTAACTTAAAAAGGGGCAATTGCCTATAAAAGGTCAACATAAAAATTATAATGTAGACTCGAGAATAAAGGCTACGGATTTAGGGTTTCAGGCATACAAGCTTAGACTTAGCCTATTGCAAGGTTTTAGAGCTAGAGAGCAATAATGAAGTCAATTGGTAAGAGTCCCAAAGAAAATGGTTTCAAAAGTTCAAAATATGAACAAGTTGTGGTAAACAAAAAAGAGCAAGAAGTATGATGGTAGTATGATGGTTTCATTCAAGTGCAAAGACAAATCAAGAGCTTTGGAAGACAAGCATACAATACCAAATTCAATTATTCCTTTTCTGGTTACTATTTCAATTGCAATCAATTTGGTCATAAGGCTATGAATTCTAGTTAAGCTCTGACAAGAAGAAATACCTTTATTAGCAAAAATACTTTTGCACCTTTGTTTGATTTCAATATTATTTGTCATAAGTGCAATAATTTTGGACATGTTGCAAGAAACTGTAGAAGCAATTTTGTGATCGTCATATATTGGATGTAAAAGGAAACAACTCAATTAATCAAAGTAGTGAAACTGGAAGCTTTGGAAGAAGAAACCAAAAGGATAAAGAACTGAGAAACCCATGGTGACTCATACTACATTACAGACTCAGAAGGAGAAAAAAAATTTGATTATTGATAGTGGATGTTCAATCACATGAGCAGGGACAAGAGAAAGTTCATGCACTTCAAGAACTTTGATGGAGGAGATGTGACTTGCTAACAACTTTGTTGCTAATCTCATTGGTAAGGGTACATTGAGTCTTGATGGCGGAAAGACAAAAATTTATGTCTTGAATGTGGAAGTTTGAAACACAATCTTATGATTTTAAGTTAGATGTATGATAAAGGATATAATCTCTCATTCAATGCTAAGGATTGTCAAATTAGGAAGACCGATACCAGAGAGGTAGTTGTGCAAGGAAGCAAGACTAACAACAATGTGTATCATCTCAGTGAGTTCAATGGGCAGAATTTGTTTTGCATACAAAGGGAAGAGAGCTAACTTTTGCATGAAAGGTGAGGACATATCAATTTTGATGATTGTTACCGCGTCATTTATTCTTCATGGCGAGAATGGGTCGTCTTTTCCTTTTTATGTTGGAGTCCTAGTTCATGCGATATTACCTTGGTTCAAGTCCTTAGTGCATCCTCAAATCCTTTTTCTAGTCGTTTAAGTCAAGTTCAGACAATTGATTGAACTCCTTGAACACGTCGAACCGTTCTGAACTGGGTTCAAGGTGTTCATTTAGGTTCAATAGGTTCCAAGGTGTTTAGGAAAAAGTTTTTCGTACTAACGTTTTCTCTAAGTGTTTTGCAGCGGCTCTTTAATAAAGTTTTTCCTGTTCGGTGATATAACATTTGTGTTGAACTTATTGAACTGAGTTCAAAGGGTTCAAAAATGTTCAACATGTTCAACACAGCAAGTGGTCAACAGTTTGGCGCGGCGTACATCTTGAACTACTTGAACACTCAAGAAGTTGGTTCAAGATGTTCATACAGGTTCAATGTTGGTGGGTCCCGCGGTTTCTAATGTTTTGAGAAGTGCATTTATTGCTAAATACGGAGAGGTAGAACCATATTGTAAAGTGATGTCATTCTTTGGCTTTTTCGAAATAAGTGAATGTTTCGGGAACTGGCAGTTTCTTAAAGTATGCAGCCATGCATTCAATGCATGCGTGCGGGGGTCTAATCTACCAATTTGTCGCGTTCGGAATGAAATTGTGAAACCATTGCATTTAATGTGTTTGTATCAATACCTTTCTCAATAAGGTATGAAAATCGTTTGTGTTCTGCATTTGCTACTTGCTACTGGATTTTTGTTTATATTATCCCTAGATAGGAGTCTTTCTTGCTGCTAGCCGTCGTCCGATTATACAACTGTGAAGGTGAGTCTTTCCTTATTTTCTCCAGTGTTTTCCCTTGCATTTTCTCTCATACAGAAGGTTTCACTGCAATCAAATTTAGGTTTCTTGTTTTGAAATCATGAAGTCCACCCTGCACTTGTTTGGAAACGTCTTTAGCTTGGCGTCCACAGAAGCCATAGTTAGTGATACTGACCTGAAAGGAGAGAATCTTGAAGATTTGAAAGAAAGGGTGTTCAAGGGTGTTGATAAGTCTTTTTGTATAGAGATTTTGAGTAGTGGACTTTTAGAAGTCGCAGCCTTTCCTCCAACAATTCCTTGTCCAGAGTTGGTTCGGGAGTGTATTGTCAGATATGACCCTGTATCTGAAACTATTAAAAGGGATAATGGCGAAACCCTTCTTGCCATTAACCGTGAGGTGATTGCATCGGTTTTCAAGATACCGGATTACCAGTTTTCTAATTTCTCTCTTGCCCAGTCGATTAGTGAGTTCAATGCAGATAGAGCCGAACACAGGAATAATGTAGCGAAGTTCTGGTTGAAGGTCCCTCAAAGAGGTGGTTCTAGGCTACCTAAAAATCCTAACAAGAACCACATGTTGCCACATATCCATGATGTGATGCTTCTGTTGCATCGAGCTAGAGGTTCTGCCAAAGCTTATAGCTTTGATGATTGGATATATTGCTATGTGCAATTAGTTCTGGAAGGAAAACAATATTTAGATTGGGCAGAGTTAATTGTTGATTCAATGAGAGAGAAGTTGAGTCTAGCCAAGCAATTTCAACAAAACTTTTTCATGTCCTCATATCTTTTGTATTGCCTGGCCTGTGTTAAAGAGTTAACGGGTATACCCAAGCAGCTCTTTGAGGAAGATGTTCCGGTGTATGAGTTCTATCCAATGCTGCAAAAAGACAATGCCCTACAAGATTTCAGAAGGATACACAACGCATTCCTGGGTGATATGTGTCATGAACTGAAGGGTACAAAGGCCAAACGGATTTCAGATGATGCACAGACCTTGATTAAGAAGTTAGGAAGTTTTTACATCCAGTTCCCACGCTTTTGCTATATACGGGTAGGAGGCTTTGAAGAGGAACCCTTCAAGCTTCCGCACTTCGTTCTGATTGTTTTGTTCTAGCAAAAGTATGCAGACAACTGACTTCTGTGGTCAAGAAGGCACAGCCGAAAGACAAGTGGGAAGGTCACTTTCCCATACAATTGGGAGTGTTGTCTTGTAATTCAATGTCTGATACACTAAGTATAGGAGCAAACCTTAGAAATTTTAATTTCTCTCTGTATGCTGAAAGAAAAGGGTTTGACAATAAAGGATTTTATCGGAGCCTTGGCTTAATGCCTTATCTTCCCACACCATAGTTAGAAGATTTCTGGGAAGACTGTTCAAATGAACTTGAAGTTTTCAAAAGAGAAAACATGAGATTGGTGTTGGAACAGGTTATTTCTTTGCAAATAAGGTTAGATATTAAAGGGCTTGAAGAGGATTATCTTGAACTGTTTGAACCAGGGTATTTAGCCCATGCAGAGACTGAAATGCCCCCAATTAATTGGGATGAGGAAAATGATGACATACAATTGAGAACCGAACGAGTTCTGGAAAGAACCGTGGCATGGGTGGCTAAAAAGAGAGCAATGAAGCCAGGCGCCAAGTCCCTTTCTGCAAGAAATATATCTTCACCAAAACGTCCTTCTAACAATGCTCCTGTTCGTGCAGGTAAGGAAATCAAGTCGGCTCAGCCTAGACGCAGGTCTAGCCCAACTCTGGATTTCAGTACCCCTCGGCATACTCGATCACGTAGTGTTGCCCAGAGGAAGATGGACCAGGTCAAGGATATGGGAGTAAAAGATGTCGTGCTTGAGGCTCAGATTTTTGAAATTGAAGATTTGGATGGTGAAGTTGCTTGTGCTCTAGATTCCCAAACAGTGACTGTGGCTATGACGCCACCACCAAAAATGATTGAGGGAACTACTCATTCTGCTGCGACTCCTAAATGGTTAACAACCTTAGTGAACAAGAAAAGAAGCTTTCTTCCTGTGACCATTCCAATTCAGGAGATGGTTGCCAAGTACTCCGAGAAGAATCCAAAGCCAAAGAGGTTCAAGACCACCGCTCACCTAAACAATGATGAAGAAACTGGTAAATGGACGGCGGAAATTGCCTCTTACAAACCGAGAGATGAGAACAAAGAGGTCGGTTCTGATGATTTTGAAAACACAAAAGTAGAGTTGGGAAAGATGAGCAAGGATACAGATAACCATTTTTTCCAAGTGTCAGCGAAGAAAATGCTTACCCGGTCAGAGAAGGATGGACGAGAGAAAAGAGAACTTAAAAGACACATAAGTGTTTTGGCTCAATTCATCGAAAGTATCGGCTGCCTTGGAGCAATTCCAATATCCCATGCCTCTGAGAATTTTGACCCAACTTCTCCGGAAAACAAGAAGTTGATGAACCAAGTTCAACGAGCTAAGAGCATCGCTGAAGCGGTTGAGAAGTGGATTGAACAAGTAATCAAAGATGGTGAAAAATACATTACCGACTCCCGAAAGTTGTGTGATGAAGTACAGAGCCTGATTTCTGAAATCCAAAACCAGCTTGTACCGTGGGAGAAAGAGGAGCACAAATGGCAAAATGTCCTGCCTCTATTTACCAAAATCGAAGAGTATGGGACTACCAGATTTCTGACAGAACATTCAATTAAGCTGGTAGCTGATGAATGCCAACTTTTCGTGCTAAAGAAAACTATCATGTGGTGGGTGCTCACCTTTCAGTCTGTAATTACAGATGCAAAAACTTCCATCTATGAACTCCAAGATTTGCAAAGTAGTATAATCAAGGATAATAAAGTAGTTAATCCCGATCATGACTAGGAGCTAGAAATATGCGGGTCAAGCACACAGGAAGCAGTCAAATCCTTCCGGTTGAACATGGAAAAGATCAGAGTCAGGAGTAGCTTCACGTCGAAGGATATAACCAAGGTAGCTAGGATCGAATCTATGGTTTTCATTGGGAACGATCAATTGCCGAAACACTCAGAGAAGATGGTGCAACACAAGTGGAATAAAGAAGTGGCAAAGACGAAACTCAATGCAATGAAAGTCCCAAGCCAATCAATGATCTAGGAACTCACAGCTGCTCATGATGCCCGCGAAGACGGAGAAGATGATGATGATGGAATATGACATAATGCATCCACTTAGGGCTAGTTTTCTTTATTTTTAAAACATTTTTCATAGTTATGCAAAAACTTTGGGACAACTGTCCCAAAATACTTTATGTTGGTTTCGTAACTGTTTTATCGGGGAGTGGTCAAGTTTTCAGGGAGACCTCCCCCGTTTAGACTATAAATTAAGTAAAACAGATGGTAGAAGGGTTAGATTTTAGTAACTAATTTTGTGAACTTCGTCTGAAGTGTTGTTTTTGGTATTTTCTGTTCTTAATCAAAGGAAGAATCAGATGATCGTGATCAGTTATGAAAAAGATTGGCAGATGTATTTTTGTGTCTTGGTTGCATAAGGATATATATGAAATCTGATCATATTGTTTTTGGGGAGAAGAAAGATCTTTGTATTTTGAATCCGAATAGATAACATGTCTTTGTATGTGTTCATCCAATCAAGTAACAGTAATTGATCATTTCATTGCAGTATTTCATTATTCCTCTGATGTTCTTTCCTTTGAATGTGTTGTTTAATCTAGAAAAGATTCATGATTGAGGGCGGATTTATTTTCCTTGAATCTGTTCATCTTTTATAGTTCAAGTGGAAGAAGTATATTGAACTTTGTTTCAGTTGTTGTAGTTGCATGTATTGAAAAATTAAAGAAAATAGTTTTCCATTATTTACGAGACATGAGAAAAGTTATAGCCTTTCATCTAAGAGTGAAATAGGCGGCCTTACGCGCTTTCTGGTTAAAAGCTTTTCATTTAGATATAAGTAAAAACAAAAACACATTTTATGAAAAACCTAGATAGGGAGTTGTACCTAGGCAAAAATTCAGAGGGAAGTGATTAGAACAAACACTTACCCAACTGTTCAGTGAATCATTTGTTCTTAGAAGAAGGTAACAAAGTTTAAAATTAATCATTTAAAAACAAAGAGCAAATTTGTTCACTAATAATGCTCTTGTGAGGATTAGTTTAAAAAAAACAGTAAGAGACATGTCTAAGATTAAGCAGCCTCCATCTACCAATTTCAAACCATTTCATGAGGGAAGGTAGATGAAGACCATATTTCTTACTAAGAGTATTCTACAACAAAGTCGTTGGATTTGTTTCATTCAAATCTATATAGACAAATGAGCAAAAAAAAGCATCCAAGGTGACAGGTATTTTATGATGCTTATTGATGATTATTCTAGAATGACTTGGATTACTTTTCTAAAAGAGAAATCAGAAGCTTTTGAGAAGTTTAAAGTATTCCACACAATAGTTGAAAATGAAACCAAAAGAACAATTAAGTGCTTGAGATCAGATAGAGGTGGAGAGTTCACTTCTGCCATTTATGAAGAAATATGTGAGATGCATGGGACCCGAAGACAATATTTTTCTCATAAGACTCCTCAATAAAAAGGATTTGTTGATAGAAAGAAACGAACTGTTTAGGAGATAGCTAGAACAATATTAAGTCGAGAAAAGTTGTTGAATATGTATTGGAGGGAAGCGGTTCATGCAATAGTATACATTTTGAACAGAGCTCAAATCAGACCAAGGACTACCAAGAATATGAGATATGGAAAGGAAGATCAACTTTACTTAAACATATCAAAATATTTGAAAGCAAGTGCTATATCAAAAGGGATGAAGAGCATATGGGTAAGTCTGGATCTAGATCTGATGAAGGTATTTTTCTTAGATATTCTATGACAAGCAAGGCATATAGATGTTATTAAAAAAGGTTGAGAAGGATTGTGGAAAGTGTCAATGTGAGCACTGATGGGACAATACAATCTACTAATGTTCCAAATGAAGATGATAATAATGATTTAGTCTGCACTAGTGATGAAGTCTCAAGAAGTGAATTTGAGAATAAAGTTGTAGAGACTTCAGCTAAGTATGTTCAAAAGAATCATTCTGAAGATCAAATCATAGAAGATAAAGACAATGAAATTTACTTGAAGAAGAGAAAGCAAATGAACAGGTACTATAAAAAATTAAACCAAGTCCTTATATAGAGGCTAGCAAAGAAAAAGGTTGGTTAGAATCTAGAAAAGAATGAAACTTGGGAGTTGGTTACGAGACCTAAAGACAAGAATGTCATTAGTACCAAATGGGTCTTTTGAGTACGTTTTGTCTTTGAATGCATCGGCGGATTCTTGGAAATATTTATGGCACTTGTATTTCCAATTACTCAAAAGACAAAGAGGTAAAGTTATAATATGTTGAGACTAAGGAGAAAATAGCAGACATTTTCACAAAACCCCTTCCAAAGAAGACTTTTGGATAACTCCAACAAAAGTTGGGAGTGGTTGCTCTCTCCTCTCGAATCAAGAGGAAGTATAGATTAAGGGGGAGTGTTGACCCCCTATCACATGCAAACTTGGTGGTCTTGCGGAATGTCTTAATTCATGTTTTTGGGAAACAAATATAGCAAACGACTTGATGAAGTTTGGAACTCAAGATGAAAGGAGGAGCATACCTAGAATGTTATATCTTTCATATGAGTGTGTTGTCCTTTTCATTGATGTCAAAGGGAAGAAAGGAACCCAAAATGCATCAAATGCTCAAAAGCTTCAATTGTATCACATGGGGGGAGTTCTAGATAGGTTTAACTTGCATTGGTGAGCTAACAACATTTTGTTGTTTGTCATCAATGACAAAGGGGGAGATTGATGAACATGTGTTGTCGATGATGTCAAAGGAGTTCAATATGGATCAGAGGAGCTCATTGTGGAGTTGAATAAGCATGTAATTTTATAGCCACGACTATCATAATTCTTGTCATGTCTATGACTGCGCATTTGTGTTTCAAAGGTACAATGAAAAGGTGTGAAATCAATTGGTGTATGATTGTAATATCGTCTTGTATCTATTATAGAAGTTGCAGGTGATTAAAAAGTGTCTATGGTATGTTACTGAGGTTTGTTTCTCAATCAATGTGTTTACACAAGCAACTTGTCATATTCTATATTCAACCACACTTGAGAGTTATCTCCTACGGTTTGGAAGGAGAGTATGTATGCACGTGTCAAATTCTAGAGTTTCATTTGTGGAGGTTCAACAAACAAAAAGTTAGAATCATCAAAGTGGTCACTATGCTATTTGGCCAATTGGGTTGATGTTTCGATTTGATGCGCCAGAGGTATGTAACATGTGCTCCTTGGAGATAGTGTGGAGATGATCATTGGGAACATATAAGTCTACATTGGGTAAGGCATATAATGTTCTTTTTTCTAGAGTAACATGTGGGCTTTTGGACCTGGCCTATTACACATTAAGTGTAGGATTATGCTTGTGGCCAATTGGCAATGCAATAATCTTTTCTTAGGCCAACATGTGAATGTAATAATCATTATAACCCATATATATAGTAGAACTAAGTTCATTCCTAGTGTATTTGTTGTTATAATATATGAAATTGAATGAATGGTGTGTAGTATGTGGGTGATGTTATGTGAGTTGCATCCCAATCATTGTGTGATTTCATCAAGAGAAGTTTTGAGGTTTCAAATCAAAAGAAAGTTGTGTATTCAATCTTCAAGATCTGCAATTCATATCTCTTGTATTCTGGTGGGATTGGTGTCTCACTTGCTAAGTTGGTGTTCAAATCCTCGTGTAGGGGATTGGTGTCTCCTATAGGTTGGTACTTGCAAATGTAATTAGGGATTGGTGTCTCCAATAAGTTGGTGCCTACTTCATATAGTAAATTTCCTTATTATAGTCTTGCTTTGTGAGGTTGGATTTGGACAATAGTCCCAAGCAGTTATTCTCACTGTTGTTTTTCCCATTCTACGTTTCCACATAAATCTAGTGTTCATTATGTGGATGTGTGCTTGTGTGTTGGTTAATTGCTTTATCATTAAAGAAAGATAATAATTTATTACTTTTATGTTTTGGGATTCTTGCTAGGAAAAGTTATTAATGACAATTAATGTTTAATCAAGTTGAAATTGACAAAATTGGCATATATTGCTCTCTCACCCTTCCCCCTCCCCTCTCAGTATATTGTTTGCCCTTCATGGCTAGCATGGACAACAATGATATGAGAATGATCAATTAATAAGTATAGAATTCTCAAAAGTACAACCACAATGACCTATACTTAATTGGCTCAAAACTTGAGCCATGTCACTATATAGTTTGGCATGGGGTAGTTTGAGGAATAGTAACAACATTAGTATGAGGGATATAAGCAATCATTCCTTGATTAGTTTTTAAGGGCCATATTGGGTAAATGAATGGCCTTATCCCTCTTGAATTTTTCTACCTTACAATTTTTAGGCTTAACTTTCTAATTTGTTTTGGGCATGGTTTTGCAAAACCCACGGCAATCACATGAGACATGATAATTTAAGCCTTAAGGCACATATTCTTTTGCATGACATAACCTTGAATGAGGAGTTTCCCTTTTTCAAGGATGGCTAGTATGGAAGTGTCACTAGGCATTACAACCATTCTTTTTCTTATAAACCCCTTTTGTTGTTTTGCCAAGAGGTAAGATGTTTTATGAATTTGCTTGCACTAACCTTATTTACTTCTTATATTATAATCCCTTCCTCTACATGATAACAACTTAGATTATGGCTCTAAAATCCTCTTTTGAAGGGCTGGCCCTCTTGCATTTTTTGCATCATGAGCTTTGTTAAGTGTGCAAAATCATAGCCTAGTGCAACAAATACCACACCAAAAAAAACTCACCTTCCTCACTTACATCACCCACTCAATCGATCAAAGGTTTCTTTGTTATGATTATTTTAATTATACCTCATATCATTTAGGGAAGGCTTATTTCCTTTGTCTAGCTTATCCGTGTTAGAGAGCTGAAGTTGATCTAGATTGTATAGCCTATTTTAAATAAGAGGGTCATTTCTCATTTTTTGCTACTTGACAAGTTAAGACCTTTAATAGCCTTGTGACCAAACTTACCTTCCATGTTCATCATTTTAACTAGAGGATGTTTTTCAAATGGGTTCTACTTAACCTCTCCTCTTTTGAATGGCTTTTCACATACTTTGGCATGTGCTTAAATATTCACAGTCGTTGAATAAGCATGCCTCAAAATGGCAAAGTTTCTCTATCAAATTAAAAGACGACGTAGTATATGACAAAGCACATGGATTCCTTAAGCCTTGGTAAATTTGTTGATGAACTCCTAAACACACATTATTAATGTCTTTTTAATAATAGCAAGGTTATGAATAATAAACCTAGGATCATATTTGTCTCCATAAGGTACTTTGAGAACCTTCTTTAAAACATTTGTAGTATACACATTATGATCAAACAAATTCTTATACCAATCCCTAGCACTCTCCTACAAATTATAGAAGCGATTTCATCGTGACATTCGCCTCTTCCACATCAACCGCATTGATTTCAAGGAAGCCTTAAAGATGGCCCTCTCTAAAAACAACATTGTTCTTCTCAAACTTGAGAAACCTATTCATGATTTCTTGAACAATAAGTTTGGGCAATCAAGTGTTTTAGAAATCTAGTTATCGATACCTTTCAAATCCTAAAGGTGCCCTTATTGGAGGTGCAATAAGTCTCATTAATGCTTGCTTAGGAGGTTATATTGGAGCTTGATAATGATAATATCTAGTCAAACTGTGATTAATAAGTAGGTGAACATTAATATCTAGTCAAACTATGATTAATAAGTAGGTGAGCATGTGACCAATGTTACAACATACCTAGATCTATTGGTATTACCGAGCCCATATGTTTGGCTTAATCAAGAACTTAATAAACAAGGTTTGTCATCTAGACTTCTTGAAATGCTAGGGAATCAAAGTATCCTAGAGTATTGTACTTAATCACTATTTCTAGCTAGAGGATTATTGTCAACAAAAGAAATAATTTTCTCTAAAATCTCCAAACTTTATCTTTTCAAAAAATGAGAAGAATATTTAAAATAACAATGAATTTCATTAGTGCCTTCCTCATAGCTTCCCATGATTTTAGTGGTCTAGTAACATTCATCAATAGATGGAAAAACAACTTTTGAGGATATGATAATTTGAAGATTTCCTCGAGTCCAAACTTCAAAGTTAATCACCTTATATTGGAATTTTAGTTTGGAATTTTCCTGAGGATGCATCTTGAAAATAAATCTACAACCTCCAACTCGTAACATTATTCAAAGTTCATATTCTCATAGTACTTGAACCTTCTTTATGCAAGGAAATTTTTTGAGCTTCCCATCATTAATTAGATCAACTTTAGGAACATATTTAGGACTAATCCACAAATCAATCAAATAAAGATTAAATTCATAAACATTTTGTTAAAAAAGAACACGAGAAAGCTCAAACATTCAAATTAACAACTATTGAAAGTAGGCCACCCTGACTGACAATGGACTGATCAAGAAGGATCAGTAGCTCAGTTGGTAGAGCACTAACGGCAAATGGAAGGTCCTAAATTCAAATCCGAACTGGTCCAAATTAGCTGTAGCTCAACATGGATATCAATACCAAGCTAGGAGCCCCAAGCATCTGCAGTGTGGTTTAAGGACACCTACAGTGTAACACACCCAGATGACGATGAACTGTCCAAGAGGGGCCAATAGCATAACACGAGGGATTGGGACTAAGCTCTTGATAGTAACCAATTACTAACATAATAAGAATGACACAATGGACAATGAGTATATATAATTTTTAAATTACCAATATTTTAATTTAATACAAAGAATTAGGACATGAAAATGTCTCTTCTTTTCCCTAGGAGATTCTCTTTTGTCGTCGCATAAATCATATATTAAGCTATCTTCCACAATCCTCACTATATTATTTTCATCCCAATAATGAGTGTCAAAATGTGTTCTAGAACATCAATGCGAACTCTTCTACGGGTGTTTCCAAGAGCTTTATACTCAAACGACTCCTGAATAAAAGCAAGAAAAGCCCACTCTTAGAAGTAAAGACACAACTTTATTTTGACAATTTACATTGCCAAGGAATTCATATTTTCTCGGCACTTTTAACAAGCAACTGCCATATATATCAACGAATCTACTACCCAATGTACTGGATATGGGAAAATTGATGTCAAGGTTTTCGTAGTTCAATGGCCCAGGAGAACCAAAATCATAAACTTTGAAAGAGCTGCAGGTTTGTGTATGGAGTAACTCAAAAAACATTGAAAGCTAAAGCATTGCACGATGTATCGACCACTAAAGTATCATTAGGAGTTATGCTCGCACAACGGGATAATGAAGGAAAAGAATGGGCCATCTACTACATTAGCAGAACACTAGTGGGATACGAACTCAACTGAGTCAGAAACCCAATCTCCAAGCATATCCCATGGATCTTTGATTAAGCCTGATGATCAACATTGACATGGGGTGGATTTGAACATCATATCTTGAATCAGCTGCTCCTTCACGAGGGGGTAACCAGAGGGTGAGTCTTGAATCAGCTGCTGTTCATAAATAACAAGAGGGTGAAATACCATGTCTTAAATCAGCTGCTCCATAAGTGGTTAACAGAGGCCTAAGGTATTGGTCCGATGTTTCAAATGCATGTCCACAGACGGATCTTAATGTACCTCTGGACTGGACAAGAACATAATCTACGCACAGGCCTGATTTATATTTCTAAATTAAATGAACTCGTGTACATATCATTGCTAAAACTGAATTTGAATCTTTTTCCCAAATTGTGATCCTTCTACAAACTTAGCGAAACAGCACTCTGAAACAAATTCCATGAATTCTCCAAAGAAAGTCTGAAACTAGTTACTGTACTTGCAACATGGAACATGATTTTTGTAGGGGAGTTTACAAATTGTGAAGTTTAAACAAAGAGCTTTGAAGGAACACCATGGTTTTCACACACTTCAGGACTCTATGAACGCTTAATACCCCCAGGGTAAACCACTTTACATGAGTTTTGGCCTTTACTGTAGGTTTAAAGTTCTACTCCCCCGATTTTCTCGAGGAAAGAAAGCACTAAAAATATTTTGCAGCTTGAGAGGAAAAAATCTTTGACTCTGCAGAATTAAGATTGGACCAATATTATTGGAAAATCTTGTCTGGAAGAGAATTACAGCCAAGAAAGATGGATTTCACAAGATCATGCAGCAAGGGAAGGAGCGAAAGAATTCAAACACCAAATAATTTATTGAGCCATGTTACCTAACAGAGACTGAAGAAATTTGTAAGCACAGAAGATACACAACAAAAGCTAAGCCAAACTTGCAATTTACAAAGAGCAATGACAATGCTTTTTAAGATGGGGACATAGCGCATCTGCTGCTCGGGTACAATTCCTTCAAGCCAACGAAGCTTGTACTCCAATGGTAAAATCTTAGAAAAAAAAAGAAGCCAAGGCCCAAAAGGCTACCTTCAACGAATATGCAAGGAAAATACAAAAAGGTATTGAAAAAACCTAATTGAATATCAATCATAGATAACTCACTTTCGATTGTCCCTCTCTGCATCCCCATCCACCAGTGGAAGTGCACAAGCAATTGAATGTTTCAAAAGTTTTGTTTTTTTGTTTTTTGAAAAAATGTAAACATCTAGGGCTCATTTTGATTTTTTGAGGAATTATAGGAAACTATAGGTCGCCTTCCTGCTATTTTTAGGTATAGGGCAGCAAATTAAAAGTCGTTTTTTACAGTTTCATTGTTAGAATTTTAAGTAGGGGTATTTCTACAGTAGCTGTAGGTTCCTTCTTGGATATGCTCACAGCTGGCAGGAAACAGACAGAAAAGTGGTCATCTCCAGGAATTTCTATCATGCCAATTTCCACCAGGCATCTCAAATCTCCAAGAGGCATATCCACTCTCCAGAAAGTATCCTCTGGATCAGAACATTTCTCTCCTGTTTGCGATGACCCGATATTAACTTTACAAACCAAAACTAATTGACAGCACACAATTGGCCAAAACTGATCATTAATGTGTTTAATGAGAAGTAGTGCATAACTCTTTCCAATAAATCAAGTACCAAGTGTTATACATTGATTTTAATTTAGAGAATAACAAAAGGCCAGATCCCATGTTTTTAAAGACCTCTACGGATTTATTAAGAACACAAGACTGGAGAGCAAGTCCTATGCCTGGATGATGAAGACACAACTGAAAATAACAAAATATCATCAAATTGAAATTACCTGTAACAGGAGTGCCTAACACCCTATGTTTTTTTTACCTATAGGGAGGATTAAAGCAAAAAGACTCGAGTGGAAGTCAAAAATGAGAACTTGAACACATTAATGGTTGTTTAAAACCTCACTCTGCTCAATAAATACGAGTGTTGACTGCAATTCTTTAGAAAGATACACCTCTGTCTCTAAAACAGATGACTTATGTATTCTTCACAGCAATCAAACCATATAAACAAATTATTAGATTGATGTTTAAAAGTAAATAGAAGCAAGGGAGCCAGAATAACAGCGAGCAAAAGAAATCTTCAAAACAATCAAATAGTATGATAGTATGATATGGAAGAGCTTTTTATAGCACAAAAATATGGAATGGAGTTACATTAATGAAAAAAGTTAACAAATAGTACCGGGTTCTCAATAAACTACAAGCATTGAGGTTAACAAAGAGATTCAAGTTCTCAATAAATTGTGCAACTCGACAGCTAATCGTGAAGAAATGATTGCGTCAAATAATATATGTTTGGCGGTCACTCAAGTAGGCATAAGGTTTTATAATTTAACTTGATTTGAAGAAACATGAAAGTATGAATCGTTTTAGAAAACCTGAGCAGTGGCTCAAAAATTGACCACATGGCTGGCTTAGGGATGTAGTGCATATTTCCTACTGTAGCCTAAAAGAAATGATACATCAATGGGGGAATTGCGGCTGATCAGAAGTAAATTAATAATTAAGAGAGAAGCGAAATCAACTAAGACCAAACAGTAAAGTATGGATATTCAGTTGCTGATCAGAAGCGAAATAATTTATCAAATCATATATGTTTGGCAGTCACTCAAGTAGGCATAAGGTTTTCTAATTTACTTGATTTGAAGAAACATGAAGGTATGAATCGTTTCAGAAAACCCAAGCAGTGGCTCAAAAATTGAACACATGGCTGGCTTAGGGATGTAGTGCATAATTCCTACTGTAGCCTAAATAAAATGATACATCAATGGGGGAATTCAAGCTGATGATCAGAAGTAAATTAATAATTAAGAGAGAAGAAAAATCAACTAAGACAAAACAGTAAAGTATGGATATTCAGTTGCTGATCAGAAACGAAATAATTTGAATCTGGGCAATATAACCACAGTTCATGAGTTAAAAATTTAAAACCAAAATAACAATTTGATGTCGGAGATCAGCTTATAAATTCTTTATTATGCAGTCAAGTAATACAATACTACTTACCGTCTGCATATTAGAAGTAAACATCTGTAAATAAAAGATTCATATGGTTTCCATGACAAAATTTTGGTTAAAGATTAACTCCAACCATGAAAAGGATTTCATATTCTCCCATTGGGTATTATTTGGATCAATGCATCTCCAACACCACATATTATAAAACAACAAATGCAAATGAAATGCAAGTATGTGCCTGATACAGTGACCTATTTCACGTATATAATACTATATGATGAGGTCTTATCCTTGGCCAGCTGCAGTTGAAGTCTGAAGTCTGAAAAAACATTATACATACAAAATACTGGCCATGCTTGCTTTACTCTAAATAGATATGTGCTAATCCAAATATAGTCAACTACCTTACATTGGAAAATAAGATAATGTGCAAGCTGCCTATGGTCTATTAAGATCCAATGCAAGAAATCACGAATGGTGAATGCAACTGATTTATGAAAGATGGCTTTCATAATGGCAAAATATGGTGTGCACTAAATACTTTTCATGATTAACAAGCACAATCTACCACGCATACAAATGGTTTATGATTTTGCAATAGAATAAAAGAATTTATGCATTCAACAGAATTTCTCAATATTAATGAACACATTCTGCCATGCAAGTAGCTAGTGTCTAAACATCTTAATGGAACCTATGATTGACAATGAACACCGTACACTTTTGTGTATGTGTTTGATTTCAAAGTTGCCTTCAACTAAAACCAACCAATTGGATTTAAACACACATCATGCAGAGAAAAGCTTACTCATTATGCCAAAAAAAGCTTTTGAATTGCATACACAGTTTCAACATAAAAACGCTTCTAGTCTTCCCAGTATATATCTAGTAAACATCTATTATTCTAAAGATGCAGAAACCATAAATTTGGAAGCAAATCCATAATATAAAATACTCTAAATAGTAAACCTTCTATATATGGCCAAAAAGTAAAAGGCTAAAAACTTTCACAGGTAGTACATAAAGGCTTGCATATTAATTATTAGTGTATTCAACAGTCATAGAGGATGTCATAGCCAGATACTAATGTCGACAAAATAGACATCATAATAATGAAAACTAAGAAATCAAAACAAAGCTTTAAAAAGACAATTCACTCTCATTTTAAAAAACTGAAAGTTTGGGTGCTTATTAGTGTGTTCCCCAACCAGCTAAAATCATAAATCTCTCTTGCTTAAACTAATTTAAAAGAAATAGAATTCATAATTATAAATATTTCGTACTCTAACACATCTAAGAACCATGTTAATAATTATCAGTATAGTTTTGGCAAGCATACAATTGGTAATTCAGTAGCACAATTACAGTAAAACACAAGAATATAACATGCCCGAGAGCAGCTACCGTTCATGGTTTTGGTGATATAAAATAAAAATATAATAATTATAACCTTCTCAAACCACTAAACAAGAAATTCAACCAAAGTCATGGTTAAAAAAGAAAGTTCACAACATCTCTGTTGATTCCATTTAACCAATTTTGAAGCCACGGTGGCAGCTACAATACCAAAGAAAACATAATAGCTTGCTGAAGCCTAAAATTAATCCTTGATTTACATGCAGTTTTAGCATTTAATTGAAACAAATCTCACCAGCGTGAATTGTGCATGTACCTTTCTATTCAATCAAGAGTAATTGCACATTTTGCCTCCTACCTCTGCTCACTGCTGGTAACAGAAAACAACTTGAGAATACCTCAACTGCTAGAAGGAGGACCCCTGGACTGCTCTGGCATCTGTTGTTGTGGCCACATCTGCTGTGGCATGTAAGCCACTGGGGGACGAGGTTGTTGAGCATAAAGTGAAGGATCCACAGGCTTCCCAACAATCATACCCGGGGGTGCTACTTGTGCTGGATGTTGCTGAGGAACATAATAATATGGCACAGATTCTGCAGGAGTCCCGACAGGTACAGGGCCTCTAGGAATGCCAAGGCCCTCCTCCTTTAACTCATCTCTTGGTACAATATCAACAAGAAAATCAAAAATATCAGTTCTAGTTATAGCTGCAGCAATATCATTTTTCTGCAAAGTGCGCCGCTTATTTTCCTCTGTATGAATCCATGACCTCAAGGTAAGCTCCAGGATAAACATTTCACAAGCCTTAGCAAATATTACGGGAGCCTCCGCTGATATCATCCTCACATCTTCATCTGCCTTCATTATTTTCTTGATTCTAGCCAATGGTAAGCTGTGGTTCTTAAAATCTGTTGTTTGTTCAATATCTTGAATCTGATTAGCCCAAAATAGTTGAAGCTGTTGTTGCTGTTGTTGCTGCTGCTGCTGATGAAGATGTTGATAAGCCAATTGATGTTGTGCCGCAAGCTGGGCAGCAGATGCAGGGTATGCAGTTGCAGGCTGGCCAGGAGACTGAACTGTCCCAACAACAGAACCTGGAGCAACAGGTGAAACCATCTGAGTTGTTTGATATGGCGACGTACCATATGGCATTTGAGGTGCACCACTTACAACTCCCATAACCGGCTGCTGTTGTCCTGGGGCTTGCTGCTCCATCTTCTAACCCGGGACCTACACAAACACCTTGTTCAATTCTTCTTTATCCTCACACTTCCGATTCCTATTTTAACTTCCAAAACCCACAGTATATATACCACAAATTGCATGAAAATATACAAAGTTTACCTAAGATTTTCTTTCAATTCTCTAACCTCATTTCTGGACCAACCCTGTTACTACAAATTTTCAAACTATTGAATGCCTTGCATCAAAAAAGGTTTGTAAATAATATACTACCACCTTTTCTATTCCAATCTCAAAACACAAATCATTGGAAATTCCTTAAATCTTGCAGTGCTCATCATTTACAACTATTTTCAAACTCAACAGACTCCAAAACCCTATACTTGCTACATGATCCCTGATTCTCAAATGCCAACAAAGCTAGTCTTGATAATGCATATGTTTTATCAAATTTATTCAAAAGAAGAAAATAATTTTATACATACACCTTTTTTCTGACAATTAATCAAATCTGCAAAATGTGGACCATCAATAATTGTTTTAAACCAAAGCACCAGGTAATGATGGGATACTTAACCTAATGGAGTTAAAACAATGCAATCACACGATAAATTCGTCTTCATAAAGAAGGGCAGCAACTCCAACAAATAACTTAGGTGTGATTGAAATGCATCTGGGTCCACAATCCATCGTCAGGACGGGGAAAAAACTTAGGTTTTCTGTTTGTAGCTACTTAGGAGCCTACCATTTCTACGAACAACTTAAACCAAAATTACTAAAGAAATTAATATCCAACTGCGGAAGCACCGCCACAAAACAACCATTTAGATATTTTGACTTTTGACTGCTACCTCAAAAACCACAGCCAAATAAAATCTTTGAAATTAGATCAGTTTGATAGTAATCTAATTGCATTTTGTTTATGATATTCAACTCACACCAGGAGCACAATGCTGTCAGGAAAACTTTCAGGCATTCAAACTTGCAGACCATAGTAATTTAAAATCAGAGATTTCAAACACTCCATCTCCACCACCAAGCTTGTGAAGCTTTTACTGAATATAAAATCCTTTCAATAAATTATAAAAGCTCGCATTTTGCAAAATACACTTAAATCAGAATTTTTTTTTTAAAAAGACTTGGAGCTAACAATGCACAACTAAAAATTATTACCTGCCAAGGCACACTAAACGTTTCCAAGATCTAATTGTTAAAACAAACTCATATTAGCGACATCAAACTTGTGCAATCCATAATTATCGGGAAAAAAATATGTATCTTTGCAGGAGCAACATACCGGGATTTTGGGATCAGCATTCAGCTCGTAACGATAAATGATGCATATTGATTACAAACAAAAACTCATATTGATATTGTTTTACAATGCATTTGAAGTCAGGTAGACTCCATCACACCCGTTTTGTAAAACGAAGTACATCAACACAGACTTCCAAGTGACATCACGCCCACAAACATACCACTTTCATAATTCCCTTCAACACTTACTGCCCATCAAAACCAATTGATGATTTCAAACCCTAAACCCTAAAAACACTTCCCCGTACAGATATACCAACACAAAAACCCAAATTATACATTTCCAATTAACTGCCGCAATCCTCAGTAAACACTAACAATACAGCACCCAGATAAAACCTGTCAGCTTCCGAATTGCATGAAAAAATAAAAGACCTAAATACGAGGTGGGTGGAGGAGAAATAGCGTTTTAATACCCTGATATCTGCAAAAACCCTCAACCATTCGCACACTATACAATCTAAACCCTTGATAACTCCCCCATCGAAATCTATGATTTATAGTAAAAAGCCACTTTATTATTGAAAAAAAATCAACCCACCGACATGCATAAAACCAAAAAAACTTTAAAAAAAAAAAAAAATCTTTTTATCAAGACCTTCGCCATCTGTGAAAAACAGGGGCAACAAACTATAAATACCTACCTGGAAATAGATTTTAACTTCCCGAAATTAGCGAGAGGCGAAGAGCGGAGAGAGGCTAGAGCGCTTATAGCTGCTACGAGATACAAATGGCACACAATCCAAGGTAAACAAAATTTTCCCAAATTGAAGAACGAGGAAGAATCTCTATTCACTCCTCTAGCGCTCACGTGTCCTTGCGGCTCTGTGACCGGCCCTACAGCTTAAGCTCTTCTGCCTACGTGTAAGCTTCTCGTGCTGGTATTCATGGCGCCAAAAGATGCTCAAAAGATGCTATTCGCTGGGTTGGGTTGGGTTGGGTTAACACACAGTTCAGAAAATACCAAGAGGACCAGTGAAAAAGCTTATCAATGAGACTTCTTTTTCTTTTCAGCCATTAGTGGGCCCCCTGATTTGGCCGTTCCTGGATTTTTCAGGGAGTTTTCCCATTTTCTAAGGACGACCAAACACTACTGCCGACCATCCTACTGGCCAACTGCATTTATGGCTGAGTTTCCATTGAAAGGGACTAGTGGGCCTTCCATGTGAGTTAGGGGGTAGGGAGGGAGAGGTCTATTGACCCTATTGACCCTCTAGGTTAGCTTTATATGGTGGTTATACCTAAGTTAGGGTTTTGAGGTGTGGTTCCTCACACATCTTTTCGCATCATAATAAATAGTGAGACGCGTTTTTAAATTAACTTTTTAAAGATTTGACCAACATTTTATCATAGAATATCTATAGTTGAATATAAAAGTACCTTTTGTTATAAGAATAACTTTACATATCTAGTAGTCTTTAGAGGGATTCTATAGCTTATGCAGCTTTGAAATTAGGTTATCCAACCAATAAACGTGTGTATTTTTCTTTGTCTAAAGTTTGGACCATATATGTTGTTATTAAATAGTGTTTAAAATAGCAATATGGGTGATTTATCTCATGTATATTTATGTTTTATTTGCTTAAGTGGAATGAGGTGAAAAGTTTTTGTCTTCTCTTGGATCATTTTTTTATTGAATTTTCATTATGTTTGTGCAATGACCAATGAAATGCAAAGAAAAAGTCATTGTGAGGGGTCAATGGTAGGTTAACTTTATATGGTGGTTATATGTAAGTATATAGGATTGTGATACGCATTGCTATCTAGTGTTTGGAGGCGTGACTCATCTCAAACTCTTCACGTCACTATAAATAATGAGAGTTGCTTTTAAAATCAACTCTAAAAGATTTAACCATTTTTTTATTATAAGCATATAGTTGAACATAAAAGTAACATTTATAATTAGAAAAACTTCATCTTTTTAGTATTCTTTAGAGGGATTCTATAGCTTGATGCAATTTTGAAATTAGGTTAACCAACCAATCAAACATGTGTATTATTCTTTGTCATTAATTTGGATGATATGTTTTATCGTTAAATGTTTTTTTAGATAGCAATATGAGTAATTTCTTTCATGACTTATTTATGTCATATTTGCTCAAGTTGAATGAAGTGACAAGTTTTCATTTTCTCTAGGATCTATTTTATTAAATTGCTATTATTTTCATGAAATGACAACAGAAATGCAATAAAAAAACATTACTTGTGTTTCACTAAAGTTTAATTTGTGTAATAAATGTGGTGTCCTCCAGCATCAAGTTTGTTAATAAAGTTGTTGTAAGTGAAATGACATTCTTTGGATAAGATGGAGACATTCAACAAACATATAAGGTGCATATTCATTAAAAAAAAGTTCTCATAACCAATACCCTCAATTTCTTATGTAAATAAAAAGTCTACAGACCACATAAAATAAATATCCCACCATTAACTTCACGTCTTTTTTTATCAACTTTTTGGTGATGTAATTTACTTCCAAGCCTATCTGTAGGAGGGAAAACTTTAAGAACCCCCCCCCCCGGGACAAGATGTAAAAACCTAGCGAAAGGTGTATAATTGTCGAGGAAAATATTAATTTTACTGGTGAAATTTTGTGGTTTACGAAGAAAAAATAATAATCTCCATTAGCGGATCATTCGCGATCACTCAATGTTTGTAAAAAATCTTCGCGAATTGTAATGTTTTTAAAACCAAAAAAATATTTGCATGGGCGAATTATAATGTTGATTTCAACCTATTTTCAAACCATAAAAAAAAATATTGGCAATTTCAACCTTTTTCCAAAACGTAAAAAAAATATATTGGCGAATAATAAAAAAAATTCAAAGCATTAAATTAATTATGTGGGCAAATTAAATCATTCATTGATCTGGAATTTTTAATGCTTGGATGTCGACTCATTCCTGAGGGACTAGTTTGAAGGTTTCTCCTGAGTCGAGGTTGATTAGACAAGCAAGGACGACAGTTTCAGAGGCATAAAAGGATTGGATAGCTTCTGAGTTAGCGATGGGAGATCACGGATTTCTCTGAGAAATCAGAGGTTGCTTGTTGTCAAGGATTCTGAAGCATAATTTGTACATTCAAGGAGGAATAAAATCAGAACAAAATTATTCACATAAGATGAGCCTTAGCAGGATGCAATGGATTTGATAGGCATGACTTCTAGAGTCCATAGATGGTAGGGTGAGTTGAAAAGCACCAAAAAGATGATTTTTCACGTGAATGAGCATCACCAGATGAAGTGTTAAAAATTTATAAATACAATGGGGTGGTGACTTAATTGGTAGAAGAGAAAAGAAACCTTTTTCATTTTCTGATAGTGGTTTTTTCCTCAGAAAGGAAGATGATGTTTGAGCAGGATCGTGCATGGAGTTGATGTGTGCTCTATGATACCGGATGGGTGTTTTTTTCTTCTCCTGTGTGAGTTTGTTTATTGTCAGAGGGGTTGTGAAAGTGAGAAGGATTGCCAGAGGGGACGTGAAATCCTTTTCTTATCAAGAAAGGCCACGCATGGCACATCCTCTTCTTCTACTCTGCCACTGGATGGTAGGGGGTTCGAAGAAGGAGCCCACAGAGGAATGAAAGAAGGATTTGTTTGGGTGGGGAGTGGCAACCACTCATCTCTATGACGGCATGGAAGCTGCAACCCCTCCCCAATATATTATGTTTTCCCTTAAGCTCCTCCTTCCACTTTCTCTGATCCTAAGCATGAAGGCTGAAGCTCCTCCTCTAGTTTAGGGGTGACTTTACTTCTTGTCAAGACCCAATATCCCTTTCGAGAGGGGAAACGCTATGTTGGACAGAACATAACATCTCACACTCCATTTGAAGGCATCCGGATGATAATGGCATGGCTCAAGCAGTTTTGCTTCTACCAATTTTCAGTTGAAAATTTTGATTCACGGGTGCCACCGCATGGATAAAGAATATTTTTGTAACATAATTGCATATGGCCTTTTAGGCCTAATTGCTGAGAGTAAATCTTATGTTGGCATGTGTCTCTTGGCCTAAAGCTTGTTGCTCCCTTTTCTTCTATAAAAAGGGAAATCAAGGCCAAAAGGGTTCCTTTTTGGGGGGTCTCTTGAGGGTTCTGAAATTCCGGTGCCTTTGGGGTTCCTTTTCTAGTTCTAGTAGTAAGTCTAGATGAAGGGAGCAAGTTGTAAAGTCAATTATAGAGCAAATGAAAAGCATTTAGCATCAAGCTTTGTGCAGGTTCTTGAAGGAGTTATATGTAAATTTATTTTGTGACAAAAGTAGTAATTTTATTCAATAGAAATAAAATTATGGTCTATTTCTCTTCGGTGTATAATTCTATCATCTTTCAAAAGAACAGAATCAAGGGTTTTTTCATTTGTTGCATTGTTATGGTGTATGTAATTTTTCATTTCATTCTTCGATCTAAGGAGTCGATTAAATGCTTGAGTGGAATTACAGAGTGGTAGGGCTTATGCAGGGATTTAGATAAGTAGTTCAGGTTGGGATTGCAGATGAGATATATTGTAAGGTAATATTGTCTTAGATCTTATACTATTAGATAAAATTATGTCACATTTTCACTTTACATCTTGTAACTTCATGTACCCAATGGAGTAAGGCACTGATCACAGCTTATAATTGTCTTTAAACATCAGTTTTGTTTTCAATTTCACTTACAAATTGCTATAATTTATTGAATATCATAATACATTTCTTTTCATGTATGTTATTGTCTGTTTGACCCATCTCATGCTCTGATTAGGTTGAGGATCACTGGAGGACTTGCCATCCTTGAGCATTATCTTTGTCATTGAGCCTGTATATGAGGTCATCTGCCTTGTTTTAGTGAATATTTGAGTGTGGTGCAGAGATCATAAAATTCACTAAAGGGATCACCCTCCTGGGTTGTGCAGAGCCCAAAGTGTAGAAGGATTTGTAGAATCCTTGTCAGTTGGTCCAAGTTCTTGAGGATTTTAATAGTTGGAGTTGGCTTCTCCATAGATATTTGAAGAATCAGCTCAAGGTTTCTTCCTCTTGCAGTGTAAACCCATTTGGGAACCAACAATTGGAAGGCCACTTCTTTCGTGACATCTCCATATTGATGCAAGTATCATGATATAATAGACTATATATGTGATCTCTTATTGAGACAATGATCATATAAACAAGAAAACATTCTCATCCACAATGAATCAACTATTATATCAATTGAAGGATCACTTCTATTGTGACATCTCCCTATTTTTATTACTTGTGGAGGTTGTACTTATTCACAACTCACTGATTTGACACAAAGGAGATAAATAAGATGCAAATCATATTTGTGTTGATATTATATAATCACTTCCATCATGCAATGTTCAGAGATTCAAAATTTGCAACTCAAAGACGCAAAGAACACTATTCAGACTTCTATATTTCTCTATAAAATTATAAATAGCTATAGAATACTCATGTCACCATGTATCTTTCCTATCAATGATTGAGACCTATGACTCAATAAACCTGGACTTTAGAAAATTTCCTAGCCCCTTCCTAGGTGATCTTGGTATTCCTTTTGTAACCAAGGAATGCAAACAAGCTACCGATCACTTAGGAAAATGGAAACTGGAGTAGCAACTGAAACTCAGACTTGGCACCTTTGTCTATGGGTATTCAAGATAACGTCTTTAAGAAGGTCATATGTAGTTGTCACAATGAAATCAAGATGCCTTTTCAAACACTTATCCTCCATGTTAGCATCGCTCAGGTGCCAAGTCATTCTACTCCTCAAATTAGCTAGTCCTTGCCCTTGAAAAATGAAAACAAAGTGTTCACAGTGCCTACAATCTCCTTGGTGTCAGTTATTTTCTCTAGTAGGTCATCCCTATAGAGTATAGCACCTTCCAATTTATCCATTAATATGTTCCTTCCTGACCACACATTGAATAATGGTTCCAAAAATGAAATGGTAGAAAAACACACATCACCAGCTTCCTTCAGAGAAATGTGAAAGTTATGAACATCTTCAATTTGACCTTTTAACATATCAATTCTATGTTGGAAAACCTCCAACAGAGCAAACACCCCTTTCTCATTTCTCGTTTCCTCCAACATCTCTATCCTCCTAGCATACTCCTCAAGTTGAATCTTGATCTGGTCAGGAAATGCAACCTTAGTAGAAACAAGAACAAACTCCTCAAATACATTGGTGGCAGTATCCACCATCTCTACAGCATGGCCATGGGATGTACTCTACATATTGGCCAATTTTTCAATCAGCTCCCTGATTTGTTCCTCCATCATTGCACTCTTCATTATCTCTTCTTCATACTTCTTTGCAATTACAACTAGCTCCTTATATGTTTCAACACATCTTTTCTACAAGTCCACTATTTTAGCTTTATTCATATAGGAGACATGTGTCATTAAATCTGCAATTTCATTATCCCCAGTGTCTTGCAGATTCCAAATTAATTTGTCTCCCCTTCTCTCCCCTTGAATATTCATGATATGGGGCTTCTGTGTGGCAGGGGCAAGTGACCAGACTGCAAGTCTCTTGGATTTGGGATCAAATCCTAATCCTCTTAAAGAATCTCCTACATCAACCTCTGATCCCTCTCCCAAATCCAATTCTTTTCTCAATTCATTATGCTTAAGTTTGATTAGGAAACCTTTGAACTCATCTATTTTTATGAAAGAACCATCTTCCATAAAAGAGTTTGATAGCATAATCCTTTCATCCATGTAAGTCGTCAAAGGTAAATACACTTCTCCCACTTCTTTTTCAGTTGGCTTCTCCCTAAGCCTTTTTCTAATAGCTTGAAAGTATTTACCTTTCTCAACAACCATTGCCTTAGCAGGGTCCTTCCTTACCAATGCTTCCCGTTGCTCAACCTTCTGTCTTTTCACAGGTGGCTCCCTCACAGATTCCACCGCATCACCACTCTCAACATCCATTACCAGTTGATCAACAAGTGTATTTCCTTGAGAGGACAATTCATCCTCTGGTTCTTGTGGCTCCTTTTGTCTTGGCATTTCAGCCATTAAGTCCTCATAAGCATCGAGCATCTTCTCCATTCTTTCAAAATAACCCTCTTGATGATAAAAACCAATGAAAGTTGGGTCACTCTCTTTGAATTCTTGATCTAACCTCATCAAATTAGCCCATTTCCTTCTTCTCTCTTGCACAATAGTCCTTTCCATCAAATTCCTGACTACATCCTCTTCATCAAGAGGCTTGTGATGTTTCACTTGCACCCAAGATGTCATTCTATTTGGTGCAAGTTTTATAAACTGCTCAGGGTCACAAAACCTAGAATAAGCAGTTACCATTTTGTATTGTTTTAACCAATTATTAATTTCATCTAAGGCTTTTTTGCCAATGGTAAAGTCAGGAACTACCCACAACCTAGGCAGAAAAGTGCCCTTTCTGTGAGGTAATAAATATTCTTTATCAACTAAAGTGAGCTACCAAATGAATTTAATTATGGCTAATCTCGTTGGAACAAATTTTGGTAAAACATGTAGGGGTTGAGGACACCCATATGCCCTCATGACAGTAAAATTATCAAAGAAATAAAAATCCCCCCAACTATGAGTAATGGGCCAATTAGGAACAAACTGTTGTGGCCTCAAAAGCCTCCTCACGCCTAGGATAAGTCTTTCTTTCTTTGTTCCTAACATATCTGTGATAGGTAAAACAGTCCAATTTTGAAAATAAAGAAAAGAGGAATCGTAAGTGCTACTATTCCACATCTGTGTCCACTTTTGTATTGGCATAGGCATGCCGAGCTCCACTCTTTCCAATACCAATTCTTTGTCCATCTTGTCTGCATTGTAGTACAAAATTAGGTGCATCAATATGGAATAATGTTTAAAATTAATGACAAAAGCATTCTTCTGGATGTCCACGAAGGCGTCATGGATGTGTTGCACCAAATATCCCACATAATCATAATCTATATTGACTTCTGGGTGTTGGATGTTCATTGCCATCATCAGAAGCTCAACTGGCACCGTACTGCTCCCATCCACCCCCAACACCTTACATAATCCATAAATTGTGCACTTCATATAGAAATGGAAAGTACTCAAATCAAACGGCTCCTCCACATTGTCAGGAATTGGAATCAGAGAATGTCTACCAGACCTAGGCATGTATCGAGGAATTACGTGCTTCTTCATAACATTCTTATGATTCTCATAATCCTGCTTTTCTCTATCTAGGTCTATATCCGTGCAAGTTGCACCAGATATCTGGAAAGCTTCAACAAAACTAGACGTATTGATGGTAACTAGGGTAGATTTATTCTTCTTTCAAATTACCCTAGTTATAGGGCAATATGCCTTCACCAACTCTCTAACCAGGTGTAGCGTCCTAAAATTGCGACACTTGCAATTTCAACTGCATTTGGGTCTTCACGATGGCGGCGCAACGTTGAACCTGAATGGAGACCCCGAAACCTGTTTACGACATCAAAAACTGCATTTTTCTGCACCTTGGCCTGATCCTCCTTGCACCCTGCTGTCCCTGGAGGTGGGACCATGGCGCCCAGCGCCCTGGTCCCTAGCCCTATTTTGGGCCCGATCTCTTGTTGGGCATCGGGTCTTTAAGTTTGCAATTTGGAAAATAATGTTCCTAGGTCGGCCTAAGGTCGGAAAAATTAGTCTCCTAACCCTAATTGACAAGTATATAAACTACATTTCCCCTTTCAGAAAAGAGGAGGAAAAACATGTGTGCATGAGGCGGAAGCGATATTCAAACATTCAAAGATTCAAGCATTCAAGCATTCCTTCAAGCAATTGAGCATTCTAGGTCTCCATTCAAGGCTAAGTGTTGCATTCAAGACAACGATTCAACCATTGAAGAGGAGATCACCTATAACATATAGCATACAACATCATTACACCTTCGCATGTAAGAATACAAACATTCTTACAACAAGGTATCAGTACTTGATTACATTACAAACACTTACATTTACAACATTCTCATTTCTTGGTTAATTCCAAAACTGGGGTTTGACCTAAAGTCAAACCCCTAATCCCTAACCCCCCAATCGTCCTCTCTTTTATGTGTGTAGGTTGCAGGTACGCGACTGTAATTGAAGATCTGGAATCCTTGTGCAGAGACGAACAGATCCCCCTTCGTTTCGTGGATTCTTCGGAGGACCGTGTGCACTCCGGGCGCCATCGTCCTGTCAACTTTCACTCAAATTTGCAGGACAGCTTCATCTCGACATTTTACTGCTAATTTCAAGTATGTAGCTTCATCCCGTGTCCCTATCTCCGTCTACAAGCGAATCTTTCTTCCTTTACATACATTCCTAGTTCAATCCTTCTATCTACATTCTTTAAAAAAGAGGGTATCCTTGATGTCTCCACCCTTGAAACTCATTTAGAATCCAGTCTTGCATTGTGTGGGATTGGATCTTGTGGGTTTCAACCCCTCTTTTGAATGTAAAGTCTCTCCTAAGTGAAAACCGTCAACCCTCGTGACCTCCTTTCTCTCTCCATGGAGTGGGGGAACACCTAGGGTTCGATTTTCCGCTTTACATTTTGGTGAACCCAACGTGAACATCCTAATTCTGATTATTCATGGTTAGATCTGAAAAAAAATTTGCTTCCTTAATTACATTTCCATGTTTGATCTTTTGCAAATTTTAAAGGTTAATTGCATAAAAACCCTAAATTTTCTTTTTAGTAATTGAGCTTGTGAAATGTGTAATTGTTAATGCTTGTTTCAGATCTACCCTTCTATTGCAAATTGTCAATTCATATTTGTGCTTTAATTCTGAAAATTAAGTGGTTAAGTGTCAAAACCCTAATTTTTAAAACCCTCTTGATTCAACCTTTGACTGATGATTTCACTGATCAGAACACCTCCAAATCGGCTGTAACTTTGGATTCCGCAACAAAATCATAATATCTCTCATCCCTGAAAATTTTGAAAACAGTTGCGAGGACCGTGTGCACCCCGAGCGCCATCGTCCCTGACATTTTTTTTGAAATTTCGGGAGCTAGATCTTACTGTATTTTTCTGCTAGGATCCAGAATCTTGGCTGATTTCATCAATTTTAACACTTTCAAAATTAAAGTCAAAGTTGGTCTAGTGATTGCTTGGATAAAGGCTTATAATCATTCAAAAATTGTTGAAATTGAAATTTTGTGTTAAAATTGTGTTTCTTACTGTCCTAAATCTGAAAAGTGTGTTGGCATTCGTTCGAAGTTTCAATGCTTTATTCAAATTCTTGCAGTTTGTGACTTTTGAAATTAAGTGCTTAATTACAACAACCTTGATTTCTTCTTTCAAAATTGAATTTTGCGTGAAATTGAGTCAATTTTTAAATTTCAAAGCTTGCATTGCTTTCAGTATTCCCTCTAAAATCATAAAATTCAAAATTTCAGTTTCCCTCTCTTTTTCAAAATTCAAATTTTGCATTTTTCAACAATCTTGGTAGGGTTCAATTTTGAGATTGCAACTTTAATTTGGCCTATCTATAGATCGTGAAATCACTCAATTTTTTCAGATTAGCTTTAAAATCATCATAACTTGCATCCCTAAAAATTTTGAAAAAAGTTGCGAGGACCGTGTGCACTCCGTTCGCCACGGTCCCTAACATTTTTTCTGAAACTTCGAGAGATTGTCATGATTGCATTTAACAGCTTAAATCTAGGAGATTGGCTGATTTTATTGAAATTTTCTACCTCTAAATTCGAAAATAAATTCAAAATTCAAGATCTCAATTTTCAAGATAACAATTAAAGTTAAGTGCTATCTCTTTGGCCCTAATTTTCAATTGTGCCTACCTTTCTTGCAAGTTGTGCATGAGTTTTACAACAATAAGCCCTACTTGCACTATTCCCGTTAGACAAAGCCTTAGAATTAAGTCTTTCCAAGGTTTAATTACCGAAGAGATGGAACCTAGTTTGAATGGCCTTTTTAACGAGGACACGGGTAATTCCTCTAATCCTCTTAATGATGAAGAAGCTCTCCATGAGGTTTCTGTAGAACAACTTTCGAAATTGGATAATCAATTTGATGATTTTCAGCAATGGATGTCTCAAGAATATCCCGATAGTCAAGCTCTTTCATTAATTGAGGGTCTAAAACGTATGGTTCAAAGTGATAAGAATGGAATTGATATTTTGCATGGTATTGCACACATTGTGGATTCGAATGTGATGCCGATGAAGAGTTGTGCCGAAACTTTAGGTTATACACAACCTCCTACTCAAGTCAATCATTCTATTCCTTTAACAACTTCTATTGCTAGTATACCTACTTTTACATCAAACATAATGACTACTTCGATACAAGACATTCCACCTATGATCACCAGTCATGGGGGCAATCCTTCTTCTTCAATCAACCCTCTTCCTTCATTCAATCTGACTTCTTCATTCATTCCTTCAATGAGTGTTCCTATTACATCTCCACAAATGAACCTGGCGCAAGGGGGCAATTCATTTAACCATTCCATTCCTCCTTGTAGTGTTCCTTTTTCCCAATCATCTCCTATGACTAATCATCATAGTGTCCCACCACCTTACTCTCAATCATTACCTTCTTTCAATAACATAATACCTCCATCACAATCTAACATGTCTAATATGAACTCTTCGACTGAAGCGACCATTAACAATCTTGCACAAACTGTCTCTTCTTTACAACAACAAATTGCCTCTATGAATCAATCTAAGTTTAGTGTGCCCACATTTGATGTTGCGAGCCCACTTTCTCTTGACATTGTTAAGCTATCCCCCCTAAGCATGTTGAAATCCCGCAGTTGGAGCTTTATAATGGTAAAGGTGACCCTCTAACACATGTTAAGACCTTTCAAACAATATGTACCGATTTTGCTCATGACCAAAGGTTGCTTGCAAAACTGTTTACTAGAACATTAAGAGATAAGGCTCTACAATGGTATTGCTCGTTGCCTTCCTATTCTATTACTTCTTTTCAACAACTTGTAAATGCTTTTATTCAACAATTTCAAAACAATATAGGTCCTAAAGTTACTTTAATCGATTTAATGCATTATAAACAAGGTGTTAAAGAAAAAGTGACTGATGTCATTGGTAGATATAAGCATTTGTGTGCTCAAATTTCTTTTCCAGTGCCTGATAATGATATTCAAAGAATCTTTATTTCTAATTTACAAAAAGATATTAGAGAAAAACTTCTGTTTTCTGAGTTTACTTCTTTCCAACAGTTGTGCGCAACTCTTCACAATTATCAACTGACTGTGAGTCAAATGGAACACGCAAATCCTATGGCTCCGAGTGATAAGGGTGATAGTAGTCAACAACCATTTGGGAAGTTTAAACCAAACAGAGGGTTCATTAAGTTCAATGAAAACATCATCAACAACAATGTGAATGCAGCATCAGGTGTGCCTCCTATTTCTAAGTTTTTCAAGAAAGAAAGAAAGTTTACTCTTTTGAATGAATCATTGCATAGTATTATGAATAAGTTATTGGAACAAAATGTGCTTACTCTCCCTCCTATAAAGCAAATAGATCCTGCAAAGATTAATTCACCCTATTTTGATAACAAATATTTTTGTCAATTTCATCGTCAACCTGGGCATGATACTGAAAAATGTTTTGCTTTAAAGGGTAAAATTCAAGATTTGATTGATAATAATACTATCTCCGTTTCAGGTGTGAATGATAAAGGCAACACATCTGTAGCTCTTCCTAACCAAAATCTTAAGATTTTTACTGATCCATTACCTTCTCATACCTCTAATGTGATTGAGACTAATGATTCCTCTTTCTCACCTGATGGTCTTGTGTCTATGACTCCAAATGTGATTAACTTTGTGGAGCAAAAAAAAATCCCTAAAGAACCTTCTATCACATTTGATTCCAGTGAAACTATCAGGGCACCTGATGGTCCTTTATATATAGTTGCAAAAGTTAAGAATACACCTTGTCGTGGAGTGCTTATTGATCCTTCTTGTATGGTTAATGTCATTGCTGAAGAATTTCTTTTTACTTTGCAATTGAATCAAGTGATCTATGACAAAACAAATGTGGTTGTGAAATTATTTGATGCATTTTCTTCTCCTGCAATTGGTTCTATTACATTACCTATTGAGGTCCATAACAAATCCCTTAATGTGAGCTTTGCTATTATTCCATCATCCGAACAATTTCGTGTGAAGTTAGGCTATCCTTGGCTATCTTCCATGAAAGCTATTGCTTCTCCTATTCACAAGTGTTTGAAATTTCCCCGTAATGGTGAAGTTGTTACTATCAATCATAGTCTCTTTAAACCAGCTGAAAGAACTTCTAGCATTCCTATTGATTATTTTTGGCCTAAACAATTTTAATCTCTTCCACCGCGAAGTGATCATCTTTTCAAATCTTATCAAAAGTGGAAAAAGGATATGATCCTATCTCTAAGTGAACCTAGAACACCCAAACTTGATATTCCCATCATTCTTGAGAAGGAAGTTCTTCCTTTGAAAGATAAAACTAAAGTCTTTTCTCAAGAAGATTCTGAACCCATCCCTATGGATGTGACTATGTCTATATCTAATAAACTTTCTAAAGGTAGACCTATACCTCCTCGTCATGATGGACTTGTTCTCCTTCCTAAACCAGATATTCCTCCTTTATACGGAGCAGTTCCTCCTCCTTCCTTTTATAGAGAGAAGAGACCTTCCTTTTCTCCTATTGTCCAACCTAAGAGACCACAACCTAAACACCCAAGTGATAAGGATGAGAACATTCCTCCTCCTCAATCTTCTCAACTTCCTACTAAGACTAGACGAAATCGTTCTGCGCGTGAACGCCGACGAAAGCGTCATCTTAGAGCTCGTGCAGTCACTTCTCAAACTTTGCAATCCCCAAAAACACCTTCAGCTAGTATTATTCCATTTTCTCGTCAGCCGAAAATTGAGCCAAAATCTCCTAAACATAAGATGCATGATGATTTTGATCCTGTGCGGGTTAAAGATCCTATTTTTATAAATCTTGATGATGATATAGATGAAAATGTTATTCATGATGAAAATGTTACTCCTCTTTCTTCTGATAGTGAATATGAATATGTTGATGTTGATAACCATTTATCTAACGAATTTTCTAAAGCACTTATCCTGGCTCCTAGACAAGAACAATGTGGCTTGGAACATGAACATAGCCCTTGTTTGGATCTTGTGATAGCTCCATCTGTTGTGTTGGATGTTCCTCCTCTAGCATGTTTCCTGCCTTCCCGAAATATTGATCAGCAAGATCGGGGGGTAGATGACGTGCTAGACTAGTTCATTAGCATAGCAGACTCTCTCTTCCTCTCTTGATATCTTTTGTTACTTCTTCTATGCGTTATTCTCATTCTTCTATTTGTTGTCCTTAATGTTGTCTACTTGAGGACGATGCAAAGCATTGAGATCTCTTTTGGTCTCTCTCATGTTGACTCAAAAGACACATGTGTTCCCTTCTTCTAGGTGACCTTCCTTGATTAGGGAATGAAGAACAATTATGCATACATACATATGATATACATGAATTATCATACAACATACTGACCCCAAGGAAAGCGAAGTCACCTCGTGCTTTGTGTTTTGTGGCTATTATCCTTGGGTTTATCTCACACTTGGGGGCTAAATCTTTGTGATAACATGCTCTTTTCCCTTCTCATTTCTTATGTGTATCACTACCTTAAAGAAATCACCCCCGACGAGGTGTGTGCGATCGCTTTAACGTAGGGGGGCATACACCCCGTTCATATCTCTTCAAGATACTTGAAAATCTCTTGGCGAACTTAGCTTTGCCTTGAAAATTTTTGGTATTTTTCTTGCATGACTCACAGTGAGGGAACCTTACTACTGACAGTCATGGTTTTCCCTCGTGATATTCCCTTTTACTTTGTCAATCGAAGTCGTAAGATCCTTAGTCCACTGGGGGCTTGGTGTATCTTGCCTCCTTGATGTGGTGAAAGTCTTTCAATGTTATTTCCTTGTACTTTACCGGAAGTATGGGCGTACGCTTATACTCCCGCTAAAGTGGGGGCTAAATGTAGCATCCTAAAATTGCGACACTTGCAATTTCGACTGCATTTGGGTCTTCATGATGGCGGCGCAACGTTGAACCTGAATGGAGACCCTGAAACCTGTTTACGACATCAAAAACTGCATTTTTCTGCACCTTGGCCTGATCCTCCTTGCACCCTGCTGTCCTGGGAGGTGGGACCATGGCGCCCAGCGCCTTGGTCCCTGGCCCTATTTTGGGCCCGGTCTCTTGTTGGGCATCGGGTCTTTAAGTTTGCAATTTGGAAAATAATGTTCCTAGGTCAGCCTAAGGTCGGAAAAATTAGTCTCCTAACCCTAATTGACAAGTATATAAACTACATTTCCCCTTTCAGAAAAGAGGAGGAAAAACATATGTGTGCATGAGGCGGAAGCGATATTCAAACATTCAAACATTCAAGCATTCAAGCATTCCTTCAAGCAATTGAGCATTCTAGGTCTCCATTCAAGGCTAAGTGTTGCATTCAAGACAAGGATTCAACCATTGAAGAGGAGATCACCTATAACATATAACATACAACATCATTACACCTTCGCATGTAAGAATACAAACATTCTTACAACAAGGTATCAGTACTTGATTACATTACAAACACTTACATTTACAACATTCTCATTTCTTGGTTAATTCCAAAACCGGGGTTTGACCTAAAGGCAAACCCCTAATCCCTAACCCCCCAATCGTCCTCTCTTTTCTGTGTGTAGGTTGCAGGTACGCGACTGTAATTGAAGATCTGGAATCCTTGTGCAGAGACGAACAGATCCCCCTTCATTTCGCGGATTTTTCGGAGGACCGTGTGCACTCCGAGCGCCATCGTCCCGTCAACTTTCGCTCAAATTTGCAGGACAACTTTGTCTCGACATTTTACTGCTAATTTCAAGTCTGTAGCTTCATCTCGTGTCCCTATCTCCATCTACAAGCGAATCTTTCTTACTTTACATACATTCCTAGTTCAATCCTTCTATCTACATTCTTTACAAAAGAGGGTATCCTTGATGTCTCCACCCTTGAAACTCCTTTAGAATCCAGTCTTGCATTGTGTGGGATTGGATCTTGTGGGTTTCAACCCCTCTTTTAAATGTAAAGTCTCTCCTAAGTGAAAACCGTCAACCCTAGTGACCTCCTTTCTCTCTCCATGGAGTGGGGGAACACCTAGGGTTCGATTTTCCGCTTTACACTAGGTCCGCATCCATGTATACATTAGGCACAACCAGTTTAGCCATGTTCAAGTCCCAAGGATTAGACATGGGCACTCCCTTTACCCTGTTGTTCCAGAAGTACAAAAATAGATAAGCGCCAAAAATATCAGGGATCTCTGGGTTTCTACACTAGTTGCATGTGTCTTTCCAGGCATACTCATTCATGGACAACCCATTAGATGTCCCTGGCAGCAATTCAATAAATTCTTCTGAATACTTCATCTCTCTAGTTGATTTCCTCCCCAACACCTAAGAACTGTTGCTACTCGTCACTCTACTCATCTTCTTAAAGAACACAACTTCAAATTCTGCACAATTACAACTATACCAGAGAACTCGACACCTTCACAACCCTAGGGCCTACAACTTGCAGTTGCAGAGAGAAAGCTACCACTCATGTCATCAACACTCGGACCAAGGCTCATAAATCATTGCGAGTGTGCAAAATCCTTAACACAATCTTCCCTTTATAATTTTTTGGCCTTGAAAGAACTGGTCGTCATCTTGGTCATTAATGTTCATGCATTCAGCCATTAAAAAATATAAAACTGCAAACTAGCCGTAAAAACAATAATGTCATAATGAGTTGTATGCAAAATTTAGAAACTATCTTAGAATGAAATTTCACTTTAGTATTTACTCAACAAAAGGCACCAAAACAATCCACATGTCAATTCGTCATTTGTCTCGAGCCTTTGTTTCCATACACCTTAGCAGTCCCCATCAAGTCATTAAAACATGTGGCACACAGTTGTCAACCCTCTGCCTGAAAGACTGCCCGTTAGAAAATCTCGCGACCTAGCGGCAAGCCCTTATGACTCTATCTCCAGCTCGCAAGCTGAAAATGCTAAGCCTTCATAACCTCGAGAGCTAGCAACTAAGGGCAACTGAACCGCCACTCGCCAATTATTGACCTCAAAATGTTAAGTCCTCATCACCGCAACGACCTGGAGATAGTGGTAACTTTAACCCTCATTGCGTACTTGCCAACATAATATTGTTTATCTCTTAGCCACTAGCACTTCACTCGCAAGCTCACGACTTGATCACTTCTTCAAACATTTAACCTCGCGAGCTGGCAATAACCATAAAACTTAACCACAAATTGTCTAGTCACTAGCTCGTGACCTAAAAATGCTAACATTAAACAAACATGAGAGCTAGCGACAACTGTATGAAATGAATTACTCGTTAACTCTTGTGACAATAATGCATGACATCAGACCAACTCGAGACCTCACGATCAAAGCAATTTCATTAACAATCTTCAACTCGCTAACATAAAATGCTAACACCCAAAAAGCTTTAAGAGACCTCGTGATGTAAACCCAAACCAACTTGTTGCCAGCTCGTGGCTTGATCACCTCTTTAGACATTTAACCTCACGAGCTGGCAATAACCATAAAACTTAACCACAAACTGTCTAGTCACTAGCTCACAACCTCAAAATGCTAACATTAAACAAACATGAGAGCTAGCGACAACTGTATGAAATGACTTACTCGCTAACTCTCGCAGCTATAATGCATGACATCAGACCAACTTGAGACCTCATGAACAAAGCAATTTCATTAACAATATCCAACTCGCTAACATAAAACGCTAACACTCAAAAAGCTAGAGACCTTGCGATTCAAACCCAAACCAACACTCGCTAACTCGCCACTTAAAATGTTAAACATGAAATTAATCTGTGAGTTAGAGATGAAACATAAAACATGTTTGACCACCCTTGACGCTGACATGGACAAATAAAGAGAGGACAACTCTGATTTTCAATGCACGACAACTAGCCAACTAACGCAAAAAACAAACACAAAAACCTAATCACCATGAACATGACCAGAACTCAGGAAAAGACACTTCCATAAAACCAGAGGATAAACCCACGACATGAATCGAAGCTCGACATGACTTAGCCAAAAAAAATCAGTCCTAACAGGTGTGACCCTTGAAGTCAGACAGACTTTGTCTGGTCTTCTTGATATGAACGATATTGGAGATTTTGAATTTTGACAATTTGAAGAAGGGAATATATCATATTTTAGGACAAAGATTATGATCACAAAGTACATTTCGAGCCTTAGAGTTGGCATTTTGAAAAAATGGAAAAAAAACTTGTTCTAACATCATGTTAAGCATTTAATGTAGAAAGGTTCTAACAGTTATGCAATTTAAATAATTTTATAGATCTTGTGACACAAATTGTTGCATTTCATGTTAAGCATAATGTGGAACCAATTTACCAAAGATAATATATATTCAAGAATTAAACTTCATGCAGAACTAAATATATTCTCTTAGCTCTAAGAGTCAAGACTCTAAATTTCTAAAACTAGAACTAAAATATATAGTAACAGTCAACATGCAGTTACAAACAGCTATCAGAAACTAAATTCTAATTGTTTACTAAAAATCCAAATTCATAATTAATAATATGAAATAAGTATCTGATTTGATTGACAATTTCAAGGAATACAATATAAAAATCATCAACAACAACTATAGTTTTGTTACTTGTAAATTATAATAACTAATATGACTCAAGAAGTGTAGTATAAATACCTAAAAATTGACTACTAATTCACTTCAGTGACTCGGTCTGGACTATGAGGCTTCTACATCCCAAATAGACTCAAGATCTTGAACCTGACTAGTACTAACAGGACCATCTTTATTCTGAGTCAGGTATTCAAAAATTTCCGCGTCTTCAATTTCATGTTGACTCTGAGATCCATCATTTGTCTTAGCACTAGCAGTAGCACCACCAGCTTTTGAAATGTTGTACAACCCTCGCCTTTCGTGCATGAAATTCCAGATTGCCAGTGCCCTATCATAAGGAAAATATATAGCATTATACTAAGCTACAAATAACCTCAAGCAAGTTTCCAAATTTTTGTCTAGTTTGTTTCTGATCTCTGATTTCAAAATCCCTAGTGCACTGAAAAACTCTCTCATCTTCCACCGACCCCAATATCATTGTTTGACATAAATCAACAAGTTTGAAATATTTTGGTATTGAAGTATGCAATACTTCACTCTGATCTATCCTTTTCCAAAGCCTTGTTATTGATCCAGGTTCAAATGGATTCTCGAAGTTTTCCAACTATTGTTTCATACAAAATGCAAAGTGTTTACATTATTTTTTAAGATGATTTGAATTTAAAATTATTTCTATTGATTGTCCATTGCAATATGCATCTTTTGAAAATGTCAATATCAATTTCTCTAGTTTTTTTATGAAACACCTTTGCGTCATTTGGATTATCTCTAAATGAATGCCAAAATTGAGGATACACACAACCCATGGCTTCAAGTATTTATTCTCGAGGGAATCTTTCATGAATCTCAGTTGAAAGTTCGTATGCAATAGACTTCAAATTATCACTAACAGATTTAACAATCCTATCAAAATCTTCCTTTTTAACTGGTAGTACTTTGCCTCGCTTGCTCTTCTTAGATTGGTGCATTGGTATCTGAAATCCTTTTACAAAGACACATAACTCATTTTTTGCATTGAAATGTAAAAAAAATTCAACATGATTCAAATCTGTAATTATCTGCCACCTAAAAAAAATTGGGCTTCGCCCTATTAGATCTGAATATAGACCATCTAGGGCCAAGCATGTCATTTTACATAGAGTGCTATACTCATTGATATACATAGTTTTGTCTTGAGATTTCTTAACAATTTTGTTCATTGAATCCAACATGGGGAGAAGACTAGCTAAAGATAACAGAGTCTCTATATCACTTAACTTATTTAAGAGATCAGGAGCTTTGTCTACTATGAGGTGTTGCTCGTACATTAGTCCGATCAAGGATTAATATTTTGTTAGAACTCATTCCGTTGGTCCATGCAAGGAGATCCATCTAATCTCAACATCCCTGAGAAGCTTGTTTCTTGTTATTACTCCCTCAGCGAAAATATGAAATTCTACAAAACAATAAGGACTTTGGTAGAAGTATGAGTGGAGCTCATGGACCATATCTTCAACTTTTGACACTGTAGGGAAATTTATTACAATTATATATGCTAAATTTATTTGATGGGCCATGCAGTGAATGTCAAGCATGTATCGTGCAATACTAGTTTGTAATCTTGCGCAAAGAGCAGTCCTTTGACCTTGCATTACTGCAGCTCCATCACCAACACACACCAACTTCTTGGCAATTGTCAAGTCATCCATACCAGCAATTTCATTCAAAGATTTCTTAACTTCCATATATAATTTTTTTGTTGTTGAATTGCCCCTCATTTTATGAACACGGAGTAGATGAGCTCAGCGGACGTGTTCTTTTACAATATACACATGCATACAGACCCAAGCAGTGTTATCTACCGCAGTAACTTCATCTATGGATAATGAAATGAATTTTGACTCTTTTACACTCTCCTGTAAATTTTGCTTTTCCACGTCACCGAGACAAATTTCCATTTCCCATCCAACGCTTATTGACCAATGTGACATAGGATAGTGAGGAACATTCAAAAAAGATAATCAATTACTATATTATGGGAAATCTTTCATAGGACACCCTCTAGACAGAATATGAAAAATAACACTCATCTAAATAGTCTTTTCCAGGTTTGCATCTTTCGTTGCATGTCCAAGCCCAACCTTGATTACATTTCCACTATTACCAAACAGTGTTATGTTGTGGTTATGCTCTTCATATTCCGCGACATACTTAACATGAAGACATTCTTCCTTTGATTTCCATCTTACTACTGGTGTTTACTTTTTATCTATGATTTGTCTTTCATAAACCTTACCAATATGCTTTTCTATGGTGTCAAGCTTTAGCTGCAACTTCTTCTCTCTTTTAGTTTTCCAGCTACAAATCTTACACCTACATTCTGTTGGTTGTTCATCATTATTTGGGACTAGTTCAATGAAAGGGTACTTTTCTACCCAATCAAGCTTAAAGCTCTTTGTCATTTCCCACTCCTGCCCCATTTTACTTTTCTTTTTCTTTTCTTCCTACCAACATCATCTTTAGTGCTAGAACTTTCATCCAAGTGAATTATCTCATTGTGGGTATCCCTTACAACATCTTCTCTCATATCAGTATTGTCATCCTCATTTGATGCATTTAAATCAATGACAATCCCACCTTGTGGTGGTGGTGAGCTACTGTGAATGGCTTCTGCAATTGTAGAAGTTCATGGACCAGAAACTTTGCCAATTCCAAAGTAAGACTTTATGGTAGTATAAGTCATTTTGATGGCCTCCCAATCCCTTCACTACCCTGAGAAGTCTTACCCTTGTCTGGCCTCCCAATCCCTTCACCGCCTTGAGGAGTCTCACCCTTGTCTGACATCTCGATCCCTTCCCCACCCTGAGGAGTCTCACCATTGTCTGACATCTTGACCTCTCACTACGAATTAAAACTAATACTATGAAGTATGAAAAAATGATTACTCACCTTTACACTTTCTCAATTCTCTAAATCAGGAACAAGAATGCCTAGGCCTGTGTTGTAGGATTGCAACTCTGGCCCTCTGCCCTACAATCAACTTCAAGGTTCCAACTCAAATTGCGCAATGCGACTCGAGAGCTCCCAGATTTACTAATCAGACACAAACAAATTGTAAGGAAGACTGTTTCAAAATTTCAATTGTATTTATATCAATCCATGATTCCATTTTTGGCGAATTCCGTGAGCTTTTCAAAATGCATCTTATTGGCCCTCCAATTTGTATGTAGGTGTCATACTCTGTATGCATTGGAAATTTGGAATTTGGCGAAATGGGTCCTCGAATGCTTATAATGTTTTATTGGCCCTCTGATTTGTATGTAGGTGTCATACTCTATGCATTGGAATTTGGCGAAATGGGTCTCATTATGCTTAACGTAAAATTTAACAATTGGTGAAATGGGTCGGCGCGTGCAATGAAAATTTAATTAACCATTGGCGAAATAGGTCCTGGGTACAATGTCGTGTTACTATTTATGGCAAATAAGGGAGGTGATCTAATACCCACGTCCAAGTGATTCTAGGCGAATATAACGGGCATCCACGTGAAACAGTATGTGGTCAATGGCAAATTTGAAATACATTGGACCGTTAACACCGAAATTCTGGGCGATTTGGCCACCGTGTTGTCCAATACTATTCACCAATTCTGGGAAAATGGAATCACATAATTCGCCACTAAAAAACACTCAATCTCCTACCCTAAGAAGCATCGTAGCTTAAGATACCTTTGAATAAACTAATTTATCTTATAACTATCTTTATTCTTGTTATTTTTACATTTCAATACAATTTTGAATATATTGATATGCACTAGTAAGCATGCATGTGGGTCACTTGTACAATTTAATTTGTAAGGTTACTACTACCTCCTTCTTCTTCCATGGAAATCAATATATAGGAGGAGGATAAGGTTTTTTTTTCATCTACTCATGTGAAATCTCCATAGGCTACATAGACATGATAGTTATTAGTACCCCATTCTCTCATCCTTTCAAAATTTGTCATGTCTTTAACAACTCTTTCTCTCTCACAACAAGTTTTCAATCAACATTCTTGATTCAATGGGAGCTTTACAGAACTTGAACTAGCCATCTTTTGATAACAACATTCTCCAAGGTTTGATTCACTAGTTGTGTGGTGGCTTAAAGAAAGTAACTAGACTAGATTTATAGGGGAACCAATAGAACATAGAAAATTAATTTCTCGTTATCATGAAGCCATATGTTATTGTAATGGTGAAAAATTAGGGTTTCCACCATTAGATGTATGAAAATTGCTAATTTATGACTTAGGGACCATTACATTCAAAAGAGGGTTCCAATCCAGCAAATCTAGTCACAAACCAACAAAGATTAGGACTAAGAACTAAGATTGGATTGGGGGTTTGATGATGTGAATTAATAAACCCTCTTTTGTGAGTTGAATTTCTGAATTAGGGTAAATGTGCTGAAATGAAGGTGAAAATGTTGAAATAGTAAGCTACGGTTGCGGGATGAGCCACGAACCTAGATCTGAGCAATGTAAGTAGATTTAGACTTGCTCCCTGAAAGAGCTCCTAAAATGTCGAGACCATGGTGGTGGTCACCCTGGTCCTCTTAACTTTTCGCACTCCAATGGGGGATCGATTCGTCATTGTAAATAATGCTTATTCTGTAGATTAGAACTCTATACTCGTTTCCTACACACATAAAGAAGGGGAAATAGGTTGAGAATAGGGGTTTGCCTAAGTCAAACCCCAGTTTAGGAATTAACATTGAATGAAATGTTGAAAATACTAAAATAAATGATGGAAAGATATAACACAGATCTGCAATGATTGATAGTGATGCTTTGCTTCTTGAATGTGACCACGTATGTTGTATGAAATGGCATGAACATGACAAAACCCTAATCACACACACATTCTTGCATATGAATGATGTAATGTTGCTCCACAATGGATAAATGAGGAATATGCAACCTTGAAGATATCTAGAAATGTTTGACGATGAATTCTTCAATGCTTGTATGATAGATTGCTTGAATACATATTGTTTGGGCTCCTTATGATTCTCCTGTGATGATGAAATGAGAGGGACGGACCTCCTTTTATACTTGCCCTTCGAAAAACATCTTAATTTTTTGACATAGGTCGACATGGATATTACATTCTCGCAAACTTATTGTGACCATTAAAGGGGGCCAAATAAAGGTCCTAATTAAGAGGACCAAGGCACCACACCCTAGTCCCATTGAGGACCATGGCTCCACGCCCTAGTCCTACCCCATTTAAGGTCCAAAACAAAGAGGCCAGGTGATGTGTAAAGTTGAAATGAGGCTATAATTGAATGGTATGAGCAGAATTAGGTCCAATTCTGACTTCGAGACATGAAATCTAAGATGAGGGCCCAAATGTGGACCAAATTGTAAGGGAGTACAACTTAGGATGCTACAATTATCATCATGTGTAAAATTTAGAGATAGAAAGAAACATTTTATACAATGAGTATGATTACAAGGTTTTGTCATTTCGTTTTACCAGTTGGTGTTATCATGGTGACCTGATTTAATTTTCAACAACATTTAAATTATGAATATGTTATGTTTGTGTTGTTGTGGGTGTAATGCCCTAAGCTTTCCCTTGAGGTATTATCTAAGAGATATTTTGTAAGACACAACACAAAGCTACAACTCAAGGCACACTCACAAATTTTGTGAGAAAGCATAATTATATGCATAAAACATCATCACCATTGATCCAATCAAGATGGAAAAAGTAGAAGAATTCACTAATCATGTGACAAAAGTCACCACAATGATAATATGAGAGGAAAAAACTCATCCGCAATGGTGACTAGACACAAGTCTATGATCTCATTCCCTCACAAACACATGGAGTAGGATGAGCATGACAACTATCTTTAATCCATTTCATGACAACTCAAACAATACCTAAACACAAGGGGGGGACCTACACAATAGGTTACTCAAGTAGGAGGTACACGTCCTTAACCAATTAGAATTATAGTTGATTGATTTTGTACAAAGGTATGCTTCCCAATGCAAAAGATTGAATAAATTCCATATTAGGACATCTAATGATGAACTATTAGCATAGGAATACTCATCAAACCAAGGGGAACAACTTATGTATATAAAGTATCTTTGGTAAATGCTAGGAAGTGCCCAATGTCTAAGGATCCATATATATTTGCACAAATAGGGGGACCACAACACCCAATACGGACACTAGCACTTGGAGGGGAGAACAATGCTTCCCTTTAATGTCTAGAAATAGCTCTAGTTTTCACTTCTAGCACCACTGCCCTAGAATAGCTCTATAGTCCATTTTTGTTGCTATAGTCCCAACCAAAGACTAGGTGAAAGACTTTTTCTAGATATCATGCTGAAAATAATACCCTATACACTCACTCACTCAAACCTACCCTAAACATACTCAAAAAACATATATCACTCGTTAAGATCCTAACAAGATAATTCAATCCTCAAATTAATCAATGAGACAAGATAAGACATTTCACAGGCTCACCAAACAATAGTTGAATTGAGACAACATACTAACCAACATAATAGCCATCCAAATAAAGTTTAAGTTATTTCTATTATCCCAAATAAAATGTAGGTGTATGAGGTTCATTATTCCAACAACCATAAAGGATGGAGCACATTCAAAATTATGCATATCTTCAACACCAACATTGATATGTACAAAGGTGCACATAAGTCCATCATCACTTATGTGGGTGGAGTACATAACATCCATAAAGAAGTTTCATATAAATGTATACATATACAAAAGAGGACACCAACATCCTAAATTATGCATCAAATACCATATTACAATAATGAAAAAACTAAAGGAAAGAAGTACAGAACTTACACTTACACATTATTCCAAGCTCCTTCAAGATCATTAAAGTCCCTAACAATGGTTTAGTTCCACTCAACTGTGTGGCACCCCTAGATTAACTCCACCATACTAGAAGATAGTCACCAAGGAACAAACACACACTTAAACAAAATACGAGGAGGGAGGTCACACACATGCCAAAGAATTATGAATAATCATCATAACATACATATTTCCAAATGATAAAAGTAACCAAACATACATGCATAAGAGATAAACCATACCACATGTTGGAAACAAATCTAAAGGTAGACGAGGAAGAGATGGTAAGATAGGACAAGGAGTGTCATTGAAATGACACAATGACCACATAGAAAATCGTGTACAACTTCTATCTCACAAGCTTAGGGATGCTAACAATATTCACCAACCTCTCAAAGGTTGTGGCATCCCCTATACACTCATAATTATACAATTATAAGAGCACAATTGTGTCATAGAGTCCTCTTATTAATCATTTTTCTCAACCCTTAAGTTTAATTATCACTTGCATTACTAATTCTTGACTTGTCTATGTATAGGATCCCTTTCTTTCTTGATAAATGTTAAGGGCCACTCATTTTCCATTCTACACCTGTCCTTATCCTCATTATGCTCAAATCTTAGTTTATCATGGCACAAAAACAAAGACAAAATATGATGAAATATTATTCGTTTTTATAATATGTTTAAAATGTAAAATTCTAAATCATTTTGGAGATCATTTTTACCATAAAATAATTTAATGAAATAAAATATTAAAGTATTTTTTCTTTCTAATTTCTTACACCCAAAACCATGAAAAATATCTCTCCTTCATTGATGGGCCTTTCTCCCAACCCTTGAATTTTTAAATATTTTTAATTGTATTTTTTTTCAAAATTGAATTTTCAAAGTTTTGATCCCCATATGCAGAAAACCATGCTAATCCAACAAAATTTAAAAAATAAGATTTCATAAAAAATTGTTATAATAATGGCTCTATTTTATACATTTGAAAATATATTTAATTTTTGTAAGGAAGTTAAGTAGCAAAACAACTTCCTACACTAACCTTGAGAGGAGGGTAATGCAAAACATTTAACAGATTGTTACAACAGTTACAATAACTTTTAAAAAATAGACATAATAACATGCATATCACAACACAATGATTTACGTGGGGAAAACCCTTTCGAGAGCAAAAAAACAAAAAAAAACCACACTCCAAAAGCAGCTCAATATATTATTCAGCAATCAATAACAAATTACAATATACTTGCAGAGCAATCTCTTCACAAGATTACCACTAATCAGAGATTCAGAGGTAACTCAATAGCCATAAGATTCTTACACACAACCTCTATCTCACGCACCTCATATATAGGAGATACAATACAAGAAACTGTCAAACGGTATTACAAAACCATGGGCTAAAACCACCCAATAAAGTAGAGCCACCCTTATCTTCAATCCAGATTCCCTATGATGTATCAAAACACACATGAACACATGTTCCTCCCTTTTACAACTCATTTGTGTGTCAGATGCATTTTATATTTCCTATTTCAGGAGTCCAAACTTCTGGAGGCCATAACTTGTGAATCGGGTGTTTGATTGATGAATCGTTTGAAATTTTGGAAAGCTCATGAAGTGCTCTATCACCTCGTAACCCGCTACGTTGATTATGCCCACTTTTTAAGGCATTTTGAGGCCTCTAAAGTCCTCAAAATTAAATTTAACCTTTCATCGCACCCTTCAAAAATGAGAACTTTAATATCTTCAAAACTAGTTATGACTTGTGACGAAAATTTACCGGCATGCTTATCTAGCCAATCCGAACCTTTGGGAAAAAAATTGCACCATTTTGTGCTCAAACAAAAACTTACTATAAATAGTAACCTCATGTAAATGCAAGGTTGAGACACCATTTTCCCAATAAATTTAATATTTCCTATGAAATTGAAAGCATAATGGTCTCCTGCAATGGAACCATATATTGCCACCTAATTTGACATGGAAATAAGACCACTAAACAAGAAAATTATATAATTTGAGAGATGAAAATACATTTCAAAAATTTACAAAAAGAAGGAAGAAGGCTTGAGACTAGAGTTATTGGCCAATTTTCTACACCTACACATACACGCACATTTACATTCAATCAATCCTCTTCCAAATAATTCTAAACCTTCTCCTTCGATATTTCCAATTTTCCCTTCTTATGAAGACAATGAAATTTTGAAGCAATGCAAGAATGAAATATAAATAATATGCATTTCAAAAAGACTTATTTTCTTTCTTAATTTTTAATTTATTTTTCAAACAGTAACAGTATAACCTAAGCTCATTGATCTTATTTAATTCTTTCCACTAATAGGCTATCACTAACATCATGGAATTGAAATTTATTTAATAGAATAAAGTACTATTTAAATAATTCCAATAAAATTAAATGCAACTCTTTAAAGTGATGTGAAATGGAGAGAGAATGGAGGAGGTAGTGAGAGTGAGCTCACTTCTGGAGCATTATGCCTACTAGTTTTCTTCAATTGAAGCAAGTTGGAGAGCACAATTGATAGAGGGGCATCTTAAAATATTTTTATCAAGATCATCCTACAAGTCTTTCCAAGTCTTTCCAAGGTATGAAATCATTTTTTTGAAATAAAGAAAGGAGAAGGAAATGGGTAGTTGATTCCCATATCTTTTTCCAATACTATTATGTCGGGTTTGAAAGGGAAGAAAGAAAGTAGTGAAATCATAATTATGAAGATATAAAATAGCAATTTGTGTGATAGGGTGTAGATCTTAGAAGAAAGAGCTTTATTTGCAAAGTCAATTAACTATTTTCCATCAGAAAAGCACTTCAATTAAATATTTGAAATGATAAATAAAGTTATTAGAGGCATATGAATGGTACAAAGATGTTAAATATGATGTTATAGACATCCTTGAAGATTTCTTTAACTTTAAAATCCAAACTTAGAAATTAAAGTTGAATTTTGGAGAAGTTGAGAAGACTGGAAGGAAATTTAATAGAGACAATTTTCCAAAAGAAGTTGAGAAGAAGACCAATAAAAACTTATTTTTTCTCTTTGAGTAGGGTGCAGACCTATCCCCTATGAGAAAAAATGAAGAAAATGTCATGGAACATTAGGGGATTAAAGAATTTGGTAAAATTCCATTTTGAGCTCACTCTAGAGCTAATATTTTTTCTAATGAGGAAACTAAGCTAGATAAATAAGGTGTAGATTTGTTGTTGAGAAAGTGAAGGAAATGGAAAGGCATTTTTCAAAGAAAAAAATGGTGCTTCTAAAGAAATAGGTATCCTCTATTCTTCTCATCTAGATGTTTCCTTGGTAAGAACGAGGGCAAATTGGTAAATATGCAATGTCAAAAGTTTTTTTTTTAATTTTAGATTCTTCATTTCAAATGTATGTGGCATTAGAGATTGGATGAAAAAAATTAACCTTCAAAATATTCACTTGAAAATAGTTTTCAATCTTTAGGAGGAGTCGAATATTATAGGAGGATATTTCAATGCTATTCATAGTTTTGAAGAGAAAAGAGGTGGAAGTGTAATGCTTATGCAAACCTAGGAGGATTTTAATTTTGTCTTGTCTCATTTAGGGAACGTTTAACTAATTTAAGTTTCTAGAGCTCAAATAGTATTGTGGGTCTTTATAAGGGTCTCAAATATCCCCAAAAAGGTCTCGAAGGAGTTTTGTGATGTTAAGGCAAGTTTTTTCTTGGTCATTGTTTTAGAGAGTCTTCAAAAACTTACATATGTCACATTTGGAGGGAAGTACTTTTGAATAATGATCAAAGTTTCCAGGATATTTTTAGGTTTAGGTTTGAGTCTTTTAGGCCTTTTGTCAAAGCATTAGGGCTTTCAACTAACTTGGCAAATGTTCTAACTCATGAAGGAGGCATACTAGTTGTATGTACTCCTTAGAGCCTTGAAGTGAACTTTACGTCATCGAAGATCAAGCAACTCTAGATTTAGATCCATTATTGGGATACACATTATATATTACACCTTACAAGATGATGTGTATTTAAAAATACTAAAACCCAAGTCAGAGCAATTAGGCAACATAATCCACCAATGAGGATGTGATAATAGTGTAAAACCTCCAATATAAGTGTCACAAGTCAAGATCTATTAAATCTAAGTAGTCTACATGAATGGGTCAATGACAATATTAGTACATCATTTTAGTAGATGAATTGAAGCACACATTTTTTTAAGCCTTCAATGCAATATAGAGATTCTTCTAGGGTGGAAGCACAATAAAGAGGTACAATTCATGAGAATCTAGAATTGGAAAATAGAGCTTACAAAAGTATAAGAGACCTTAATCTAATGACAAGAGTGCATTACTTTCAAAAGTTGTTGCTATATTTAGTGATTGCTTTGATCCTATAATATATTGATTGATAGGTCAGTACTCAATCTCTTCAATGGTCTATAATCAAAGTATAATGGATCTAGAATTTGGAAGGATGTATTAGGCAACTTTGACTATAGATTCAATGATGGCCTTAGCTGGAGTTTATTTTTTAACGTTTTGGCCTTGTAGGCTAGTACATTCATGTCATAAAATTTATGAAATAGACAAAGATCTCATGAGATTTACAAATATCCTAAGTGTAATATTTGGTAGTACTTATGAAGAAGTCTTGGAGCATGACAAGTCTAAGAAGGTCAATACCTTGGATAGGTTTAATACAATAGAAGGAATAATATTTTAATGACAACAAAGAGGAAGTTACTATTAAAGCCACTTTGAGGGGTGATTTGGAGTTTTTAATGCCAAGTTAAATAATGTTTTGAAGGTCTATAAAACGTGTACGGTGATTACCAAACCCTCATAAGAAACACTAGTTTTGTGAAGGGTGAAAATGTGAATCATGTAAAATAGGAAAAATACAATGCAAGGTCCAAATTCACACTAAGACTCAATAAAACTTAAGATCAATGCATAAAATAAGATTATAATAAACAATTATACCATACCAAAGACCTTATATTGCTCCATTATTTTCTTTGATATTTGCTTGAATGCTTAAAATGTGTGTTTCTCTTTAAAGTAGTATAATCATGATAGCACAAAGATAGGATGATAGCTTGATACTTGATGCTTAATACTTGATCCTTGATACTCAATGCTTAATACTTGATGCTTGATACTTTAAGATACTTGATACTTGACAAATATGAAAGCTTACTTGCTTGTGTACATAGGTATCAAATATGAAAGCTTACTTGCTTGTGTACATAGGTAGATGATGATATTGATAATGATCTTGCTAGTTCTAGGGGAAGATATAAAATGGAGGGTTCTATTTATATGCTTCACTTGACATTTGATGAGAAAAACTTAAGATAGGGTAAAACCTTAAAATAGCACAGAGATTGATGAAGTCGAAGAATTAAAAGGGATCAAATGTATAAGTCATGGTTAACGAAAAAAATAAAAAATGAATTTTTGTTATTTTTGGAGGGAGTGAGAAATTAAATAAAAATAAATTATTTAAAATTTATATAATTTTGGAAGAAGTATTAGCTAATTAAATAATTTTAAAAATGTTTAGTTATAGTGGACCAAAAGATTAATTAATTTATTAATTATAAATTATTTAATTAATATATAGGATAATTAAATAATTAAATAATTAAAATTTTGTATTTAATTATTATGGATGAAGAAAGGAAACATTACTTTAATTAATTAATTAAAAACTATTTAATTAATGTAGATAGAAGAATTGATGAACTGACAATATGAAAATACATCAACCATTTTTAGATGTCTACATTTTGCTCCTCTTTAAGATAATGAGTTTTATAGCATTGTTTCAAATAAAAATGATACTATTGGCATACTCTAGTGATATGATGGAGATAAGATGGATGCCCCCTTGAGAGATTGACCCAAAAAAAATTAGCACCATGGGAAAGATAGCAGGTCTAAGTATAATATATGTGATAACGACCTATATCTATGTGTGTGGGAAATGTGTGAATGTAGCTACATGTACTGATGTTGATTACCGCATTGAGCAAATATCAAGTGAAGCCTATAAACAAGTAATGTAATGGATAAAAAATGTATGAAATGACTAAATATGGAAGGATATGCAAACAAAAGGATACTTGTGCTTTGATTATGCTAAAGAATGTAAAAAACAATCCTATTTTCATATAGCAAGTGAATATTGTGAACCAAAGCATAAGGAACTAGGATGATTATATATCCCTTGTATGGACCATGACCCCATAAACAAAAATAGGTTATCCTTGTTCATACTAGACACCACAAAGCCTTATCAAAATATGTGAGGAAGCTAGATTTAGAGCATGATAGTCCTAGTACCTAGTATGCATAGGATGAATGTTAATGTTGGAAGCTATTCCAACACACATAAGGAAAGTAGTAGCCTAGGTAGTGTTACAAGAATTTCCCACAAACATGGCATACAAAAACAATGTTCATGCCCCATTTTAGGCCACTTTAAACATGTCAAGTTATAGAAGATTTAAGTGGTCTCAAGGAAGCATGAGATATGGAACAAAAAATAATAAAAGAAAAAAGACTAAATGACAAACAAGTCAGTGACTATCATCTCCCTTGCCAAAATATAACCTCAATGTAAATAGATAGTGCCTAATATAGAAAATATACATATGTCGAGAGAAGTGCGGATATATAGTGCTCAATATAGGAAAGATACACCCATCAAGGTATAGATAGATAGATAGATAATACCTAACATAGGAAAGACACATCTGCCAAGGCATAGATACTTTGGGTAGAGATGTATACAAGATAGATTAGGCAAAAATCTATGTAGGCAACTGACTTAGTTTAACAACAATCTCTTGTTCATGATTTTTGTGAAAGCTCAATGTCTTGTTTAATGCATAGCTTAATTTTGTTTCAGTGTTGAATTTAGGTTTGTGATATTTATTTTCTCAAGATAGAGCCAATCAAAGATCCAACCCAAAATTTAGGCCAAGGAAAGTGCCCAACTAAGAATGAGGTAAGGTGGGATGGGATGGATAGAGGAAGATTTATAGTGATAGATGGATACGTGGAACATATATGTTTATAATCAAGCTATAACAAGTGGGTAGATGGAATATGGTGAGTTTGGGAGGAGGGATCTCCAAGGACTATGTTGCAAAGGAACGAGATGCCCCATAGTAGAAGTAGTGTGATTATGGATGGAAGATGATAAGGAAGATTAAGATGGAAGGTTAGGTTATAAAGGAAATTAATGGTAGATGAAGTGAATTTTATATTATCTAAAAGCATGCAAAGATATTTTACCCCTAGTTTTGATCAAGATCAAAGGTTAGAGAGAAAAATTTGGATAGGATGAGGGATATATGACAAGAGATATAGATAAGATAATCATGATCAAATAAATGATTAGATAGAATATAGGATATGTGACGGATCATAGTGATAAGATCATCAAGATCAAAATGGGATACATATTTGGATAGGAAAAGAGACACATGATGGAAGTTTTGAAGACTTGGGAGTGGATAGAGATTTTGGGTGAGCAAGTATGGATGCTATTTTTAGTTTGTGCTTTGATATGCATCAATTGGATAGGTATGATCAAGTCTGGTGGAGGATTAGAATCATGAAGGGGATTAAGAGGGATGTTGGGATCCTAATATGGAGATAAGCACTTTGATATTGACTCGAAGAGGGAACACTGTTGGCCATTTGGTGAAAGTGATTATGTGTTGCATTGATATTTTGTCATTGATGTCAACACTAGTTGTTTGGATGCTTTAAAGGCACCCTTCTGGTCTCGGTAGGTTGAGTAGTTTTTTGTTAACTTGGATCCGACATGATCTGGTTGACTCTGGTACAATCTAGTGATGGAATTGGCTTGTTCACGATGCTTACACTCATATTTGGTCAGTTGGTTTTGGTCTGGTGATTGGATGTTATCCTACTTACTTAGAAGATTGGTTTCTGGTTTCAGCAAGGGTTTCACCGACAAATATTTTGGTGGAGATATTTGATACATTGCATAATTGATGTTGGGGCAGCTTTTGATGGAGTTTCAGGATGTTGTCGGTGATCATGTTCGAGACTTGACGTTTGGTGATCATTGCTGAAGCGTGTGGACCTATACTTGGTCCTGGTTGATCTAGGTTATGGACCGACATTGATGTAACATATGGATATGACCTATTGTTGTATTTTCGCGATGTCTTATGTGTTAGGCCGACATGGTTTGTAATTATGTAATTGGTTTATTGTTTTGTGTCTGGATTGATTGTTTATGGTCGAGGATTTGTATAAATAAGATGTAAGATCTCATGGTAGATCATTGAGGTTATTGTAAGAGGTCATGGTCAAGGAATGTAATGTGTGAATAATGTAATATCATTCTGGCAGAGGAGTTGGTTGATCACTGGAGATCGTATTGGGTTTATAAGAGGATTTATTCCTCTAGTATTGAGCTTAACCAGAACTATACCCAGGCATAGGAGATGTTATCTTTTGTAGTTCAACACTTCTCCAGATTGTAGTCTAGATTTGTATGTAGTTAGTGAGACTCCTTTTGTGATGAGAAGTGTGATCTAGGTTGTTGGCCTTCCTGATAGTGCAGGCCCCTTCATTGTAAATTCACATACTTACTGCATAAGTATTATCTGACCGTGGGTAGACTTCCCACCATGGTTTTTCCCTTTATCGGGTTTTCCACGTACAAATTTTGGTGTTGTGTGGATGGCTTTTATTTTGTGATTATTGTTTATACTTAATTGGATTAACTGCTATTCTGGTTTTACTGTTTTAAATTTCTAAAGCTTCCAGTAATCTGTGACAACTGATTCACCCCCCCTCCTCTCAGTTGTCTTCCAGTTATCTGAATTGTCTAACAATTGGTATCAGAGCTTTGGTCCTCACTATAGAAAGCTTAACCGTTTGAGGAAGATCCTATGATGACTAATAGTTCAAGTTCATCCAATTCTTTTGGAGCTATCTTTCGAAGGGATATACGAAGACTTGAAGGAACAAATTATAAAATATGAAAGATTCGAATGGAGACTCATTTGAGATGTCTTGGCAAGGAGATTTGAGAGATCACATGGAATGGTGTCACACCCTATAATCTAGGATCTGGCAATCCTTCTCTGACAAACCTGGACAAGGAGCTTGAGAATGATTGTAGAGCAAGAGAAGCCCTCTTGTGTGCACTTTCTGATCAACAAATAATGGGATTAACTAATAAATAATTTGGAAAGGCTATATGGGATAAATTGCAGACTCTTAATGAAGGTGACCCTACAGTGAAGATTGCTAAACTTGATGGTTACCGAGTGAGATATGAAAACCTGAAGATGGAAGAAGATGAAAGGATTACTGCATTCATGGAAAGGGTAAATGAGATTGTTATGGGAATTCAATGTTGTGGTGGAACTCTAAGCAAAGATGAGATTGTTTCTAAAGTCCTGAGAGCCCTACCACTGACTTACAAAATGAAGGCTACTACTATTAAGGAATTGAGAACAATGGCTAATACATCTATCAACAGAGATACTTTGGCTAGGAAACTATCTGCTTTTGAGCTTGAGGAATTTGGACCTTCTGGAGCTGTGAAGATTGAACCTACTTTTCATGCATCTACATCTACAACCGGTAAGCAAGATTGGAGAGCTTTATATGCAAAAGAATTAGAAGATATGAAGAGAGAAGATGATGAGTTTGAGCAACTTGAAGCACTATTTACTAGAAGAGTACCGAAAGGACTGGTAGGAAGTAAGTATGAAGGAAATTAACCTTTTACATATTTTGCATGTAATAAGATTGGTCATTTTGCATCTAGATGTCCTGAAAGGAATTCAAGATTTGAAGAAAGAGTTAAGAGAACTTTCAAACCTAATCTTGGATATCAGAACAAGTATAGATTCAAGAAAAACAGAGACAAATCATGCTACATAGTGGATGAGGAAGGCATTACTGATTTAGATGATGAACCAGAAGATGACTTTGTTGGTGGATCCGACAATGGGAAAGAATGGGTATTCTTGACTATCAAGGAAGATGATTCGGTACTGGAAGAGAATATACCTGAGGAGAAGGCACTTGCTGCTAAAATTGAGGATAAGGAAGAATGGGTAATTGACAGTGTTTGTTCACATCATATGACTATAGATAAAGGGAAGTTTCCGTCTTTGCAAGAAATTGATGGTGGACTAGTTAGATTTGGAGATGACAAGGCATGTATGATTAAAGGAAAAGGAACTATATCATTGATGGTAAGAACAATACTGACAATGTTTATTATGTTTAAGGTTTGAGGAATAATCTTTTGAGTGTAGGACAATTGGTAGATAAGGGATTTCAATTACAGTTCAAGGATAGAAAATGCAAAATCATTAACAGATTTGGCTTGGAGATTGCAACAGGTACACAGACAAAAGCTAACATATTTCATTTGAACTCCGATGAGAAGACATGTTTGATTACACAGATTGATGAGAGTTGGTTATGGCATAAAAGGTTGTGTCATGTGAATTTTGATTGCATTGTGAAGATCAATTCAACTAAGGTTGTTAGAGATATACCTAAGATTATGAAGCCCTATAATCCGGTATGTAAAGAATGTCAAATGGGTAAATAGGTCAGAACCTCTTTTAGAAGTATACAAGATAAATCAAATGATGTTCTTGATCTTATGCATACTGATTTGTGGGGCCCTGCTAGAGTTAAAAGTTTTCATGGTGATAGATATTTCATGCTAATCATTAATGATTATTCTAGAATGATGTGGGTTACTTTTTTGAGAGAAAAATCTGAAGCATTTGAAAAGTTTAAAATCTTTAAGGCTAAAGTGGAAACTGAGACATGATTGAAGATTAAATGTTTGAGATCAGATCATGGTGGAGAATTCACATCCGGTGAGTTTAATAACTTTTGTGACAAGCATGGTATTAGAAGATAATTTTCTGCTCCTCAGACACTTTAGCAGAATGGAGTTGTGGAAAGGAAAAACAAAACTATCTTGGATGTTGCTAGAACAATGATGATGGAAGCTAATCTACCTCATATCTATTGGAGAGAAGCAGTTAGTACAATAGTTTACACATTCAATAGAGTACATATCAAAGGAGAAACCAGTAAGACACCTTATGAATTATGGTTTGGCAATACACCTACAGTTAAGTATTTTTAGAATTTTTGGTAGCAAATTTTATATCAGGAGAGATGATACTATTGGTAAATTTGATCCTAGAAGTTATGAAGACATATTTATTGGTTATTCCAATGAAAGCAATGCATATAGATGTTATAACAAGATGTCAAAGTAGATAAGCTGAGCAAAAGTCAAAACAAAACTTATGAGAAGGAACCAACAGTGGAAATGATTTTATCTAAACCGATAACATCTTTATTAGAGCAGAGAGTTGAACCAGTTACTCCAACAACATCAGAGAATTCTACTGTAACTGAAGAATAGGGAAGAGGAACAGAGAGTCAGAAGAATCCTAGGTATGTGAGATTGAATCATTCTGAAGATCAAACAATTGGGGATAAGAGCAACAGAGTGATGACAAGAAGAAGACTGGCAACTAATGAGGTATGTTTAATTTCACAAGTTGAACTGGTATCAGTAATTGAAGCATGTAAATATAAATTTTGGTTAAAAGTTGTGGAAGACGAATTAGACCAGATTGAGAAAAATAACACATGGACTTTGGTTCCCCAGCCTAAAAATAAAAACATTATTGGAACTAAATGGGTTTGTAGGAATAAATTGAATGAGGATGGTAAAGTTATAAGGAATAAGGCTAAATTGGTTTGTAAAGGATATTCTCAGAAGGAAGGAATTGATTATGGAGAAACTTTTGCACCAGTAGCTAGGATTGAAGCTGTAAGATTATTTCTTGCCTATGTTGCTTATAGAAACTACAAGGTTTATCAGATGGATGTTAAATGTGCATTCTTGAATAGGGATCTTGATGAGGAAGTTTATATTGAGGAACCTGATGGTTTTTTACTATAAGATGATATTGATATGGTTTGCAAGTTAAGTAAATCTTTATATGGATTGAAACAAGCACCTAGAGCTTGGTATGCAAGGTTGGATAAATATATTTTGAAGCTTGGTTTTACTAAGGGCAGTGCCGACAATAATCTATATTATAAAATCACTGATGATGACATACTAATTGTTGATGTGTTTGTTGATTACATTATTTTTGGAGATGAAGATAAATTATGCATAGAACTTTTTAAGAACACGGAGAAAGAATTTGAGATGTCTCTGATTGGTGAGATGAAATTTTTCTTAGTTTGTAGATTACTCAAACTGAAAAAGGTATTTTTATCTATCAAACTAAGTATGCTAAGGAATTGTTGAATAAATTTGGTATGGGAGATTTTAAACCGGTAAGTACGCCTATGGTTACAAGTGAGAAATTGACAAGGAAAGATCTTTCTACATCGATAAATCCTACAAGATACAAATCTATGATTGGAGGTCTACTTTATTTGACTCAGACTAGGCCTAACATTATGAATGTTGTTTGTATTTGTGTGTGTGAAAAAGTGAACCTGTAACTGCAAGCACAACACTTTAATTAAATCATTATATGCATGGTTAGTAATCAATAACCAATAAAAAGAAACCATAGCAAAGCGACCCATTGCCTTCTACAAGATGCGAGTATAGGATTGCTCTCAGTTTGTTATAAGCAATACCAATGACTAGACGACACCAAGACGAAGGATTTAATCTATATGATATTAAGCAATAATGGATGTAAGATAGATGCAAATAATCTTAAAAAAAAAATAATAATCAATCAATGACTCCAAAGCAAAATCAACATAATAATGACGTATTCTCAAAAATCTCTGGGGTGAATTGGAATGAGAGATGATGACTGAATTTATAGAGAATTACAAAGAGATGATGAAAAAGCTCAATTTAGGATTAATTGAAATAATTGAGAAATCAGGTTGAGTTAACCTTGAGATAGATTCCAATTATAGTTTAATTGAAATGCATTCGAATTAGAAGTCCAGGTTGCATTTGGAAAGCAATAATAAATCAATTCCATGCATTTGTGATAAAAATAGATAATTCTTCAATTTAATCAAGAAAAGAGTCTTTTTAATGCAACTGAACTTCTTTTTCTGAAAAGCTTTGAGTTCCAATTTAAGAGAATAATCAATAATTCAATTAATTGCTTTTCTGATTTCAAGTTCTCAATTTAGAAAAAAGAAATAATATCTCAAGTTTGATTTCTCTCTCAATTCATTTATTTTATTTAATTTTCAATTCAACTCTTTGTTTTGTAATAAATTCTTCTTTTTGTAGCAAATTAATTCTTTTTTGCATGATTGAATGGCAAATTTATTAATTAATTAAATATGCAAAGATATTTAATAAATTAAAATAGGATAATTGATCAAAATGAATATTCTTGGAATGATTCAATTAATTAAATAAATATTTAATTAATATTGGGTAGTTGATTTTGCCATGTGATATTTGATAATTAAAGAATTAATTATGTGTTCAAGATTGATTTAATTGCCTTTTGGTTAGGACCTTGGTGATGTTGTCGAGATTAGGGGCCCATGGTTTAGATGACCATTTTTAGGGTATTACATTTGCCCCTCTTTGAATTAATGTGTGAGTAGCGCGTTGGTTCAAAGAATGTGTGATGTCTAGGAGATGTCAGTTCTGAACTTGATTGATCACGAACTAGATGAAAGCAAGGTGTTAGCTTGATTCGAAGTGACAAAACTGAATGAAGTTTGATTAAAGCGATACTGATCCCGAACTTGATTGAACTAAGGAACGATAGAAAACAAAGATACCGAACTTGAACTTGATTGATCAAGAAGCGGATCTTACTGATCTAGAACTTGATTGAACTTAGATGCAGTGAGTGATGATAAAAAAAATTGATCTTGAACTTGATTGATCAAGACACGATGAATGAAGATAAAGCTTGTCCAGCTTGATCAAGAAATGAATACTGAACACCTACTTAGATTGAGTGTGATCAAAGATACTCTTTAAACTTTTGATTGAGTTTAAACAAATAATCAGCTTGATTTGAAGTGATGAAACTGATTAACGTTAAGAGATTAATTCAGATGAAGACAAATATCAGCTTGATTTGAAGCGATGAAACTGATATGCCCCTAGCGATTAATTCGATTCAGATGATCGAAAGATCTCAACTTGATGTGAAGTGATGAAGCTGAGATGCCCCTTAACAATAAGAATTGATTTTATTTTAATTGAAAAAATTTTGCTCGACTTTTGATGAAAATTTGAAAAATTTCTTGATATTTTGAAGAATGTGAAGTCATAAGGTCACAAGTATGCCCCCTCGGGAGCGAAATCGAAAGATAGCAAGGGTAATTGATTTTAGGCAATTGTGCGATGAGTAGTCATTTGAGTGCAAATTGATTTTGAAGAATATTGAAGATTTGGCAATGATTGAATTGATCGCAAAGTTGACTGGTAGAATTGAAATTGATATTTAGCATTGATTGTTGAGAAATTGAGCGCAACTTGAAGACAGGATAAGCATTTGATGAAAAAAACGCTAAGTGGTCCAAATTGTGAAATTGACTAGCAAGATGATCTCGATTTTCGATTTTGATCCCGAAAATGGAATTAGAGCAAGCACATTAGCCAAGGGTACAATTTTCGTGTCCATCAGAGCAAGTTGAAAAATTAGGCTTTTGGCTATATATAGGACAAAAGTGTCATTTTCAATTCATTTTAACCCTCCAAGTTTGAAAATTTGAAAAACCCTTATGCAAAGAAAACGGTGGTCCCTACTCGTCAACATCGATTCGAGCGCCAAAGAAGACATAATCAACCCCGAAACTACGAGCCAACGGTAAGTGATCGATCTTAAGCCTGTTTATGTTTCCAATTTTGAATTTTTTTGTTTATTTTTCACGTTTTTGACGAGTTTTGGGTCGGGTGTCGCGGTTTATCGTGCGAGACAGGATCCTGTCTCGTACGAGAAACTGAAATTTTTTCTTTCATCATTTAAGACCATTATATTTGTCATACGAGAGTAACCCTTGTGTCGTACGACAGGTCGATTAGGAGACCATTTTGTCATGCGATGTCTGATAAAGTGTCGTTTGAGGCTGTTTTCTCGTACGAGAGCCATTCCTGACGCATACAAGATTTTGTTTAACTGTGTTTTGTCGTTTGAAAAACAATGGCCATTTTTGAAAGTGTAAACATGAAATTTTGCTTTTGCCTTTGACTTAGTTGAATTTGCGTGATGTTTAACTTCTTTTGTAGACTCATTTGGAATGTTTTCTGATGCTTCATTGTTGGATTGTGTAGGTTCGATTACCTCCTATGCTCTTTAGATGCGTATATCCTCCCACTATGGCATTAGTTCAGGATTTGTCTGAGGTTGAGTAGGCCCATATTGATATGTGTGGCATTACCCACTTGATGAGGTTACCTGATATCTGTGTGAACCATGGGATGCTCACAGTGTTGGTAGAGCGATTTCATTCAGAGCATAACACCTTTCATTTGCCAGTTAGGGAGTTGACTATTACTCCCGAGGATGTGTGTAGGATCCTTCGTATCCCTTTTGCCGGGGATAAGGTGGATTATGATACCGTATTGCTACCTGGACTGTAGGCACTGAGGAACATTTTCAGGGATCCAGATATCTTGACTCGTTCCATGAGTTGGGATATATTGATGAGTGGGTACAGTGAGGAGTATCCGCTGGCATGTGTTCTAGCAGGCTTCATCGGTTGCTTTTTGATGCCGGATAGAGGGCAGTAGGGTTTCCAGAGCAGATGGGGACAAATGTTAGAGAGGTTGATAGAGACCCCTCAGAGACTTGGTTGGGGCTCTTGTTTATTAGCCCACATGTATCGAGAGATGCATGAGATCGTTTACACAGATGGGCGGAGCATGGCTGTCGGGGTGTACATTTTACAGGTGTGGGCTTGGGAGTACCTTCCCGTTTGTCGACCGATAGTCGATGATAGTAGAGAGCCCGGGCAACCTATTATCTACAAGTATGTCGGATATATTACGCAGCCCCATCTGGGCAAGACAGACTTCTGGAGACGGCAGCTCGATGATTTGATAGCTGTCGTATGGAGACCATACAGAGGGTTGGAGTCATGGGATGACTGGCGAGTGGTTCGCAGGGACCTTTTTGTTACACGCCCACTGATTGGGAGATTGTAGGCTATTGTGGAGCTATTCATCGTTTCACGAGTGATGAGGTAGTACGACCAGCCTCAGGGGATCTCGCAGGAGTATACAACGTATGTTCGATATGCTGACGAGGAGAGACAGGGATGGTCACCTAGGCTATCCTATGCTTTAGCGATGCAGGAGCTGACAGGTTTACACCGACTGAGGTGGGATTACCTGGATGATATAGCAGATGCGGGGGTATTGCCCCAGTATAGAGATTATTTTCAGTAGCATCCTTTCCCATGGTTTACAGACCCAGGTGAGCAGGCTCCTTAGATTGAGGATGTTGAGGAGGATGCCCCCACACCGACACAGGGACAGGGCTAGAGATAGGGCTAGAGTAGGGTCAGGCACAGAGAGTTCAGGCTCCGCGACGAGGTAGTGGTGATCCAGGTGCTAGCAGTAGCAGGGTACCAGCTTAGGGTAGAAGAGGAGTGAGGGTGGATCCCTAGGGGGAGTGGGTGAGGCAGAGGAGGAGAGAGTAGCTCCTAGACAGGTACGACAACGGAGAGAGGAGCAGAGTGGAGGTGGAGATGGTGGTGGAGATGGGGGACCTGCGAGAGAGCATGGATAGGATGCTGGTAGGTTGATGAGGGCACGTCTTGCAGAGCTGCAGTCACAGTTGATAGTGGCGTAGACTCAACTGGCGGAGCGAGACCGACAGTTGGCTGAGGTGAGGACTAAGCATGATCACTAGATTGTGGCTTTGAGAGTAGAGTCGAGAGAATAGATAGAGTCTCTACGACAAGAGGTCCTTCTCCAGAGCAGTAGGGCATCTTATTACGTAGCAGCGTATAGTGTTGTAGTTCCTATTGCACAGCAGGTGCAACCTTATTCACAGTGTATGGCTCGATCAGAGGGAGCACGAGCACCTCGATAGGATCCCAGGCATTAGGCTCCTCGTCCTCCACCAGGCGATGAGGGAGAGGGTGCTAGCTAGATTTTTCATTTGTAGCTCAGATATTTTTTTGTAGACACACCCATATTTTTGTAGCCTGTACGATTCTTGCTCCGATGGGAGTTTGTACATGTCATTGGACATCATTTTGTACTCTTAGACTTGAGATGATATATATATACGAGATCCGATTTGACTTCATTTTACTTGTGTCAATTGGTTATGAGATGTTTCTATATGCTTTATTCTATACGTATGCATTTCTTTTTCAGCATGAATGTATGTATTGCAAATGATTATGGATGTCTATGTTTTTGTTTCTTTTCATATGCAAATAAATGAATGCAAATGAGTAATAATGAAATGAATAAATCTATATAAGATGTTTATGTATGCAGCTAACATCTCAAAACACAAGTACTCGATCGAAGAAATGGTGAAGAAGAGACCACTTAGCGAAGAAATGGTGAAGCTTCTAGCTCTAATTCAACAAATGAAGAGATCATTATTATTACACCAAAATCACTCTAAAGTCACAAAATGCAAAATGAAATGCAAAATGATATGCGAAATGCAACCTAAACCTAGTCACTGGATTTGAAATGCTTAAGATTCATCATTGAGCATAACGAACGCAATAGGCAGGTTAGAGTTCCTTTCTTTTTCAATGTGCAATATTAATTATCTTGTCCGCAATGACCCTTTTTTCGTTCATATCCTTGGACAAATTTCACAGGGACCCGAATTGCATCATAAAGAAATTCCCTCCAAACAAACAAAGAAATGATATGGACCTCCCTGTAGCATACAAATAAGCGGAGTCGAGGTATGTGAGGCGATTTCACCTTAATGTGAAGGCTCTTATCACAGACACCCAACTAATTTATATGTTTCCAGATCATTGGGATCATTCCTACAAGCAGAAAAAAAAGAAAATATTATGCCCCCAATCCTTGCTCCTCTTAGTCACAATAGACTTCCTCGAGTTACTCAAAGGGACAATAATCAAAAATCAATATAAAAGACAACATACAAAGAAAAATTTTCATGCAAAGCTCAAACTATTCAGTGATCGTTTTCTGTTATGTTGTTTTGCTTGTTAACTCAGTGATAAAAACTTTGTAGTAGTCAGGAGACAGATGACTGACTCGGAGTGGACGACCGGTTTTCACTGACGGGAAAATGACTTGTTTGATACTGCTTAGGACATGGGATGTGCTCTGTCGATTTTCCTAAGACTAGGGCATTGATCAGTTTCAAGTCATGTGGGTTCCAACGAACCAGGGTGTCACGAAAGTGACTGCAAGATATGTACAAGCGAAAGCAAAGATGCATGAAAGTGGGAAATGCCAAAGTTGCGTTGATAGATGGAGCGTTTGAGTACAAGAGGCGCCTGTTTACCAGGTTTTCACCTGCTTGGCAGAGAATCATTTTTTTTTTTACCAAGGTGCCTGTTTACCAGGTTTTCACCAGGGCATTTTCGCTTTTACTTTTTTTTTTTTTGCTTTTTTTTTTTTTGTTTTTTATGATTTTTCCATTTATTTTTTTTAACTTTTTTCAAGACTTTTCCAATTTTTAGGATTTTTTTCAGGACTTTTTCAGCTGTACAGTTTGCTGGAGCAGAGAATGCTAGGTAAAGAATCTTTTCAGGTGGATGGTGTTAATCGGTTCTCAGAGCTGTTCTCCTTCCGATGTTGAGAGATGATAGGCACTAGAGCCGAAGACTACAATAACAATATAGGGACCCAGCCAGTTGAGTTCAAACTTCCCTTTGTTGTCTTAAAACTATTGATTTTTTGGATTTTCTCTTAGTACTAGGTCTCCAACCTGAAATTCTCTTTGTCTAACCTTCTTGTTATATCCTCTAGACATTCTCTTTTGGTACACTCTAAGATGATCAAATGCCACTTGCTGACGTTCATCCAGCAATTCGAGTTCTTGCAATCTAGATATTCTGTGATTTTCATCAGTAACAAGACTTTGCAATGAAACTCTTAGAGATGGTATTTCTACTTCAATAGGTAATACTGCTTCGGACCCATACACCAAAGAGAAAGGTGTAGCCCCAGTAGGTGTTCTGATACTTGTTCTGTAAGCCCATAGTGCAAGATTGAGCTGCAGATGCCAATCCTTCCCGGATTTGTTCACTATTCTGTGCAAGATAGTCAGTAGGTTTTTGTTAGACGCCTTGGCTTGTCCATTACCTTGAGGGTAATATATTGATGACCAGTGTTGCTTTATTTTAAATTTCTCACAAAGTTCATCCAGGTCTTTATTCTTGAATTGTCCTCCATTATCAGTCACGATGGACGAAGGTATCCCATACCTGCAAATTATATAGTTTAGGATGAATAAGGTGACTTGTTTACCAATTGCTTTGATGAGTGGAACTGCCTCTACCCACTTGGTGAAATACTCAGTGGCCGTTATGATGAATTTATGTCCATTGGATGATGTAGGATATATCTGACCAATGAGATCAAAGGCCCATTGCTGAAAACGCCAGTGTGTAATGAATGGGATGAGATCCCTCATCGGGGCATGTATGAGATTTCCACGAAGCTGACATTTCTCACAAGTCTTAGCAAATTTTATGGTGTCCTTTTCCATATCTGGCTAGTAGTAGCCAACCCATAATAGTTTCCAAGCTAAAGTAAAACCATTTGAATGAGATCCACAAATACCTTCATGGACTTTTGATAATGCACGTTTAGACTCTTCAGTTTCTAGACATCTAAGTAATGTACTGTCCAAACCTCGTCTAAATAAATCGTTAGCTATGATAACATACCGCGAAGCGTTTCGAGTTAGGTTTCTTTTCTCATTTCGGGTAAGATTTTCAGGAATAACTTGGTCACGTAGATAGGAGTAGATGTGGCTATATCTGGATGAGTCGTGTCCAATAATAGAACAGACTATTTGGGTTTTAGGGGAATCATAAGCTGGGTAACGTAACTCTTCCACCAAGAATTCAAAGTGAGTATTGAACTCTTGTAACTCAAGTATGGATGCCAGAGTGGCCATAGCATCTACTGCTCTATTAGCGGACCTTGGGATCTGCTGGAATGACACAAAAGCAAAGTACTTCTTGAGATCGTTCACGATTCTCTTGTAAGGCATCAACTTCTCATCTTGAGTCTGATATGTATCATTGATTTGATTGACGACCAGTTGAGAATCTCCATAAATATGTAATTCAACAACCTTCCATTCAACGGCTAGCTTTATCCCATTTACCAAGGCTTCATATTCTGAGCCATTTTGAGTAAAGGACCCATCAAAGAACATCTTCTAGGGTTGTTGAGTAAGATGCATTATTGATTCATCTAGGAACTCAATGTGTAGCGGTTGAGTATCCTCAAGTGGAGCTTCAGCAAGTTGATCAACAATTACCTATCTTTTATGGCTTTACGTTCCACATATTCAATGTCAAATTCTGTAAGAATCATGACCCATTTTGCCAATCTTCCTGTGAGTGTCGCTTTATTAAGAAGATACTTGAGTGGATCAATTTTAGCCACCAACTTGACTGAATGTGCTAGCATGTAGTGTCTTGGTTTTTGTGATGCAAAGAACAATGCTAAGCATGTTTTTTCTATTATAGTATAATTCATTTCATAAGACACCAATGTCTTGCTGATGTAATAGATAGCTCTTTCCTTTTTGTTGTCATCCTGTTGCACCAAAAGTGCCCCTAGTGATGAATCTGTTGCTGATATATATAAGATTAGTGGTTTTGACAGATACTCTTTGATTTGCTGAAGATGTTGTTCACATTCTTGATCCCAATTGTATAATACGCCTTTCCTTAGTACCTTCTTGAAAGGTTGAGCCTTGTCTGCTAGCTGAGAAATGAACCTTCTGGTAGACTGGAGACGTCCTTGTAGACTTCTCATTTGACTGATATTCTTTGGAGGCGGCATTTCCATTATGGCTTGGACTTTCTCAGGATCAACTTCAATTCCTTTTTTTGAAATAATGTATCCAAGTAGCTTACCAGATGTCACTCTGAACGCACACTTCTTTGGGTTTAACTGGAGTTTGAACTTTTCCATTCTGTCAAGGATAGGACCTAACTCTTGAATATGTGTTGATATTTTCATAGTTTTCACTAAAGTATCATCAACATAGTCTTCCATATTCTTGTGCATCATATCATGAAAAATTGTAGTGACTGCTCTTTGATAGGTTGCTCCTATGTTCTTTAGCCCAAATGGCATGACATTCCAGCAAAAGGTTCCCCATGCACAGGTAAAAACTGTCTTTTCTTGATCTCCAGGAGCTATTTTGATTTGATTGTATCCGGAGAATCCGTCCATTAGCGGGTACATTTCATACCCCACGGTCATGTCGACTATCATATCAATATTTGGTAATGGAAAATCATCCTTCGAACATGCTTTTTTAAGATCTCTGAAGTCAGTGCAAACTCTGATAGATTTATCTGCCTTTGATACAGGCACTATGTTTGAAATCCATTCGGCATAATCTATAGCTCTAATGAATCGAGCTTTGAGTAGTTTTTCTAGTTTAGCCTTGACCAGTAACGCTACATGCGGGTGCATCTTACGGAGTTTTTGCTTAACTGGTTTTACTCCTAGTGTGATTGAAAGATGGTGCATAATGAGATCAGGATCCAAGCCCGACATATCATAGTACGCCCATGCAAAGTTTATTTTCTTTTCTAAGAATAGCTGGGTGAACTCTTTCAATTCTTCTGCTGATAGTGATTGAGCTACATGATTGATATGTGGTGTCTCTTGACTCCCAATGTTCACTGGTTGAGTTGGCTCAATCAATATGGAGGACCTTTCTTGAAAATGACTTGGCAGTATACCAAGTATCTCACCTTTAGGCGCCTCATAGAGGTTTTCACCTTTAGGTACGTCCTTTATTTTCTCCTTTTTAGATTCTGACACCGCCACAATGTGGTTTTTGCCATCAGATCTTTTATTTTTATTTTGCCTGTTTTTGCGACTAAGATACTTGACATCTGCTTCAGTCATATTTTCACTCTGTTCACTGGTGGAAGAGTCTACAGGTTCGACTGCATTGAGATAATAGGATAATGTATAGTCATTAGCGAAAGTAGGTATATTCATGGGTTGGTTCTGTAAAGTACAGTCAATCAATTTGGGATGTACTAAGGATACATTTTTGATAGGTTCGAGAGCATTCACGGTATTGTTATCACAGTTGCGGATCGAGAAGTTGAGTTCTAGAAGTATGCCCTGCGTAAGTGTCTCGAGACAAGGAAGAATCAGATCATGATTTAATAAAATTCACATTAATATTTAATCGATCTAATCCAATAAGCATACTTGTAATGTCGTTTACTATGCCAGATAGGACTTCGTATCATGGTTTAACAACAATAAGACTAGTAGGCAACTTTTCATTGTTTGTATGAGATGATTCCAATTTTGAGTCTGAGTGGATATCATCATGAATAGGACCGTCATCAGAGTCATCAAAGTCATCAGATAAGGTTTCCAAGCCTCGTTCAGGTGATTTAGTAAGCATATGTATGGTATCAATGCCGACATCTTTAATGCTACAAGTTCCTTCATGTTGTGGTTCATTTGTCATTTGTATATGACACACCCGTTGACATGATCTCATTGTTTCTATAATTTGTTGTCGGCTACTCCATTCAGCTTCTTCTGGACTGATAACTGGTTCTTGTTCTGCAGCTTCTAACTCTTCCTGGGTAGTGCTATTGTATATGGTGAAAATGGATAACAATAATAACGATATTGAAAGGCTAAATGAATTCAACCACAAAACCCTAGCCTAACAACAACAAAAACCCACCATAACATATGAAGATTCCCTAAGACAATGCAAATCAAATGAAATCACAAAGATTATACCATCACATGTCCAATAGGGTTTGGATCTCCATTCTTCCTATCTCCATTGATCTTGCTTGATGTATTTGCTCTCAGATTTTACGTGCACAAGAGCTCAACAAAGAACGGAATGTGGTTGCAAGTAGGATCGCATATGCCAAGTAGTCAATTGATCAAGTAGTTAGAATGATTGATTAGGGTTGATAATGAAGGAAGCATCTCCTTATATAGAAGACACTATATGAAATGGAGGGATAAGATTGAGAGATGTAAAAGGAGGTCGGCTATGATTAGAGGGTAAGTAAAAGAAATAATAAAATAATGAAAGGGGTAGGTAGTGTATGAATTAAGAGATGAATGACATGTGTCATGGGTAGAAAAGGCTAATGAATTAATTAAATAAATAAATATTTATTTAATTAATAGAAGAAGTGGGATAATTAAATAAATAAGATATTTATTTAATTTAGGAAAAAGGATAATTTAAATAAATAAATGTATTTATCTAAATGAGAAATAAGGCTAGAAGAGGATAAATGAATTAATTAAATAAATAAAGATTTATTTAATTAATAGAAGAATTAAGCTTAGATAATTAAATAAATAAATATTTATTTAATTAGACTGGACAATTTTGGGTGTCTACATTTTGCCCCTCTTTGAGACAATGCGGCTTGTCACGTTGTTTCAAAGAAGATAATATGAACTGATACAAAGTTGCCCCAAGATGGGAATGATATGCCCCCTCGAGAGATTGGATGAAAATATCTGGAAAGATCGTAGACAATCTCTCGATAAGAAAGAAAGACTAGAATGAACTGACTAGATAGGATAGAGTGACAGAGTCATGGGATAATGAAGATTGACTCGGGAAACGAGGGCTAGGGCTAGGGTAGTCTATAAGATAGACCACGAGGGGAAAACATCCTCATTGTCATCCACACATCCAAGAGATCAGAGTGCAGAGCGAGATAGAGCAGTAGCAGTCAGCAGCGATGGCAATGGCTCACAGATTCGATCGTGTTCGCCGATTTCAGAGGCCAGCAGAGGCAAGAGAGCCAGTAAGTACCACAAAACCTCCTTGTACTTTGATGCATTTATTGTTGTCATTAATGCATGTTAGGTAATGTAATAAATGCACGTTTATGTTAGGAAAGCACGTTTGTGTCCAAAAATGTGAATTTGTGTCTTCTAGGTCAAATCGGCAGTTCTGTGATGAACATACGCTGTCGATTGGATAAGCTGCTGAGAGGATACACTCAAGCAAGTCCTCTAGGGAAGACTAGGATAACAAATAGGGCTAGGATTGACAATTTTGTGATAGAACATACATTGCCAATTAGGAAACTTCTCAAGAGGATTCACTCGAGCAAAGGCCCTAGGATAGGATAGATCAAGGCACTTTGTGATGAACAGTGAGTACCAAGATATAGTACTTTGTGATGAACAGGAAGTACTAAAATATGAGCAGCACTTTGTGATGAACAGTGAGTGCAAATGTGAGCAGCACTTTGTGATGAACAGGGAGTGCCAAACACGTAGTACTTTGTGATGAACAGGGAGTACCACTAGGATAGAAGCAACACTTTGTGATGAACAGTGAGTGTCACTAGGATAGATAGCAACACTTTGCGATGAACAGTGAGTGTCACTAGGATAGAATGTCATATGCACTTAGATAAAAAGTAGCATTTTGTGATGAACATTGAATGCCACGATGACTGACATGATTGATTTGCTTGACTGCAGGAGTATTTGCCTATGCTGGAGTCATGGGAGAGATTCCCGTCGACTCAGAGGTTGTGACTTGAGTTGACAGCCGAGGACCGAGTTGCGATTGAGGCTATGGGATTGAGACATATTCTGTATGTGTTTGAGTTTCGGGCGAACATGGGACTGCTGATTGCACTGGCGGAGAGGTGGCACTCAGAGACATGTACGTTTCATTTGCCGATGGGGGAGATGACAGTCACCTTGGAGGATGTATACAGGATTTTGCGGATACCGATCGATGGGGAGTTGATTCCGTATGATCGAGATGGATACAGGGATGCCCTTAGACGAGTGTTCTAGGATCCAGGACTAGAGATGAGGGTGGGACATGTGGCATGGGATACTATGACATGGACAGGATTAGCACTACCAACAGTGTTGGCAGGAGTTATCAATGGGTTTCTCTGTATCAATTTTGTACCATTTTTGTATGATGATGTAGACACCTTCGGGTGATTGTAGCCATATGATTTTGACATCATTGTATCATGACATTTTATATATATATATATGAGATGATTCATCTTTGCGGCAACTATATGCATGTGTACCTATGTGATGTATGTATGTTTTTATGTAATGCTTATGATATGGATGCAAATGTGTACATAATGAAATACAATATTTTTGTTCTTTTGTATTTTTATATGTTATGCTAATGCAAATGTGAATGTATGTAATGCGGATGGATATGATAATGCAAATGTAAATTGTGCTAACATGTGTTGTGTGTAGGATGTGATGTAGTTGTGATATCTATATGTATGTATGAAATACTTATATGTGGTAATGCAGGTGCAACTACATGAAATGCAAATGTTTTGGTGTGTCATTATACTCAGTCATGTGATAGCAAGCTACGCGGACTCAAGAAAGACGATGGAAGTCAATCAAGAAAAGGGGATGAAAGATAGAATATATGAAAGTGAAAGAGCTTCTTGTGCGTTATCATCATTGAGCTTTATTATGGCAAGTAGGTTATGACAATCAAGGCATATGTTCGACCCAGAAAGTCATTGTACCTATTTGCATGGAGATAAGACAGTCACAAACAAGGAATGCCCCAGTTCATACTAGACTCACAGTGTCCTCATATCCTTGGACAAGTCATAGCATTACTAAGAGACAATCCACAGACATAAAATACAAATAGGTGACAATACCCCATCCTCGCCTTTCTAGTCAAAGACATCCTAGAGATAGAATCTCTAGTCAGAGACATCCCGGAAAAGCTAAAAGACATGTCACCAAAAAAGATGAAATCAAAAGAAAACCAAGACTCGACACCAACATCCACTATAGTCCTCAAGTTTAGTGTCTCTTGTCACTTATATAAGTCTTATTTGATTGTGGTCACAATGTTTACTTTCACAAAATGGATAGATAGCACTGAACCATATGTTGTCTGAGTCTGTTGAAAGATTTGATTTGTTGAAGCCCATTGTTGTTGCTGTCTCATCTGAAACTGACTGAATCCATGAAACTGATACTTTATTGTGGAGAAGATGAAACTTTATTGCGGATCTATGATGAAAATGTTGCTTTATTGCGGATTGTGTGCGGATAGATTGAAGGAAGCTGGAAGAAACTGTACTCCTCGAAACATGTGATGTTCTCAGTTCCACACCCATCACTAGACGTAGGATTTGCCTTAGCCACATATAGGAGCTGATTTATTATGGATGGAAAGGGAGGTGAAAAGGGAGGTTTATTATGAATGGCTAACCAATCTTGGGTAGATCAATAACAAGCTATGATGGGAATGGGTAAGTTTATTATGGATGAATTGGTCGTGAGTGTGTGCAAAGTGAAAGGATGAAAGTGAATCCTGAAGGAGGGAGGAGCAATGTCTCTACACATGGTGCTGGTGACCCAGTTTTCACCATGGTACTTGCCCAGGGCACCACCGAAGTGGTTTTCACCGTTGGACGAAATTATTTCTCTTTCCTTTTTTTTATTTTTCAATGTTTTTTGTGTCACAAGGCGCCTGTTTGCTAGGTTTTCACCAAGTAACGATTTTTTTTGTTTTATAATTTTTTTTTTGTATTTTTTATTTTATTTTTTTTTTTTTTGTATTTTTGAAATTTTTTATTTTTTTGTATTTTTGAAATTTTTTATTTTTTTTGTATTTTTTTGTATTTTTTAAAATTTTTGATATTCCAAAGAGCTATGTGTAGAACCTACGAAGGTGCATGATGTTGATAGGATCCTCCAAAGGTTCACCTTCTATAGTTGATAGCTGATATGCCCCAGATCCATATGCTGTTGTAATTATGTAAGGACCAAGCCAATTTGGTTCGAACTTGCCCTTCTTCTCTCTGTCTTGCTGATTTTTAGGGTTTTCTCTGAGAACCAAGGCACCCACCTGAAATGTGTGAGGCTTAACCTTATGATTGTAAATGCAACATTCCTTGACTGAATGATATGTAACTCGAGTGACTGTCTTCCTTGATAAAGGAATTGAGATAGAATTACTAGTGTGTGGACTACGTAGGCCCATATGCATGTCACCTAAAGAAGTTTGGGCATCCCTGACAACAAAGTCCTTCGAGGAAGTTCCATTAAAGGTCCATGATGTATCGCCATAAGGGAATGGATGTGTGGAACAAGTGGATGAGTGATGAAGGCTTATGATTGTGAAAAGAAGTGAAAGTAGGATAGCATGATGGAGACTTAGGATCAACAAGTATGTTTTTTGACTTAAAATTGTAGAACTTTTGCCTCCAGTTATTTTGATATTAGGGGAGATCATCTCTTGCTCTTTTTGCTTCATAGGATTTTTATCCTTGACTTTGATTTTTGCAGAGTCCAATAGCTTTTGATTTTGATTTGGATTTGGACTACAGAACTTCTCTTTATTTTTGACTTTTAGTTTGTTTTTTTCAAATCTTGATTTTTGATCCCCAATGAGTAAGGGGTTTTGTATTTCTTGTTGATCCAAGTCTGGAAGTGGAGTGGAAATAAAATGAGTGGATGAAATGGTAAGGCTATGTGAGCTCTCAAGAGGGCTGGCGATATGCTTAATAGATTCTTCGTTGGAACCACTCTTAGGACTATTGATATCAAAAGTTGCTTGCACAACTAGAGGAGATTTGCATTCAGACCTAGTAGCCACAACACTAGGTGCTTCGTACCCAATTCCTTGCAATTTTTTTGTAGGTTGTTCTTGTTGACCAAATACCTTAGCAGATAGTGGGATTTGATCAACATGGAAGATATACTCACCACATCCCAGGTCTTTAAACTTGAAATTTTCTTTGTGCTCTGCTTGTTTTGATGTAGAAGCTTTCAAGGATTCTGGATCCACATTTGCTGAAGATGGAATAGCCTCTCGATTGACTAGTATTGTTATTTCTAATCGAGGTCGCAGATTGTTGCAATATATAAATGGATTTGGATCTGCTTTGATAGTCACTTCAACTCCATTATCTGGAAACTTGATACATCGATGATATGTAGATGGTACTGCGCTCATCTCATGAATCCATGGACGTCCTAGCAATATGTTGTATGTGAGATCAAGGTCTAGGACTTGACAAACCACATCCTTTGTAACTGGCCCAACTCTGAGAGGTAAGGTTACTGTGCCTTTGGATGAATGCTCTTCATCATCATATGCTTTGATAGTAATTTTGTTTGTAGAATTCATAGCTTTGTCGGAATATCCCAATTGTTTAATAGTGCTCAATGTACAAATGTTTAGACCTGCTCCTCCATCTATCAAGACTCATTTTATTCGATGTTTGTGTATGAAGGCTTCAATGTGTAAAGGTGCATTATGTGGCTGACTTACGGAGGCGTCATCGGCTTCTGTGAATGTAAGGGAGTGTGGAATGGAAAGGTATCCCACCATGGCTTGAAACTGGTCCACGTTCAGATCAGTAGGAACGGCAGTGTCTCTCAAGATTTTGTCAAGAATAACTTTATGTGCGAGGGATATGCGTAAGAGCTCAAGAATGGAGATGAGTGTGGGTGTCTTCCCTAATTGTTCTACAAGGTCATACTTAGGCTTGGTTGATGAGGAAGCAGTGTTTTTAGCTGGAGCACCTTGCAAAGTGAATTTACCTTGATGAGTTGTAACATGACATTCAGAGGTAGGTTCGGAAGAAGATCCAACGCCTTTCAGAATGATCTTGGGTCTCTGGGTAGAATTCTCAGGGGTTTTGTCCTTGATGATAATGGTAGAGACATAGTTATCCATCGAGATGTGATTGATGGTTGAATCATAGTTATAAGATTCTCTAGTATAGTTGGTTTGGTCATCTGTGGCTTTAGCTTTTCCTTTGTCATGTTTTGGGAATGGTTCCTTAAACATCTCATGTTCTTGATTGGATGAGTGTCCTTCAATCTCAATGTCACCCCTATCAATGAGATCTTGTATGATGATCTTCAGTCGATGACAATTTCTTGTCTTATGACCCTTGCTCTTATGAAATTCACAATATTCATCATCATTCCACGAATTTGGTTTGACCTTTGGCTCATATGGAGGAAAATCTGGAATAGTGATTACCTTGTTTGCCACTAGCTTTTTGAAAACTGACTCAAGTGGTTCTCTCAATGGGGTGTACTTCCTTCGTGATCTGGAAGTTGTTTGAGTATTCACTTGATTGTTTGTAGAACTTGATCCCGAAAAGATGAATTTGGGTCCCACTGTGTTGGCATCAACAAAACCATCATTGATTGTGTTCTTGTTTTTATTCCAAAATCTTGGCTTGTCTTTTCCTTTAAAGTCATCTTTGTTTTCCTTGAATATCTTAATAACTCCTTGTTCAATTAGGACCTTCTCTGTTGCTAAGCCTTTTTCAATGACGTCCTTGAAGGTGGACAAACAAGCTTTCCTTAGATCATAGCCAATGTCTTTGTTAACATTTTGGGTGAACATCGCTACAATTTGTTTTTGTGGAATTTCACAAGAGCATCTGCTAGCTAGATTCCTCCATCTTTGTAAAAATGATGAAAAAGACTCTCCATCTTTTTGCTTGGTGTTGCAAAAAGTAGTGACTGATATGTCTGTCTCTATGTTGTAGGAGAAATGTTGGATAAATGCCTCTGCTAAGTCACCCCATGACTTAATACCAGGTGGGAGTTGGGAGAACCATTCAATAGCTTGATCACCTAGGCTTTGTGGGAATAATCTCATCAAATATGTCTCTTTTGCTGCTACCTCAATGCAAGCTGTGAAAAACTATCTTATGTGTGCCTTAGGATCCCCTTTTCCTCTGTACTTATCAAACTTAGGTGTCACAAAGTGTGTAGGAAATGGAGGCATTGGAATGCTCTTGTAAAATGGATAAGGACATATGTCTCTCATTGTGTAAGTTGGCTTCGGTGTATTTATGTCCTCCATTTTTTTTTGTAAATCCTTGATTTGCTGTTCCAAATTGTTCTTCGGTGGAGACCGACTTCTTGGACCATACCCCATGCTTGAGGCACCAATTGGAGGAGGAGCATGTTGCATATATGGATGATATTTATCATACACATGTTCATATGGAGGAGGTCTATAGTGATGCTGCATATATGGACCACTTGGTATAGATTCATGTTGAGGAACGAAATATCTATTTTGTCCATGTATACCATACTCTACAGGCATGTCATGTTCTAATGTGTTGCCCCCAAATTTGACACGGGGTTTCCTTGTGTCCAAATTTTGAGCATGCCTTTGAATATCCAATTGCTTTGGTGGTTGATCATTAGCATTGATATGTGATTCAGCATATTTCTCTGCATAAGACTTCCATAATGGTCTGCAAAGGTGAGTATCATATGCTTGACCATGTGTATGTGGGACGTCTGGTTTTTGAAACAAAGATGATGGTGATTCAGGCACAAGATGTGGTCTTCTATTGCCTCCACTATTAGGCCTCCTTTGATCCATGTTGGAGTGAGGTTGTTGCAAAGGTCGATTTTCCATTATTTGAGACATGTCAAAATCATGAGGTATCTTGGCTCTACTTTGTGCCATCATTTGTAAGAAGTATTGTCTATCCCTCCTCATTGTTTCCTCAACCAATCGATTGAAACAGGGATCCATAATGGATTCTTCCACATCTGCTAAATGTACTGAAAAGTTGTCCATATCATCATTGTGTGTATCATTGTTGTTTGTAGTGTCCATGTTCTCAACATTTGGAATGTTTCTATTGGCATCCATGTCAAGTAATGTAGTATGATCAGAATTGAAAAAGATATCATTGTCATACTCATAAGAACTCATGTTTGCGGACTCTTGAGCTTCTTTAGTTTCTCTCCTAGATTTTTGAAGACGGGTTTCAACCATGAACTAGGTATTGATCGAGATGTCTGAGACTAGATGAAAATGGAAAAAGTATGGAAGACCAAGGGTTGGATGGAATGTAAATGAATCTGAGGTGTACTTGCAATGTCCAAAGTGTAAGACCAAGTATGTATGTAGTAGAGTAGGTGTGGCTTCCAAAGAGAGGATAGTTTCTCTTGATGAGGTAAGTTGACCTTGACTCTAAGTAAGACCAAATGAGACCCAAAGGTAATAGACCTTGAAGAGGGACCACTTAGCAAAATGTTGTTGTATGTAGTGTGTTGACAAAGTATGATGAGGACAAGCAAGTGACCTTTTGACTCAAGTTTAGACAAATAGGTAAATTTAATGCAAGATGTAAAGCAATGATGGATTTTGTGAGACCCAAAGACAAGTTGAATGCTAGATGAAAACCCGGAGAAACAACCTAGGAAGCTCAAGAATTCTGAAACTGATTGCTCTTGTTTGCTGGACTGTAAAATTTTTCCAATTTGTGAAGTTGTTGGTTGTGACCAAATCTGAATGTTTGACTATTTTTCATGACAAGAGGACACAATGTTGATGAGGACTCAATGTTTGCAACTGTTTAAACTGACAATGACTCCAATAAAAGTGTGTTGTTTGATGTAAAATTGTTTTGCATACACTTGAAAACATAAAAGACACAATTTTTTGCCTTTTGGTCTTGAATGTTTGAATGTTTAAAATAAGTCAAGCACAATTCTTATGGCTGGCCAAGACAATAGTTGTTGATCCCACATGGGGTTTTACCCCCAAGTCTACGCTATTCAGAGCGGATACTTAGATGCTTGACCTCACTGGCTCCACCCTCGGCACTCGCTTCTCGGGTCAGCCAAGTATTATTCCCCACGAAAACTCCCCGTGGCGAACTTTGTATCTCTACTAAGAACCGTACGTGTGTGGGCCACTACCAGAGGTCCGACCTCCTGCCCCAACAACTAGAAGGGTTTGGGCTTCTAAAACAAAAAGGTGCTAGTAAGGGCATCTGCTCGTGTGGCCATACATGTGACACTTTCAGCTCTGCAAATACAGAAGGCTCCCAGCCGGTAGGGGTTACGCCCTACAACTGATCAAATAAATTTGATCAAACGGGTTTATGGGGAGACATGGTGTCGGTATGAACTAATCAGCACACGTTATTCATAGTTTTCACCATGAATACAGTTATTTATAGTGGTTTGGAAGAAGATGGCTTTTCTTTTGCTACCACTTGGGTCATTCTCTTCTCACTAGTAGTCCTAATGACCACACGGGAAGACAGACCCTTTAAAGAATAAACAAAAAGAGCCTATTGCTCAAGACACAAAAGACAATGATTTAATTTTAGTGCACTAATTGAAGTGTTTGCTAGTCTATGAAAACAAGGCACACAATAAAAATCCAAAAACCCTTGCCAAGGACCTGCAACAAAGATTTATTAGTAGTTTGGATTGTTTCAAATGATCACCCCTTCCTGCAAGCACACAAGTTAGGTAAATTTTAGATCCAAAAGACTTTGTGAAATAGGGGCCTTCAACAATGCGTTTTGTTGACCAATTCAAATATTTGATTCATCATAAAAAAAAACCACCTGTAAAACTTCAAGAGATTTCCAGAAATGTAAGAAAATCCAAAAAATTTGCTAATTTGCTTCAAAAATTAATTTTTTATGAAAAATCATAAAAAATTCATATAAAATGCAAAATCGATCCAAAAAATCTAAAATTTTTATTGGAGAGTCCTAATGGTCTTCAAAACCCGCATAAAATTTTTTTTGCAACAAATCCAAGCAGTTTGTGAGATATGAGTAAAATAATACAAAACCCTAATTTTCAAAGATCTGATTTTTGAGGAATAATTTTGCATTAAATTTAAAATCACAAAGAATAGATCCTATGTATAATTCTGAGATATTTCCAAAAATGTAAGAAAATCCAAAAAGTTCGCTAATTTCCTCTCAAAATTAATTTTTTATGAAAAATCATAAAAAAATCATATAAATTGATAAAATGATCCAAAAAATCTGAAATTTTTACTAAATCCTTCTAATACTTTTCCTGACCTACACAAAAAATTTGATGTCAAAATTCAAATCCGTTTATGAGATCCAATCAAAATAAGGAAAAAAACCTAATTTTTAAAGATCTAATTTTTAGGGAAACATTTTGCATCAAAATTAAAATCACAAAGAACAGATCCTATGTATAATTATAAGAGATTTCCAAAAATGTAAGAAAATCCGAAAAAATCTCTCATTTTCTCTCAAAATTAATTTTTTATGAAAAATCATAAAAAATTCATAGAAAATAAAAATGTGCTCCAAAAATTCTGAATTTTGGATTGAGAGCTCTTGATACTTTTTTCAACCTGCAAAAAAAATTTGGTGCAAAATTTCCTATCCGTTTGTGAGATATGATCGAATCTCTCCAAGATCTTGATTTTGTGTCCAAAACCCTAGCTGCACAAGATTATTCTCCAAATTGTTTTACAAAACAACAATATAGGGTTAGAAAAATCTACAAAAAACATAGATCTAACAAAAATCCATGTCCCACTGGGCGTGCCAAAATTTTTATGGTGAAAATGGATAACAATAATAACGATATTGAAAGGCTAAATGAATTCAACCACAAAACCCTAGCCTAACAACAACAAAAATCCACCATAACATATGAAGATTACCTAAGATAATGCAAATCAAATGAAATCACAAAGATTATACCATCACATGTCCAATAGGGTTTGGATCTCCATTCTTCCTATTTCCATTGATCTTGCTTGATGTATTTGCTCTCAGATTTTATGTGCACAAGAGTTCAACAAAGAATTGAATGTGGTTGCAAGTAGGATCACATATGCCAAGTAGTCAATTGATCAAGTAGTTAGAATGATTGATTAGGGTTGATAATGAAGGAAGCATCTCCTTATATAGAAGACATTATATGAAATGGAGGGATAAGATTGAGAGGTGTAAAAGGAGGTCGGCTATGATTAGAGGGTAAGTAAAAGAAATAATAAAATAATGAAAGGGGTAGGTAGTGTATGAATTAAGAGATGAATGACATGTGTCATGGGTAGAAAAGGCTAATGAATTAATTAAATAAATAAATATTTATTTAATTAATAGAAGAAGTGGGATAATTAAATAAATAAGATATTTATTTAATTTAGGAAAAAGGATAATTTAAATAAATAAATGTATTTATCTAAATGAGAAATAAGGCTAGAAGAGGATAAATGAATTAATTAAATAAATAAAGATTTATTTAATTAATAGAAGAATTAAGCTTAGATAATTAAATAAATAAAATATTTATTTAATTAGACTGGACAATTTTGGGTGTCTACAGCTATAACTGATTTGTTCTATTATAGGATAAGGACACATAGATGAGAAGCTTTCTGGTATTCTTCCTTCTTTTAGTCCTTGTTCATAATTTGCGTGCCTCTTTTGTCTAATTTCTTGTATTTCCCTCTCTAGTTTTATGCGCATCAGCTCTTGAGTATCATCTATGACACCACTAGATTCTTCTGGAGTTTCCGTAGCAGATGTGTCTGAAAGATAGTCAGGACCCCATTCATACTCGTTTGAATCAATCTCTGAATCATCTACTTGATGCCTGCCAGTATATGTGACTGGAACTTTTAATGGTGCAAACAATTATCTGATTCTTACAAATTCATCTCTTATATCCTCAGGAATCTCGACTTCTTGTATTATCGTAGCTGATACCGTCAAAGCTTGAGCACTGACTATTTCTTCTTTCCTGACTGTTGATTCCTCTTTCTCTTTTCTACACTCTTCTTTTATTTGTTTAGTGTTTGCTTCATGTAATGTTAAAGGCAATATCTTTTTCAAGCCTTTAGACTTAGAGACATGTTTTTGTTCTGATGTCTTTTTAGGATTGTATCCCAGTCCAGCCTTATCATGTGTGGATTTGGTTTGTAGTTGAATTGGTTCAGTAATACCTTCTTTTTGTTTGCCCAAAGGACCAGTACCTGAGTACCCCATGCGCTGAATCATTTTGTAACCATGACCATATTGGTTTGAGGAAATCTCACAATGTTGTACCTACTCATTTGGACTATCTTCCTTAAAAAACCAGTTAAGCACAACATCCTCTTCTATTTCATTGACCAAGGAGGTAGAAGACTGTATGAAGAGACCATCATATATAGTATTCAGAGCTGAAGTTTGTGTTCTCATAGCCTCTAATGGCTTGCCCAACTGTTTTGGCAATGGAGGGAGAGAAACTAATGATAGTACCGGTTCTATCTTGTAGCCATCCATGTCGGTATCTGTAATCTTCAATCTCTTTTCTAAGTCTTTCATCAATGTTTTTGGATCTTCATTTGGAGAGGCTGCCCTATTATGAGGCACAAAAGTATCTGCACCTTTTTTCAATGCATTACAAATGACATTTATATCAGCAGGAATATTGACTTCAGCTCCATTATAAGGAAACTTTAAGCATTGGTGATATGTTGATGGTACTGCCTTCATTTCATGAATCCACGACCTGCCCAGTAAAATATTGTATGACAATGGAATATCGAGAACCTAGAAAAGGACATCTCTCTCTACTGGTCCCACTCTAATTGGTAATGATACCAGACCTTTGGAGGTCCTTTCTTCCTCATCGTAGGCTTTAATTGTTATTTTCTTGCCTGGATCAATGACATTTTTAAAGAATCCTAGTTGTGTAAGCAGATGGTAAGTACAAATATTCAACCCCTCGCCCCCATCTATCAAAACACATTTGACTCTGTGTTTGTGGATCATGGCCTCAATATGCAATGGTTGGTTATGTGGATGTTTTAATGAATTGTCATCTTCTTCAGAGAAGGTCAAATAGTGAGGTGAAGTCAGATGACCCACCATAGACTGAAACCGATCAATGTCTAAATCTTTTGGAACGTTGGTAGTGAGCAATGCTTTGTCTAGGATTTCCTTGTGAGCAGATGAGAGTTGTAGCAATTCAAAGATTGAAATTTGAGCATTTGTCCTTTTTAACTGTTCAACTACGCTGTATCTAGAGGATGATGATGAATTTAACCTTTTAAATTTGTCGAAGGTTGATTCCTTTTGTTTATTTGGTAAGGCTGTTGAGTTTTCTTGAGCCAGAGTGGAAGAACTAGCTCCTTGGAGAGTGACTTTCTTTTGAGATTGGGTAAGAGCTCTTGCATATCGTGATTCATTTGGTTTATCTTGAACTATAATCACGTTGCAATATTCTGTGTGAAGGTTCAATCATGTTGATAACGTTGTCCTAGCTAGCATAAGTATAGTTGACTTTAGCACCTCCTTTGGTTTTTGATGAATCACCTTGTTCGTAAACAGGTAAAGGATCTTTGAATGCTTTGTGATCAGTGTTGGTCGGGTGATTTCCAACAATGATTTTACCGGCGTCTATGAGATCTTGAATCTCATGTTTTAGTTTCATGCAATTGTTTATGTTATGACCCTTATTCCGATGAAAGTCATAGTATTCATTTTCTTTCCACCATCTTTGTTTGACTTCTGGATCGTATGGTTTGGAGTTATCTGGTAGCGTTATCAGGTTGTTTGCCAACAGAGTCTTGAAAGCAGATTCATATGATTCTTCGAGAGGAGTGAAATCACGCTTAGGTTTAGAGAGCCAAGGTTTCTCTTTGAACCATTCTTTTTTCTTAGGAGTATTCTCTGTTGTAGTTTCAGCAGCTTTGAGTGCTTGTGTACCACTAGCCAAGTTGAATATTGTGGGCTGTGAGATGGTTTTAATAGTATCTACTACTCCATCATTAACAACATTCTTGTTGTTGTCCTTGCCAAATTTCCAATACTTGCTCTTCTCTTTAGAGCTAGATCCTGGTTGAGTTTCCTTCCAAGGTGAAATATCCCCTTTTTTGATGAGCACATCTTCCATTCGAATGGCATTGTCTACCATCCTATTAAATGATGGGTGTACTTGCATTTGGATACTATATTTCAGTTCTGGGACCAAGTTATTGACAAATATATCCATTTTCTTAGAGTCTGGGATAGGTCGTGGATACCTAGAGAACATCCTTCTCCAATGCTAGAGGAAAGTGAGAAAAGGTTCTCCCGTCTTCTGTTTAGTATTGCAAAGATCAATCATAGTCATAGGATGTCGAATGTTGTATGAGTATTGTTGCAAGAATAGTTGGACTAATTCTTCAAATGATTTTATTCCTTGAGGTAGACTTGAGAACCATTCCATGGCTTGTCCCCCCAGACTCCTGGGGAAAAGACGCATGAGATAGGTGTGATCGTGCATGAATTCCATACAGGCAGCACAAAACTCTCTGACATGATCTTGGGGATCTGAGATACCGTCATATTTGTCAAATTTTGGGATTTCAATTCGTGGAGGGAATGGAGGCATGTATAGATTCTTGTAAAACGGAAATGGGAATATTGTCTCCAGGGAATATTGCTTTGGGGATTTATCCTTATTCTTCAATTCGGTGATCTCAGTTTTCAAGGCTAGTAGTTGTTTGTGTACTGCGAGGATAGGTGAATCTTCCTTTTTGGTGACAAGTGTCTGAACATCATATCCAACAGGAAGTTTGGCACCTTGTCTTGCTAATCTTAAGATATAGTCTTCCTTCTCTCTAGCTAGGATAACATTCATCACTTTTCTAAAGTCTTTGTCCTTTTGCAAGTCAAGAATTTCTTTTTCAGAAGGTTCAGTGTCACTGGAGGAGGAATCATCACTCATGTGAACATTAGTATTGTCCTCATTTTTGCTGTCATATACCGTCTCATATACAAGAGGAGGTCGAGGTTCTTCAAAAATCGGTATTCCTGATGACGAAGGCATGTCAGTGAGTGGCTCTTCCTGATAAAATGGATTATGCTGGTATGTGAAGACCGGTTCCTTGCATTTGGCTTCTTTCTTATAGGAACTCCTAGTTTGTATAGGCATATTTACATATTAGTGTGATCCAAAGCTTGTTTTTGATGCAGAGGTCAAGATCAATTTTAGTGCTAGTTTGTTTGGTTTAAGTATTGTTTGAGAGAAACAACTGAGATTTAGTCTGGTTTCAGGAAAGATCTATCCTGTTCAGGAAAGATCTATCCTGTATAAGACATTTATCTGGGTTGATTCTAAAATAGTAACTAAGATTCAGTCTGATTCAGGAATGATATATCCTATGTAAGATGTTATCTAAGTGACTTGAGTTTGATAGGTAGTTTGATTGAACTAGCTGAAGGGTGATCGACCAAATTGTGCAACAAAAATAAAAAATAAAAAATGGCAAAGGTACACTATCTTGATCTGTTTTATGCTTAGGAAAATGATAACCAGTATTATGTTCGTTGTAAGCTATTTTTAGGCAAGTTTAACTATTATGTCTGACAAAACCAGAGACTCGTACGACAGGGTTTTCTGGATCGGACGACAATTTAGCAATTACAGGACGACAATAGTTTTGTTTCGTACGAGTTGCCACCTTGTACCGTACGACTGATGGGCATGTGCAGGACGATAAAAGACTGAGGTCGATTCTGCCTCATACGAGATAGGATACAGTGCAGGATGATGAATGATTTAGACTCGTACGATAGAGAATCTGCTATAGGACGATAATTGAGTAGATTCGTACAACACATGACTAGTGCAGTACGATAATTTAGCAGACTCATACAAATTTTTACAGGGTAGAGACTAAAATTCTGAGTTTTCTGACTGCTGAGTATGACAACTGAGTATGGCAAATTTTGAGATGGACTGATTTTTGACCAGGATATACTAGTTTCTAACACGGACAGAGTTTCGACTTAGGATGGACTAGTTTCTGAAACGGACAGAGTTTCAACTCACTGAGTTTGTTTCTTGTCTTCTCCAATTTTTGGTATTCCAGTTTTTGTTTCAAGGATGAAAACACAGAAAACAGGTAGTATGTATAGTAACTCCAATCACAACATGCAAACCCTAAGGAATTTGGTGACGCAAGAAAACCTTTGCTTGTAGACTCAGGTACACACCCAATAGCTAATCAGAATATGGCTGTTGAGTCTCATGCAATGGATTCTCAACGCCGTATTATCCGACTCCAAACGCTAATGGGGGCACGAAATGACAAGTATCTTGGGAGAGTTACTATCTCTCTTGCACAAAGATTATCTCCTTTTCGGAGGTGAACTGGGTAGCTTCTACTTTTAATTGGATTTAGTCAGGGGTCCGTTCGGCGCGTCGAGGTATAAACTCAATTAAGAGGTCTCCCAGCCTTGAAAACCAAGGTTTAATATACCCGAAGGTACGGAGGAGAGCTATTCCCGAGCACTGTCGTTGACTTGATTTTCATCAAATCATGTTTATTTTATAGTGGGTTGGAGTACTTGGCATTTAGCCATTCCCACTTAGGTCGTTCCCCTCTCACCGGCCCTAAAGGCTATAGAGTTATTAGCTCCTCGGGAGGGCAGGCTTGCTAAAGATGTTGCAATCAATCTTAAGAAAGCACTTCAAGGGTCTAGATTTCTGATTGTCTAAAAGAAGACAAGAGCATACTCTCCTACCTCTCAGATTTTTCTAAAACACGAAAGACAAATTTTGTTCATTAACCAAATAGCAAGTTAGGTGCCTAAAAATGAATTTAAAGAATACACGATGTTTAGTCGATTCTCCTGAGGCAACCTGCAAAGACAATGAATCGGTAGTCATATTGTCTTTGTGCAACAAGCATATTCTTCGACAAGCGTTCTGCAAAAACTAGTTAGGCTGTGAAAAATTCTGAGACAAACAGATAAACAATCAGGGTTAGTCGTCAGAATAATCAAAAAATGATAAAATCATGAAATTTGTCTTTTTATCAGAGAATACAGAATCGTACGATAGAGTCTTGACTCGTACGAGACAGGATTTAGTATCGCACTAAAGAAGATTGCTGATGATGTCTGCTCGTACGACAGAGGATTTATGCTCATACGACAGAAGATATGCTAGTACGATAGGATATGGAAATTCGTGCAACACCTGCAGTTTATCATTCAAGTCTATGGGAATTGTCATACGAGATGTACGGATGAGAAACTGAAAAATTGAAAAACCTGAAAAATAACAAAAAAAAAAATCAATCTTGGAGGCCGAAAAAGAAGTAGTCTTGGGCCCCACGGTGGGCACTAGAATGTGTGTGTGAAAAAGTGAACCTGTAACTGCAAGCACAACACTTTAATTAAGTCATTATATGCATGGTTAGTAATCAATAATCAATAAAAATAAACCATAGCAAAGTGACCCATTGCCTTCTACAAGATGCAAGTATAGGATTGCTCTCAATTTGTTATAAGCAATACCAGTGACTAGACTACACCAAGACGAAGGATTTAATCTATATGATATTAAGCAATAATGGATGTAACATGGATGCAAATAATCTTAAAAAAACAATAATAATCAATCAATGACTCCAAAGTAAAATCAGCATAATAATGACGTATTCTCAAAAATCTCTGTGGTGAATTGGAATGAGAGCTGATGACTAAATTTATAGAGAATTACAGAGAGATGATGAAAAAGCTCAATTTAGGATTAATTGAAATAATTGAGAAATCAGGTTGAGTTAACCTTGAGATAGATTCCAATTATGGTTCAATTGAAATGCATTCGAATTAGAAGTCCAAGTTGCATTTGGAAAACAATAATAAATCAATTCCATGCATTTGTGATAAAAATAGATAATTCTTCAATTTAATTAAGAAAAAAGTCTTTTTAATGCAACTGAACTTCTTTTTCTGAAAAACTTTGAGTTCCAATTTAAGAGAATAATCAATAATTCAATTAATTGCTTTTCTGATTTCAAGTTCTCAATTTAGAAAAAAGAAATAATATCTCAAGTTTGATTTCTCTCTCGATTCAATTCTTTTATTTAATTTTCAATTCAACTCTTTGTTTTGTAATAAATTCTTCTTTTTGTAACAAATTAATTCTTTTTTGCATGATTGAATGACAAATTTATTAATTAATTAAATATGCAAAGATATTTAATAAATTAAAATAGGATAATTGATCAAAATGAATATTCTTGGAGTGATTCAATTAATTAAATAAATATTTAATTAATATTGGGTAATTGATTTTGCCATGTGATATTTGATAATTAAAGAATTAATTATGTGCTCAAGATTGATTAAATGCCTTTTGGTTAGGACCTTAGTGATGTTGTCGAGATTAGGGGCCCATGGTTTAGATGACCATTTTTAGGGTATTACAGTATTGTTTCAAGATTTCAGAGTGATCCTAGAGAAAATCATGAGATGGCGGTGAAAAGGTTTTTTAGATACTTGCAAGGTACATCAAAATATGGTTTGTGGTATCCTAAGGATGATAACTTTCTTTTATGTGCATATATAGATGTTGATTGGGCTGGAGATGTTGATGACCGAAAAAGTACTTTCAGTGGAGCTTTCTTTCTTGGAAAAAAGTTGGTTTCATGGATCAGCAAGAAACAGTCATGTACTTCTTTATCAACTGCTAAAGCTGAGTATGTTGCTACTGCTACTAATTAAACACAAGTTTTATGGATGAAGCAAATGTTGAAGGATATAAAGGTGGATTGTGATGCACTCATAGTTATTCACTGTGATAACTCTGCTGCTATTGATATATCAAAGAATCTGGTATTTCACTCTAAGACAAAGCACATATCTATCAAGTACAACTTTTTAAAGGAGAAGGTGGAAGCAAATGAAGTTAAACTGGTTTATGTGAACACTAAAGAATAGATTGCAGATATTTTCACTAAACCTTTATCCAAGGAATCATTTGAGTACCTAAGAGACATATTGGGGGTTTCTGCCCCTCCGATAGAGACTTGATTGATGTGGTTTGGCATCAGTCCGACATGCATTTTCAGAGATACTATTCATTACAACACTGATGTGTGATGCTACTGCTCAGGGGGAGTAGTCAGCTTTGAGATTCAAAGTCCTATACTTTGAGATATATATATATATATAAATAAGATTTCTAGCATTGATGTCAAAAGGGGAGAGATAGTGATGTGAAAAAGAACTTTATAGAGATATTATTCAAAGGGGCGTGTTATTGATATTCAGAGCCACATGTAGGAGATTGTTGGTTGTCTTCCACAGGGGGAGACTTGTTTGGCATTTCTTGGTACTCAGATGTTTTTCACATCTAGTGTTGCCATCAATGCCAAAGGGAGAGATTGTTGGCCATTTGGTGGAATTGATTATGTGTTGCATTGATGTTTTGTCATTGATGTCAACACTAACTGTTTTGATGCTTTACGACACCCTTCTGGTCCCGGTAGGTTGAGTAGTTTATGGTTCACTTGGATCCGACATGATCTGGTTGACTCTGGTACAATCTAGTGATGGAATTGGCTTGTTCATGATGTTTACACTCATATTTGGTTATTTGGTTTTGGTCTGGTGATTGGATGCTATCCTACTTAGAAGATTGGTTTTCGGTTTTCGTGAGGGTTTCATCGACAAAGCTTTTGGTGGAGATATTTGATACATTGCATAATTGATGTTGGTGCAACTTCTGATGGAGTTTCAGGATGTTGTCGGTGATCATGTTCAAGACTTGACATTTGGTGATCATTGTTGAAGCGTGTGGACCTATACTTGGTCCTAGTTGATCTAGGTTATGGACTGACATTGATGTAACGTATGGATAGGACCTATTGTTGTATTTCTATGATGTCTTATGTGTTAGGCCAACATGGTTTGTAATTATGTAATTGGTTTATTGTTTGGTGGCCAACCTGATTGTTTATGGTTGAGGATTTGTATAAATAAGATGTAAGATCTGATGGTAGATCATTGAGGTTATTGTAAGAGGTAATGGTCAAGGAATGTAATGTGCGAATAATATAATATCATTCTGGCAAAGGAGTTGGTCGATCATTGGAGATCGAATTGGGTTTATAAGAGGATTTAGTCCCCCGGTATTGAGCTTAACTGAAACTATACTCAGGCATAGGAGATGTTATCTTTTGCAATTCAACACTTCTCCGGATTGTAGTCTGGATTTGTATATAGTTAGTGAGACTCCTTTTGTGATGAGCGATGTGCTCTAGGTTGTTGGCCTTCCTGCTAGTGCAAGCCCCTTCATTGTAAATTCACATACTTACTGCAGAAGTATTATCTAACTGTGGGTAGACTTCCCACCGTGGTTTTTCCCTTTATTGGGTTTTCCACGTACAAATTTTGGTGTTGTGTGGATGGCTTTTATTTTGTGATTATTGTTTATACTTAATTGGATTAACTGCTATTTTGGTATAGTTGTTTTAAATTTCTAAAGGTTCTGGTAATCTGTGACAACTGATTCAACCCCCCCCCCCTCTCAATTGTCTTCCGGTTATATTAACTATCTAACAAACACAACATGACAAGGAAGTGGAAATGATACTTTGTCCTTGAGGTGACATGGAAGAGATACTTAGGTCTTGAGATGGAATGGGATTCATATGCATAGAAAATCATCATTCATTGTCTAATTAGATCAAATAGGTTAACCACTAAAACCCTTCTAATTAACTAATTCCAAATGCTACACGATGAAATTATGCTCGTTAATTCAACAATAAAATAAACTAAAACTCCCTGTTGAATTAAAACTCAGAGTCACGCTATGAAAAAAACCTGCAGGATGTTAGCATAAGAGTTTGAAGATAGTGGTTGATGATAATGAAGGATTGATGCCAAATTTATAGATTCTGGAGGGTCTAATTGGATGGTTAAGATTGATTTGAGAACTAAATCGATCAACAATGGAGATTTCATGTGACAAGTTGATGGGAGGGAATTTCTCATGCCAACTAGATCTGATTAATAGATCAACTTATTTGATTGAAGAGATAATTGATATGATTAAGAGTTGAACAAGATTGTTTGGTTAGTTAGAAAAGGTGATTGAATAGTTAACCAAATTGATTGATTAGAAGACTGAATTGACTGACCAATCGAAAAAAGGTGATCGAGAATTAACTAATTTAACTGTTAGTTAGAAAAGATTGATTGGGAGTTGACTAGATCTCAATGATAGTTAGGATTTTGACATGTGTTGTAGGAAATTAGCATGAAATGTCATTTTATTTGAATTTTGATTTTTGATTTTTAAAAATGTAAATGAAATGCAAATTAATAGGAAATGGAATTTAATTTTGAATTTGGGGAAATTTGATTTATTTGAAATGAAGGGAAATTAAATTAAATAAATTTATGAAATTTGTTTCATTTGGAGGGCATAATTAGATAATTAAATAATTTAAAGAAATTATTTAATTATGGGGGAATAGAAATTGAACTTAATTAAATAATAAATATTATTTAAGGTAAATATTTGCAATTAATTAAATAATAAAATTATTTAATTAATTTTAGAGAGGAGTGGTTAAATGATTAGAATAGAAATTGAATAATTCTAGTCTATGATGAAAAGGATGAATATCAATCTAGAGGAATAAAATTTGATTAGTTAAATAATTAAAAAATATTTAATTAATATAGAGGAATAGTTACTAATGTTAGTAATAGGACAACTTTAAGTGTCTATAGGATTATAAAGGGAAAGAAGGAAGATATATTGATCTCAATATGGAAAGGGTTCGTTGGAAAGGATAATTTGATCTTGATTAGGAATGGGATCATGACATGGGTTAGGATAATGAGATGGAAGTGGATCATTAGATGAAATGGAAGGGACACTTTGATCAATGTGAAAGGGATCAATGACTAGCCTTGGTGGAATACATTGATGTTCATATATAAAATGGTCATTGGATGTTATTTTTCCCCTACATGTTGCAAGTCTACACTTAGAAGTTGCATTTTTTTATGGAAGGGAGTGTTTCTACTCAAGATATGGTGTATTCATATGGAACAAAAAAATAATTGGCATTGTTGACATTGCTACCCTTGTTCGAGGCATCTTATTTTCCATATTTAGGGAGTGGATCCTTAAATGTCTTAAGATCAATATTTCACAAGGAAGGAGTATCTTCAATAGTGGCATCTCCTTTTTCTATAAGGTCTTTGATAAAATGTTTTAGTTTTATGCAATTTGGAGTGTTATGCTATTTGATCCTTTGGTAATTACATAACTCATTACCTTTGTACTACGAGGGCTTCACTATAGGTTCATATTTTTTGACTTTTGATAATGTGATCATCTTAGCTTGGACTATTTTTTGTAAAGTAGATTCAATGGGTTCCCTTAGAGGAGTATATTTTCTTCTTGGATTTTTATTTTGTCCAGGGGGATTGTTTTGTCTAGAGATTGTGACACCTTGATTATTTTGTTGTGTTCATTGATATGTAATATGAAGTTTTCATATTTTGAATAGCCTTTGAGTCTACTACAACATCATTAGCAACATTCTCGTTCTTCACAAATATGAGGTTTATCACTAGATGTAGAGGGATTATCCTCATTATCCTTATAGATTTTCATAAGTCCCTTAGCAACGAGATCCCCCTCAATGGTTAATCCTTTTTTCATGATCTCATTATATGTGTTGGCACAATAGATTTTTAAATGGAAGGCCGTTTATTAATTTGGTTTTTTTTTAAATATGTTGACAAGTTATTTTTCAGGACAATGATAAAGACACACATTTGATAGGTTTCTCCATCATTGTAAGAAAAAAGAAAAATGTTTCTCTATTTATCCTATTTATCCATTTCGTTTTCTATCTAGATCATTCATAGAAACCTCATTTTAAATGTTGTATGAAAAGTGTGTGATAATTTTTTTGCCTCATTAAAGGTTTTGATGCCATGAGGTAGATGTGAGAACTTCTCAATAGATTGACCTCCCAAACTTCAAGGAAAATGGGTGTATTCGATATGTATCACTGTAAGAAACCTCAAGAAAAGCTAGATAAAATTACCTTACATATTCATGAGGATCCCCTTTTCCCTTATAATTTTCAAACTTAGGTATGTAAAAATTCATGAGAAAGGTATCATGGGTATAGATCTATCAAAGGGATAAGCACACATGTCCTCAAGTGTTTAATTATTCTTAGTATGTCTCATTTGGATGTTGATTATTTATTCTTGCAAGGTTTAGATTCTGAATTCCAAGTCACTTATAGGTACCAATGAAGGAAGATTAGAAGGGATATACATGGAAATAAAGGTTGAATTTGTTTAATATATGTGGAGAAGGGTTGTTGACTTTATGGGATATATGTGGATATGGGTGATTAAATTTATGGGATGTTTTTTTGGTGATAGGTATAGACATGTGATGTCATTGGTTGAGTTTTTGATAAGTGGAGTGGAGGGGTAAGGTTGAAATGAATTGGGATTGTGTTTGTTGTAGTATAGATAAGGATTGAAGCAAGGACTATATATTACTTACTTGGGAAGGGTTTGGTGGAAGGGAAATGTTCAACATGTTACTGGTGGACATGAGGATAAAAGGTGTAATGGTAGGAGATGTCCCAAGCATGAATCGATCATGTGTCTCTTGGTATCAATACCATTGAACTTTAGATGTGTTTTGTGGTGGAGTCAATATGTCGAATAATCATATGCTCAAGATGGGTATATTAACTTGATTCATTTGGCTAGATGTAGTAAAATATATGAGATTGTGTTTCTTATGGGTGGAAACAAAAAAATAAATAAGTATCTTGGCCCCCTTTAAGTTAGCAACATACAATAACAATTGATACTTGAAGCGAGAACCATTTCGATTACTTTCATCCCTTTAGGATCTTGTTCAAATTATTGCATGTCATCTAATTTTGGGTCTTGATTAAGATCTTCTCAATAGGAATGACCCTTGAAGATAATTATTGAGTGTTTTGAGACTCCTCTAGGGTAGATAAATTTGAAGGCACTCCATACTTAATTTCCTCTTTACTTTCTTCCATTTTTTTGTGTTGTGATCTTCTAATTGTCATGTGTAAATGTAATACCTTGGATGAGATTGGATGCTTTGATTCGATAAAAGATACTTGTTGCACACAACCAAAATTGATCAAAGTCAAGCTACATCTGCAAAATGATAAAGATAGAGTTTAGCTATACTAGATTTGTGAGTCCAAGAAAACACATACTTGATTGATAAATATATTTTATTGAACTAGAATTGTGAGTCAAAGAAAATAGATATAAAGTGAAAGCTATCAACCCAAGAACAGAAAAAGACTCGAGAGCCAATATATTCACCAATGATACAAGAGAGTTTAACTATTTACTTGGAATAGACTTATGAGACCAAGCAAAAATAAAATTGATGATAAAAGAGAGGAGATCTAGATTAAAATATGATAAAATTAATAATGATATAATAAGCTCTTAAATTGTTATCATGTTCTCCAAATCTTATCAAAATATTGTTAAAGCATATTTGGCTATTAGTTGTTTTTTGACAGCTAGTTATGTTTTTTGCTTTTTTGCTTAAGTTCATTTAGGAGTGCTTATTTTAGTTGTGTACCTAGTTTGGCTTTTATGCATATAGTTTAGCTAGAGTTGAGATTATTTAGCTCCTCATGCTTGCACTTTAGTTCTCCTAAATTTCCCTTTGTGCTTTCTTTATAAGCACCTCATTGTACAATTGTAACTCATTTTGTATTATTTGTTTTTGAGTAATATAGAATTCATTTGTGCAGCTCTTGTTTTGAAAGGTGTTCTTGTTTTCCATTTTATCTTGCAAGTGCTTGTGTTACAAAATTGAACCTGGTATTAGAGCACAGATTTGGCAAGCCCCTTCTTAAGCTTTGAGGATTTCTTCGCATAGAAGTGTTGCAAGGTCACATATTTGCAATTTTGTAGATTTGGAGGTGTGTGATTTTTTTATATCAATTTTAGTGCAAAAAAGGTATCATTGTCATGTCCGCAACATTGAAAAACTTTAAGATCGACTATTGTTTTGTCAAGATCTGAGCAGTTGAAATATGGGGTTAATTTGGTTGAGGACACATTTTTCGATGTGAGTTATGGAGGTAGCTAAAAATATGGTCACTTTGGGGCAAGCAAACCTTACCATCTCACTCAGAAGGCCAGAGAACCCTAAAATCACCTGCCAAAATCATTCCAATCGAAGCTCGTGAAAAATTCTACAATTTTTTTGGAAACAAAAAATTCGTATTGTATGGATCTGTATAGTTGTACAGACAAGTGGCATAAAAAATCACTGCATATGCATGAAAAAAAAAATTGTAGGCACAAAAAAATGGTATGAGGCATTAATTTTTTTGTTTAAAAGCTTTTGTAAAAACTTTTTCAAAAAAACAAAGGAGGTTTGATTTTTTTAATGAAGTTTTTTGTGAAAACTTTAATTATTTTTGAAAAAATCAACCAACATGGTGTTTGGGTGTTTGTACAAATTTGTACCAATCTACAAATTTTAAATTGTTATGTAGGTAGCAAGGACATGCCTGCATCAACATTCAACTCACTCGTTTTGACTTTTGGAGGAACCTCTAACTTTAGCGCTTACCTCCTAATTTAGCCCCTCCTCCGATTTTAGTGAGCCCTCTATATTTAACAGACTACAGATATTCTAGGGAATAAAGAATACTGTGGAGTTTTTGAGGGAGCTATTTTTTGCCATGTTAGTGGTTGGTCACCCTTCGACTTATTTGACTAGTTTGACCTTCTCAAGCCATAAAAATCTACCTTCAGTTTTTTACTCATAACTTGGTCATACGAGCTCTATTTTTTTACTTTGCATATCACTGGAAAGCTGGTTCCAACATCAATATATACATGGTAGTATTTTTTTCAGATTCTTCTCTTGGTGTCTACTAAAATTTGTTGAATTCAGCCTTCTTTTTCACGCTTCCAAGGCTATAACTTGGGCAAATGGACTTCCTTTTTCGACTTCTGCATATCGTCAAAAAGATCTCAAAGTTCTCTATGCATATCTATAGGTATATTTTTCATATTTTTTCTTAGGCTCTTAGAGGAATTGACTTCTTTATTTTGGGCTTTATCTTCATTCCGGTTGCACTAGGGTTTGTGATTTCTTTTTATGGGGTATCAATTTATCTTTTTTAAATCCTCTTCACACTTCAGCCCTATGGAGGACTCTATTATTAGTTTTACACCCCATAACTATCACACTTGGAAGGATTAGATGACTAAGTTGCTTATGTTTAGGGGTTTGTGGTATACTTTGGATGAGATCAAACCCACCTTGGATCATCTGTTTGAGCTTTTTTAGCACAAAAACAAGATGGATGAGGCTAAGGGATTGATTTTTCATACATGTTTTTGAGACACTCTTGTTTCACTTTGAGTCGTACACTATTCTGTAAGCCATGTGGAATAAGTTCAAGGATATTTTTGGGAAATTTAATGAGTTACTATCAATGCAACTAGAGATGGAGTTGACCACATTGGTGCATAATTCATTTCCTACTATCGAGGACTTTTTGGAGAAGTTCGAATGTCTCAGATATTTGTTGAAAGTTTGTGGTAATGAGAAATATGACAAAGAGTGTGTCTACTTGATCTTGCCTAAGATTCAAGGGTCTTTATAGGTCTTCGCTTCTACATTTTATGCCTCCATGGATGCTTTGGGTACAACCTTCATGTTTCCCTCTTTTGAGGTATTTTTTGAGCGGTTGGCATGGGAGTAGGCTTTGTTGACTTAGCGTGATTCACTTTCAGGCTCCTCCTTCAAGGCATTGGTTGCTCAGCCCTCTAAGAGAAAATAGAAGAAGAATCTAATGCCTGAGACACAATCTTCATTGAGAAGTGAGAGTCCCTCTAAGCCTCATCAACCATTAGATTAGAAATCCAAATCCACTCCACCGCCTACTAATTCTTCTAAGTCTAGTGAGTCTTCCACCAAGACGAAGAAGAAGAAGTTTGGTGAATCTTGTAGTTTTTGTGGCAAGGAGGGACATCCTGTTGCCAGAAATTGGAAGACAATAGAGGCATTAGAAGAGGTCATGCAACAACATCACATTTCAACCCCTTAGTCTTCTTCCTCAAACAAAATGCAAAGGTCAAGCTCTTTTTGCATGTGCCTTGTCTACAGATGCTACTTGGATTCTTGATTCTAGTGCTTCTCATCATATGATACAATCTTAGGATTTCATTGATTTTCTTTCAAATTGTAGCACTACACAGATTATAGTGGGGGATTCTACTCAATTTTCAGTTGTTGGTTCGAGCCTTGTTTATCTTGAGGATGGTTTTCTTAAGGATGAGCTCATTGTGTTTGACATCTCCAACAAACTTCTCTATATTTAATAGATTTGTCATTCTAGGACGGGGAAGATAGTTGAATTCATACCACATGATGTGATTATCAGAGACCTCCATGATCTTGACGTTATTGTGACTAGGAGTGTTGATCATGCATCTCGGTAATACTGCTCTGATGGTTTTGAGAGTCCATCTCTTGTTGGTTCTTCCTTCATAGATCATGTAGATTCAGTAAGAAAGGTTTGGCATTAACATTTTGGTCATGTCAACTATAAGTATCTACAACAAATGAGCACTCAGTCATTGCTTCTTAGACTACCTCAAATTTCTTGTACTGATGGTGTTTGTCAAAGTTTTATGCTTGGTAAGCATCACAAGGATTATTTCCCTTTGGGTACAAGCCACCATGCTAAGGCATCCTTGTAGTTAGCTCATAGCAACCTCATTTCCTTTTCGACTCCATCTTTTTCAGGGGTCAAGTATGTGCTCACATTCATTGATGACTTCTCGAGGTGTACATGGGTGTACTTTCTTAAGTACAAGAGTGTTGTCTTTGCTTTCTCCAGATGGTGCAAGGCATTTGTGGAGAAGTAGTATGGTCTTTCTATCAGGTGGATACACACAAATAAAGGGGGGGAGTATGTCAATCAAGCATTTTGCGACTTTTGTATTAAGCATGGCGTCCTTCATCAACTTATAGTTCCTTATACCCCTTAATAGAATGGTGTTGTCAAGAGGAAGAACAAAACACTTCAGGAGATGGCTAATTGCATGATTCAGTCTTGAGATATGCATGCATCTTTTTGGGCTGGGACAATTTATTGTGCTAATTATATTCAAAACTAGATGCCTCATAAGGCATTGCGACAAGTGACTCCTAAAGATGCTTGGTCCCTGTTCAACCCAACAATAAGAATAATAACTCTATTTGAAGCCTCAACCCGAAGTTTGGACATTCATCTGGTAAAGTCACTATTTTCATAGATAGTGTTCATTTGATTGTCAACCTAGGGATGCAATACTTGAAATGGGTCTGCACTATATATGCACTAAGTTCCTATGATAGCTATTCTACATTACTGCAACAACTAACATTATGCAGAAAAGATAATCAAGAATTGAAACTATAGAAAGGCTATAGGAAAACTTCTACATAAACTCATAAAAGCAATACTGGATAAATTCAATGTTGATAAACAAAAATTACTCTGTTCTAGCTTGGTTGCAGGAACAGTCAGTGGATCTGTTTCCAATGGCTGCAGGAATAGTCAATGCAAGAACGTCTACTACAGCTAAGGAAAGAAAAATAATTTTAATGAATGCATAGGAACACTCACCAAGTGGGCCCCCTTGGATGAGTGATACCAGGCTTCCCGAAAACAACTCTAAAAGATCAGAATAACATAATTTTATTCATCATTCTTTGAAAGTCATTACATGATTCAATATGAAAAGAAACTAAAAAATGCTTATGAAAAATCCTCTGCTCTATTCGTCTCTCCTTCTATCTAACTTCTAAGAAGAAGAAGAGCTTATTTTTAAAAAGAAATCATCTACAATAGACAACACAAATCACGCCGAAGAGAGGAGGTTGATGATTGACCGAGAAAGGAGATAGCTAGAGTTATGTTGCAGGAAACATGGATCTAAACCGAACCACAGTCATAACATACTGTGGTGGTATTTACAACTTCAATGTCCACTTAAGCTAGACATTGGTAGTATCGCTTGATTGCTCCTCTTATGTCATCCCTTACGCTTGCTCAACTTTTCTACAGTTTGATCTTCAGTCATCTCTTGAGTATCCTTCCCTTCATCAAGTGCGATAGGCGAACATCCACCGCAACATCATTTATTCCCTGCACTACAAAAGAAATAACATACAAGAACATACATACACATTTTATGTAATCAAGATATCTATTAATTTCACATATGATATTGCCCTAAACAATCCGCATGGCAAGAAGAATAAATCACATGGCTGCAGGAATAAACTGGCAAAGATAAAACATGATTTAATAGGTTCAGGCTTAACATATGGAATACATATAGTAAACTTCCAATACATCACTACTACTATGCACACCAAAAGATGACAAAAACTCAAGAGTTATGAGGATAGAAATATGACAATGTCTCAACTCATCATGCCCCCCAACTTTAAGAGCTTGTTGATCCTACAACAAAAGGAAAATTTTGGATTCTTGCACTAATTCTTAGATCACCAATGGTTCCTTGACCTGTTCCTCCTGAAGCTAAATTCCAGTGAAATCCTTTAATCTTTTCCAGCTTGGACCATCTGGCTGATTCTTCTGTAACCGCATCATAGGGCTGATCTGTAGGCTTACATCCCAATAGTGGCCACATAAGAATAGGAGGTTGAAAAATCAGTGGTAACCAGTTATTGGCCTTCTCTCTGCCCAATTGTATATATTTAGGGGCTCTTTGCATAACTCCCTGAAAATTCTGCAGTGAATGAGGTTCTCCCTGCTTCAATTTTTTTGGTAAGTTATTTCAGCTCTGAGTTAACCCATCTATTGCAGCTGCACTGTCAGTCTGAACTAAATGATCATATGCCTGGTATATTTCCTCTCTCATTGGAAGCACTAGTTTCCTAACATCATCTCTTACCAGTAATTTCTGCCATTCATAATACAGAGCTCTTGGTTCTTTTGCTTCTTTCCTTAATGGAAATGGACAGTCAAATTCAAAGTCTTTGTATGCTTTGGCTTATGTTCCCATGTTGATCTCATTTTGAATCCATGACATTAATTCTTTTATATGAATATCTCCAATATATAACAAAGGATTCCACTCTTTGTTGTGTTTTGTTGTTTTGCTGTTCTTTCTGTTTGATGGTCTTTTGGCCAGTTGCTATGTATGCTGACTTTATTTCCTTTTGCTGCTCTTTTTCTTTCTATGATGTAATGGTTTTGGGTCCTTAAAACCTATTTTTTAATCAATCAGAACAAAGGATTCCACTCACTATTTGAGGGTACAACATAGTTATGTAGATAAAATTCACATAGCAAATTCTTCACAGCTGCTGGAGAAGTTTGGTAAGCATAATAAAATTCCTCAGGGGTTTCCAAAGAGGGGCTAAGGTCCCTGATAATGCAGTTCAATTTGAAATTTAAATACCGCTTCTTTAACTGCAAAACATAAACCCTTGGAGGTGCCCTAAATTGCATCAATTTGGGGACCATACCAGTGATTGTTTCAACCTTAGCCTCTCATTCTTCAATTTTGTTATTCCTCTTTTCAATTTCTCTTTGTTGTTTGTCAATAACCCCTTGCAATATAGCCCTCTCTATTTCCCATTGTCTATAAAATGTTAAAGCAATAGATAAACTTCTTAGGGATGATGGAGGTCTAATATGTGTTACCTTAGGCCGTGGAATCTCTTCAACAAGTTCCTCATGCTGCTTTGGAATCTCTCCAACAATTTCCTCAAGCTGTTGTGGAATTTCTCCAACAGTTTCCTCAAGCTACTGTGGAATTTCTCCAATAGTTTCCTCAAGCTGCTCTGCCACAAAAGCAAGATTTGACAGTCTATCTTCATCACCTTCTTCCTGGATTTCAACTTTTGCAGGGCTCCCCTCTTCTGATGTTTCTACTGCAATAACCTCTGTCGGATCACGTGCTGGACGAGCCTTCTGGGTTCTACTCTGTGTTCTTCTCACATAAATCTTTGGAATGGCTACAGGAATGGTTTCTACCCATGGCTCTGCTGCAGTAGTTTTTCTTTTTGACCTATGCCTCTTGGGTGCAGGAGAAATTTGAGTTGCATGCGGCTGAACCATAGGTTCTTCATATGTTTCATTTATTTCCAATTCCTTCCCTTTTCTCTTAGCAATTGGTGAATCTCTTTGAAGAGAAGTGGAGGGTTTCTCCACATTTGCCTCAACCATCTCTTCTTCCATAATAACCACAACTCCTTCGACAACGAGCAAATCATCCTCGGCAACAACTACGGGAGAAGAGGGTTCTGCAATATTTTCTTCTTCAACTAGTGGATCCTCTACAACAGTAGCATCTTCAACCCTAAATTGCAATATATCCTCAAATACCCCCCATTCCATCTGTGAAACATCTCTAAGAGAACGGTCTACAAGCAATTTAACCAAACCATGATGGTTGACAGAACGATTTCCATTCTTTCGCGTTTCTTTAGCACTTTTAGAAATGAGGTGGTATAGAAAATTAGGGACATTCATCCTCCGGCCATGCCATAAATGACTGAGTAATTTAAAATATGGTGAATGTAGATTTGAATATCTCCCTTCGCAAGTAATATATTTCATGACATATAAAACTACCTGAGGCCACTTTGCTGGTAGGGAAACCCTCCTAGTTCCTTGTTTGTCCATCGTTAGAGATCCATCTGTGGGAAGTGTAAACTCTGCCCTGGCGCTCCTTGCGTCTTTTGATTCTGGAAACAATTCTCCTTCCTACATCAACCCTGTTACTTCAACTATCCGCTACTTTGTAGCAATTACCCTTAAACCTTTAACCGTAGCTTCTCCTTCATTGAAGGAATGCATAAACTCTGCAGCAATTTCTTCATTAAAATCTCTGATTTTCAAAAAGTAATCAATCCAGCCATGGTGTCTAAAATAATGCTCACAAAGAGAATCCTGCAGCAACGCAACATTTGTTAGAGTATTCAGGTATTTACTTGATTAATTAAACAATATTTGCTTAATTATTTAAGTTCCATTTATCTCTTTTACACTTAAGCTAGCTTTAGGTGCATAATAATTAATTCTTTTATTAATTATTATGTGCAAACCTAGGTTTTCCTTTTTAGGGTTTCTTGACCTATTAAAGGTTGAGTTATTTCTTTTCATTGTAAGAAGAAGGATTATTACATTACACATTTTGTGAATATTGAGCTCTCTCTTTTTGAGCATATTTTCTGTGTATTTCTTTCTTCTGTGATTTGCTTCCTTGCTTCTCCTTGTAACAGGTTTTTCAGCTTGCAGAGATCATTTGGGCTCCCGTGGTGTTGTATTTTCTCAACTCCAATATGGTATCAGAGCTTTAGATCTACAGATATATGTTCTCATTTTGAGAATTTTTGCATTGGAAGCAGATCTGGGGTTTCAGAAAGTTTTTTTATGCACCTAGGGATAGGCCTTTTTTTCTAAGCACTTTGGGCCTAAACGGGCTTAGAAGGCCCAAAAACCCCTATGGTCATATAAAACTTGACCTTTTTTGGTTCCTGAGCCTCTGGGAGTATTTTTTCTCTAGATCCAGCCTGTACAGCCCTGACATGTGGTTCGAGAAAAAAATTCAAAAAAATAATTTTTTTTTGCCTTTTTACGACATGCAGGCCGAATTTTTAAATTTGTGAAAAAAAAAGAAAATAAAATAAAAAATCACATATTTTAGGGCAAAAGAATTTTTTTCTAACAAAGTTTTTTTGGGGGGATTCCCCATTGTACACAGGGTACCGTGGGGCCCCCTGCCCACATGCAGGCCCCTGCCACCGCTGATAGAGCAGGCCCCATCTGGCATCCTCCAGCCCCCGCCTTCCGGTGACCATGCTTCCCAGCCACACCTGCGACCCCTGGCCTCCACCTCCCTGTGGCCCCGCCAACCCCTCGACCCCCGCCGACTCCTCCCTCCCGACCCGGCAGCCGTCGCGCGCAGCCACCGCTGGACCCGACCCTTACTACCACCGGAAACCCTCTGCCCGACCGTTGGTGCTCTCCCCGCCGCTGGAAACCACCACCCGGCCCGCTGGCCGCCCTGGCTCCACCACCCGGTCACCAAAACACCCACCACTCGACCACAAGAGCTCAACCCGACCGCCACCGAAGCACCGCCCACTGGCCACCTCCGCCCACCCCTGCCACCAGTCTACCCCTTCCTCTTGTTTTGAAGGGGGGTTTGATTTTTTGGCCATATCTTGGGCATACAGAGTCATTTTTTTGAAAACGAATAGGCGTTGAAAATTTGGTTCCAAGACGAACCTCTTGATGTTGGTATTTTTTTACCAATTTTTCTGTTTGACTGTGTTTTTTTCAGTCAAAGTGGGGTCTCATTTTTGCACTCCGGGAGACGTAGAATGAACTCCGTTTTTTGAAAAGTTTATATTTTTAGAAAGTGTGTGCTACGTACTTTCTAACCATATGATTTTTATTTCAATATTCTGATCCATGCATATTTTATTCATTTTTTTTCTTTTCAGCACTCTGGTGGATATCTTGGTTGTTTCAGGTCCTGGGATCTCTTCTCTGAGTATGATGTCTCTATTTTGGTTCTCCTTTCTATTTCCAGTCTTCTTATCATTATAGCATTGTGTTTATGTAAACGCATTGAGATAAAGCGCCACCATGCATTGTTTACTTGGGATCTTGCACATCTTGTGCCTTATTGTACATGCATTACTTTTAAAGTGCCATGAGGGGGTTGATGTTTGCCTTGTTTGCCATCTACCGTTGTCTAGTGAGTGTTCCTTCCATGACACTATGTACTTTCTCAGCACCTTTGATGTTCCTGGTTCTTTGTCGTGCAGTTCTTGTTGGTCGTTGTTTTCAGTGTACCTGTCCCTCTCCCTTTTCAGCATTATGGGGAGGTTTGTCCTATTGATTCTAATGCTTCTGTGGTTCGATTGATCAGCTCTTTAGGATTTAGTGTTTTCATGCCATCTGTATCTTCGATTTCAGTTGTTTGCCTTGTTTGCCTTCTGATTCGAGTAGTGTCATTTGAGGGCACTCATACAGATTACAGTCTTCTCTACCTGGTCATGTTCTATTTCAGTGGAGGCTCTTCAGATCAACAGTTTCTCTTCAACAGTGTTTGTATCTATTTCATGCTTCAGTGGTGTTCTTTTCCATCTCTTTATGGAGTAGAGTTTTTTCCCACATAGTTTTCTCTGTTTCTCCAGTTCATAGAGATTTCATTGTATTTGGGTACCTGATCAAGCCTTGTTGTCGGGACCCATCTTTCTTGCTTTCAGTAGTTGTTCTAGGTTTTAGCTTCTCCCTAAGTCTAGTTTAAGGGGGGGTGTTAGAGTATTCGGGTATTTGCTTGATTAATTAAACAATATTTGTTTAATTATTTAAGTTCCCTTTATCTCTTTTACACTTAAACTAACTTTAGGTGCATAATAATTAATTTTTTTATTAATTATTATGTGCAAACCTAGGTTTTCCTTTTTAGGGTTTCTTAACCTATTAAAGGTTGAGTTCTTTCTTTTCATTGTAAGAAGAAGGATTATTACATTACACATTTTGTGAATATTGAACTCTCTCTTTTTGAGCATATTTTCTGTGTATTTCTTTCTTCTGTGATTTGCTTCCTTGCTTCTCCTTGTAACAGGTTTTTCAGCTTGCAAAGATCGCTTGGGGCTCCCGTGGTGTTGTATTTTCTCAACTCCAATAACATAGACTGTTGGTTCATGGCGGATTGGATCTCCACCCATTTCTTACTCTATTAGTATAGCACACTCTGCAGCTGAGAAACAGGGAACCAAGATATCCGACAGACTTGCAAAATTGAAAATTCCATACATATCTCCAAATTGGCAACATAATTTATTACTTCCTTGCGTGAAAGAATATCTTGTTAAAACAATGATCGCAAGCAATCAATTCTAAGTACCGAAAAGGATGAATAATTACTAACTTTGGAAATCAAACCATAAAACACCCACCAACTTAACTTAGCACATGTACACACAAGCTGATGAGATTTAGGGGAGTGTACGCAGATTTAGGAAGGCAATAATCATAATGAAATTATAAATGCGTAATTGAAATAAAGTACCATATGTACATACCTGCAGTCGTACGAAAATGATGGCGAAATGAAATGAAATGACAGATAAGAAAATGGGATGGAATGACGTGGATGAAATTTTATTTATGGAAAATAATATTCCCATAAGACATGGAAATATTTATGATGAACCGGCAAGCATGTTAACTGCAGTGGCTGCAGGAACCTTACCTTCATTACTTTGCTCAGTTGCAGCAGGAGCCTGATCAGTTGCTGCAGGAACCTTATCAGTTGTTGTAGGAACCTATGTTTCATCCTTTTGGGCAAATTGCTACAAGAACTCCTCTTTAGTGTCTGGCTTATGATACAGACACAATCGGTGACCATTCACCAAAAGCTTAAACCGAACAGGGTCAATTGTGGTCAAATGAACAACTCCATTATTGAAAACTTCTTCTATCTCATATGGACCTAACCATCTGGTTTGCATCTTTCCCATAGAATCTTTATATCTGGAGTCATACAACAGTGCCCAGTCATCGGCTTTGAACTTCTTCTCTTTGATATATTTATCATGCCACTTTGCTCTCTGATTTTGGATCAATTCTGTCTGTTGGACAACTATTTTCCTCTATTCCTCCAGAGCATTCAATTGCTGAATATGTTCCTTTTGTGCTTCAGATAGTGTCATATTTAATTGCAAAGTTGTCCTTAGAGTTTTATGCTCAAATTCAATAGGCATCATTACTTCTTTTTCATAAACCATCTCAAAAGGTGTAAAACCAATTGGTGTTTTCCAAGTTGTTCTATATGCCCAAATTGCTTCTGAAAGCCTATGAGACCCCTTTTTTTTATGAACAGATATTGTTTTAATAAGAATAGCCTCAAGCTCCCTATTTGTAACCTCTACCTGTCCATTAGCTTGTGGATGATATGGAGTATATTTCCTATGCCTTATATTGTATTCATTGACCAAAGCTGCAATCAATGTTGAAGTAAATTATGGGCCCTGGTCTGAGACAATTTCTCTTGGTACTCCATATCTTGTAAATATCTCTTCATAAATAAACTCATCCACCTTATTATTTCTTGCATGTATCATAGCACGAGCTTCCACCCATTTTGTTACATAATTTGTACATACCAAAATGTAGGATTTGCCATTAGAAGGTGGATCAATTGGGCCAACAAAATCTAATCCCTATTTATCAAATGGTGCAACTGATATTTGTGGATATAATGGCATCTCATCAAATTTAGCAGGTCTTCCCATACGCTGGCATCTATCACATTTTCTTGTATACTGTGTTGCATCCTTGTGTAACGAATAGTACCTTGTATTTAATATTTTAAGTGTTGTCCTTTTGGCAACAAAATGTCCTCCACATGGCTCATCATGACATGCATGTAGGATATCATATATTTTATCTTCCCTTACACATCTTCTCATGACTTGGTCCGGCCCAATATAAAACAAACAATCAACAATCCATGAGAAGTTAAAACTTTTTCTCTACTAACAACCTTCTTTCCTTAGGAGAGAAATGAATTGGCATTTTAGTAGTAGCTAAATAGTTGGCAATATCAGCATACCAAGGTGTGTGAGCTTGTATAAGGAATAAATGTTCATCTGGAAAAGCATCATCTATTATTGTAGAATCTTCTTGTAACTGAAGTCTTGAAAGATAGTCTGCAACCACATTAGACTTCTCTAGTTTATCAACAACTGTGATATCAAATTCTTGCATCAACAATAACCAGCAAGCTAATCTACCAGTAATTGAAGGCTTATTCATGAGATATCTGATTGCAGTATGATCTGTATGCACAAATATGGGATATCCTATGATATAGTGCTTGAATTTTTTGAGTGCATATATAACAACTAACATTTCCTTTTCAATGACTGTGTAATTCAACTCAGGTCCCTGTAAGTTCTTGCTAATATAATATATTGCACTTTCCAAGTTGTCAATCTTTTGTCCTAATACTACCCCTATTGCATAATCAGATGCATCTGTATGAATTTGAAATGGTAAAGACCAATTTGGACCTTTAAGAACTGGTGCTTGGGTCAAGGCATGCTTAAGCTTCAAGAAAGCTTCATTGCATGGAGAGGTCCATTTAAATTCAATATCCTTGGTAAGCAGTGAATATAAGGGACTTGCAATTTTGCTAAAATCTTTGATAAACCTTCTATAGTATCCAACATGACCAATGAAACTTATTACATCTTTTTGCTTCACATGAGCATTGATATGCTGAATGACTTCAATTTTTGCTAGGTCCACCTGTATGCCTTTTATAGAGATATGATGACCAAGGATTATTCCTTCCTGCATCATGATGAAGCATTTCTCACTATTTAATGACAAACTATAGTCCTCACATCGCTGCAAAACTTTTTTCAAGTTCTCCAATGCTTGTTCAAATTCAGAACCATAAGTTGTAAAGTCATCTATATAGATTTTCATAATATCTTGAGAAATATCAGAAAAGATATTGATCACTGCCCTTTGAAAATTGGCTGGAGCATTACACAACCCAAAAGGAAGAACAAAATATGCATATGTGCCCCAAGGACAAGTAAATGTTGTATTTTATTGATCCTTCGGGGCTATCTAAATCTGATTGTAACCACTGAATCCATCAAGAAATGAAAAATATCTTTTACCAGCCAAAGAATCCAATACCTGATCCACAAATGGTAATGGAAAATGATCTTTTCTTGTTGCTAAATTCAAGGCTCTGTAATAAACACATACCCTCCATTTTCCTCCTTTCTTAGGGACTATTACCAAAGGTGATACCCATTGGCTATCAGAGATAGGATAGATAAACCAGACTTTTATTAACTTCTGCAACTCTTCTTTAACTATTTCTTTTAATGAAGGATTGATTCTTCTTTGTGGTTGTCTGAGTGGGCAACATTCTTCTTTTAGAGAGATACGGTGGGTGCAAACTGTTGGATCTATTCCATGCATATCCTTCTAATCCCATGCAAAAGCATTTTTATGATGTTTCAACAAGTCTACAAGGGCCCCCTTTTGAGTATCTAAAATATCTCTATTGATATTTAAATATTTATTCAAATCAACTTCTATCTTGGTAGTAAGATCAATCTGGGACATATCACAAAAATGAGAAGTACAGACTTCTTGCGGCAACAGAGTATGTAATACATCAGTGGCTGCAGGAAAGTCTAAATCTGCAATATTTGGTACCCAACTCCTGCAATTGTTGTTCCTGTATCAACTCATTTATCAGAATTTAATAAAGAATTGGGTCTTCATCATGTAATTGCATAAATGGCCCTTGATTAATCATCATAAGGTGATTAATAGAGTCAACTTCCTCAGATTCTTCTCCCAAAATAGGTCAAACGGCTTGTTGTTGAGCACACTGGGGTTGTGCAAGAGAATACAAAGCTAATGTTTTTGTAGAGTTCCCATCTAAAATAGTCATATCCCCTGATCTACATCCAATATATGCATCAGCTGTGGCAAGCCAAGGTCTTCCCAAAATCACCGGATATCCTCCCAATGTTGCCTTTGGAGATAGAATCATAAAGTCTGCAGGGTATTCCCAGGAATCCAAAATAACCACCACATCTTCAATTATTCCATCAGGTCTCACTGTAGAGCTATCAACAAGTTGTAGAACTGTGGGTGTAGGCCTTAGACTATTGATTTCAAGTTGTTTCATTACTTCTCTTGTCATCACATTAATGACTGCCCCTAAATCAATTAAAACATTTCTTATCTGGATGTCATTAATGACTATACTTACAACAGGACTACCTAGATCAGAATATTTTGGAATTGCAACCTTGCCTAACATAATATCTGCCAGTTGACCCATAACATATACTATTTGTGGATCCTTCTTCTTCCTGCCAGGTTTTTTTAGACATGCTTCTCTCAATGGCTTACATATATAGGAACATCTTTTATTGCTTGCAACAATGGAATTTTAACACTAACATGTTTTAGTTTATCTATAATATCAAAACCTTGCTCTTGTTTTGTGAGAACTTCCTTTTCTTGCAATCTCTGGGGAAATGGCGGTAATATCTACTTCTGAGGTATTGTATCTATTGGATTAGAGATTTCTTATTCTTCGTGTACCTCAGTGATAACTAGAGGAGATGGATTAGGCAAAGTTATCCCAGATCGGAGGTGAATATCACTTAGGGATAGAGAATAGGTTGGGTATTGATTAAGATCAGCTGAATAAGCTTATTGTTGTTGCTGAGATTTAATATTAGGATTTGGCATTGGTTGAGTGGGCAACTACGTTGGTTTAGGTGGGACAATAGTGGCTGCAAGAGGAGGCATTATTGAAAGCAGTTGTGGCTACTGACTTGGCTGTTGATAACCCAAATATTGGGCAATCCATGGGTGACCCCCCTCCATTGAGGAGTAGGTTGCCAATTCCCTTAAAACTGACTTCCTTGGCCCTAAGGTAGATACCAATTCCCTTATGGCTGTTGCCACTATGGCATTTGATTAGCAAAATGTTGCCCTTGGCCTTGAGAAAATGGTGATTGCCATTGGTTATTTGGTACATAAGAATTTCCACTATAACCAGAAAAAGAAAGTGGATCCGAAGGCATACCTTTTCTTTGGAAATTTGGGCTCCTTTGAGCAACATAGAAAACTTGCTCATCCTCACCTTGTATTGGCTTGAAGTTAGGAAGCTCAACATTTGCAACCATTTTACATCTGCAATCCTTCTTTCATTGTCTACAATGAGGGCAAAATTTTGCAAGAAATGCATTAGCTTCTTCATGCTTCTCCTTAGCTGAAAATGTATCCAACTGAGTAGCCATATTATTTATGATGTCCTCCTTAAAGTCCTTCAATAAATGGCTAAGTTCCATTCTAGAAACTCCAATACCAGATGCTAATGAAGATACTCCTGGCTTGAAATGCCTGTTCTTTTTAGAAGCAGATCTGGAATACTTCTTACAAATTTGTCCTATTTCAGCCCAAGTGGACTGTGTAATGTCACCTCCTCCCATAAGATCCAAAGAATCAGTGCATTCATCACTGATTCCCCTCAAAAATATCAACTTGAGGGAATCTTCATTTAGAGTACTATGTTTGGACTTTTTGACACTAAACAAAAACCTCTCCAGATAATCTTCAAGACTCTCATCTTCTTTTTGTGTCATTCTAAAGATATCATCCCCATGACGATCAGTGCCTCTACAATACTCTTTATATATTACAAGAAACAATCATTTCATCCTCATCCCATGTATTGATTGTGCTACTACCCAAGCTCATAAACCATCTTAAAGACAATTCCTTCAAGGTGGCAGGAAATATTTTGAGTCTATGGGCATCTGTAGTATAGTCAAAACTCCTACAGAGAACATCAAACTCAAACATAAATGTATTTGGATCCTCTGTCACCAATCCATATAATTTAGGGAGGGAAGAAGCTGGAATGTTCTTGAGATTAGCATTATCATGTTGATCAGATATGGGGAACTCAAATGTTGGGTCCAAAGGTGGTGGTGGATTATTTCCACCAGGAGGTGGGTTTCCTTGCATTGGATTTGTGGGGGTAGGTACTATATGAAATTATTCTTCTTGAGGTCCAAAGAGGAACTAAAGACTACCTTCTGGAAATTCAAATTCAGGATGGTTCAAATTTTTTGGGGTTTGATAAAGTTCGGCAAAAGGGTTTATATCTGAGGAATTATTTTCTGCATGATTAGGATGACTGGGCAGAAATCTACCTAGAACATCTCTTCTTCGCTTATGCATGCAGATTCATGAAATTTTTTGAACAATCAGGTATGCCAAAAAAAACAATTAACTGAAAACTGAAAACTGAAAAAGACAATAACCATAACAGGTTCTTAGTTTGACACCATCCCCGACAACGACGCCAAAAATGTTCAACCCAACAATAAGAATAATAACTCTAGTTGAAGTCTCAACCCGAAGTTTGGACATTCATTTGGTAAAGTCACTATTTTCATAGCTAGTGTTCATTTGATTGTCAACCCAGGGACGTAATACTTGAAATGGGTTTGCACTATATATGCACTAAGTTCCCGAGACAACTATTTTGCATTACTGCAACAACTAACATTATGTAAAAAAGATAATCAAGAATTGAAACTATAGAAAGGATACAGGAAAACTTCTGCATAAACTCATAAAAATAATACTGGATAAATTCAATGCTGATAAACATAAATTACTCTATTCTGGCTTGGCTGCAGGAACGGTCAATGCAAGAATGTCTACTGTAGATAAGGAAAGAAAACTAATTTTAACGAATGCACATGAACACTCACCAAGTGGGCCCCCTTGGATGAGTGATACTAGGCTTCCTGAAAACAACTCTAAAAGATCAGAATAACATAATTTTATTCATCATTCTTTGAAATTCATTACATGATTCAATATGAAAAGAAACTCAAAAATGCTTATGAAAAATCCTCTACTATATTCTTCTCTCCTTCTATCTAACCTCTGAGAATAAGAAGAGCTTATTATTAAAAAGAAATCATCTACAATAGACAACACAAATCACATCGAAAAGAGGAGGCAGATGATTGACCGAGAAAGGAGATAGCTAGAGTTATGCTGCAGGAAACGCGGATCTAAACTGAACCACAGTCATAACATACTATGGTGGTATTTACAACTTCAATGTCCACTTAAGTTAGACATTGGTAGTATCACTTGATTTCTCCTCTTATGTTGTCCCTTATGCTTGCTCAGCTTTTCTACAGTTTGATCTTCAGTCATCTCTTGAGTATCCTTCCCTTCAACAAGCACGATAGGCGAACATCCACCGTAGCATCATTTATTCCCTGCACTACAAAAGAAATAACATACAAGAACATACATGCGCATTTTATTTAATCAAGACATCTATTAATTTCATATATGATATTGCCCTAAACAATCCGCATGGCAACAAGAATAAATCACATGGCTGCAGGAATAAACTAGCAAAGATAAAACATGATTTAATAGGTTCAGGCTTAACATATGGAATACATATAGTAAACTTCCAATACATCACTACTACTATGCACACCAAAATATGACAATGTCTCAACTCATCAGTCCCATGTCAAGCTTGATGTGTCTTCATTTAGGGTTTTCGGGAGTGTGACTTGGGCATTTATTCTAGATGCATATAGAAAATCCATGGAGAGAAAGAGACAACACTGATCTTTGTCGGCTACTGTAAGGATTCTAAGGCATATAAGTTGTTTGAACTTATTTCTAGAGAGGTCTTATTTTGACGAGATGTCCAGTTTGATGAGTGTTATCCTTTGATGGACTCTCCATCACCATATTCTTTGCCACTTCCTACTCCTCCTTCATTTATTGAAGATTATTTTCCTTCTAAGGATGAGGAAGATGTTTCAATTTAGCCCCCACCACCTATCCTACCACTTCCTAAGTGGGTGTGCAATACTATTGATGCAACTGGAGTTTGGGTAGGTGATCCTTTAGATTCTCATCACACTCATTCATAAATTTTTGGGGACGCTATTGTGAGTCAGGCTATTTCTACTGATCCTTGGGAGTATTATTTGCTGATGAAGAATCACACTTGGGATCTTTTTCCTCTTCCTAAGGGAAGAAAGTTGGTGTGGTGCAAGTGGGTGTATTGTACCAAGTATGTTGCAAATGGTTTCATTGATAATTATAAGGCTCATATTGTTGCTAAGGGTTTTTCATAATTTAAGGGTAGTGATTATTCTGAGACCTTTGGTCTTGTTGTCAAGATGGATTCTATTCACCTTGTACTTTCTCTTGTAGCTTCACAAGGATGGTCAGTTTATTAGATGGATGTGAAGAGTGCCTTCTTGCATGGTGATTTTCATCAGGAGATCTATATGGAGCAGCCACAAGGTTTTTTTGTAGGACACTTCAGTTGTTTGCAAGTTTTGACATTCGTTGTAAGGTCTCAAACAAGCCCCTAGGGATTGGTATGAGAAGATGGATGCATTATTGCTTTCTATTGTTTTCACATGTTGCCATTCTGATCCCACAGTTTACACTCAACATTAGGTGGAAGATATGTTTATATTGGTATTGTATGTGGATGATTTGATTCTTATTGGCAGTTCTTCTTCCATAATTTAGAGTGTTCAAAGAGCATTGATAGATCAGTTTGACATGACAGATCTTGGTATTTTCCATTATTTCCTTGGTCTTTAGGTTACTCAATCTTTAGATGGGATTTTCATTTATCAGTAGAAGTATGCTCTTGATATTCTTCAAAGAGTTGGCATGCTTGATTGCAAGCTTGCCCCCACACCATTTCAATCAGGGGTTGTGTTGTCTTCCAGTTGTTCTACTCCTTCAGATAATGCTAAACTGTACAGGAAGTTGGTTGACAATCTTTTGTACTAGACACACAGTCATCTCGATATTTTCTTTTTAGTTAGTCTAGTCTCTCAGTTATCTTGAAATCCACATGAGAGTCACTAGAAGGCTTCCAAATGTATCTTGAAGTGCATCCAAGGAACATTGAACTTTGTAATTTCATATTGGGCTAGTGATGCTAATGATCAGAAGTCTACTTCTAGTCTTTTTTTGTCTTGGTTTGGCCCCATTTCATGGCCTTGCAAAAAAAAAAAAATTATTGCACTATCATATACTAAAGCTAAGTATTGAGCAGTAATTATTGCTAGTGAGGAGGTTTTATGGCTTCGTTAGTTGTTGACAGAGTTTGGTTTTCCTCCCGACGGTCCCACTATTCTTTGGTGTGACAATCAGAGTGCCATTCACATTTCTCGCAACCTAGTGGAGCATCAACAGACTAAGCACATTGAGATTCACATGCACTTCTTTCAACAGTTGATTCAGGATGGTCTTCTCAACATTGATGGTCTATTTGAGGCCTTCCTTCCTTTTTTAGCAGTTCATGTTTCTTTTCAGGCATTACATCTCTTGCTTTTGGAGAGGGGTTTCTTTTTCCCGTGTGTTTTTTCTCCTTTTCTCCACTTAGAGAGACTTCATTGGTTTGTACATGGGCACCTAATCAAGGCTTTTATTACTAGGACCCATTTTTGCATTCATGCATTTAGAGTTATTTTACTCACCCAAGTCTCACTTAAGGGTGGGGGGGGGGGGGTGTTAGAGCATATTTAGCTATTAGTTTATTTTTTACAACTAGCTTTTTATTTTTTATTTTTTGCTTAAGTTCACTTAGGAGTGCTTATTTTCGTTGTGCACCTAGTTTAGCTTTTATGCATCTAGTTTAGCTAGAGTTGAGCTTTTTCTAGCTCCTCATACTTGCACTTTAGTTCTCCTAAATTTACCTCTGTGCTTTCTTTATAAGCACCTCACTGTACAATTGTAACTCATTTTGTATTTTTTGATTTTGAGTAATATAGTATTCATTTGTGCAACTCTTATTTTTGGAAGGTGTTCTTGTTTGTCATTTGATCTTGCAAGTGCTTGTGTTGCAAAAGTCAATGGATACTAGTTTCAAAGTTAAATTTGCAAGTTTGTTTTAGGTCTGCTTGTTTGTCTGAAAGTTTGAAATCCTAATTTTTGTTTTTGACAATTTCCTTTAGCAATAGATACAAACAACAAAAAATATTGTTTGTGACCATTTCAAGGCATATGAACACACAAAATAATATTAACAAATCTAGATCTAAGAACAAAGATAAATGATTTAAACTTGTTTTGTTTATTTTTAAGTTTTGTGATTTTAAAATATACAAACATGCACAAGAAATGAATACAAAACATAATTTCCTTATGGTTAAATTTGGATAAGTTTCCTCATTTTGTCTTTCAAATGGAGAATGTGATCTAAACATTTAAACATGAAAGACACATTAACAAACCTAACTTAAATGGGTTTATCAATCCTTGTAGGCACAAGACACCACAAAAAAGATGGCCAAAAAGCCTAAAATAGGCTTCACAATATCAAATAAGGGTATCCTCTATATACCACAAGGATATGTGAGACCTGATCGATAGATGAAAGGGAATAATGGCAATAAATAAAATTCGTGGGCAACCCACTCTCTAATTTCACTTCTCTAAGACCTATAAAGTTCTTAGAGGCTTAGTCCATATTGACAAGATTCCACTTTGAAGAGACATGTATTTTGATTTACCCACCAATCTTATAATCCATCATTTCATGGAAGTTGAGATCATCCCTTAGAGTGATTACTTCTCTAGGCCTACCCCTTGAAAATGAAACTAGCATGCCTATATTTTAAAAACTCTAAGTATGCCAAGAGATGTCAAATTTGAAAATATTTAAGATTCATAAATAATAGTAAAGATTTTATTATAACGAGGTTGAAATGAAATGGTTTACTAAATCCTTTAGACCACTCAAAGGAAAATTCAAAATATAAATATCTAAAATTTGATTTATAATGATATAATTATATATAAATATTGGATTTAATATATGTGATATTTATTTTCTCTAAAAAAATAATGTGGTAAATTTAATCCATATTGAAAGCTAACCCTAATAATATCTCTAATTTTAATTCTAATCCTAACCTTAACCCTTATCTAATATTAAATCTAACCCCAATTGAATCTAGACACTAACCCTATTTAAACCCTAATGTAACATTGATCACTAACTCTAATCATATCTTTAATTCTAATTGTAAACGTAACCTTAACCATAATATAACATTAAATATAACCCTAATTGACCCCTAATTCTTGTTGTAAATATAAGTTTGTGTTGTCATTGATGTAAAACTTGTTGCCATTGATGATAATTTTGGTCCAAAAGGTTGAATAATTGTGTTCTATAGTAATGCAGTATCAGAGGATGGTAATGCAATAATAGAGGATTGGTTATGAGTTCATGTGGATGTGTGGAGATTTATTATAGTTTCTTTACATAGTATATCTGGATATCTTATTTTAATAAAACTTTGGAGCTGTATTATGTGGTCCGCAATTAAAGATGGCTAAATGTGTCTATCCCAATTAACTGCCTGTCAAACTAGGTATAATTTTATGGTCCACATCATGGCATATTGCTTCATCATTGATTTTGATTATAATATGTTGTTGGTGGATGAAAATCCTTGATATATCTTAGTTTGTATGTTCTCATTTTATCTAAAATTGACGTTGCGATGGTTTGAATATCGACTTGTACAGTGACAATGTAACAATTTATAGGAATGTGTTGCATTCCTCCCCCTTCAGTATTTTTGGTGGTGTGGCTCAATTATTTAGCTATGTTAGTGTCAGGTGATGCTATTTTGTGCATCCACAAGAGTCTTGGTGGTTTTTATTATGAGTAATTTTGGTTGGTATGCTTTATTGGTTCTATCCTTTGGAGCTGACCTATGCAGTTTTTGTTTATGCAGTACCATGTGGAGTTGTAGGAGTTGATCTAGGATGGATAGGAAGGTGTTCCAACATGGTGTGATCCTTCACACATGTTCCATTCTTCCTTCCACATTGCCTTGGAGAATTTTTTGGTCCAATTGTTTATATCTTGCGTGTTACATCTAGTCAGGCTAACCTCATTGATGTTTCTTTGCTTGCAAATGGTATATAAAGATAAAATCCATTTGAAGGAAGTGATATTTTGTGTAAGTGATATATAAAGATGTGTATGGTGTATCTTGTGAGTGAAAAATTTTGCAAGTGCAGTTGAGCAGTAATGAAGTTAGTTTCAAATGTGTCAGAACAACAAATTATAATTAGCATTTTAGAGGATGCATTTCTCCGCAGTACAACAATATTGATTCATTGTATTTAGATCTATTGTATCTTGCCCTAAATAAGTAATCTTAAATATTGATAATTATATTGTATCTTTCCCTAAGGTTGTTCACCTTATCCTTGCAAGTCAAAATCAGGAGCAGTGAGCTTCCTTGTCCTTGAGCCTAAAACTTTGTAACATGTTTTCATATAGTGGGATAGTTCTAACCATGGTTTTTTCCTCATTGGGTTTTCCACATAAAGTCTTCGTGTTCATGTGTGATTTCTCTTTTATTTTTAATTTTTTTACTTATACACATGTGGTAATTGGAATTAATGGTAACTAAATGGTTAAATTGGTTAATTATTAATATATGTTGATTCACCCCCTTCTTTCAACATCTGGAAGTGTTCAACAATTGGTATTAGAGAAAGGTTCCTTAAGAAACAGTGTAACAACTGAGGTAGATTTGGGATTTGACACAATGTTTGGATTTGAATATTTGGATGATATGGGATAACATGAATGGGATAATGATGTAGTTGTAGATCTTGAAGGAGAATTAAGAGTTGCTCTGTCTGATCTGGAGGATTATCAAAAAAGGTCCAAGAAATAAAAACATGTCGTCTATCTAAAAAGAAATGTTGATGAAGGGAAAAAGACCATTGATGATCTTGAAATAAAGCTTCATAACAAATCCTAAGAATGCACCAAGCTTGAAGAAGATGTGGTTATGTTGAGGAAAGAGTTGAAAGAGATAAAATAACAAATTGATAAGAACCTGAAGCTCCGAGGCAACAATGATATGCTTAATGAGATGCTAAGTGCTTAGAAACCATCTAAAGACAAAAACAAACTTCGATTTGAAAAGGGAGAATGTTCTAAAACACCCTATAAATATGACAAATGAAAGGAAAAGGTCAAGGATGAATCTAAGAAGACAAATGAAGATCAAAAGAGTTTCACTTGTCTGAAACAAGAAAAACTTCAAGAAGCCTTTTCTCACTCAAACCAAGTACTCTCCATCTTTCAATGGTAAATATTTTACATGCAATAAATTTGAATATAGAGCTAGTGAATGTAGAATTTAAATCAATTCTCAACCATTTAATGGACAATTTTATGCTTGCAATAAGTTTGTACTTAAGGCAAATGAACGTAAAAGTAGAATGATGCATGGGTATGTGAATACAAACTATGGTAGAAATGTATATTCTTTCAACGCCAAGTATTGTTATGCATGTAACATATATGGGCACAAGGCGGTTGAATGCAAATCTAATTTCAGAAGGAATGGAAGTGGTCCACAACAAGGTCGGTCTTGTTATAATTGTGAAAAATTAAGACACATTGCTAGGTTCTAAAGAGGAAAGAATGTGAAGAAACCTGCTCTAGAAAATAAGGTTAACATTAATGATATAAAGGAGAAGATGCATAAGACATGGTTGAAGAAATCTAATGAGAATGTAGATAGAAAGATAGTGGATAGATTTGTACCTACTAGTAGTACATATACTTCTTCTGGAAAATAGATAATATGCATTATCTGAGGGGGAGAACTTGTTGAAAACCCTAAGGATCCCCTTATTGTGTGGATGTCGAATAGGCTTCAATATGGAAGATGTTTTGATTAAGTAAAAGTAGGTATTTGAAAGGTACCTGAACCTTGTACAAGCCAGGAGAACATAACTGCTAGAAAAAAGTGCCTGATCACTTCAAAAAGACAAAATGATCCCATCGAAAGGGATCAACTAACATAACATATCATTAAAAACCCATAACAAATAGCGAAAGGAAAGCACAAAGACGACAAAAAGACAGAACCTAGGACACCAGCAGAGACCTAAATACTATTCATAATTTCCTCAGCATGAACAACCATTTGTTTCATGTTGTTCACTGAGGTCTTCAGTTCTCCAGCTCACGACCTTTGATGTCGCCCTTGATCTTTGTGTTAGCTCTAGTCCTCCTTTCATGACCCTTCTTGTCCAGCTGCTCTTTATCACTATCCTTCTCAGCATTGTTCTCAAACTTGTTGATAAGGATGTTCATGTTGTCCACCGACGATTTGAGGATTTGGAAATTTTGGTCTGCAATCTTCTTGACGTTGAGTTCCAACCTATCAATTCTGCTGCCAAAGTCATTCATTTTATTTTCCATTTCCTTTCTATCTCCCATCTCATTGACCTTTTTTCTGTGGCTATGATTTTTCCAACCATACATTCAATAGCTTCCGCATTATGCAGAACGACAACCAATTCTTTAACATGTTCAGCCAGGGGCTTATCACCAACCGTGACTCTTGCGATAGCCTTCGTATCTATTTTCAAACTATTGATATCCTTCACCATGGTAGCGATGGTCTCTCATAGAAGGCTTTAACAGTATCATTGTCACCACTACCACTTTTATCCCCTTTATCCTCCTTTTGCGGACTTGTGGTATTCACGACCTCAATATTGCCCATCACCGAGTTACCCTCCCCTTCTTTATCTTGACCCTCAACCTTCTTGTTTTCTTCAGTCTCCTCCTCAGAATCAACCAGAATGTGGTTGATGTCTGAATTGTTACCCTTTTTAGTATTCTTCCTCTGAGTCTTCCTTCCAGTAGCTTTCCCTTTCTTTTTTTTAACAATTTTTTTCTCAAGGATTCGGTTTCAGAATCCGACATTTCTGATTCCACAATAATCCTTCTCTTCTTGGCCCTATTCTTCCCTTTTTTTCTAGTTTCTTTCGATCCTCCCTCGGTCTTTGATTCAAAGTTAAATCTACTAGCTTCACTCTTTGTTGTCTCATCTCTTGCATTTTATAAACCAGGGCCATAAGCCCCTGGTGGAGGGCATGGTCGCCTTTAGGGTCCTTTTGAACCTCCTTTATAGTATGATCCATTGAGAATGCTAGGTAATAGGGTAGGCTCACCTTTTCCCCATGACGGAAGTGGTTGAGAAAAACAAAGTGATGCTCGTAGGCTCTGGTAAACCTACCATCTAAGGTAATGTATGCAATAGAAGCGAATAAAATAAACCTCCATGGCCTGCAAATTCTCTTTGGAGCATGGTAGGAGTTGTCGATTTTAATCATCTTTCTCCTCTCTTTGTCCATGACAGGAAACTTATTTGCTGCTTTATCTGATATGCCTCGATCCCTGTAAAATTTCATTCCCTCAGTAGTCATCCTCGTGGCCTCGACAATGACCTCTTCATCAACGTTCATCATCTAGGATCCGATAAGGATTTTGCCATTTTTCCAGTTCTTGATGAAATAGCTAGTGATTGTGGGGTCTTTCCCACTTAGCCTCTCCATGAAAACATTCAGACCCCCCTGCTGAAGGATATCCCAGACTTCTTTGTTCTTTCTCCAGTCAGAGCAGGAAGTAGGTTCGAATCTTTTCTTGTTACCTCCCATTTTTCAAGCACCTTCCTTGCAATTCCTTCTCTCAATTTGATAACCTCTCATCTGGTTTATGTGGTTACTCTGTAAGAACGCCCATAATCCATGCCAGATAATAATGATAAGACACCTATATAAATGCTCATTATCTTCGATAAAACCCTGCATCGAAAAAGGTGGAAGGGGCATTAGAAATAATGATTAAAAGTACCATGTTGCCTTGTCTGGCTCCAATCTTGATTAAGCAAGGATTTAATATCACTTGCAATCTCCATTTCACCATAATTAGTAATGATGTCTCCCAATTGGCAAGCCAGGTTGACTGCCCAATCAACGCAGGAGTTGGCCTCCCTATACACGTGTAAAAACACACATTTCAAATTCTTCGTTGATTTTCCTAGTTGCTTTAATAGCATTACTAATTGACCAAGAAGGCGAGAATTTCATATTTAAACAATTGATTATGTTTAAAGAGTCTCCTTCACACCAAAATTTAGTGCATTTAGCTTCCTTGGCAAGGATCATCCCATGGTAAGCCGCCATGGCTTCGACAACATGATTAGTCTGATTTCCTATGGGAATACATTTTATGATTTTGCATATTCCCCATTCGTCCCTTAGGACCACTCCACATCCTGCAACACTCGGGTTACCCTTTGAGGCCCCATCAAAATTGATTTTCATCCATCCCTTGGGCGGACTGATCCATATCACACCCTCTCTAGGGTTGATCTGAAAGTACTCTTGACCCTTTAATCTCCACTTTTTGTAGATAAATTGATCATCCTTATCTTGAGGATTATCAATACCGCCTAGGATATTCATATTTTCCACTATACTTCTTCTTATTTTTTCAAACACAATTTTAGCCTTAGCAGTCTTTTCTCTGAAAACTCTATCATTTCTCTCTTTCCATATGCCCCAACACATGTGAGGTAAAGCAATTTTCCATAATAAGGTTGTGGATTTATTTGTTGAAGGATGATGCCAAGAATTGAAAATCTCCTAAATCGACTTGGGGAAACCCCAACTAACTTTGAAGTGATCCAGACAACTTCCCCAGACATGAGCAGAGAAAGGGCAATGAAAGAGCACATGATTTATAGTCTCCTCATTCTGCTTACAAAGAATACAAAAACTAGGCATACTAATACCTCTTTTTCTGATATTCTCAGTAGTAAGAATTTTATCTTGAAGGGCAGTCCAGAAGAAAATATTTATCTTATAGGTGAGGCCTTTCACCCATGCTTTAGCCCAACATGGGCTTTCCATGTTGTAGAACTGTTGATGATACAAAGAAGCCACAATAAAAATACCACTAGCTGAGAATTTCCAAATTAAATGGTCTTCTTCTTCAACCCTCACCATAGAGTTCATGACTTTATTCAGACTACCCAAAGACTGGTCCACCTGAGATAAGTCCTTCCACTGTCCATCTGTCCAGTAATCCTCCACCTTGGTTCCAAATCTTTCCTTACATTGGTTCTGAAATCTGTTCCACTTAGGGTTTTCATTCAAAGGGATCTCCAGAAGCCAAGGGTCATCCCAAAACTGGATAAGATTCCCTTTCCCCAATTTCCATTTTGCACCTTTGACAATTAAGTCTCTTGTTCTAGAGATAGTTTTCCAAATATTGGATCCAATTGGGATAATATCCGCTTTGAGGAAGCTTTGAAGTGTTAGACATTGACTTTTATATTTGTTATCCCATATCATTTTTCACTCTCCTTGATTTCTATATCCTCTCTAAATCTGCTTGGCCATAAGGAACTCATTTATGTCTCTTATTCTTCTAAGGCCCAGACCTCCTTTATTTATAGGCTTGCAGACCTTCTCCCATGCAATCAAGTTCATTCTCTTCTTCTCCTCAACCCTTGTCCATAAAAAAGATCTATGAATCTTTTCAATGGCCTCCGCATACTTAGCAAGAATCCTAAACAGACTGATGGCATAGAGAGGAATGCTTTGAAGAGTGGATTTCAAAAGTTGAACCTTACTTGCTTGACTAAGAAGAGAACCCTTCTAGCCAGACAGCTTCTTGTGGAATTTATCCACCAAGGCTCCCCAAAAAGTATCCAGAGGATCATGGCATAAGGGGAGCCCCAAGTAAGAAGCAAGCAAAATACCAATTTGACAACCTAGAATATTACTAATTTTGATCCTACTTCTCTCTGGGGTATTGATAAAATAAACAAAGCTTTTAGACCAGTTTATAAGTTGACCAGTGGCATCTCCATAGTTATCCAAAGCCTTTTTTAATCTTCTAGAATCCTTCACTGTAGCTTTCCCCATTATTATAGAGTCATTAACAAATTGTTGATGGGAACATATTTGATCCGTCGAAGAAGGATTCAAACCACAAAACTCCCTTTTCTCAACCAGCTTTCCAATACATCTCCCCAGACATTCTGCCATAATGATAAAGATAACTGGGGATAGAGGGTCCCCCTGCCTGAGACCTCTAGAAGCTTTAAAGAAAGGAGAAGGAGATCCATTCATTAAAATAGGAGAAAGAAGTTGAAGAGACAAGTTGCCTAATAAGGCTAACACTTCTGGAGTTGAAGTCAAAAGCAGAGAGAACATCCATCATAAAATCCCAATCCACTCTATCATAGGCTTTAGAGAGGTCAAGCTTCAGAAAAAAACCTTCTTTTTTAGAGAAAGACAAAGAGTGGATATTTTCATGGACAGAGATGATTGAATCCAAAATTTGTCTACCCGGGATAAAACCGCTTTGCTGAGGTGAAATGATGGAGGGGAGCAACTTAATAATTCTAGAGGTAAGAACCTTGGAGATTATCTTATAAAGAGAGTTGCATAGACTAATAGGTCTAAAGAGATCCATTGAGTCAACCCCCATCTTTTTGGGGATAAGAGCAATAAAAGTACCATTAACTTCTTTCAAAAAAATTCTAGCACCAAAAACTCTTTCATAGTTCTGGTAACATTATCTCCAATAATATGCTAGTACATTTGAAAGAAGAACATGGGAAAGCCGTCCAGACTTGGGGCCTTGTTGCCCTCAAAGGAGTTGACAGCTATCAGAATTTCATCATGGGAAGGGATGGCAGTCAGGTGAGCATTCTGATCATCCCCTAAAATGGTAGGTATACTATTCAGGAGGTCCCTTTGGGCCTGTATATCCAAATTCTTATCCTTAGCAAGTAAATTGGAGAAAAAGTCCATAGCAACCCTGCTCATGGAATCATCTTCTACAACACGTCTGCCATTCACTTTAATCTGAATAATTTTGTTAATGGCCTTATGTCTTAATGTGGACATATGGAAGTATTTAGTATTCCTATCCCCTTCCTTCAACCAAACATTTCTTGATCTTTGTTTCCAGTAGGTTTCCTCTTTAGCTATAATATAATGATATCTCATAAGAATAACATCTTCAGTATCTCTAGATGTATTAGTGTAACCATTATTCTGTATCTCATCCTGGATTTCCTTGAGCTCTAAGAGGGTTGTAGCTTTTGAGGTAAAGATATTCCCAAAGCATTCCTTATTCCACTTCTTAACATTATCTTTAACAATCTTCAACTTTTTGACCACTTTGTACATGGCATTTTCTTCAATACTGACCTGCCACCAGTCCTTAATCTTACTTTCCAGATCCGGGTGTCTAGTCCACATCTTTTCAAATCTATAAGGGAAGTGTCTCCTTCTATTCTTTGCTTCAACCGTAAAGGTTATTGGGTAATGATCTGATCCTACCCTTATGTGAGAAGATAAAGAGCAGTCATGAAGGTTAAACCAATCTAAGGAAAGGAGAGCTCTATCAAGTCTAACCTGAATCAAATTCTCACCACTGCTTCTATTAGTCCAAGTGTATTTGACTCCTTGTAGCTCTAGGTCATGAATGGCATTATTGTTTATAAAATCCATCAAGTCCAATCTACTGTCCAGATTAGCTTGACTCCCTCCCTTTTTCTCATTTTCCTTCAAGGGGGTGTTGAAATCTCCCATAATTATCCAACTATCCTCAACAAACCTGCTTCTTAACCTAGTAAGATTTCTCCACATCTCACTTCTACCAGTCTTAGTGTTAGGAGCATATAAGTTAGTTAGGACCCAAGTGGTGCAATTCTTAAGGTGCTTAAATCTAATGTAGACCAAGTTGTTGTCCTGAATCAGCACCTCACCTTCTACATTGTTTTTGTTCCAGAAGGTAACAATTCCTCCCGATGCACCTTCTGAACTTCCTCCGCCGACTCCTCCATTTTTGAACATATTTAGGCTTTCAACTTTATCTTTTGCCAGCTTAGTTTCTTGAATCAAAAAAATATCAGGATTTTTATCTCTAATCATACTTTTAACTAAATCATGTTTGTGAGGGCTATTCAGTCCTCGAATATTCCAAGAGATGATTTTCATGGATTTTTAGAAATACCTGCCTCAAAGATGGTTCTTTTGGTACCATTTGCTATATTCATGCTTGTTTCCATTGATCTCTTTTTGGCATTTGAATGTCTTCCTGGAGAAGTGTGTTGTGCTCCCACATCCCCAAGCCTACTTCTGGTGTTTCTAGTCAGCGTACTATTGATGAGGTTATTGTTATTCTTTTTTTTTTGCTCGTTCTTTCTTTTGTCCTCTGTTGCTTCTTCTTCCTCCTACTTTGTTTCATTCTTCCCCAGTGCCTTTTTGATGTCTTCCTCATCTCCCCATTTTGGATCTTGTTCCTCCAAAAAAGCCAGCTTTACTTTTGTTGGGGAAGCTAATGAGATTTCCGATATCCCTTGGCCCAAGATGTTATCAGGTTGGGCCTCCTGGAACCAGTCTAATTCTTTATCTATATCTTGAGAGTTTGAAATGAGGTTAAAATTAGCTCCTTCCTCTTTGTTATTTGTGGGCTTTTTATCTCCTTTACTCTCACATTTATCTAAGACTAACTCTGTCTTATCCTGTTCCAGTTCCTCTTTTTGATTGTTGTCTTTTTTCCATGCTCTGAATCCTTATCACTCAGATCCAACTCCCGATGATCTATTTTTACGCTATCTACTTTCTTTATTCATTTCCCACTTCACTGGTGAGTTCTTCCTCCGTCCGTCCAATCTGAGACTGTTTTTCCTGATCTGGGTCATTGGACTCCAAGGCTTTTAGAGGCCTATCCACTTTTTTCCAAACCTTAGTTTGGAGGTAGGGTTTACCCTTGATAGTTGGGCATTTTTTAGCCCAATGTCTAACTTTTTTACAGTGAAAGCAGGCAAAAGGGATTGTTTCATAAACAATATTCTGCCTCCATTTCCCCAGTTTAGATTCTATCTCTATTTCCTCTGGCATGTTCATGTCAAGTCCAACTCCAACACAAATCCTAGCATAAATCAACCTTCTTCTGGATGTCGTGACCTGATCAATAGCGATAAGCTCCCCGAAGGTGTTGGCTATTCCTGCAAAAACATCTTCCTCCCAAAATTCCATTGGAAGCCCAGGGAGTTTAACCCACACCGAGACTTGAACCAAAAAATTATTTCCTTTTGCCACATTAGGGTACCACTTCTAGATGTACATGATGTGTTTGCCTATTTCCCATGACCCACTACAGAGAATGTTTCTTCTATCCTCATCACAAGAAAAAGCAAAGGATAGACAACCTTTGTTCATTGCAACCACATCAAACTGACCTTTCAAATTCCACTTTCTTTTGACAAATCCATGAACGATCTCTATATTAGGTCTAGACCCCAAAAAATTACCGATCAAAGTATTTTCCATTCTAGCAATATTTTGGTCTATGATTTGGTCTAGAACAGCGATAGAAAACTTGCCCTAAGACACATTCGAGGTGTTTTTAACAGGAGGCGATGAGGACTTACCTTTGGGTTTAACCCCAAACAGAGAGGACCACTTACGTATATGTCCATTCAAACTGGGTCCCCCCTTAAGATCCTCGAGGGTCGACGAAAGAACCTTTTCCAGATGATCTTTTCCTTCCACCGTGTTCTCTAAACCACTAGTCGCTTGTTGTCCTTGAGCTCCTTCCGAGTTGCCATCTTCTGTTTTTGAAGTTTGAACTTGCCCGTTCCCGCTCTCATCTGCTAGCCACTCTTCATGTGGTCTTGGTCCTCCCCTTGGGTCCCCCAAATCCAAGGGAGCATCAAGATTCTTACTATTTGAGCCCCCTCCATCTGCAAGAATCTTTGAGTCATCTGCCTCATGCTGTCCCGACACCGAACCAGAACTCCCGCTCAATATGGTAGATGTTAGGAAGGTATTTTTCAAACATTCTATATGTTTGTGATGATTCGTGGAGGTATTTGTGATTATTGGTGTAACAGAGTATCAACTTTTTTATATGTAATGATCAAATGCATTTAAGGCAAAAAAACCAACCAAATTGGTAGAGTTAATAGATAAATTGTGATTTTTGAATTACTTTTGATCACTTGTGATATTATGAATTTGATTTCTATTATGTGTAAAAGAGATTTATGGTGCTAACCCTAGTGATAGAGTGTTTCGAGGTATTCTAGGAAGCTTGTATTTTTAGTTCAATTTGTTTTATCAAGATGGCTACACCAATTATTGTTGACACGTCTTTGAAGCTGTAAATGCAATTCAAACACAATCTTTTTTGTGGTGATGGAGAGAGATAAATAAGGATATTTATTGAGGGTGTCACTGGATGTAGTATACATAGAGGACCAGGATTACATCCATGTGCTCTTAACAAAGGTTATTCAAGTAAAGTTTAATGATTTGTGGAATTAGTTGGTGGAAGATGTACTAACAACATTCAAACTGTAGTACAAGCTGGAGTTAGAGTTGAACATTAGGAAGGAGTTCCCTGATTTAAGATATGAGCATGCATGGATTTGGATCACCTTGAGCTGAATTCATGGAGAGGTTATGTTTCTAGAACATTCACAAAAGATCATGAAGGATTCCATTAGGGATTTGATAGAGCTATGCATCTCATGCACACTTCCTATTTTAAAGTTGGCAAATAATGATACTATGTCTGAGCTTACTAGTGCAAAATCAAATGGAAGGGCTATTACTATAAAGGACATCATTAATCTAGGTGTTTGCTATGTTACAAAGGGTTTGGCGTACATAATTAACTATCAGAACCTTGAGGGTTCCATCATCGCCACTATTATACACTCTTCTTCAGAGATAGTGGTTGAGGGAGAGAAGTTTGATCTGTGTAAACTTTTGAGACAATAACTTCTAGATAATCTAGATAGGACAAAGAAAATCAAGTATCCATTCAGGTATGGGTCCCTAATCATATGCCTGACATTTATGTTCATGAATGAGATTTTGGGTGATAAGAATAAAGTGTAGAATAAGTTTATTGTAGTAGTAGTGCATGGCCTATCTCCTCCTCTCACCCACCCCTGCAGGGGCAGGGTGGGAAGGAAATATAACCCCCCACCCCCCTTTAGAATAGTTGTTGGGTGGGCCCCTACTATTCTAAGAGGATCCAGTATAGAATATTTCTCTAGTATATAACCTACCAATCAACCCCACCATGTATGGGGCCCCATCCGCACTCTCTAGTCGAGCTTGTGCTAATCCCCTACTATTCTAAGGGGCATTTTGAAGAGAATATCAAACAAACCCCCATTTCTTAGTTGTATTTGAATCGTGAAGAATAACCACTAGTGCTATCCCTACAATATTGAAGTCTCTAGTTGCCTTGTTGTCCTACTTCCCCTCTCTATAATGGGTGTTCATCTAAAGGAGCTCACTACCCCACCCCATAGATTTTTGTGGGTTTAGAAGTTTTAATAATGATACAAAAACATACAATATTTCATATTGTGGGTGGTTTTAAATTTTCAAGACAACAAATGTAACTCAGTAAAATTCATCATGGCTAATTAGAATAATAGGGAAATCATGAATCCCTATCTAATTAACGAATTTTAGTAAATATCAATGAAATATTGAAAAATTACAACAATGATGTAAATTATTCAAGTAAAACTCCCTGCTTCACTAATGCAAATTGCTTCCATTGTTCTTCTGCTTCTTATGGTATGATGGCTCTCAGATATTGCGTTGCTAACCTGCAAATGACACAAGATTTTGAAGTTCATGATTGTTGAAAATGAATAATTGATGTTGAATTTATAGATTTTTGGAGAGGATTGAATGAGAGGTGGAACTGGAGTGAGTTGATTGATAGTTGAACCATTGATTTGGAGGTGGAACTCGATTGATTGAATTGTTAATTGAGTTAATTGAACAAATTGAATGGATAAAATAGTTGATTGAAAGATAAAAAAGGAGATTGAATAGTTAATTGTGTAAAGGCTCATTCCCTTTTAACTTTATCTCACAATAAATAAATACTCATAAATTGTAATAGTACCAAAGCAAAAGATAATCTATCAATATCCATGTTGAATGTTGAATCTCAATGACATAGTGCTTAATCCAGGTGATAACACGTGAAAAATAATATATCAATAGTATATAATTAGGCATCACATGCCATGTTTCCAACACAATACCATATAAGGTATAATACAAGATACATATAAGAGAAGATAGAGAAAATATAGACAATAGGTCTCTGAATGCCATCAAACCCAATAGTCAACCACTAGCTCGAGAGATAAGAACTTGGCTCGGGTGATTTTCTACCCAACCATGAAGCTTACGCTCCCCCAAAATCTTTCATGAAACAAAAGATACCCAACCTTGCACGAAATGCCTAGCTACTTGGAAACAATAGGCAGGAAGGAAACCCGGTGCAACCTAATATATCTACATGCATTTGTTTGTATGAAATACACGTCCTACTATAAGGATATGGCAGAGAAATATGATAAATAGATTTTCTAGGCTAATTCATCTATCCTAATGAATGCAATACTTTGATTAAAGTACCTTTAATTTAACAGAAGTTCTTGAAAAGAGGACCATCCTTCTCAGTTACCCATATTCGACACCCATTCCCAAGAATGCAAACCAAACAAATACAAGAAAATGAAAACTAATTTCCTTAAATAAAATCACTCATGTAAACACATATAATTTATTCTTTCACTTTTCATGCATATCATGGGTGTCATGCAATCATTCTTATTTCACAAAAACATGCTTTTTAATGCAATTCTATGAAATTAACTCTAAATAAATCATTGTATATAATCATGCTAATAGAATCTTAATTGATTTACTACTAAATCATTCCTTTAATAAAATAATAAGAAGAAGATCTACAAAATTTTAGATACAAGACATATGTATGATTAATTATATGTATGTATATAGATGTATTCTCACACATATCTACCTATACATTCAATTACTCCATCCATTAAGTTGGATTTATAATCATATTTTTAGATTAAAAATAAACTCCATATTTTCATAATAAAATACTAAAATTCTAAATAACATAGCAGACTAACATTATATACGAATAATGAAAATAAACATGCATAATTCATATTGATCATTACAAAAGAATCAGAAAGATAGATCTACATACAATAATACTTGGATCTGACGATCTATTTCCCTGTCAAAACTTCCTATCGCTACTCTAAATCAGACAAATTCCCTTCTTCTATGTATGAAATCTCTTTGTTGTATGTCAATACCCTGTGTGTTTTTCAAGAATGCATAATTCCCACAATTTATAAAAGTAGTTGCTACTATTTTACCCTTTTCGGTGGCTATATTTAGCTCAATACGTGCATTAACATCTATTTAATAAAATTATAGCCACAGATAATAATAATTCTCTAAAAAAAATCCGCTATCACATTAAAATCGTTCCCTTTGATCTCCATGTGATAAAATAAAAACATTTTGAAACACTCGCAAACTTTAGTTTGACTTTCCGTTAATAATCATGACATTGGACTTGACTTTTAAATAGCCCTAAAAGCAATTTCATATTCTTAACTTTTGTTAAACCAAAGATGCATGGCGTAAAATTCATGCCACAAGGTTAAGGGAAAAAATAAATTAACATTGAAAAAAGCTAGGTATGTTAAAATATGAATTTTTTTTGAACGAAGATTAAATTTTATTGGAAAAGAGAACCAAAGTAATAGAAATTATATAGTAAGTCAATATATCTAAACATATCTAAGATAATCGCGTAAAATAAATTATAAAAAATCTCAAAATCATTTTTCATATATATATATATATAAAATTAAATTATAATAAATAATTGTTAATTTATGGGTGAAAATATTTTTACTTATAAAAATTCTTTTGAATGAAATTTTATCATACTGATGATGGATCACAGAGTGTGATCCGAAACGTTGATGCAAAAATTCTCACACAATCGAATCCAAAAGCATACACTCAATTGAATGGATTGTGGAAATTTACTTATGTTGATCATAAATATTATCCACAAAATGATAAAATTAAAAAATCTTAATATATTTACTACAATAAAGATTCTTTAATCTCAACAAAGTAAAAGCAATAAATTTTATATCCAAAAACTGAAGAAAAAAAAATAAAATTTATTTCTCTCTCCCTTAGAAAATTAATAAAAAATAAATTAATCATTAATTTAAAAATTGAAAAAAATAATTCAAATACTACTCTAACATAAATATATAAATTAATTAATAAAAAGACAAATCAATCATCAATCTAAATATTTAAATTAATAAAAGGACAATATCAACAATTCCACCCAACAATCATTTTAAGATGGCACAATTTTATAAGAACTTAATTGACAATGCAAAACTCCATGTTAAATGGTACCCTTGAAGCACGCATGAACAACAAATATCAAACTTTATGGAAACCCTTCCTAAAGATTCCAAGGTTTAAAATCCACACCATATTTATGTACTGCACATCCTTTAATTAAGGTAAGAATGCACAACTTACACGTGTTAGAAGTTAGAGCCACCCTATGTGGTATTCTAATAGTATCATTAAATGGTGTACTTAAATTTAATTAATAAAATGAAAAAAAATAAATTATTTTTTGTTTTACAAATTAATTGTTCTACCCACACAAATTGATATTGACCAATCACATAGCAATTAAATCTTATTTTACATAATTTTTGTTAAAAAATTAGCATGTTAACTTTTGAAAAGATAGAAATTTATTTTAGTTTAATTTTTTTTTTAAAATTGATTGGTTGAAAAGACAAGGACTAATAACTATTTAAAATATTTAAAAGCATAATGAATGCATAAATATCGTGCGATGAAGGAATTAATAAGAATTCTTATGAAAAGCATCCAACCTTTAAACTAGACTTAACTTTATTAATAAAAGAAACTTAACTTAGAAATTCTTTTTAGTTTTTATAATTTCTCTCCTTTTTTTAAAGAGAAGCATTAACTCTTATATTAATATTATTAAATTTTAGTTTTTATTTTATTTCAAACACGCATTAAATAAAATACGAATTATAAGATATATAAAACTAATAAAGTAGAAACATGCATTATAATACTAAATTAATATTTTTTAAGTTTATTTAATTTTTAATTATGCTTTATTCAAAACATGTTATTATTAATTTTTTTAATAGAAGCATTAATATATATTAAAATTTATAATATTTAATTTAAAACTAAAAATGTGTATTTAAATATATAATTGTTTTATATAATAAAATTATATCTATCTCTTTCTATATATTTTTTTGAGAAAAATAATAATTACATTAAAAATATAAATAAATCTTATTTTCGAAATAATCTTTTTATATAATTATTAGGAAGTAATAAAAGATGCGATTTTTATTTTTCTAACATCTTATTTTCAAACAAGCACGTTATAAGCAAGTACTTATCTATAACCCATTGCACATCATGTTCAATCATCTATGTAATTTTAAAACATAAATTGCACAAACATCATGAATGCAATATGAATATCCTATGTGAGTGTGTGCTTATACACCGGGTACCATCATGTATATTGTTGACAAATGGCTAGGACACCTCTACCTCAACCAAGTTCTATTAAAGTTGTGAAATACAACCTCACATAACCTAATGAACACCTGTATGCAAATAACCTGTCACAACAATGGAAGATTCACAAAACACAAAGATTGCTTTGAAACCTAGAGCAAAAGAATGCAATAATGATAATCAGATAATGAAATACAAAAGGGATCAATCCTTATAAAAGGAGATCAAACCTAAAAAGGGAAAACCCTAAAACTAATTAATAATTAATAATAAATTAATTATTAATATTCCTACGTTTAGCTTCCTGAATTTAGCTTAAGTGAAATAGAGAAAAGGTGACTTAATTATTAAATCAATATGATTTAATTAATTAAGTAAACTAATACCTTTTAATCTAACACCCAACCTTAAGATGAAGTTAGGGAGAAACTAAAAAAAACTAAGGACTAAATGCTAGAAAGCTAAAATGGGTCTCGACAACAAGGCCTGATGAGGTACCCAAGTACAATGAAATCTCTGTAAAGTGGAGAAAAATGAGAAAACCATGTGGGAACAAAAATCCTCTCCAAGAAGAGATGAAAGCTCAAGTGAAGGACTAAGAAGCCTCCAAACAAGAATGTTCCAAAAGATAGGAACAAAAGATGAGCATGAAAAATCATTGAAGCATGAAGAAGCTACAAACACTGTCGTAGAATGACTACTATGATGTTGAAATAAGAAACCTCTTCTAAAACAAAAGATGATCAGGATCAAGAAGACATGAATCTACATGAGTGCCCTCAATGACACTACTCGAATCTGAATAAGATGGCAAACATAGGCAAAACATCTAGAATCTGAAGATACAAATGGCACAAGTACCAATAGTTTGAAGAACTGATCAAATGAAAAAATGGAAGGTCACCTCCAAAAATAGGAATGCAAGAGTGTCCATATGGTAAGTACTAAGTATTCCATCTCACCGAAATGCATGGGTAACCAGCCACTGCATCCTCCTAGTACATAGGAACAAATACTGAATACATAGCTCACTCCAACACGAAACCAAGGAAGCATTAGCACCAACAATAGAACCCCCCCCCCCCATAATGTTGACAAGGGAGAGGTATGATAGGTACACTAAATCTAAAATCCATAATGTAGTGCATGAAGACGAACCAAGAACATCTGACTATGCATACATGAAAATACAAGCAAATACAAAGGGTGTGCAAACCAAGGCACACACGCATGAGAAAGGTATGAAGGCAAACAAAGGCAAATAGCAAACCCCCATGACACGTTATATCATAGTGTGAGTACAATAAGGCACAAAACTGATGTGCAAGATCCCATAATACATGTGCAATACAAAGGCACTTTATCTCAGTGCATTTATAAAATCATAAGTGCTTACAATCAAAGCTCAGAATGTCAAAAAAAGACATAATACTGGAAATACATGAAGCAAAAAAATGAGTCATCCTATGTAAACAAGAAGTTTCCACGAGCTTAGATGTCCAAGTAATTCAGCAGAGTGTGAAAACAAAAAAAATTGAATAAAATATACCTGGAGTAAAATCTGGAAAAAGTACATGGATGGTTGTGAAGAGCTCTGAAATATTGTCCCAACGTCGTTGGAATCGCGAAAAATGGAGAAGCTGGTGAAAAGTTATGAGCTCGGAACTGAAAACAACACCTTTGACTTTGAATAGCTATATAATGTACTAGAAACAAAAATAGGTGATGAAACCCACAAATCTGGAAAGTAGATGAAACCAGCTTTCCAACGATATCTCGTTTGCCAAAAACAAAACAAACCCTCTTTTAGGGCACAAAGAGGGTCAAAGAGGGCCATTCACTGATGTCCATACTGCTGACGTCAGCATGACATCATGGTGATTTCAGCAAAATATTCCAAGAATATTCTCCTGTGGATGAAAAAAATCCAACCGGCAAGAAAAATGGCGACAACAACATGGGTGTCGTAAATTTGCAACTTTGTTGGAAAAGTGGGCAGGCAGCACCAAAAAAACTCGGTGATTGAAAAAAGGTCGTCGAGGGCCGAAAGGCGGCGTGGGCCGGTGGTGATGGTCATAAGAAACTGCCAGTGGTGGGTGGGGCAAGAGTCGGTGCCGCAAGAGGAAGGGCCGACAACAACCGTCGTCCTGTTGCAGGCCCGACAACTGCAGTCCGTATAGACTACAACAAAGGTACGCCTCGCCCCCCTCATTCACAACTTTTTTTTTATATAAAAAAACAAAAACCTTTTTTTTGAATGCCAAAAAAGTTTTTAATAAAATACTTTTCAGGTTAAGTTTTTTGAAAAAATGAACCAAATTTTTTTTGGAAAAAAAATACCAAATGTTTTCTCGGAGTGTGTGCAGGCGGCCATACGATCGTACGACCAAGGAGGAAGAATGAGCCCAGGTGCCCTTGTCACCGAAAATAATTGAATTATATATCACAATTTGTGGAATCGACCTCCTGAAGCCAACCATAAGTTCCTTTTGGGTCCAAATTGCTTCAAAAAATAGGTGCCCCCTGAATCACAAAAAAAATGATTCTTCAAACCCTCACAGATTTGGTCCCGTGAATAAAAAATTGACAAACAAAAGGTCAATCTTGACTATTTAGCACGTGCCAGATTCAATGGTGAGGTCCAAATCAACCCAAATTGCATAGAAGACCTATTATAGGTAGAATCTTCCTATTTGATGAACTAGAAAGCCTTAGGTCTGAAGCTCTGATACCATGTTAAAGTTGTGAAATACAACCTCACAGAACCTAGTGAACACCTGTATGCAAATAACCTGTCACAACAATGGAAGATTCACAAAACACAAAGATTGCTTTGAAAACCTAGAGCAAAAGAATGCAATAATGATAATCAGACAATGAATTGCAAAAGGGAATAAATCCTTATAAAAGGAGATCAAACCTAAAAAGGGAAAACCCTAAAACCAATTGATAATTAATAATAAATTAATTATTAATATTCCTAAGTTTAGCTTCCTAAATTTAGCTTAAGTGAAATAGAGAAAAGGTGACTTAATTATTAAATCAATATGATTTAGCTAATACCTTTTACTCTAACAAGTTCTCGTCTTCGACAGTACCTGCACTCACTTGCACTCAAATTCACATCAGTAGGTAAGTACCATAAATCATAATCAAAGCATATACAATATTAAACTCATAATTATAACATGATAATTAACATCATTTCCATTTTAATTTCTTTCAATGTGTTTGAGATTAACCATCTAATTTACCAGTCACACATACAAATAACCACTTAACCAAACACATAAGATCATTTTTAACACTCTCATCAAATATATAAGAAAAGTAAAAGGTAGCAAAAATTGAGATGTGACAAATTGATTGATGACAAAGAAAGCTTTATTTAGAAAAAGCTAATTGGAAGATAGAAAAATATTGATTGGAGAATAATTAAAGAAACGATTTAATTAATCAATTAACTGAGTTGATCAATTAATTATAAATTTAGCATGTGTTGTAGGATATTTTAATTTGAAATTCAATTTCTTATTTGCATGCTCTTGAACTTGATTTAGATTTTCAATTTAATCTTCGCATGATATTGAATTAAATATTTTAAATTCAATTTGATCTTTGAATTCATGCAAACTTGATTTAGATATTCAATTTGATTTTTGCATGTCTTTGACTTTGATTTTCGAAATCATGAAATTGAAATGCACATGTATTTGAAATTAAATGAAATTGGAACTAGGGAAAATTCAAATTTAAATTTGAATTTGAACTAGAAGAATATTGAAATTAGACGAAATTAGAATTTGGGGATTTGGAATTGAAGAATGAATTAGATAATTAAATAATTTAAAGAAATTATTTAATTATTTAGAAATTAAATTTAATTAAATAATAAAGATTATTCAATTAAAGGACTTAAATCACAACTAATTAAATAATAAATACTTAATTAATATTTAGAAAAGGGTTAAATGATTAATTGATTAAGATAGAACTAGAAATATATAATTAATAAGATGAAAATATGAAGAATTAGAAGAATAATATTAAATAATTAATTAAAGAATTAAAGAATTATTTAACTAATTAGTGTGTGATCAATGAGACATTTTTAGGTGTCTACAAGATGCAGGAAAGAGAGAGGGTTCCCTCTAGTATGGTCGAGAAGTATAGAAATGAGATCACCTTTCTAGTTAGCAAGGGCCTACGTCTTTATCCATATCTCTTTAGTCTTATCGCTTCAATCGAGAACATGAACAATTCATCGTATATGCACCCTACCACCTATCAAGCCATTGCTATATTGAGGCAGTTGAGCCAAGGACTACTTGGATACTTGAGTTGCCCTATGAAATATCAGAGGAGTATGTGGAGAAGAATATAAAGACCCGATTGTAGTTCTCAATAGATCGAAGTATAGAAAGATTTGGGATTGCAACTAAATTATTAAACAAGATGATCTGGAAGAAGGTTGAGATCGCACATGCAAAGCAGATGGAGAATTTATACAAAAAGATTAACCTTCCCACAATAATAGCAACGTTTGGAAAAAAAGAACAAAGGAGAACAAAGTCATATCTACCTCTCCTTCGGTACCTCTAGTAAAGATTGGTTCTTCTGAAACCCCAATGAGGATAGAGACCTAAGAAAAAGGCAACAAGAGAGAAATCTGATCTGAAGCTTAACATTGAGAAAGTAGACAACAACAACATAGATAGGAAGTGCAAAAACGAAAAAAAATGTGATTAGAAAGAGGTCTGCAAGGAAAACTATTAAGAAAGAGGATGTTGAAGAAGAAGATGACACTGTGCCTCTCAGTTAAAGAAACATAACTTTTGTCTCTCCGACAAAGACCCCTACAAAGAAGAGGAAGGAAGTGAAGAAGAAAGAACTAGAGAAGACTAAGGGAAAGAATAAGAAGACCGATTCCCCTCTAGTTGATTATCAACCACTTGATTTTGACAGTCTAGTAAATTCTATTTGTTAGCATGAGTCATTGTAAGTGTCTACAAAATTATACAAGGATTCCCTCTGACACACAAAGAGAAGATAGAAAAAGCTATTATTTGGTCTTTGATTACTTTTGATAAGAATGTGAATGATATTGTAGATAAGTTACCTCTGGAATTGCAAGAAGCCTTAACAAAGAGAAGGAAGGATCGTGCACTAATAAAAGAATCCTATGTGAGGACACAAGATTTAGATATGGTGTGCAGTCCTTTATCCAATGAAGATAGACCCAAGATTGTGCGGACTCTCTATACAAAATTTACAACAAAAGAAAGAGTGAATATCATAATGGGAGGTGATCCAAATGACTGTTAGAAGATAGTTAAGTACACCAAGGATGCAACAACTAAGAGTATAGAGATAAAGAATAATTTGTCTTCTCCTCTAGAGAAAAACACAAAAATTAATTTGGAAGGGAGTAGACTTGGTGTTGGCAGTAACATAATTGACTTCGAGAAGATAATAGATGAATAGTTAGGCAATGATGGAGATCCAAAAATTGGTCTGGGTGATCACATGGAGACTATTAAGAATGTTGAAACCATTGTAGAAGATATTTTAGAGAATACACAAGGAGAGAAAAAGAGGGTGAAGAAAGAGCAAGAACAAGAGAAGAAGATAGAGGAGGAAAGCAGTACTATGTCTAGTGAAAAATCTTTCGATCCCTCCAAAAACTGCATCAAAATTGTTAAAGTTGTACTTATAGTTTGAATCGGTTGTTACCACTAGGGTAATTTGAGTACATATGACACAAGGTCAAATGGACCTTAACTGGTTGTCCCCTTGCACATGTTACACTTGGGTGATATACTTGACCATTCTATGCGCAAGTACTTTAAATTATAGATGCACAACAAATATAAAATAAATGATACAATGATTTTTCTCCATAAGAAACTTCTAGAGGTTGTGTTGGATGAGACTGTGAGTGATGAGGAGCAACCACAAGTGCTACTTAATGGTTTGAAGGATTATGCTTCTAACTTGAAAGAAACATTTTTGAAATATGTTAAAAGGAGAACTTAAGTAGAGAGATTAGAAGAGTTAGTATCAATTTTGTCATTAGTGGCCTAAATCCACCAACAAAATTTAGGGTCAAATAAACATTTTTGAAGCACAAATTGTATAGTTGTCTAGTACTGTAGATTTGAAGAAGGATGTAGATGGTAATGGTGGACTATAAATAGAGAATTTTTATATGTAGTTAAAATTGCTAACTAATCAAAAAGAAAAGATTAAAGCACAATTTGGTCATAAGAGAGATTTTGTGGATTTGCAGCTCATCGGCATGGTGAGAGTCCTTCTAGACTCTCAAAAGTTGGATTAGTTAGTGAAGGTTCTAGATAGTTGTAGTGAGGCTGAGGATATTCTTTTGACGATGAAAAGTCAGTACAACACTTTGACCTCTGTGAAAAATGATTGGAAGACCACTTGATCTTGTCTCAAGTTTATTCACAAGGGCATTATGTCCCCAACTATGCAAAATCCTTATTTTTTGTCGATGAGACTATTTTTGTTCTTGTACATACATATGCAAATAAGTAGAAGATTGACAAAATATGGTTTTGGTTTTCAATTTTGTTCATACCCCAAGGGGGAGTTGTATACAAACATTGAGTTTTTTTTTATGGTGACACCCTTTGTTCTTGATGCTAAAGGGGGAGAGAATTCATTGTCGAGTGATACGATAAGAGTTTAGAGTTGGCATAAGTGTTTCCATCAATGACAATGGGGTAGATTATTGAAAATATGATTTTTTTTTTGTCATTGATGTCAATCTTATTGTTATTGATGATAACTTTGGTCCGCAAGGTTGAACAGTTGAGTCTTAGAGTAATGTAGTATCAGAGGATTGGTTACGAGTTCATGCAGATGTGTGGAGATTGATTGTAGTTGATTTATATAGTATATTCAGTTGTCGTATTAATTTTTCAAAACTTTAGAGGTGTATTCTATTGTTCATAGTTGAAGATGGCTAAAGGTGCCCATTTTGGTGAGTTGTCTATCAGACTAGGCATTGTTTTATGGTTCGCATTGTGGCACATTGCTTCATAATTGCTTGTAGTTGTAGTATTATGTTCATGGATGAAAATATTGGATATGTATCATTTTGTATGTTATCATTTTATCTCAATTTGAAGTTGTGATGGTTTAAGTATTGACTTGTATAGTGATAGTGTGACAGTTTGCAGGAATGCATTGCATCCTCTGCATTCAATAATTTTGGTGGTGCAAATCAATTATTTAACTATATTTGGGTCAAGTGATGCTATATTGTGCATCTAAAAGTATCGGTGGCCTGCATCATGTCTAGAGTAACTTTGGTTGGTATGGTTTATTGATTCTATCCTTTGGAGCTAACCTATGTAGTTTTCATTTGTGTGATAGTGTGCGGAATTTTAGGAGTTTGTTTGGGATGGATAGGAAAGTGTTTTGACATGTTGTGATCCTTCACACATTTCATTATTCCTTTTGTATTGACTTGGAGATTATTTTTATGCCGGTTATTTATATCCTACATGTTACATCTAATTAGGCCGACCCAATTGATGTTTCTTTGGTTGTGAATGTTATATGAAGATAAAATTTATTTGAAAGAAGAGAGATTTTTTGTAAGTGAGATATGAAGTTGTGTATGGTGTATCTTGTGCATGCGAAGGTTTGCAAGTTCAGTTGAGTATTAATGAAGTCAATTTATGATGTGTAAGAACAGTGAATTGTAATCAGCATTTCAAAGGATGCATTTATCCATAACTCAATAATATTGATTCATTATATTTAAATCTATTCTATATTTCCCGAAAGAAGTGATCTTTAGTGTTTTCAATTCCATTGTATCTTACCCTCAGCTTGTGTGTCTTAGTCTTGTAAGTCCAAATCAAGAGTAGTGAGCTTCCTTGGCCTTGAGCCTAAAATATTTCTTGGCTTTGAGCTTCCTTGGCCTTGTTCTCACTTTGGATTTTCCCTCATTGGGTTTTCCATGTAAAATCTTGGTGTTCATGTTTGATTACTCTTTTGTTTTCCAATTCATTACTTCTGCGCATATGGTACGACAATTAGAATGAATGGTAACCAAATGGTTAAATTGGTTAAGTATTAATATATGTTGATTCACCCCCCTCCCCCTCTCAGCATCCAGAAGTGTTTAACAATTCTTATCCTTTTTAAACACTAATCTAACATTAAACCTAATCATTATTAATCTCTAACCTAAATCCTATTCAAATCCTAACCATAATTTAACCCTAATGCAAATATTTTTCTTATAACCATAATTTTACCCCAACAGTAATTGAACCATAGCCCTAACTCTTATTGTACCCTAATCTAGCATTAACCCCAACCCTAATCTTACTAATATAATATCAACCATAATAATATTCAAACCATGATTTAATTAATCCCTAACCCTAACTTTTTTTAACCCTACCCCTAACTTGAAGATTTCTCTTAAAAACCTAATCAAACCCTAACCCTAATTGAAAATTTTATCTGGAATTATAAGTATAACCTTAATACTACTTGAACTATAATATTAACTCTATTTGAATCCTATCCATAATTTAAACCCGACCCTAACTAAATCCTAACTTAATTGAATCATAGCCCTCAATCTAACACTAAATAAACCCTAACCACAATTAAACTATATCAATAACCTTATTTGAATGTTAATCATAATTTAAAATAGCCCTAATTTTAGCACTTATTGACACACAACTCAAGATGAACACTAACCTTAATCTTAGCCCTAACCCTTATTGAAATCTCACCCTAATTTAACCCTAATCCCAATCATATCTCTAATTCTAACCTCGATTTAATCCTAACCCTAATTTATTTATAACCCTAATGAAACCCTAACCATGACCCTAATTCAACCCCAATCATAACTAAAATATTTCCCCTAATTGAACCCTAATCTAACACTAATGCTAACCCTAATTATAATTTAACCCTAGTCTTAACCCTAACTCAAAGATTTCTTCTATAATCCTAATTGATACCTGATCCTATTTAATCAGAGCCCTAACATAACCTTAACCCTAATACAAACCCTAATTATAATGGCAACCCTTATTTTGATTTGAGTCTTAATTTAACCTGAACCTAAACCCTAGTGTAACCTTAATGCTAATTGTAACCTTAATCCCAAACTTTATTCTATAACTTTAACACTAGCCCTAACCCTAACCTAACAATGTAAGACGTTAATTAAATTTTATGGGTAACAAGTTTAACAAATGTAATGTTGACCCTAACTTTAATTGAACCGTAACCTTTACTTTACCTCTAAATGAACCATCAAACTAACCCCAACCCTAAGCTTAACCCTGACCCAAGCTTTATCCTAGAATCGAACACTAGCCCTAATTAAACTCTAACCCCAACCATAAATTTGAACTTGACCTTAAGATTTATCCTAGAACCCTAACACTATGTCAACTCTAACCCTAACCTTAAACAAAATCCCTAATTAAACCTTATCTCTAACTTGAACTCTAACCCTAATTTAACTCAAAATGTAATCCTGACCCAACACTTCCAAGACTATAAAATAATGAGGGTTGGAGCTAGTGTTAGGCTTGAGGATACAACATTATGATTATAACCATAACCCTTATGATTAGAACCATAACCTTGATTTTAATATAAACCTTAACACTAACCATAATTCTAATTTTAACTCTAAATATATTATAATTCCAATAGGTTAAATATGACCCTAGTTTTATTAACCCTAATACTTGTTGGAAACCAACAACACTGAGAGGGGAGGTGAATCCGTGTTATACTAGAATGATAAGTATTAGCTTTATTAAAACATGCATACACCAACCGGTATACCGGTACATACAGAATTGAAAGAAGTAAAGCAACCAATAAGCCAATCACATAAATGAGAATAATAACACACACATTTATATGTAGAAAACCTCAAAGAGGGAAAACCATGATGGGATTTGTGACCCACAATATCAATCCACTGGCCATATGAAGAGATGTTACAAAATATGAGGGGCCTGCACTTGCAGGAAGGCTTACAACCTAGAGCACACTACTCAATCACAAAATGAGCCTCACTGACTACATAAAATTCCAGACTACAATTCGGAGAAGTATGAACTGCTAAGATAGCATCTTCTATGCCAGAACACAGTTCCGGTTTAAGCTCTGTCTGTTCCAGTCTGAAACCCTAAACCCTTTACCAGAATAACCCTTACATGAATTTCCTCACATACATGATCTCTCTGATATATTTAGCATCATATTACATTCACATATCCATAATCTCCTATCACATGTCTCTCCTATCTCCATCTCAAAAATGATCTATCAAACTGTTCTATATACCCTATACAACTTTACATGCCTCATGTCGGCTTACAAAGATATTTACAATATCAAATTACATGTCGGCTAGATAAAATAAATGCATAAACATTAAAATCAATTGTCGATACTAGATCCACGATATGTCGGCCTCCAATACCGATAACCTTTACTAAACCATGTCGACCTGCATTGTCGATGACCAAAGAAATCCTCATGTCCTGTCGGTGTCGGTGTAGCTGTGAAGCGCCTGCCGGTACACCATAGAACATGAATCCGGAACACAATACCATGTTCCTATCAATGACAACATAGTGAAACCAACCAATTGAGTGTCAATTGTCAACAATCTCCCCCTTTGGCATTGATGGCAACACTCATGTGAAAAATGGTCAAGATTTCATCTGTCAGTTTCATCCTGCCCTGCTCCCCCTGAGCTGATTATGCAAAATACTCCATATCTCCAAAACTCCATGACTCTATAACTCCATAACTCCCCCTAATGTATACAACACTTTTTATTCTTTTTCACATCTATACTACTCCCCCTTTGACATCAATGCCATCAAAATTCTAAAAGGAATGTCAAAGAAAAAGAACTGTAAAATGAATATCCCAAAATGTCTTACCGAGCTTTAAAAACTTCAAAATTTTTGGATAAGCCTTCTCCAGTAGCTCAAGATAAGTATCCCAGCCAGTTTTGAATGTGCCGAAAATAGATACAAGTCCACTCAATAAATGTGCAAAAGACTCTTTGTCATTTACCTCTGCCGATGTGGGCTTTCCCACCATATCCATGCATTCTTTCTTGTGTACATTGAGTGAATCCAACCAGGGAATCACCAAGCCTCTCAGACTTCTGGCTCTTCTAATTATTTTGTCTCTTTCCTTATCAAGAACAGAAATTTGGTTCTCCAAAATCAAAATTTGACCATCAATTGATGTAGTTAATGAAATCAGTCTGTCAAAAGAGTTAGCTATACTTGCAATTTTCTCCTGAATTTCCTTTATCTTTTTATCCACATTAGTTGTAATTATTTTAGTGTTACAACATACCCTATATATATTTGTACATTTCTTCAAAGAATTTTCTATTAGGATCACCTTCTCCTCAATCTTTTTCTTCTCAGTTTAAATTACTTTATCAATTTAGCTCTCTTAGCTTGAGTAAACCTTTCTAGTGCTTGCCGGTTTGAGATTTGCTATAACGATTGAAAATACTTTGAAATATGCTCAGTGATTACCTTAATCTTTCCAGATGGGCTCACTTCATTTTCAATCTTACACTCTGGGACCAGTCTGTGTAAAACAGTGATTGATTGATCTATAATCCCTTTATCTGTGGACCCCTCCTTCATCAATTTTTGTGCTGCAATCATCATCAGTTTAGTGGAACTCATCTTTGTGATGTTTTTATTTTCTACCTATGAAGTGTCAATTGACAATAGTGACGAACCAACAACTGGTTCCCTGTCGGATTCCCCTGCCTTCTCTTCTGAAGATTTATCCTTTATAATCTCCTCACTTGCATCGGTGGCTTCGCCACTTGGTGCAGTCTATGTAACTATCGGTTCCTCTATAGGAACAATAACCTCAACCTGTACATTTGTATTTGGAGGATTATTATCCTCAATATTAGTATCATGTATAATATTAGCTGGTTCACTCTCTGTATTAACCAGTATCTCAATATTTGTATGTACATTTGTATTTACCGAGGGCTCTATTTCCACTATCTTAATATTTTTTTTTTAATTGAGGGAGAAGTACCCATAATCCCTTTCCTTTTCCTTCAACTGAGGTATCTACAGTGTCAATCTTGGTTTCCGGTGAAGTAAAGAATCCTTTGTTTTCTCCAAGAAATTTAACCCATGCTTTTTGAGTCTCCTTTATTATTTCAATTACTCTTCCTAGCATCAAACTAGCTATCCTGTGTTTGCTATTGAAAAATTTTATGTTTGCCACCTCAGTTGTCTTTTCCATTTCATCAGGAGCAATAGTAACACAAATAGATAATAGCTCTTTAATTTTAATATGTTTATCTTCTTGCATAGCTGACAATCTTCTAGCATGTAACATGTTATACAACTCAGTTGTTATTTGGTTTTCTATTTCTATTAAGGATTTCTTATAAATATCCAAGTATAATAGGACTGCTTCCTCTACCTCTCTATGTTCATCCTCCTCTAAGTAATCATAGTAAAATTGAACATTATTCAACATGCCATCTTTAGTGATTTCATCTACTAATTTTGCACAAGTTTTAGGTGGAACCTTACTAGAATCAATGTCATCCTTCTTCTTCTTCCTCTTTGCAGTACCAGATGCAGTTGTAGGTGTAGCTTTTGGTGCTTGCTTTTGTGCCAGTATTTTGATTGTAACCTTCCTAACCAATTGTTTTTTAGCTTTTGCCTTTGTTTCCTCTATTTTCTTCCTAACAACCCTCTTAAATGCCAACGATGTGTCATCCTCGGATCTTGATTCTACAGTAATGGGCTCAATATGAACTTTGGGATCCTTCCTATTTCTGCCTTTTTCTGGGACAACATCAATTAGTGCTTTGATGTCCTTTGAGACCTTCTGCACAAATTTGCTTGCTTTTCCTTCTTGCTTCTCTCTTTTCTTCCGGTTGAACTCTGTTTCCACCTCTTGAGTTTTTTTGTTGTGTAGTACCATAGGGCTTCTCTGCCTCATCAATTGGTGCATCAATCAACATTTTTGCATGGGCATCAAGAATCTGTGCATCCACCTCATAGCCCATTTCTTCAATCCAAATCTTTCAGGGCTTAACTGCTTCCATGAGTGTCTCATCCTTCTTTACCATAAAGCATATATCTGTTGAATATTTTTCTACAATGTGCTCAGGTACCCTTATCCTAGACCTCATAGATTTTTGGAATTCTTTGAAATATCCCCATACCTTATCATCTCTCTGGATTCCTAAAGAAACAATTGATTGTTTCAATGTCTCCCTAGCAGGATGTCAAATGCCCATTGCCTCTTACCAGAACCGGGTGTATCATTCATGAAAGATAACATCAAGCAAACTATCAATTTGCCATACCGAAATGTACCCTTCTTTTCACCCTTAATCTTCCCTAGATTTATCAACAACTCATAAAGCATCCAACCGCATAGATCTAATTTCACATTCTCTCTCATCATTTTGTATGCAGCCAAAATGCATGAAATGGAAACAAAATTCAGTCAGTTTGACTGAGTTCCCTTATACCCGATGATCATGCTACCAAATTTGATGTCTGTGTCGGTGATAGTACTCACTTTCATGGATCTTTTGTCAGATGTCATGTTGGTTATCTTCCTCATGAAACCATTTGAAACCTTCTTCTTTGGATGTTGTCCAACTGATGGTAAACCAATGATTGCCCAGATGGATTCCTTGGTGATTTTGTAAGGTTTGTTCAACCATATAAACTCCCCATGTACTTTTCTCAAGACATATCTGATTATCTCATCCTCAAATTTTAGAATATCCAGAATGTCAATAAACCCTAGGTCTTCAATATGTTGGTATGTCAGTTTGATCTTTCCAGATTCTCCCATCAACTCACTCATATACATGCCCTTAATTTCTAAAGTTCCAAAGTCCTTGATGTGATAGTGAATATATGCCCTAACATCCTCTACATAAACAACTCCCTCTGGAACGTGAGAAAATGATCCAACCAAATATTCTAGGGTAGCCACATGTGGATACCACTTGAAAACTAGCCTGGGGTGGTCCTTGAACTCTACTACAGTCGGGTTTACAATAAAAATAGGAATAGAAGATGATCTTGCTTCCATGTTTAAAGATAAATACCTTTTGATTGCTTTCAGTGAAAACCTCGAACAAATTCTTCCAGATGCAGGTGAGATCACTCAAGAAGAAATCTGATTGCTCTGAGTTGCCTTTGATCGCAATTAGTCGCTCTGAATGCAAGGTGATTAACAATGAAGTGTATTTGACCTTTTAACCTTCGAGAAGAACCCTAATCTTCCATTGACATAAATGACTGTCGGTGAAAGATACTGGATCTCACTCAGAACATATCCATGTCGTATAATCATCTCTAATATCTTGAACATCTTTAAGAACCTCTTCTCGGGGTATATGCAACATCTTCATGAATTTTGCCTACCCTTAAGGCATTTGCCTCAGTTACCAAATGAGCTACCTGTCGGTGCAGGAGTAGCCTCTTCTGCTGGATAAGTAACCGGGACATCCCTTCTGATTATTGTTCTTCAGTCTTTCTAACCCATCTCTGAGTATGATCTTGCCAGCTTTTACTAACCTTCTCTTTTCCTTTCTCATTTGATCCTCCATTACTAACCGATGGATTTATGCTTCTACAAAACTTAGCAATATGTCCAACCTCATTACATGCATAACATGTAACATTGTTCTTTTGAATTGCTTTTCTAAAACCAGTGAAATTACTTGACCTGCACTGATTAGCCATATGTCCAAATTCTCCACATGCATAGCATTTAACATTCATTCTGCAATCTTTTGTCTTATGACCAAACTTATTACATTTAAAACATTTACCGGGAGCAGAATCAAGGTTTCGATTTGCTCTGTTTCTACATTGCCTAGCCATGTGACCAAATCTATTGCAAACAAAACATCTACCATTGAATTTATAAGAATTAAATTGCATTACTGATGCCTTATGGTTTTGATCTTCATTAGCAGTATCTGAACTCTATCCTTTCTCAAATCCAAGTCCACTGGAATCTCCAATGTGCCTTTGTCTCTTCAATAACTCATCAAGTTGTGCTGAGCTGATCTTGAATTTTTCTTTATACTCACTTGTAGTAGTTAAATATTCTCTTAGAATTATCATTTGTCTCTCAAGCTCTTGTTCATTTCTTTGGGATTGTACCAAATCAGTTCTCAACATATCATTTTCATGAACCAACCTACCACATTCTTCAAATTTGTTCTTCAGGGATACAACAAGATTTTCTTCCTTCTTCTTTATGTCCTCAATCTCCTTAGACATCCTCATAGTTATAACTTGCATTTCATTTTTCATAACCATGTTCTCCTAACTCAATTTCTAACATTGTTCCTTAAGTGCATCTTTCTCTTCATCATCATGACTTTGCAAAAGTTCCTTCCTCCTAGCTTGAATGGATGATAGCCTCTCTTGTAGGACAAGAATGAATTCCTTAGCATAATTCAATTCATCTTGTAGCTTTAAGTTCTTCAACCTTTCAGCATCATAATCTTCAAGTGCCATCTCAAGCTGCTTCTCCAAAGCCCTATCCATGGATTCTAGCTTCAGGATCTTCCTCAAGCTATTAAAATTCCTCAAGTTGTTAAACTTCCTCCGAAGCACAAGGCTTTGATACCAATTGTTGGAAACCAATAACACTGGGAGGGGGGGAGAGGGGGGTGAATCAATGTTATACTAGAATGATAAGTATTAGCCTTATTAAAACATGCATACACCAACTGGTATACCAATACATACAAAATTGAAAGAAGTAAAGCAACCAATAAGCCAATCACATAAATGAGAATCATAACAAACAAATTTATACATGGAAAACCTCAAAGAGGAAAAACCACGGTGGGATTTGTGACCCACAATATCAATCCATTGGCCATATGAAGAGATATTACAAAATATGAGGGGCCAACACTTGCAGGAAGGCTTACAACCTAGAACACACTGCTCAATCACAAAAGGAGCCTCACTGACTACATAAAACTCCAGACTACAATCCGAAGAAGTGTGAACTGCTAAGATAGCATCTTCTATGCCAGAATACAGTTTTGGTTTAAGCTCTGTCTGTTCCGGTCTGAAACAATAAAACCCTTTACCGGAATAAGCCTTACATGAATTTCCTCACATACATGATCTCTATGATATATTTTGTATTATATTACATTCAAATATCCATAATCTCCTATCATATATCTCTCTTATCTCTATCTCAAAAATGATCTATCAAATTGTTCTATATACCCTATACAACTTTACATGCCTTATGTCGGCTTACAAATATATTTACAATATCAAATTACATGTCAGCCAGATAACATAAATGCATAAACATTAAAATCAATTGTCGATGTCGGATCCAAGATATGTCGGCCTCCAATACCAATAACCTTTACTAAACCATGTCGGCCTACATTGCCGGTGACCAAAGAAATCCTCTTGTCCTGTCGGTGTCGGTGCAGCTATGAAGCGCCTGTCGGTACACCATAGAACATGAAGCCGTAACACAATACCATGTTGCCATCAATGACACCATAGTGAAACCAACCAATTGAGTGTCAATTGCCAACAATACTAACACGGTAACCTTAATTAAAATCTAACCTTGATCTTAGCTCTATCCCTAATTAATTGTACTCAAAACCTAACCTTGATCTTAACTCTAACCCTAATTACCCTCAATTTATTTTATTTTAAGAAAAAGGCAATTTCATTTATAAAAAGTTCCGATTAATTAGAAAATCAGGTTTTTAGGACCCGAAACCTTTAACATAGGATATTAAGAAAATTCATCATAGAGTTCCAAAACATAAAAACCAGATACAAAACGACTGGCAAAAAGCCAGTAAACAGAAAAGACAGCACAAGACAGGAACAACAAAACAACAGAAACGAGGAAAACACTACACAATTAAAGAGTCTTCAAAAGGTCCTCTACCTTAATCACCAGCTGGTCATAGGAGGCTGCAACAACTTTGAGTTCATCCAGGTCCTTATTAGGCTTCTTCTCTTTCTTTTTTCCTCTGGTTCTGGTTCTAGGTCCTTGAACATCTCCTGTGCCTTCAGTGTTAGGTTTCAATGTCCAGGGTATCCTTCTCCTCATCCAATTTGCTGATGAGAGTTTTAGTATTGCCAGCAGAGACATTCAGAATGTTCAAGCTTTTCTCTGTGATACTTTTGAGACATTCCTCAATTTTGCCGACTTTACTTACAGTTCCCGACATAGTTTGATCCATAGCATTAGCTTTTACTTTCCTCTCCAGCAGGTCTTTCTCGATTTGCTCGAACCTGTGGTTGAAGGAGTCTCTTATGTTTTCAGCTTTAGCAACAATATTTGTCAAATCCTCCATATAATCAGCCATAGTCTTCCGTTCCCTTGTGTTAATAGTTTCCATAATCTAGATTCTGTGGCTGAGCTTTTTGTTGTCATCCACAACTTTCTTGCAACTAGTGAATAACCATTCCATGATGTCCATAAAATCTTTCATACCCTGAGGAGGTGGGTTTATGGAAAGATCAATCTTTACAGAGTTGTCATGTTCCTTATTTGGGGTGTAACCAATAGTAGCTTTGTCATCAGCCCCAATAATTTCTCCAGTGGTCACCTCCTCCAAGTTTTGGTCGACTTCTGAAATCTTTTTATGCTTATGATCCTCCAGCTCCTTCACATTCTCATCCTTTCTCTTTTGTTTCTTTCTAGTCTATGTATGGACTTTAGTTTTCTTTTTCTGAGAACCCTGGGGTTTCTCCTTCTCTGAATCTTCCAAGCCCTCCTCCGAGGAGGAGGAGGAGGAGCTAATCTGGAGAATTTTGCCTTTGGGTTTCTTTCCCTTTGAGGAGGAAGGCCTGGTTTTCAAATATTTCCTCTTCTTACCTTTTTCAACTTCCGAGTCATCCATACTCTCCTCAGAGTCACTCGTTGGATCACTATCAAAACCCTCATCCAAGGAAAAAATAGAGTTCAACCCATCCTCCTCAGACTCAGAAATGGAGGGTTGCAGGCGGGCTATTTGGTTAGCCTTGAGATGGTCATAAATAAGAACCATTAAACCCTGATGCATGGCAGTGTCCCCCGTAGGGTTCTCTTTATAGGATTTTATGGTGGCATTCATAGAACATAATAGAAAATATGGAATGTTAACCTTCTCATCATGCCTAAAATGATTTAGCAAAACAAAATGGTAGTCGTATACTTTAGTGAATCTACCATCTAAAGTAATATAGCGCATTATAACAAAAGGACCTCCTTCCATGGTTTGACAAAAGCCCTAGGGGGATAGTAAGTTTTACTTAGCTTCACTAGACATTTGTTCTACTTTTCAGTTTCCGGATATCTATCAATGGCCTCCTTGCTCACTTTTCTATCTCTGTAGTAGTTGCTTCCTTCCCTTCGAAGCCCCGTGGCCTGGGCAATAAGGTCTTCATCTATGACAACAGACTGGTCTCCCATCTTCAAAATACCCTTTCTCCAGTTTTTACAAAAGAAATTGGTGACTGTGGCGTCCGTCCATGAAGCCTCTCCATAAATTTAGAAAAACCACCCTTCTACAGTATGTTCCAGACTGCCTCCTTTTGCTTCCATTCCTTGCAACTACTAGGCTCGTATCGATGTCTGTTTCCACCCATATTTTTGCTATTCAGAGTAGAATGTCGAGACTTGCAGAGAACTTTAGACCAAAAGTTTCTCGAAGCTACCAAATTTACCCAGAAAGCGTGGGAAGTGATTAATTTAGTGTTATAATAAATGGTGCTGACAATATTATAATTGCTCGAAGTGCTCCTTTTAATCCGTTCATTATTAGTTTGTACATCAAAAATCTTTGGGATGCTATGATATCGGTCCTTGAAAATGATTAGTCTTACTTCCTCAAGGAGGCCTTGTTCACCCTGCCAAGTAATCATTTCATCTTGATTGACCGTCGCGTTAGCTGCCCAAGCAACAAACCCATTAGCTTCATGGTAGATATGAGATATGTAGATTTTCTCAAAAGTGTTGATGAGGTCTTTAGCTGCCATTTATAAAAAATTATTTAAGTTAGCCATCAAACATAAAATTTAAAATTGAATTGAAACTATATTTTTTTCAAAATATCTAAAATTAAAGATAATATCTCTATGCATGTCCCAATTTAATTAGATAGTATAATTTTGAAGCTCAATAAAATCAGTTTTTTTAGGCAATTTCTATTAATTGAATGGTATAATGAATAACTAACTATTGTATACTCAATGTCCCCTTCTCCCTTTTTCAAGTCCTCCAGGGATCTCAGACAGGGGGACCCTCTTTCCCCTGTTCTTTTCATAGTCATGGCAGAATGCTTGGGCAGATTTATTGGAAAACTAGTTGAGAAGGGAGAGTTTAGAGGGCTTAAACCTTCATTTGCTGACCAAATTTGTTCTCATTAGCAATTTGTGGACGAATCAATTATTATGGGGCATTCTTCTGTGAAATATTCTAGAAGCTTAAAGAAAGCTTTGGACAGATATGGGATTGCCACTAGTCAACTAATTAATTGGTCTAAAAGTTTTGTTTATTTCATAAACACTCCAGAGAGAAGACAAACAAAGATTAGTAACATTTTGGGTAGCTAAATTGGGAATCTCCCTGCTTCCTATCTTGGGCTCCCTTTATGTTAGGTGCCTCCTGATACCTTCTGGGGCGCTCTAGTGGATAAATTTCATAAGAAGTTAGCTGGATGGAAAGGCTCTTTGCTCAGCCAAGTGGGAAAGGTCCAGCTTCTGAATTATACGCTTCAGAGTATCCCTCTATATGCCATCAGTCTTTTTAGAATCCCTGTTAAGTTTGTGGAGGCTATTGAAAAAATTTAAAGAACCTTTCTTTGGACTGGGGTTGAGGAAAAGAAGAGAATGAATTTTATTGCATGGGATAAGGTGTGCAAACCTATAAGAAAAGGAGGCCTTGGTCTTAGAAGAATCGGATATATGAATGAGTTTCTCATGGATAAGCAGATATGGAGAGGTTATAATACTGAGGGAAAATAGAAATTGATATGGGACAATAAGTATAAAAGACAACTCCCTAACCTTCATAGTTTCCTCAAGGCTGAAGATATTTCGATTGGTTCCAACATCTGGAAAAATGTCACTAAAACTAGAGATATAATAGTCAAAGGAGTGAAATGGAAGGTGGGGAAGGGTAATTTCATTAAATTCTGGGAAGACACTTGGTTGTTAAACTCTCCCATTAGTGACAATCATGATTGGGGCAAGTTTCAGGATCAGTGTAAGGAAAAATTTGGTACTACTGTGGCTGACTACTGGAATTTAGGCCAGTGGAAGGACTTATCCTCTGTTGATCCTTCCCTCGAGCATCTGAATAAAATTATGAATTCTATGGTGGTGGTTGATGATGAGGACCAACTTATCTATAAACTTACTGTTGATGGTAAATTTTTTGTCTCCTCTCTTTATATTCAGCAATATTCTAGTCAAGAGAGTCCTTGCTAGGCTAAGGCTTGGGTGAAAGGACTTATTCCCAAAATTAATATTTTTTTTCTGGATTGTCCTTCAAAATAAGATCCTAACAACTGACAATGTCAAAACTAGAGGTTTTTGTCTGCCTAGTATTTTTCATCTTTGTATGCAGAATGAGGAAACCATTCATCACATGTTTATCCATTGTCCCATCTCTGCTGATATTTGGGCTAGATGTCTGGACAACTTCAATGTCAGATGGGTCTTCCCTGAAGCTATCCAAGATGTTTTTAATTCCTGGTTCCACCCTTCGAAGAACAATTCAATTACTTTTTTATGGAGATTTGCTTTATCTCGTATTTGTTGGGGAATCTGGAAAGAAAGAAATGATAGAGTGTTCAGAGATAAGGCTTCAAAAGCTCAAATTATTTTTGAGAAAATCAAAAGACATATGGTGGGGAACCTCTACATCACTGGTGGAATAACCAACCCCAAAGATCAAGGTGATAATATCATTTTCAAGAATTGGAGAATAAAGGGGAGTGACATCATACATGCTAATCCTAGAGAAGAGGCGAGATGGGAATGCCCCCCTCATGGATGGATAAAAATTAACTTCGATGGTGCTTCCAAGGGTAACCCTAACAATACAGTGTACGGTGTGATTTTAAGGGATGAAGGGGGAATATGCAAAGCTATCAAATGTATTCCTATAGGTAATCAAACCAAACATGTTGCCGAGGCCATTGCTGCTTATCATGGGTTGGTTCTTGCTAAGGATTCCAATTGCACTAAAGTTTGTGTTGAAGGTGATTCTTTGAACATTATTAATTGCTTGAATAATGTTTTCCCTCCCTCTTGGTCTATACACAATGCCATCAAAATTGCAAAGGAAATTAGTGAAACTTTTGAAATGTGTATTTTCACACATGTATATAGAGAAGCCAACAAGTGTGTTGATTGGGCTGCCAACCTGGCTTGTCGTTCTGACAAAATCATTGCCCTTTATGGTGAGAGTAATCTCAAGTGTGAGGCGAAATTAATGATTGAACTGGACCGTATCTAGATGAAGCAAAGTGTCTTTGCTAATCACAATTTCTAGTGCCTTTTCCTCATTTTTCTATGATTGTTCACTACGGCGGAGTGGCTTGTTTTATTATTAGTCATATCATATTTACTTTGCACGGATTCTGGGTGGTTCTTCATAACAACAACAAAGTTGTTAGGTTTCTTCACAAGAATAATTGTGAAACTAAGGGTAATATGGGAGGTAATAAAAAGAGGTTTGAACCGGCTTCTTGCTCTGACTGGAAGAAAAAAAATGAAGTCTGGGAGATTCTTCAAGAGGGAGGCTTGAGTGTTTTTATGGGAAGGCTTTGCGGCAAAGGTCCTACTGTCACTAAGCATTTCATTAAAAACTAGAAGAATGGTAAGGTTCTTGTTGGTACCCAGATGAATAAGGTGGATGAAGATGTCATTGTTGAAGCTACGGGTATGGTCAAAAAAGGTATTAAATTTTACAGAGATCAAAGTGTGTCTGACAAGGCTATGGATAGGTTTCCTATCACTGATCATATTAACATCTTGATTAACAAATTTGAACAGATTAAAGGCAAGGAGGGTGATAAGGATCAGATGGAGAAGAAGGGTCACGAAAAAAGAACAAGGGCCAACACTCAGAAACAGGTTGATATCAAGGAAAAAGAGCTGGAAGAAATGAAAATTTTTGCGATCAATATGAAGCAGATGGTGGTTCATGCTGAAGAACTTATGAGAAACATTTAGCTGTCCTTGTGCTGTCTTTGTGCTTTCCTTTGGCTGTCTAGTGTTGCTTCCTTTGTCTTGTGTTCCCTTTTTGTTTTTGCTGGGAATTGTTCTATGTGTGGGTGATCAGGCACTGTTGTTTTCTGCCTCTTTTATGCTTTATCTTTCTCCTGCTTTGTAACAAGGTTCCGGGTTCCTTTCAAAAACTTATTTTTAATTAATCAAAACTATTGTATGCTCAATAAAAAATTATTTTCTTTTAAAGAAAAGCAATTTTCTCTAAAGAAATTTATTAAAGATAGCCATCAAACATAAAATTTAAAATTGAATTAAATATATATGTTTTTAAAAAATATCTAAAATTAAAGATAATATTTCTATATCTGTCCCAATGAAATTAAATAGTATATTTTTGAAGTTCAACAAAATCAATTAACATTTATTTTTAAGGCAATTTCTATTAATTGAATGGTACAAGAATAACTAACTAATATGTACTGAGTAAAAACTTATTTTCTTTTAAAGAAAAAAATGATTTCCTTTATAGAAAGTTATTAAAGACAACTATCAAACATAAAATTTAAAATTGAATTAAAGATATTTTTTTCAAAATATCTCAAATTAAAGATAATATAAGTAAAATTTCTTTCAAATATTAGTGTTTCCCCAAAATTGAACCCACCTTTTTAGCAAAAAAAACTTTTGAAACTACAAGTATTAATTTGATTTGCCCAACCTCAATAGTCATTGATCAATAAATGTTAAACACATTGCTTTTTACAAAATAAAGTAACAACAAAGGTTGGTTATTCATTTGAAAACCAAATCCATTCTCTAGTTGTAAAGTATTGTAGCTATAGTTAGCTTAATGAGAGATGGAGGAAGGTCTTGTGTCGTGTTCATTAAGATTGTCCCTTGCAATTCAATTAATCAAGATAAATGTATGCATAATCATTTTAGTTTGATTAATTAATATTCATTAATCATATTTTTAATTTATTTATTTCCCATTCAAATATCAAAATATAAGTATTCCAAAAGCACAATTAAAAAATAGTCTTTTAAATTAAAATAAATAGAAAATGCAAAGCTTGCTTTAAGAGTAATTCACCACTTTTATTTCTAACTGTTCACATGCTCATTTTAGACTTGGTAATTCATTTTTAAACATCAGCTCATCAAAATATTCAAAGCGATATGACAAATTTATTGTTAAAGTATTCAATTAAGGAGAATTTCTAAGAACAAAACCCAATAAGGCTATATCTTCTTTACTCTGATGTGATGAAATATACATAGATGTATGTTGAACCCAAGGCAGGACTGAGAGAGGGGGCGAGGGGGGTGAATTAGTCTTAAACAAAAATTAATGCAACACATAAACAATTAATCAACAACATAAACACAACAATCAACACCAAGATTTTCTACATGGAAAACCCAAACGGGGAAAAACCACGGTGAGAAATTGCCTACAAAATATATGCACTATGTATATTAGATTACAATGAATGAGCTCACTGCTTTGGACTTGCAAACCAAGGCTAACTACTCTTGGGGCAAGATACAAAAAGAGGAATTGCAAATCTGAAGCTAACTACAACAATGCAAGATACAAAAATGATTTGAAAAGAAGGATCTCCTAATCATGAAGTTGTCCTTGAACTCTGCATCAAGCGACCAGCTTCAACTCATACAACTCTTATCTCAACTATCAACACTTTGTCTCATTCCTCAACCATACTCTCAAACAACTCTCATATCATTCAATTACAACTCTTTTTCTCTACTCTCCACGAAATTTACCTGACTATCTTCACATCACATACTTCCTCTCTCTTCCACACATTTTAATCCCTTGTTCCTACACCTTAATCACATACATACTTTATATACAAGATAGATCATCAAATCTTGAACCAAGTTGACCTAAACCAAAATATACCTTCTGGGCCAAAAATAACATGTTGATCCACTCCAAGAGAAAGAGGGGACCAAAACACATCTCCCAAAGATCAATACACCAAACCGCAATCATTGGAACATAAATAACATCATACCAACACGCAACACATCCATATGGTTAAAACTTATCCTCCAATGTAAATTACACTACTATGAATCTCCACACGATACGATGAGACCCATAACATATCAAATAACCTTCCACAAATCATATCCAAACCCAAAGATAGGTCTAATGTGGAATATCACAACCTACTATGAAATATACCACTACTTCTAGAGAACACAAAGATGTTTCCAGACAATAAAAGCAACTCATCCAATATACCAAAAACATAACCAAAGAAGATAAAAACATTAAATAACATCAGCAACACTTTCTAGACCCGAACACTTCTGAAATATCTAATAGAATAACTGTAACACCAACACAATGAGATATCTTTGCACCACAAACATTCTAGACTAACAACTATCTGGAACAAGTTTGACATCAATGACAACCACAACAAGACATACTTCCAACAATGCATTTGTCAAATTTGGAAAGATGAAATTTGATATCACCTCATCTTCTTTCCCTTTACCACTGTAGTTCCCTGCCATACAAAAAATGCCCAATTGATGGGCAAAATTGAACACCTTGCTTGACAAAACATTGGATTTGAAATGAGTAAAAGAAAAGAAATGTTACCATCATGGATGGAGATTCTTTGAGTTCTTCAAGGTAAAGAAAGACACCAAGGAGAGTTGGACAAGATAAGCCACAAAATCTTGATGATGTGCAACTTATAAGGTATAATTTTCTCAACAATTCAACAGTTGAATGTCCTTCAATTGATTCTAATTAAACTTCCTCTAGAAATAGACAAGAATTTATCTCCATTTTGGATAATATGTAGTAGTCCCGTACTTTGAGCTCTATTAAATTATAATAAATTATGTATACTTTAGCTATGTTAGAATTATTGCCTATTTTGGCTTGGCACAATTGCAAATAATTTGCTATCAAGGATTATACACAAGAACAACCTAATAAGATCAAACAATTGAGTTTGGTTATACAACTTAAGAGCACTAACTTCTAGAGAACCGGCATAGATCTAGTAGTCCCACAAAAATCAAAGCCAAAATTCTAATGGTAATGTTAGGCCTATTATTAAGTAGAATGTTTTGCGATCCCAAGAGGAAAGAACATTTGTTTGAATGATAAGTGGGAAACCATTTTTTCTCCCACTACATCCAATGTTGGGGAGGAATGTGATTTATTTCCTCCATTCTTTACTTTGAATTCAACATCTCAAAACTATCATATCTTCATCTCTGAAACCAATCTCTCATGCAAGATAGATCTAACCTAGAAAACATTTCGACAACATATTGATTCACAGTGTGCTACATATACCAAATTTTGAGATGACTAAATATAAGAATTAAATTGAAAAAAAAATCCAAATCTACAAGCTTTAAAGGAAAACATCCATATCACATTAAAATAGAAAGTTATCTACGAGAATGGTTGTAATATTACATGCACATGCGTCAATTTTAATCAAAGGGAGTTTTAATAAGAGACATTCTTCAATTCATATGTGAGTATAATATGCATCTCAGTGTAACAAGATCACTTAATTTTTATCCTCAATATCACCCTAAGATGCAAGAGGAGAGAATATGTATCTAGACCTTAGGGATTAAATGGAACTTGTTTATTTTAGATCCCAAATCCATATGTGAAAGATTAATTTGAAGCTTGATTTTTCAATGTGAGAAAGACACACAAAACAAGATTATATATACCCAACAATAGATTCTTTATGATTTTCTAATGGATGAAAAAAGGGTATAGAAAATTACAATGTAAAAAGAGAGGGTAATTTAGAATGAATGTACCTAGTTTTTAATGTCAAATTTGAAAAACCCTTGATCCAATTAGAAGAGCTTCACAATAGCATTTTTGTACTTTTTTGAAAATTCAATATCTACACACAAAGACCAACAAACAAGCCTAGAAAAGAAAAGAAAAAATCATTTATTTTTTATCTTCAAGATCACTCTAAGGTGCAAGAGGAGAACATATGTAAGTAGATCTTGGGGATTAAAATACAATGGTTTGTTTGAAATCCCAAATTCAAGTGTAAATAGTTGAATTTTAAGACCAATTTCAAGTGTGTCAAAACATGTAAAACATGATAGTCTAAAGCAAAAAAATGTATTGCAGCAATGGATTCCTTATGATTTTAGAAATAATAATGGAACTATTGCAAAGATAAAAAAAATTATTATTATGATGTGAATAAAATAGATATAAAGGTACAACTTGAGTTGGTCTAGTGGTGGAGAACTTGTGCTCTTGAAATAGAGGTCACAAGTTCAAATCCCACAAGGGGGTAGGGTATGTACACCTTATTGGCTTCGACCCATTACCAATAATAATAATAAAAAAGATATAAAGAAAATATATGTTCATCAAAAGATTAGAATTTCAAAAAAAATCTCTTTCATATAGTGAAAAATAGTTCTTATTATTTTCCAATATTTTGACCCCAAAAATAAAAATGCAAAGAATAAACCTATACTAAATTTTTGAGATAGTTTTTAAAATATAATTAAAAAAAAAAACTTTGATTTGTACTCTAAAAAGCATATTTATGAAAAAAAAAACTAGTCAACAAAGGTCTATTTTTTTTTTAAGCTAATAAATAAAAATGAAAAGAACAAACCCTAGTTGAATTTCAAGAGGTTTTCATAAATATAAAAAGTTCTAAATTTTTTCCTATTTTACACTCTAAAAGTAGATTAATGAAAAAAACTTCTATCAACAAGATCTAAATTTATTTATTTTTTTATCTAAGAAAAAAATGAAGAGAATAAACCCTAGCTAATTTCTAAAGAGATTTCAAGAAAGTTTTTTTTAACAAAATTACTAATTTGTAATTAAAAAAAGTCAAATCTATGAAAAATAAAAAATAAATTATTATTCACTAAATATTGCTGATTTAAAGCTGATTTTTGTTTTGTAGACTTGTGAGATGTCCTTGTCTTTTAGTTCAAAAATTGTAGAAAATTTTCTAGACGTGTCAAATATATGATAACATATTTAAGAACATAGGGTTTTGCCTTAAACTTTATCTACACAAGGTTAGCCTAAATTTTATTATTCTTTTTTGTAGAAAAACAAGAGAAAACTAGCAAGATATGATTAGAAAAAACTTTCAAATATATATATATATATATATATTAAATAGGAATATGGGTCCTATTAAGCATGTCAAGATGTGAAGGATGAAAATGTGAACCATGTAAAATAGGGAAAAAACCTATGCAAAAGATCCAAATTCACACTCATACATGCTCAATAAAACCTAGGCTCTATGCATAAAAAAATATAATAATAAAAAAAAATTATGCCATAACACAAACCTAGATTTCTCCTTTTGTTTTTTTGCTTGAATGCATGAAATGTGGATTGCCCTTCAAACTAGAATAACTTGATGATAACACAATTATATTGGGGGGGGTGAATCGATATAATGCAATCTTTTTACTCAAATCAAAACTTAACCATCATCAACATGTTACCTATTTTTTGCTCTAGGCCAAAAATGAAAAAATATAATAATAAAAAATTATACCATAACACAAACCTAGATTTCTCCTTTTGTTTTTTTGCTTGAATGCATGAAATGTGGATTGCCCTTCAAACTAGAATAACTTGATGATAACACAATTATATTGGGGGGGGGGGGGAGGGGGGGGGGTGTGAATCGATATAATGCAATCTTTTTACTCAAATCAAAACTTAACCATCATCAACATGTTACCTATTTTTTGCTCTAGGCCAAAAATGGCCTTCCAATGAGTCCTAGCTCTTATTGAAAAGTTTGAGGAGTTTCAAATGTTTAAAAAGAAGAAAATCTTTAAATGGTTTTAAAGGTCCATTCTAAGACCTTTTCTTTCTTTTGATTATTAAAAGAGTAAAGAGGGTGAGTAATGTCTTCATTTTAAATTAAAAGCTCTTTCTAAGCCCTCTTTCAATGTGGAAAAGTGAGAGTTAAAGTGAAAATCAAATTGCTCAGGTTGATTTGGGATGGAGGGAATTCTATCTTTGAAAGGAAAATAACTTTTAATACGAGACATGGCATTTGGTAAGTAAAGCTTCTCCTCACTTAAAGTCTCGACATGAGATTAGGGTATGTTTAGGTCATGTAGAGTTTCAGATTCTCTTTGAAGAGAAATTGCATGTCATTCATGGTGGTCAAGGGTATCCTAGGCCTCATAGAGAATTTTTTACAAGAGATCAACCAGGATTTATCCCTGCAACAACAATTTACTTGGCATATCTTCATGTATTAGCCAGTTTCCACATTTAAAGAGTTGTCCTAAGGATTTAGACGTGAAAGATATTACTATTTTTGAGGGAGAAGTGTAAAAAAGGTTCCAGTAAGACACAAAGATCATTGATAAAAATCTCATCAAGGAATATAGAATAATGCAACAATATGATATAGAGGAGCCTCTCTTTTATTTATCATGTAAAGACAATTGTGTAAAATTCAATGACAAAGAGAAGAGACCACTATCTTAGTGTTTGTCTCAAAAATAGAGATATCGATTACCAATAGTGCTATGTTAAGAACAAAGGAATAGACAATAGGGACACAAAGATCATCAATGATACATTTACTTAAGAAAATAGTGTGTTCATAGCCAAGATGTTCAAGAACAACAAATAAAAAAAGATAGTTGCTCTTTGAGGCACTTTAGAAAACAAAAGATGTTGAAGAACATGGCCCTACATGAATGAGTTCAAATGTTCAAAGGCGACAAAATAGATCACAAAGCACTAGGACAGCAAGATGAGCAGTGAAAAAGGCCAACAATAATAGAGCTAAAGCTAATATAAGGCCTTTAAGAAAGAGTTTTCTCATGACTCTGTCTCTAGAGAAAGAAGTAATGCTAGGTGACAGTCCTAACAATTTGCAACCTAGAAAACAATACTCAAACCATAGATCAAATTAAAACTGGGCAATGAGGATTGGGAGGTTATGATTGTGTAAAGCGGAAAAATCGAACCCTAGTCATTCTCCCCTCCCCAACTCCAAGGAGAGAGAAGGGAGAGTCACTAGGGTTGATGGTTTTCACTTAGGAGGGACTTTACATTCAAAAGAGGGGTTGAAACCCACAAGATCCAATCCCACACAATGCAAGATTGGATTCTATATGAGTTTCAACGGTTGTGATAGCAAGGATACCCTCTTTTGTAAAGAAATGTAGATAGAAAGATTGAACTAGGAATGCATATAAAGTAGGAAAGATTCACTTATAAACAGAGATAGAAATATGATATGCAGCTGCGGACCTGGAATTAGCAGTAAAATGTCGAGACGGTGCTGTTCTGCAAATTTGAGCGAAAGTTGACGGGACGATGGCGCCCGGCGTGCACACGGTCCTCCGAAAAATCCGCAAAACGAAGGGGGATCTGTTCGTCTCTGCACAAGGATTCCAGATCTTCAATTACAACCGCGTACCTGCAACCTACACAGAAAAGAGAGGACGATTGGGGGTTAGGGATGAGGGGTTTGCCTTTAGGTCAAACCCCGGTTTTGGAATTAACCAAGAAATGAGAAATTGCTGTAAATGTAAATGATTGTAATGTAAAACAAGTACTAGTACCTTGTTGTAAGAATGTTTGTATTCTTACATGCGAAGGTGTAGATGTTGTTGTATGTTGTATGTTGTATGTGACATGTGATCTCCTCTTCAATGGTTGAATCCTTTTCTTGAATGCAACACTTAGCCTTGAATGGAGACTTAGAATTATCAATTGCTTGAAGGAATGCTTGAATGCTTGAATGCTTGAATATCGTTTCCATGTCTTGTACACATCTATCCTTCCTCCCCTAAAATGGGAGAGGAAATGTAGTTTATATACTTGTCAATTACGGTTAAAAGACTGATTTTTCCGACCTTGGGCCGACCAGGAAGTACTATTTTCCAAATTGCAAACATAAAGACCCGAAGCCCCATAGGAGACCGGGCCCAAAATAGGGCCAGGGACCAGGGCGCTGGGCGCCATGGTCCCACCTCCAGGGAAAGCAGGGTGCAAGGAGGATCAGGCCAGGGTGCTGAAAAATGCAGTTTTTGATGTCATGAACAAGTTTCGGGGTCTTCATTCAGGTTCCGTGTTGCATCGCCATCGTGAAGACCCAAATGCGGTCGAAATTGCAAGTGTCGCAATTTTAGGATGCTACATTTAGCCCCCACTTTAGCGGGAGTATAAGCGTACGCTCATACTTCCGGTAAAGTACAAGGAAACAACATTGAAAAACTTTCACCACGTCAAGGAGGCAAGATACACCAAGCCCCCAGTGGACTAAGGATCTTACGACTTCGATTGACAAAGTAAAAGGGAAGATCACGAGGGAGAACCATGACTGTCAGTAGTAAGGTTCCCTCACTATGAGTCATGCAAGAAAGATATCAAAAATTTTCAAGGCAAAGCTAAATTTGTCAAGAAATTTTCAAGTATCTTGAAAAGATATGAACGGGATGTATGCCCCCCTACGTTAAAGCGATCGCACATGCCTCATCGGGGGTGATTGCTTTAAGGTAGTGATACATATAAGAAATGAGAAAGGAGCACGTTATCACAATGATTTAGCCCCCAAGTGTGAGATAAGCCCAAGGATAATAGACGCAAAACACAAAGCACGAGGTGACTTTTCTTTCCTTGGGGTCAGTATGTTGTATGATAATTCATGTATATCATATGTATGTATGAATAATTGTTCTTCATTCCCCAATCAAGGAAGGTCACCTAGAAGAAGGGAACACATGTGTCTTTTGAGTCAACATGAGAGAGACCAAAAGAGATCTCAATGTTTTTCATCGTCCTCAAGTAGACAACACTACGGACAACAAATAGAAGAATGAGAATAACACATAGAAGAAGTAACAAAAGAAAGAGAGGAGAGAATCTACTATGCTAATGAAACTAGTCTAGCACGTCATCTACCCCCCGATCTTGCTGATCAATGTTTCGGGAAGGTAGGGAACACACTAGAGGAGGAACATCCAACACAACAGATGGAGCTATCATAAGATCCAAACAAGGGCTATGTTCATGTTCCAAGCCATGTTGTTCTTGTCTAGGAGCTAGGATAAGTGCTTTATAAAATTCGTTAGATAAATGGTTATCAACATCAACAAGTTCATATTCACTATCAGAAGCAAGAGAAGTAACATTTTCATCTATATCATCATCAAGATTTATAAAAATAGGGTCTTTAACTCGCACAGGATCAAGACCATCATGCATCTTATGTTTAGGAGATTTCGGCTCAATCGTCGGCTGAGGAGAAAATGGAATAATATTAGTTGAAGGTGTTTTTGGGGATTGCAAAGTTTGAGCTCTAAGACGACGCTTTCGCCAGCGTTCACGTGCAGAACGATTTCGTCTAGTCTTAGTAGGAAGTTGAAAAGATTGAGGAGGAGGAATGTTCTCATCCTTATCACTTGGGTGTTTAGGTTGTGGTCTCTTAGGTTGAAAAATAGGAGAAGAGGAAGGTCTCTTCTCTCCATAAGAGGAAGGAGGAGGAACTGCTCCATATAAAGGAGGAATATTTGGTTTAGGAAGGAGACCAAGTCCATCATGACGAGGAGGGATAGGTCTACTTTTAGGAAGTTTATTAGATATAGGCATAGTCACATCCATAGGGATGGGTTGGGAATCTTCTTGAGGAAAGACATTAGTTTTATCTTTCAAAGGAAGAACTTCCTTCTCAAGAATGATAGGAATGTCAAGTTTGGGTGTTCTAGGTTCACTTAGAGATAGGATCATATCTTTCTTCCACTTTTGATAAGATTTAAAAAGATGATCACTTCACGGAGGAAGAGATTGGAATTGTTTAGGCTAAAAGTAATCAATAGGAACGCTAGAAGTTCTTTCAGCTGGTTTAAAGAGACTATGATTGACAGTAACAACTTCACCATTATGGGGAAATTTCAAACACTTGTGAATAGGAGAAGCAATAGCTTTCATGGAAGATAGCCAAGGATAGCCTAGCTTCACACGAAATTGTTCGGATGATGGAATAATAGCAAAGTCCACATCAAGGGATTTGTTATGGACCTCAATAGGTAATGTAATAGAACCAATTGCAGGAGAAGAAAATGCATCAAATAGTTTCACAACCACATTTGTTTCATCATAGATCACTTGATTCAATTGCAAAGTAAAAAGGAATTCTTCAGTAATGACATTAACCATGCAGGAAGGATCAATAAGCACTCCACGACAAGGTGTATTTTTGACTTTTGCAACTATATATAAAGGACCATCAGGTGTCCTGATAGTTTCACTAGAATCAAAGGTGATCGAAAGTTCTTTAGGGATTTTCTGCTGCTCCACAAAGTTAATCACATTCGGAGTCATGGACACAAGATCATCAGGTGAGACAGAGGAATCAGTAGTATCAATCGCATTAGAGGTATGAGAAGGCAATGGATCAGTAAAAATCTTAAGATTTTGGTTAGGAGGAGCTACAGATGTGTTGCCTTTATCATTCACTCCAGAAACATAAATAGTATTATTATCAATCAAATCTTGAATTTTACCCTTTAAAGCAAAACATTTTTCAGTATCATGCCCAGGATGACGATGAAATTGACAAAAAGATTTGTTATCAAAATAGGGTGAATTAATCTTTGCAGGATCTATTTGCTTTATAGGAGGAAGAGTAAGCACATTTTGTTCCAATAACTTATTCATACTACTATGCAATGATTCATTCAAAGGAGTAAATTTTCTTTCTTTCTTGAAAAACTTAGAAATAGGAGGCACACCTGATGCTGCATTCACATTGTTGTTGATGATGTTTTCATTGAATTTGATGGACTCTCTGTTCGGTTTAAACTTCCCAAATGGTTGTTGACTACTATCACCCTTATCACTCGGAGCCATAGGATGTGATTGTTCCATTTGACTCACAGTCAGTTGATAATTGTGAAGAGTTGCACACAACTGTTGGAAAGAAGTAAACTCAGAAAACAGAAGATTTTCTCTAATATCTTTTTGTAAATTAGAAATAAAGATTCTTTGAATATCATTGTCAGGCACTGGAAAAGAAATTTGAGCATACAAATGCTTATATCTACCAATGAAATTAGTCACTTTTTCTTTAACACCTTGTTTACAATGCATTAAATCAATCAAAGTAACTTTAGGACTTATATTGTTTTGAAATTGTTGAATAAAAGCATTTGCAAGTTGTTCGAAAGAAGTAATAGAATAGGAAGGCAACGAGCAATACCATTGTAGGGCTTTATCTCTTAATGTTCTAGTAAACAGTTTTGCAAGCAACCTTTGGTCATAAGCAAAATCAGTACATATTGTTTGAAAGGTCTTAACATGTGTTAGAGGATCACCTTTACCATTATAAAGCTCCAAATGCGGAATTTCAACATGTTTAGGGGGGATAGCTCGAACAATATCAAGAGAAAGTGGGCTCGCAACATCAAATGTGGGCACACTAAACTTAGATTGATTCATAGAGGCAATTTGTTGCTGTAAAGAAGAGACAGTTTGTGCAAGATTGTTAATGGTCGCTTCAGTCGAAGAGTTCATATTAGATGTGTTAGATTGTGATGGAGGTGTTATGTTATTGAAAGAAGGTAGAGAGTAAGGTGGTGGGACACTATGATAGTTAGTCATAGGAGATGATTGGAAAGGAGGAACACTACAAGGAGGAATGGAAAACGAATTGCCCCCTTGCGTCATGTTCATTTGTGGGGATATAATAGGAACACTCATTGAAGGAATGAATGAAGAAGTTGGATTGAATGAAGGAAGAGGGTTGATTGAAGAAGAAGGATTGCCCCCATGACTGGTGATCATAGGTGGAATATCTTGTATTGAAGTAGTCATTATGTTTGATGTAAAAGTAGGTATACTAGCAATAGGAGTTGTCAAAGGAATATAATGATTAACTTGAGTAGGAGGTTGTGTGTAACTTAAGGTTTCAGCACAACTTTTCATAGGCATCACATTCGAGTCCACAATGTGTGCAATACCACGCAAAATATCAATTCCATTCTTATCACTTTGAACCATACGTTTTAGACCCTCAATTAATGAAAGAGCTTGACTATCGGGGTATTCTTGAGACATCCATTGTCGAAAATCATCAAATTGGTTATCCAATTTTGAAAGTTGTTCTACAGAAACCTCATGGAGAGCTTCTTCATCATTAAGAGGATTAGAGGAATTACCCATGTCCTCATTAAAAAGGCCATTCAAATTAGGTTCTATCTCCTCGGTAATTACACCTTGGAAAGACTTAATTCTAAGGCTTCGTCTAACGGGAATAGTGTAAGTAGGACTTATTGTTGTAAAACTCATGCACTAAAGAGAGAGAGAAGATTTTGAATTTTAGAGGTAGCAAATTTCAATAAAATCAGCCAATCTCCTAGATTTAAGCTGTTAAATGCAATCAGGACAATCTCCCGAAATTTCGGAAAAAATGTCCGGGACCGTGGCGAACGGGGTGCACACAGTCCTCGCAACTTTTTTCGAAATTTTCAGGGATGAAAGTTATGATGATTTTAAAGCTAATCTGAAAAAATTGAGTGATTTTACGATCTGTAGATAGGCCAAATTAAAGTTGCAATCTCAAAATTGAACCCTACCAAGATTGTTGAAAAATGTAAATTTTGAATTTTGAAAAAGAGAGGGAAACTGAAATTTTGAATTTTATGATTTTAGAGGGAATGCTGAAAGCAATGCAAGTTTTGAAAATTAACAATTGACTCAATTTCATGCAAAATTCAAATTTGAAAGTGGAAATCAAGGTTGCTGCAATTAAACACTTAATTTCAAAAGTCACAAACTGCAAAAATTTGAATAAAGCACTGAAATTTCGAATGAATGCTAACACAATTTTCAGATTTAGGACTGTAAGAAACACAATTTTGACACAAATTTCAATTTCAACAATTTTTGAATGATTAGAAGCCTCAATCCAAGCAATCGTTAGACCAACTTCGACTTTAATTTTGAAGGTGTTAAAATTGATAAAATCAGCCAAAATTCTGGATTTTAGCAAAAAAATACAGTAAGATCTAGCTCCCGAAATTTCGGAAAAAATGTCGGAGACGATGGCGCTCGGGGTGCACACGGTCCTCGCAACTTTTTTCCAAATTTTCAGGGATGAAAGATATTGTGATTTTATTGCGGAATCCAAAGTTACAGTCGATTTGGAAGTGTTTTGATTAGTGAAATTATCAGTCAAAGGTTGAATCAAGAAGGTCTTAAAAATTAGGGTTTTGACATTTAACCACTTAATTTTCAGAATTAAAGCACAAATATGAATTGGCAATTTGCAATAGAAGGGTAGATCTGAAACAAGCATTAACAATTAAACATTTCACAAGTTTAATTACTTAAAAAGAAAATTTTAAGGTTTTTATGCAATCAACCTCTAAAATTTGCAAAAGATCAAACATGGAAATATAATTAGGAAAGCAAAATTTTCAGATCTAACCATGAAAAATCAGAATGAGGATGTTCACGTCGGGTTCACCAAAATGTAAAGCGGAAAAATCGAACCCTAGTCGTTCTCCCCTCCCCAACTCCAAGGAGAGAGAAGGGAGAGTCACTAGGGTTGATGGTTTTCACTTAGGAGGGACTTTACATTCAAAAGAGGGGTTGAAACCCACAAGATCCAATCCCACGCAATGCAAGATTGGATTCTATATGAGTTTCAAGGGTTGTGATAGCAAGGATACCCTCTTTTGTAAAGAAATGTAGATAGAAAGATTGAACTAGGAATGCATATAAAGTAGGAAAGATTCACTTATAAACAGAGATAGGAATATGATATGCAGCTGCGGACCTGGAATTAGCAGTAAAATGTCGAGACGGTGCTATTTTGCAAATTTGAGCGAAAGTTGACGGGACGATGGCGCCCGGCGTGCACACGGTCCTCCGAAAAATCCGCGAAACGAAGGGGGATCTATTCATCTCTGCACAAGGATTCCAGACCTTCAATTACAGCCGCGTACCTGCAACCTACACACAGAAAAGAGAGGACGATTGGGGGTTAGGGATGAGGGGTTTGCCTTTAGGTCAAACCCCGGTTTTGGAATTAACCAAGAAATGAGAAATTGCTGTAAATGTAAATGATTGTAATGTAAAACAAGTACTAGTACCTTGTTGTAAGAATGTTTGTATTCTTACATGCGAAGGTGTAGATGTTGTTGTATGTTGTATGTTGTATGTGACATGTGATCTCCTCTTCAATGGTTGAATCCTTGTCTTGAATGCAACACTTAGCCTTGAATGGAGACTTAGAATTATCAATTGCTTGAAGGAATGCTTGAATGCTTGAATGCTTGAATATCGTTTCCACGTCTTGTACACATCTATCCTTCCTCCCCTAAAATGGGAGAGGAAATGTAGTTTATATACGTGTCAATTAGGGTTAAAAGACTGATTTTTCCAACCTTGGGCCGACCAAGAAGTACTATTTTCCAAATTGCAAACATAAAGACCCGAAGCCCCATAGGAGACCGGGCCCAAAATAGGGCCAGGGACCAAGGCGCTGGGCGCCCTCATCCTGAAGGACCAGGGCGCTAGGTGCCATGGTCCCACCTCCAAGGACAGCAGGGTGCAAGAAGGATCAGGCCAGGGTGCTGAAAAATGCAGTTTTTGATGTCATGAACAAGTTTCGGGGTCTCCATTCAGGTTTCGTGTTGCATCGCCATCGTGAAGACCCAAATGCGGTCGAAATTGCAAGTGTCACAATTTTAGGACTCTACAGATTGTTACACAAAGAATGTGGTATACTTTAAGCCAAGATATAATTTTTAATCCTACAATCCAAAGCAATGTTCTAACCCTAAATTAAACATCATTAGGTTTTCACAGTCACGGTCATTTGGGACTTGCAAAAAATAGAGTTTACAGTCATCACAATGCTAGAGTGGAAACACTTCAAAGAAATAAGAGAAAGAGCAGTCACACGAGTGTTGGAAAGTCTTCACCAATGAAATATCAAAGCATTTCATGAGCCAATAAGGTTCAAATCACATAGAAATGATGCCAAAGGATAGTAAACAGTAAATAACACTATCCACAACAACCAAAAGAAAACCTTTTTCAGTCAAAAGAAATGTGAAATGCAGTCCTCAATACAATGAGAAAAATCTATAAAGAGCAGGCCAAAGTTAGGACAGTCCACTCATTGGACAAAAGATACAAAGAAATAATGATATTAATATTGGGAGATAACAAACAAACTAATTCACAACAAATGAAGCCATCACGGTCCCAAAAAAGAATATCACAACCCTAGTTCTAAAATAAAGGTCACTAATTAAGAGCATGAAGCAATAAGACTTAGAGCAAACACAAGACAACTTTAATGAAGGCTAAAGTTGCCACATTCATATTAAGGATAGTGATTTGTAAACAAAATGAGGGTTTTGTTCAATGTTTAACAATGGTGAATAAAATTATCTGGAAACTTACTGCTGATGGTAAATTTTTTGTCTCCTATCTTTATATTCAGCAATATTCTAGTCAGGAGAGTCCTTGTTGGGCTAAGGCTTGGGTGAAAGGACTTATTCCCAAAATTGATTTTTTTTTTTGGACTGTCCTTCAAAATAAGATCATGACGACTGACAATCTCAAAACTAGAGGTTTTTTCCTGCTTAGTATTTGTCATCTTTGTATGCAGAATGAGTAAACCATTAATCACATGTTTATCCATTGTCCCTTCTCTTCTGATATTTGGGCTAGATGTCTGGACAACTTCAATGTCAGATGTGTCTTCCCTGAAGCTATCCAAGATGTTTTTAATTCCTGGTTCCACCCTTCAAAGAACAATTCAGTTACTTTGTTATGGAGATTTTCTTTACCTCGTATTTGTTGGGGAATCTGGAAAGAAAGAAATGGTAGAGTGTTCAGAGATAAGGCTTCAAAAGCTCAAAATATTTTTGAGAAAATCAAGACATATGATGGAGAACCTCTACATCACTGGTGGAATAACCAACCCCAAAGATCAAGGTGATAATATCATTTTCAAGAATTGGAGAATAAAGGGGAGTGACATCATACATGCTAATCCTAGAGAAGAGGCAAGATGGGAATGCCCCCCTCACGGATGGATGAAAATTAACTTCGATGGTGCTTCCAAGGGTAACCCTGACAATGCAGGGTGTGGTGTGGTTTTAAGGGATGAAGGGGGAATATGCAAAGCTATCAAATGTATTCCTATAGGCAATCAAACCAACCATGTTGTCAAGGCCATTGCTACTTATCATGGGTTGGTTCTTGCTAAGGAATCCAATTGCACTAAATTTTGGGTTGAAGGTGATTCTTTGAACATTATTAATTGCTTGAATAATGTTTTCCCTCCCTCTTGGTCTATACACAATGCCATCAAAACTGCGAAGGAAATTAGTGAAACTTTTGAAATGTGTATTTTCACACATGTATACAGAGAAGCCAACAAGTGTGCTGATTGGGCCGCCAACTTGGCTTGCCATTTTGACAAAATCATTGCCCTTAATGGTGAGAGTAATCTCAAGTGTGAGGCGAAATCAATTATTGATTTGGACCATATCCAGATGAAGCAACATATCTTTACTAGTCACAATTTCTAATGCCTTTTCCTCATTTTTCTATGATTGTTCTCTACGGCGGAGTGACTTGTTTTATTATTAGTCATATCATATTTACTTTGCACAGATTCTGGGTGGATCTTCATAACAACAACAAAATTGTTGTGTTTCTTCACAGAGATCACAGAGAAAATAACAGAGCCAAGATAAGGAAGAATTGTGAAACTAAGGGTAATATGGGAGGTAATAAAAAAAGGTTTGAACTGGCTTCTTGCTCAGACTGGAAGAAAAACAATGAAGTCTGGGAGATTCTTCAAGAGGGAGGCTTGAGTGTTTTTATGGAAAGGCTCTACAGCAAAGACCCTACTGTCACTAAGCATTTCATAAAAAACTAGAAGAATGGTAAGGTTCTTGTTGGTACCTAGATGAAGAAGGTGGACGAAGGTGTCATTGTTGAAGCTACGGGTATGGTCAAAAAAGGTATTAAATTTTACAGAGATCGAAGTGTGTCTGACAAGGTTGCGGATAGGTTTCCTATCATTGATCATATTAACATCCTGATTAACAAATTTGAACAGATTAAAGGCAAGGAGGGTGATAAGGATCAAATGGAGAAGAAGGGTCATGAAAAAAGAACAAGGGCCAACACTCGGAAATAGGTTGATATTAAGGAAAAAAAGTTAGAATAAATGAAAAATTATGCGATCAATATGAAGCAGATGGTGGTTCATGTTGAATAACTTATGAGAAACATTTAGTTGTCCTTGCGTTGTCTTTGTGCTTTCCTTTGGTTGTCTAGTGTTGCTTCATTTGTATTGTGTTCACTTTTTGTTTTGGCTGGGAACTGTTCTATGTGTGGGTGAGCAGGAACTATTGTTTTCTTCCTCTTTTATGCTTTAACTTTCTCCTGCTTTGTAACAAGGTTCCGGGTTCCTTTCAAAAACCCATTTTTAATTAATCAAAACAATGGTGAATAAAATCAGAAGCAGAGCAATTTGCCTTATGAAACAAATCAAGATCTTGCATGACCACAACCATGGAGTAAGATGACAGTGAAAATAATAGAAAGGAATCTAATGATAGTCAAAGAGTATAGTGATTTAATAATTAATGAAAGCTAAGTTTGCATCACAGAGTCTTATACAGTCTACAAATTAAGGTTAAAGGGAATGATTGTGTAGTCCTACATGAGTGTAGAGAATAATGTATGAGATAAGGATCAGTAATGAGCTCAAGAATAGATAATACAATGATAGCAACCCTTATGAAAGATGCACCAGAGACAGTAAATAAGATGTTGAAGTCCCAAAACCATTGGAGTATTTTAAAATACAAACCTCAATAGTCAAAGATCATTGATAGGAAACTTAACAAGTTTTTTATAACAACACCAATGGTCAAAGTTTCAGAACACTCATAGAGCACCATTTGAAACAAAAAGAAGTTTTATCAAAAATACAATCAAAAGACCATCACAATGATAGACATTGTCATAACACATGGAAGAAAATCAAGGAATGAATGCTCATACACAATCACTAGTCATAGGTGCAGAGTAGACAAAGTACAATAAGCCTTTTTATAGGCACAAGGGTGGAAATGGAGCGGGCTGTGAGAAGAATTGAATCCGCTGAGCGAAAAACAATGATTATGTTGCAAAGCACAATGAGAAGAGAGGCATTGAAAATATACAGACCTTTGCCAAAGATTAGAGAACAGAGATGATATCAGAACAGTCCAAGGATAGAGCTGGTAATGAAATGGCTTTCATAGCAATCATAGCATTGTTTGTAAAGGAAGTCACAGTCAAATAAATAAATGAATGAGAAGGCACTACAGTACTAAAAGACAATGATATCACATCAAAAGAGGCTATGAAAAAAGTATGCCTAGAAAGTTATTCTGAGCTTTCACTAAACACCATGTTTAAAAGTCAATACAAGCTTCTATAATAAGGCATCACCTAAAATCAGGCAACTACTAGATAACCAAGACAACTATCAAGGAGAATCAAACAGTTGCATCAACATACAAGAAGTCCTAATCAGTAAAAAGGAGGAAATTTGAAGATAATAGGTAGAGTTTTCAAGTCATACATCAATTTGTAGCTGAAAAGGAGGAGCTTTAGGGTAGATTACAATAGTTAAGCCTCAGTTTTGACCCCACATGTGTGCTAGACCTGTCAAGGCTACTTTTAGAGCAGTTCACAACTAGTTACAAGGAGTTCCATTTGCATTTTTGCATGCTTTTCAGGCAATTCCGACCCAAGAGAAACGTTCATGCAAATTTGAAGATAAAGACAAATTGGAAACTATCAATTGGAGCTGAGTTCAAGGAGGCACAAGCAGTTCATCTTCCATCTCTTCCTTCAGTTTCTTTTGAAGACTTCTTCTATAACTCTTTTCCTTTCTTTTTTTCTCAGTGAGTTCTTTCTTTCTCTAGCATGTATTGTAGCTTCTCAAAGATCTTTCAGGTAGAAGGAATGTAATTGTAACTCAAAATTTTAAGTTTTAGCAAGCATTTTGCAAGTTGTGGTAAAATTATTCCTTTCAATTGAATAAAAGGCAACAATTCTTTCCAAACATCTTTTGTCTCAGCTATTATGTGTGAATTATTTGATACATTTCATTGTGTTCTTCACTCACAAAACCTTTGAAATATGTCTCAATCATGTTGATATTGGAATAAGAGAATTCAATTTAAATATAGGTTATGAGTTGTGTCATGCTTTCTCAAAAAAATGAAGTTGTGGAAGTTATTTTCCCTTCATGCAAAATCTGAATGTAGACCTTCTCTTAAAATATTTATGTATTTGATGATCAGTTTGAGTTGTGAGCATGAAATTTCTTCTACTGAATTTGATTGTGAGTTCAGGACAACAAATCTAATCAAAATTATTTAGGTGCATCACCTCCTGTTAGCTTTAGAATTTCAGTTTCAGTTATCTTCCAATCCCTTTTGCAACCAAGTTAATAGTTTCAAGAGGTATTCATTATGAGAACTAGCTCACTTTGGATATTGATCCTCAAGATAGGCAACCCACAGGCCTAAGGATCATTCCATATTTCACAGGATTGTTGAGCTCCCAGCTTAGCAACATGGCTCAATCCTTCATGACAACACAACAATAGTAACAATAACAACAAACATACACATAAGAAAGAACACTAGATTCACATGGAAATCATTTCAGGAGAAAACTATGGTGAATTGATTGCTTGGATCTATTGTCCAAATCTATCCTTACAAAATAAAATGAAAAGGTTTTATAGTGTTTGCAAGCACCAACTTACTGGAGACACCAATCCTCAATTATAGAATTTGCATATGCCAACCTACTAGAGACATGAATCCCCACAATTAAGCATTAACTCAATAAGAGACACCAATCTCTTTGAGGAAGAGGCACCAACCTCTTATGCACAAATTCGCCTTAAAAAATTGATAGAAGTTTCTTCATAACTTTTCTCCAATTCATTTTTCTTTATCAAACTTTAATTTTGAATTATCATTTATTTGCTTTGATCCAATCAAAATTGCTCTATAATGCATCTACTTTGCTTTGTGTTTGAATGATTCGATATTAAGCCCACATAGCATTCATACCTCATAGACAACTCACAACTACCTGAAGACTTACTCCAATACACACACACACACACATATCAGTCCATTCATTTTAGTTTTTGTTAGAATGGTTAGATTCATTAATTTAACATGCAATAGGTTGACCAAGAGACATAATAAGATTATATTGTTAAAACCATCGAGTCAGCCATGTATATGTTGGATTTTGCAAACCCTATCAAATTATTACCAAGTTTGAATGTAGGTTAAGATTTTCACAAGTAGATTTGAGTAATATGAGCTTGAACCATATTTGAAAAAAGTGACATGCATGACACACTACATTGAAAATTCATTATCCAATTAGAAATAGTCAAAAATTACATGTCATTGGTCATGGTCTATAAAGTTACATTCAAATTTGAGTACTCCTAACATGCAAGTCCATGTGAAACAACCACAACCACTTATCATACAATCACTTCATCATGGATAAGATTGGACCCCTCTACTTTCCTTATACACACTTGCACTAGCTTTATATGTGGAAATACATCACATTATCCCTAGTCTTTCTCTTTCCTCCTATGCTCATGCAAGATATGGAAACATATCACACAATCATGAACTGCTCTTCTTCCCTTCTATACTATGTGCTAAGATGCTATATAGTAACATCACACTCCATCACAATCCTTCTCTTTTCCCTTTCCCTTGCATAGGCTTTGAGCACTTGTACACATGGCAACACATTGTGTCATCATGACTCTAATAGGTTTAGACCTACATACCTCTATGTTAGTGCATAACAAATTAGAACACATCAATGTGGACAAAATATTTTTTTTGAGCTTTGATAGGACTTGGGCTTGTAATGACAACTAGACAAGTGGCACAAATGTGTACCCTTGTGACATTGATAGGGCTTTAACATATGTAGGGAGCACTAGCACTCTATCATGACATGTGTCAACTTAGCACAACTATGTGGTGGGCCAACAATTCATACCTTGTGCTCACGTGATGTAATGAATGAACACCAATTAGAGCTAACTCAAACACTTGGGTAGGGACCACACCACATAAGCCAAGAATTAAAGACTTGGACAATGATGGAAATATTTTGAGTGATTGAGATGAACAATATTGCTAGGAAGGTGGTGTTGATAAATGCACAAACATTGACGCGTAAGATACCACTTAAGCTACTAGGCATGAGCCAAAGTCAATCAACTACAAATTATAGTAAAAGTAACCAAGGGCCCATATAGATTTAAGGTTTTAGGAATAGGACAAAATGATTGTGAGATTATGATTGAAGAAACCAACATCAAAGAGACCAAAAGATAGCACAATAACAAGAGAGAATAACATATGACAAGATTAAATTGTATTCCTATCAAGATGCAAAAGAGATCAACTAGATCATTAGAATTACATACAATGTAGAAGAGTCTGCTTATAAAGGCAAGGCTAAGAGACAAAAGAGCACACAATGATGACATATGTCTCAATGAGATGCAAGGGTATGTAGGGGTAGGTAGGAGAAACAATAAAATATTCCACATGAGGTGGATCATCCACTGAAGGTACAATTTTCACTCCGCGATAAGTAGATATGATAAGTAACAACAAGATCACACCAGAAAAGGTGGAAATTCTCCTACATACACACTCCCAGTGTATGCACATCTCCCTAAGTGTCTCATATGAAAACCAAAATGTTATGCATGTACCTAAGTAAACTTAAGTAAAGTGTAATTATATCTAAGATGAGTAAATAATTACACCAACACCCCACCTTAAGTGCAACTTAGGGGAATTCACTTAAGTCTACAATGTAACTAAGCAATGCAAGATAGGTCTCAGCTACAAGGCCATGTTAGGTACCCATATACAAATGCAAATGTAATCTCCCATAAAGTAGGGAAAGAGAGAAAAACCCAATGGTAAACCCCTCCCCCCCCAAAAAAAGAGAGATGAAAACTATACAAAGAACTCTCAAAGAAGTATGTGGAGGACAAAATTCCATGTGAGGAAAAAGTCCCCCCCATAAGAGAGAAGAAGAGAGACTAAGTAGCCCCCCCTCAATATAGAATCTGCACCAATGGTAGAAGCTCGAAAATCAATGAAGAAATTGTTCCACGATCGTCAAACCATGTTCCTCCCCTTAAGAAGAAACAAAACCAAAGGTGTATCCATGAAGTCTCCCCAATCATGAAGGGAAGATGTAGGAAAAAAACTCGTGATGAATAGAATCTCTGAAAACTGCTCAAGTGTCCCCATGTTGATGCTGAAAGTTACCCCCTCCAAAGGTGGTGTACTGATCCACACTGCTGAAAAAGGCACTCCAAGATCTAGTGGAGAATAATGTATAACATGATCGAAAGACTTGCATGTCTCCTCTAAAGATAAAGAGACATCCTCCAACCGATATACATAAAAATCCACAATCATGTTAACCTCAAAAGAATGATCATGTAGAGAATGAACAAGAGGGTCAAAGTTTTCCATCACGAAAATTGAAGAAGGATCATCTTCATCAAAGAGAAGATGAATATCATCAATGATGTCTCCCAAATCTGCAATGTAGGATTCCACAAACAAACCTGCAATGTTTGTCAAGTAGTCATCCCAATGAACTGAAGCTGAAAGACAAGATATATCATATTGCACTGAATCACAAGAAGAAAAAACTTTTGCACTATCTACATCATCAGGTGCAATTGGTGATGTGATATCAGTAGGAGAAGACGAAATGCAAGGCTCGAGAATGGGGTCACATGTGAGAATTTTGGAGTTCTCCTCAAAATTTGAATCATCACAGGAAGTATGATCAACATACGAAGAATCATCCTCATCAATAGGAACAAAATTTGAAAAGGAATATAACCGAGATGCATGATCCACAATCCTAGTCAAAATGATATCTCTACTTTCCAAGTCTCTAATGATAACTAACTCAGGTGTGAACGCCACAGTTTTCTTTGTTGCCCCATGTGTGATTTGATAGATGGAAAAAAGATTGTTTGTCAAATGGGGTACACACAACACATCATTGAAAGAGTTATCCCCAATGGAAATAGATCCTTTCCCAATCGCATCCATGTATGTATGATTGGCCATCAAAATCTGTGGCATGGTGCAAGGCTCAAATGAAGAGAACATAGACTGTGAAGATTCCATATGATGAGAAGCCCCTAAATCTAGAAGCCATCTCCCTAAATCATGACTTGTAGTAGCACAAAGAGCTTGTCCTTTTCTTGTCCCAAAAGAGTGAGTCTTCCCACTTGTTGCTACCATAAATGCTTGCCCTTTCCCCTTTGATTGTGAGAAAGTGCAAGGTGACGAATCATCCTTCTTGTAGGCATTTGGTAAATCAATGTTGTTCTTTTTGAGGATATGGAGGAGCTCATCAATCTTCTTAGAATGGTAACGATGCTCCTCTGACCAACCTTTTTACAATAGGCACAAGTTGGTCTCTCCTTCTTTGGTGAATTGTCCTTCTTGGAAGAGGATGGATCTCCTTGTTGTGGAGAAGGTGGTTCTTTATCCTTAGGCTTTGATTGCCATTTATTCTTGTTTGAATTGTCCTTTCCTTGATTTCCTTTGTTCCCTTGAGTTTCCACATATGCTTGAGACTTAGAGGTCTTAAGAATGCCCATGCTTATCAACATATATATGAAAGCATCAAATGTAGGCATTTTGTAGCTTGAGCCCATTGTCATCCTACGGGTTTGGAAACTAGAAACAAATGTTCCATATTCTTGTGGAAGCTTGCCCATCAAATTTTAGATCAAATTAGTGTCCTTTTTATCAATTCCACAATATTTGAGTTGTGCCCTAAACTCATTTGCCTTAGTGATATAATCTTGTATTGTATCAAAGTTCTTGGGATCTAACTATTGGTGTTGGAAATAAACCACACCCAGACCGACGATGGACTAGTCCAAGAGGGGCCAGTAGCGCAGTGGTAGAGCACTCCAACAACGTTATGGAAGGTCCTAGGTTCGTTTCCTAGCTGGTCCATGTATCAACATGGTATCAGAGCCAGGTCCAGGCTAGGAGCCCCAAGCACACAAGAGGTGTGGCTTAAGGGGGGGTGTTGGTGTTGGAAATAAGATACACCCAGACCGATGATGAACTGGTCCAAGAGGGGCCAGTAGCTCAGTGGTAGAGCACTTCAACAATGTTATGGAAGGTCCTAGGTTCATGTCCTAGCCAGTCCATGTCTCAACACTAACATGGTGAGATCACTCTTAATTTGATATCACCTAATCTCATCAACTTGAACATACAAGTCTTGAAACTTTTGCCAAGCATCCTTAATTGTAGTACATTTATCAATATGAAAGATGAGATATTTTGATACATATTTTCTTAAGTTACCAATTACCATGATGTTCTCAGTGAGCCAATCCAAGTGACTATTGGGATTAGCCTTAGGATCAGCGGGAGCAACAATAGTTCCATCAATGTAATGAGTTAATTCTTTTTCCATTAGTTTACTCCATGCATCATTTTTCCAAGTAGCATAATTATGTGGAGTTAAGAGAGAAAAATTATGAGAACCCATAGAATCAAAATAAAAGAACACAAGAGATAAGAGCACAAGAGACACCCCCCCAAAAAAAAAAAAAAATTTAAATTTTTTTTTTAAAAAATGATGATTTTGGCACTTTATATGTAGTGTGTGTACAATAGGCCACTTGCAAACAATGGAAAGGTGGACTTCTAATTTTGTTTTACAACTTCCCCAATAGGCTAAGAACTACAATGCAAAATACCCAAAGGATAGATCTATGCAATACAAGTGCCAAATTGGCCTAAAAGGACCATATGCTAGAAGTACAATTTATACTCAAAATCACTGCAAACTAATGGCAGATTATGAAAGTATACGAAAAATATTGCACTTTCAAAAAAAATGACACCTGAAAAGGAGTTCGTATGAGCCCCAACGGAGTCCTAGAAGTTGCATAAACGAGGATTGGACAGGTACAATCACCAAAAACTAAATTTTCTAAAAACTTTGTCCATCCAAATCAAAAAATAACACAACCAAGTGAAAGTACACGAAAATTATCCCCCCCAAAAAAATTGCACTAAAAAAGGAGCCAAAATGAGCAAGATATGGGCCTTCAAAGTTGGGCCAAAAATTGAAACTGCTCAACAGAGAGGGTCTAAAAATTTTCACAAAATGATGACGTCAAAAAATTGTGATCTTAAATTTGATGATCATATGGCCATCACTGAAAAACTTCACCCCCTACCTGATTGGGCGTCCGTACGGTACGGACGTGCTCACATGTCACCTCCTTACTGGATCTGTACAGTAAGGAAATGTTGACTAGTCTCTACGTGGCAGGTACAACTGGTGGAGTGGTGCCTACTGGGCCAATGAAAACACAATGTGTGGCGCTCTATTGGTAGATACGGACCACTGAGAATGTGCCATGTGGAGTTGAGTGATCTCTCCCTGTCGCTGAGGTGGTGTTTGTGTGGCGTACTTGCAGAGGGGTCGGTGATGTGCAGGAATGTCGCGTGGAGGTAGGTGACTGGAAAGGTGGCTCTATGAAAGAGCACCGACGAAGAAGAGCGGTGGTGGCCCAATCGAGGTGGTCGAAAAGAAGACATGGCACTAGAAGATACGGTTGGGTATGGCCCTACAGCATAATAAATGCGATAGAATAGTACGAAGGTTGGGGTGGTCTGCAGACCCCCCCCCCCCCCCCCCCCCAAATTATAATATATGCATTTTTAAAAATAATTTTTTTACAATTAAATTTTAAAAAAACGCGAAATTAAATAAAAAGATAATAAATTAAAAAATAATTTCGTAGAAAAATATTAATATTTTTTTTTTTGCAAACCGTACCGTACTACCTAAATTAGGCAAAAACTTTCCTCTAATCCCCGAAATTGATTTTCTCCAAAATAGGCTGAATTTATACTCAAAATTTATGGAAATGGCCACTTGGACGCAATGGTGAGGTTGGATCTGGTCTAGGACTTCTTCTCCTCAGATCTGCCTCTTGACCTCCTTAAAAAATGCAATAAAATCTCTCCAAAGGCTATACAATGGTGCTCCAACCGATCTCATACCATGTGAAATATGCTTGAAGAAACCAAGATCAAAGATACCAAAAGATAACACAATAACAATAGAGAATAAAATATGACAAGAATAAACTGTAATCCTATCAAGATGCAAAAGAGGTCAACTAGATCATTAGAATTACATACAATGTAGAAGAGCCTACTTATAAAGGCAAGGCTAAGAGACAAGAGAGCACAAAATGATGACATGTGGCTCAATGAGATGCAAGAGTAGGTAGGGGTAGGTAGCAGAAACAATAAAATATTCCACATGAGGTGGATCACTCACTGAAGGTGGAATTATCACTCCACGATAAGTAGATATGATAAAGTAACAACAAGATCACACCATAAAAGGTGGAAATTCTCCTACAAACACACTGCCAATGTATGCACATCTCCCTGAGTGTCTCATATGCAAACTACAATGTTATGCATGTACCTAGGTAAACTTAAGTAAAGTTTAATTATATCCAAGATGAATAAAAAGTTACACCATCAATGATAAACCCTAAAATGAAAATTTAGACCTCAAGGAATATCCACCTTATACAAGATGCTCCATTGACAACATTTAAATTTTTTTAAAAGAGATGTCCATATCAACCCATGACATTAATGAAAATATTTCCAACTAATTGAGACAACATCATCCTTTAACATCAATATTAATATTTGCAACAATCTCCCCCTTTGTCATTGATGGCAACCTTTGAATAGACAAAAATATTAAAAAACAATTGTATTTCTTAGGAACTCTCTTGTATGTGCAACTCTCCTAGACTATATGTCAAATGAATCTCTCTCTCTCTCCCTTTAACATCAATGGAAAAGGAATGTTTAGTGCAATATTACTCTTTCTATTCACCTACTTATCTTCCTCTTTTATACTCTCCTTTATATAGCTCTCCCCCTAGGATCAACTTTTATACCACACCTGGAAACTATGAAGCCTAGGACTTTACCAGATGTAACTCCAAATACACACTTTTTAGGATTGAGGTGCAACTTATACTTAGCCAGACGTTCAGAAATTTATTGTAGAGATCTTCTGGATTTGATTGTGTTAGAAAGCTTTTTTTGTCATCAACATTTTGGATCACACTTTGTGATTCATCATCAGGATGAAAGAGAGCTAAAGGATTGAAATATTGATGATAGATCATAGAGTGTGATCCAAAATGTTGATGATAAAAAAATCTTGCTAACACGGTCGAATCTAGAAGATCTCTACAATAAATATTATGGATTGTGGAAATTTGATATCTTTAAGTTCAAAAATTTGTTCAAGGATAGCTGGATGTTCTGCCCTAGTTTTTTATTTGCCTAGGATGTCATCTGCATAATCCTCAAGTATCTTACGTATGAGGCCATGGAATATTACTGTCCATGGAATATTACTATCATAGCACACTAGTATGTGGCACCTACATTCTTGAGACCAAAGGGCATGACGATAACAAAAAGTATCCCAGGGAGTGGTAAACATTGTTTTATGCTAATCATTCTCTACAATTTTTATCTAGTTGTAACCTAAAAAACCATGCATAAGGGAAAGCATTTCATGTGTTGTTGTTAAATCAACTAGAATATCAATGTTGGGAAGTTGAAAATCATATTTGGGACATGCTTTGTTGAGATCTTTTAAATCTGTACAAACTCAGATAGCTCCATTGGGTTTGGAATCAAGTACCATGTTAGAAATCAATTCTAAATAATCAATCAGTCGGATAAACTTGACCTCTAACAATTTTTCCAACTCATTTTTGACCAATAATGTAATTTGAGGATGCATCTTTTGAAGCTTTTGTTTAACAGTTTTAACACTTGGATCAAAAACCAAGTGATGTATAACAAGCTCAGGATCAAGCCCCAACATGTCTGCATAAGACCACACAAAGTTAATGGGCCACTTTTGAAGGATTTGAAGTAAATATTGGAACTCTTTATCGGACAAATATGTTGCTACATAAGTAATTCTAGGATTTTTTGCAATTCCCAAATTAACTTCTCTTGTCTCATCAATGAGGATTGGGGATTTATCAGGAACCTGTATGTTGATGAGAGGAAGAGGGGAATCCTCATCTTCTAGAGCCTCAAAGAGATTTTCACCAGAAGATACACCCTTTGTTTTTATTTTTTTTGAGAATCTATAGGTGCCTCAGAAAGGTTTTGACCCATAGACAATTGATTTTTCAATTCTTTTTCACTTTTGTGATTAAGGATCCCCTCTTCCCCAAAGCAGCCTTGAGGATCCAACTTGTACACTGTATTCACAATTGGATGATAATATGGTACACACTCACTTGCTCCCAATAATTGCAAGAGCATGCCATCACTATGGAATGTATCAAGGTGTGCAACAGTTTGACTCCAATCAATGAGTTCGGGATAGAGAAGGGGAAGGTCAATTAAGAGAATAGATGTGCCTAAGAGGGTGGATGTGCCAAAGGATGAGGAGCTATCCATATCATCATACGCTTGTTTTACAACCTCCTCGGGTATGTCTTCGATGTCAATAGAAAGGTTTTCATTGTTTCTAGAAGTGCCTGCCGAAGTTGAGGCTTCATGAGAAGAATGTCCAAAACCAAGTCCTTGATGGTGAACATTTGGAACTAGATCAACAGGTCTTCTAATTCAATCTTCCTCTTGCCCTAATCCTCCACCTTAGTAATCCCATTTCTTGATAGCCAATTTTTGCACTATTGAGTATTTATCTTTATAGTGATTAAGGCATGTATCATTGTCTACATCAACATCTTTGAAAAGCCACTGATTGATATCTCCTTCTATGACCTCATGATTAAGTACGCCATGAGATTGGAATGTAGTAGAACCATACATTCTGACCACAGGTTCTTTCTTCTACTTCTCTTTGGTAGGTTTCCCATGGGTACGAGGATCTAGAGGTAATGCGCCCATTGGAAGCATTCATTGTAGAGCATATTCACCGTAGTCGACGTCATTGATCTTAAGCTAGGAAAAGGTAGATGAAATGGAAGTTTTTTCTTTAGTAGAAATGAGTATGGATTTAGGGTCAACATACGAGGATGATGGAGTAGTTTGAGGGATTCCAATGTTGATACTTGGGAAATGATGAGAATATGAGGAAGATGCTTTACAATAACAACAATACTTAAATGGATGAGTGTCACCATAAATAGTAATTTCACAGCCTTGATATGGAAATTTTGAACATTAGTGGTAAGTGGATGACACAGCCTGCATGGCATGAATCCATGGGTGACCAAGAAGGATGTTAAATGGAAGTTCAAGATCAATGACATGGCAAAGAGTATCTTGTGTTACCGGACCCACCTGAATTGGAAGATTGATCATCCCCACTAAACTTCTCTTTGCATTATCATATGCTTTGATAGTGATGCATTGGTTATCCTAGGACATTATAACCTGCTTGTGTTACAAATTTTAAAGTACAAAGATTTAGGGTAGAACCAATATCAATCAAAACTTGCCTTACTTTGTAGTGATTGATAATAGCCTTAATATTAAGTGGATATATATGATTAGGTTAAGGCACCATGGCATTAGATTGGGTGAGGTTGATATGGTAGGTGGCAGATAAATGGGCTACTAAAGCTCAGAATTGCATTAGATCTATATTGTTGGGCACATGAGTTTCTTGCAATGCATGGTTAAGAATCTCCTGATGAGTAGGTGAAGCTTTTAACAAATCTAAAATGGAGATCTATGCAGGGGTCTTTTCTAAATGTTCAATAATATTGTACTGTGTAGACACAGGAGCTGGAGATGTGGTAGGAGGTGGAGCTCCAAGAATTGTCATGCGAGCTCTTCTAGTGGTTGCAGCACATTGAGTATCGACTCCTTTGACACGAATCATATTAACATGCTCTTCTACCTAGGTAATACAACCTATCGTAACACCATAGTTAAACAATAATTTGTTATAACTTATGTTATTGGTTGTACAAGGTTGACCTACCTTTGACGTACTAGCCTCTCCTTGATGTTTAGGAAGGGAATCCTTATACATACCTAGGTTTGCATTGGGTGACTTTCCTGTAGTAGGGTCAAGATCAATTTTTCCTTGGTCAATAAGATCGTGGACTAGATGTTTAAGCTTCATGCATTTATTTGTTGCATGACCCTTAACATGATAATAAGTACAATGCTCATTCTCTTTATACCAATCAGGCTTGGGTTTAGAATCATCAAATGGTGTCATTTGTGGATACACGACCATATTATGTTGCTTCATATGCTTGAAAATCACATCCAAGTGTTCCCCCTATTGGCAATTGATACTCAATTGGTTTGGTTTCAATATGTTGTCATTGATGTTAACATGGTAATTTATTCCGACTTCATATTTTGGGTTAGTTATGTACCAACAGGAACTTCATAGACACTTCGCCAGCACCGACACTGACAAGTTGGAAGGAATTCTCTGGTCACCCGCAATGCAGACCGACATGGTTTAGAATCAAATTATCGATATTGGAGGCTGACCTCTTTTGGATCCGGCATTGGCAATTGTTTTTTAAATTCATGTTTTATGTTATCTAGGCGACATGTATATTGATATCGTAATTATCTTTGTAAGCCGACATAAGGCATGATAAATTATAAAGGGTATATAGGTCAGTTGGTTAGATCATTTTGATATAAGATAAAAACATGCATAAGGAAGGAAATAATGAAGGAGATGCAAAATATATGAGAGAGATTATGTATGTGAGGATATATTTGTAAAGGGTTATTCTGGTCTAGGGTTAAGGGTTTCAGATCGGAATAGATAGAGCTTAATCAAAACTCTATTCAGGCATAGAAGATGTTATCTTTGCAGTTCAATCAAGTCTCCAGATTGTAGTCTGGATTTGTATGTATTCAGTGAGGCTCCTTTTGTGAATGAGCAGTGTGCTATAGGCTGTAAGCCTTCTTGCAAGTGCAGTCCCCTATACTTTGTAATATCCCTTCATATGGCTAGTGGATTGATATTATGGGTCACAAATCCCACCATGGTTTTCCTTCTTTTAGGTTTTCCACGTATAATTTTGTGTGTTATGATATTCATTTATGTGATTGGCTTATTGGTTGCTTTACTTCTTTCAATTCTATGTGTACCGATATACTGGTTGGTGTATGCATGTTTTAATAAGGTTAAAATTGATTATTCTAGTAGAACATTGATTACCCACCCCCCCCCCTCCCCCCCCCCCCTCTAAATGTTATTGGATTCCAACAATTGGTATCAGAGCCTTGTGCCTTGGAGGAAGTTTAACAACTCGAGGAAGATCTTGAATCTGGAATTCATGGATATGAGTTTGGAAAAGCAACTTGAGGTGGCACTTGAAGATTATGATGCTGAAAGGATGAAGAACTTGAAGCTACAAGATGAGTTGAATTTTGCTTAGGAATTCATTCTTGTCCTACAGGAGAGGATGTCATCTATTCAAGCTAGGAGGAAGGAAATTTTGCAAAATCGGGATGATGAAGAGAAAGATGCACTTAAGGAACAGTGTCAGAAGCTGAGTCAAGAGAACATGGTCATGAGAAATGAAATGCAAGCTATAACTATGAGAATGTATAAGGAGATTCAAGACCAAAAGAAAAAGGAAGAAAATCTTAATTTATCTCTAAAGAATAAATTTGAAGAATGTGGTAGGTTGGTTCATGAGAATGATATGTTGAGAACTGATTTAGTACAATCCCAGAGTAATGAACAAGAGCTTGAGAGACAAATGATAATTCTGAGAGATGATCTAAATATTGCAAGTGAGTATAAAGAAAAACTCAAGATTAGTTCAGCACAGCTAGATGAGTTATTGAAGAGACAAAGACAAAATGGAGATTCTAGTGGACTTGGATTTGAACAAGGACAGAGTTCCGGTACTGCAAATGAAGATCAAAACCATAAGGCACCGGTACGGTAGTTTAATGCTTATAAATTTAATGGTAGATGCTTTGTTTGTAATAAATTTGGTCACATGGCTAGGCAATGTAGAAATAGAGCAAATCAGAACCCTAATTCTGCTCCCGGTCAATGTTCTAAATGTAATAAGTATGGACATAAGACAAAAGATTGCAAAATGAATATTAAATGCTATGCATGTAGAAAATTTGGACATATGGCTAATCAGTGCAGGTCAAGCAATTATACCGGTTTTAGCAAAGAAATTCAAAAGAACAATGTTACATGTTATGCATGTAATGAGGTTGGACATATTGCTAAATTCTGTAGAAGCAAAAATCCATCAGTTGGTAATGGAGGATCAAATGAGAAAGGGAAATAAAAGGTTAATGAAATCCAACAAGATCATACCCAAAGATGGGTCAGGAAGTCAAAAGATCAATCTGCAGATAGGAATGCTCCAGTTACTCAACTGACAGAAGAGGTTTCTCCTGCACCGGTAGGAAGCTCAACCAGTAAATGATGCAAATGCCTTAGGGGTAGGCAAAATTCATGAAGATGTTGCATATGCCTCAGGAAGAGGTTCTGGAAGATGTTTTAGACATTGGAGATGCTTATCCGGCATGGAAATGTTTGATCAAGATCCGATATCTTTCACCGAAAGTCATTGATGTCAATGAAAGATTGGGGTTTCTTGGAGGATAAAAGGTTGAATTCACTTCATTTCTGATCACTTTGCATTCAGAGTGATTTAGATAAATTCAGAGGAAGTCTAAGGCTAATCAGTGTGATCGATATCATCTTGAGAGATTTCACCAGTGATTGGAAGAGAGCTTTAGGGTCTTTCACCGGCAGCAATTCACATGTATTTATCTTCAATTATGGAAGCGAGATCATCATTTTTACCTATCTTTGTTGCAAATCTAACAGTTGTTGAGGTCAAGGACCGTCTTAGGCTGATTTTCAAGCAATATCTGCATGTTGCTACCCTAGACGATTCGGTTGGAGCTTTTTCCCGTGTCCCGGAAGGAGTCATGTATATTGAAGATGTAAGAGCTTATATTCACTATCATATTGAGAATTTGGGAATGAATTATATCAAGAGCATGTACATGAATGAGTTAATGGGAGATTCTTGAAATATTACACCTAAATACCAACATATTGTTGATCTAGGGTTTACCAACATTCTGGACATTCTATTATTTGAAGATGAAATTGTTAGGTATGTTTTAAGCAGAGTGCATGGAGAGTTTTTCTAGTTGGATAAACCATATAAGATTACAAAGGAGGCCATCAGGGCAATCATCGGTTTACCACAGGTTGTTCAACGTCTGGAGAATAAAGTTTCAAATGATCAGGTCAACAAGATTACTGGTACAACATCAGACAGACGATCAATGAGAATCAATACTATCACCGACACAGACATCAGATTCAGAATCATGGTCATTGGTTACAAGGTAACACAATCAAACCGACTGAATTTCATTTCTAGCTCCTACATTTATGTAGCTCATAAAATGATGAGGGAGAATGAGAAGTTGGATCTATGTGGTTGGATATTGGATGAACTATTGATTAACCTAGGAAAGATTAAAGGAGAAAAGAAAGGGACATTCTAGTATGCTAACCTAATTGTCTGTTTAATGCTATTTTTCATCAATGAGACTCCCAATTTTGGGAAGAGAAAATGGTCATTCGATATCCCGATAGGGAGGCAACTAAAATAGTCAATTTCTACATTGGGTAGTTAGAGAGGTGACAAAGTGTGGGGTTCTTTTAAAGCATTTCAAAAGGCTATGAATTCTAGGACGAGGGTTCCCAAGTTGTTGCTATTTACTAAGTTCTCATTAGTTTTATGCCCAAAGTCAACCTATATACACTAGTCGGTTAATACTACCGAAAAGTCCAGTCGGTAAATACCAAGGCTACCGGTGTCGGTTACAGAAGAGAGACAAGTCACTGAGATAATATACACCGAGCTATGAACCGATATGAATACAGAATGTCTACCGAGTAAGGTTCATATGTCTACCAAGCAACAAAGAAGGTATACCGAGTTAATCTGAACTGAGTGGAAACGTGTTACCAGATTCAATGAACCTGGACACACATTTGAAACGTGTTACAAGATTCAAGAAGATGAAACCGTTATTACATAGGAAATTGTATTTAAAGATTTTGTATGATTTTGAGGAAGAATATCCAATGAAATAATTTCTATGTTTATTCATTCAATCAAACAAGTTTGTATGATCGAAGCATGAACAGATCACCATCTTAGAGATCTATATAAATAGAATGATTTGAGTATTTGAGACATGACATGGAAAATCAAGAAAGAAGATACGAAGTGATGATATAGTGAAGAAAGAAGATTGACAGAGATATTCAGAGGTTACCGAGAAGGTTTCAGAGAATAGTTTAAGGAACAGAGTATACAGAAGTGGTTACCGAGTTTATTTATCAATTATCGAGGAATGCTATGAGCAAGGTAATGTTATATTGAGCACATAGAGTCTTCTATAACATTTCAGATGTGAAGTTGCAGATATTTTGTAAAGATTTTGATTGAATTATTAAGTTGTGTTAGAAACCTTTAACAGGGTAAAAGACTCTAATAAAGTCTATAAATTGTAAAGCCTTTAACCAGGCACAACATTTTGTAGAAGTGTTTGTAAAATCCTTTAGCAAGGTAGATCTAAAGATCTTTATACTCCTAACAGGGTAAGCTATCAGAAATAGCTAAACATGTAGCTCTAACCGAGCAATCTTGATTACTACAATAGTGAAGTTGTGGGTGACATCCCCACTGCAGTTTTTCTCTCTAACCAAGAGTTTCTGCGTGACCAAAAATCTTTGTGTTATGGAGTGAAATGTTGATGGATGTTATTTCTATGATTATGTTTCAGTATTATATATTTATGAGATCAACAATACTTAGTTTGTGTTTATCAGTAAAATTCTTTTTCAAGAAAAGTTTTGAAATACTGATTCACCCCTCCCCTCTTAGTACATTAGCTTTCCAAGTCAGACCTAACAATTGGTATAAGAGCTTAATTATTGGTAAAGGGACTAACAACCTAAAGAGAAAGATCCTCTTAATGGAAGGCTATAAACAATCACGCAGGATTGTGAATCTTCAAGAAGAATTGAATCATGCTAATCAAGTGATTGCAAATATGCAGAGGCAAATACAAAGATCACTGAAAGTCAGAAGAAGGTTGTCTGATGATTTATAGGACTCACAAGAGTTGGTGGAATAAATTAAGACATCATTTGAGAACAGCATATCAGAAGAATTTGAAGGAATGATTGCAGAATTGAGAGAAAAGAACAAAGCACTTAATGAACAGCTAAAAGCAATGAGAAGGGAACACGAGTATTTCAGCACACAGATGACTGAAAATCTTGAAGCACTGAGAACAGTTGAAGATAATAAGTGAAATATAGAAGGAGAAAAACAACAACTAGAAGCAATGGTGTCTGCAAATAATGACGAAATATCAAGGATGACTGAAGTTCAACATAATATGTCTGATCAATTGGATTATGCACATCATGAAGCTACTCTAAAGGAAAATGAGATACAAGCATTGAAACTTGAATTATCAAGATTGACCGATGAACTAGAAGCAGAAAAGAAGTTAAAAGAAACACTGAGGAAAAGCCATGAATTGTCAAGAATGTTGGATGAGCAATTAAATATGAGAACACCCAACAAAGCTGCAAGACTCGGTTACAAAGGAAACAACTCTACCGAGAAAGGGATCAACACCACTGAGAAAGGAGAATCATCAAAGAAAGTTGAAAACAAAGATAACATGAAAGACAAGAAGCCTATTTGCAACTACTGTGGAAAACAAGGACATACTGCCAACGTTTGTCGTATCAGAAAAGGTAAGCAACCGAATGTTACTAGGTTTTATGGTTATTGCTATAATTACAACAAGTATGGTCACACATCTAAGCAATGTAGGACAAAGTCTGTTAACAATTATCAGAAGGAAAAATTCAGATGGTTTTGAAAAAATTGCAATAGATATGGACACAATATCGAGAAATGTTGGTTTAAGCAGAAAAACTATATGTGGACTCCACACTGAGAAAACACTAGAAGTTACCGAACGCACACAGATCTCAATCAACAATATACTTTAGTACCATGGGATTACAATACAGAAATATGGTGTGAATGTTGTGGAAGATACGGACATATAAGTGCAAACTGTATGATAAAGTTTGGAATGAACAATAGGAGATCATGGAGAAATCCCAGAATGGCATGTTTTCATTGTCACAAAGTTGGACACTTGGCTAAAGACTGCAGAGACCAACCTAGAGGAGATACTGAGGAGATAAGAAGCAAATTACAGAAATTTTGGAAAAAGAAGGAAAATGTGTCGACTAATGAAGGAAGCACCTTACCTACCGAGTTAGGTGCATCTACTTTGAATTAATCAATAAAGTTATAGAGGGACTGCATTCTCACAAGATAAGATCTTAACAGTTCCTATATAATCATGTACATAATTCCAAAATCTGGATAGCTAAGATGCAATAGCAAGTTTGAAATATTATCTAGTCTTTTGAATTACCAGAGAAGTCGACAAAAGTCTATAAGGGAGATAGTCGGTATAGTGGAACCGAGTGCATTTAATGCCTATTTTACCTAACCACACGAAACTCGATAAGGTCAAAAAGAGGTACTTAAAGTATTTTGCGCGGTCATTTTTCACTTACCAGTTTTCCAAGTGCAAAGCAAAGCGAATCAAAAGGCAATCAAACATTTCCAAGAGTGAATTCAAGGTATTTAGCATAATCTAAACCACATTTTTAGCAGTTAACCGATCAAAGTCAAGTTGTGAATATTTGCTAAGTATTTTGGAAGCATTTTTTGGTTATCTGAAACCCTAAGCTATTTTGTAAGTAGAATTTCAAGTTTGAAATGGCTCCCAAGGTACAAAAACCCGTTGTAGTAGAGAGCATTGAGAAGCCTACATTGAAATACACCTTACCTCCCAAAGTGGCATCCGAACCCGATGAGAAAACTGCATTCTCTCTTATTCCAGATAGGGTTCTGTTGATCGAAGATGTTAGATTTTATACCAAGTGCCAAGTTGAAGAGATAGGCCATACTGAGATTAAGGATATGTATGACAAAATGTGCACGATGGAAACCTAGATAGCTAGTTTGAGCATATCAAAGTTAAGGGATTGACCGAAGCCCTAACTTGTCCTTGAGTCTTCAAACCCTAATGGGTCAAATTTTTCTTGAGATGTGTGCATGACAATTTTATGTGGTTAGAGGATCAACCTTTCAAGATCACCAAGGAGATTATTCACATGATAACCAGATACCCTATATTTGACCATGCCCGAGCACAAAAGATGATTTCACAGAAGGAATTGATAACATTAACAGGTGTTGAGTCTGACAGCAGAGGTCTTAAGTTGAACAATGTGACTGATGCAGAACTCAATTTTGCTATTAGAGTTATAGGTTATTGTTTCTTCTGGTCTGCAAGAGAAAATAGTGTACCGTGTGCAGCTGTAGATTTGGCTTATAAAATTGTTAAAAAGGGTATGCAAATTGATTTATGTGAAGTGTTATTGAAGAATCTTTTTGAAAATCTCAATACAATAAGGAAACCGAAGAAGAATAATACTGCAAACACACTAAAGTTTGGGTCACTCTTAGTGTGTATGTTCTTCTATTTTCAGAAAATCTTTCCTTCAGTCAGTAACATTGTTTGGGAATTACACCGACCTATCACCCATCAAATAATTGATTTCATCCATCAGCTAAGTGATAATTTCAATATGATAATGGATGATTACTTCAACAAATTCCAAGAAAAGATGCATAGCAGGTACAGGATTCCACGTCAGCCAATGGAAAAGTACAAGGATACTATATGTCTTGAAGTGGATACCGACTACTGTTATGTCAATGCAGTAGAACCCAAGACTCAATCGTTACCGCCTATGGGTTATGAGAGATTTTGACATTTCTCAACAACAGATAGATGCCTTTTTAGCACTTCCAAGGCATGCTACCGAGATCAGATATGGCACCTATGAAGAGGTGAAAGGAAAAGTAAAAATGAGCATTGTAGTACCAAAGGCAGCCAGAAAAGCCACTAGAATGATCAAGGATTTAACTGAGAAGTTTGGAGAAGGTTCTACCTCCACACCTACTAAGATAGAAAGAAGGAAGAGTGATCAAATTTTGATTGAGGAAGAATTTGAAGCTCAAGAAGCAGCAATTACACTAAGCACTGAGTTGCCAAAGGGCAAAGTTTTGAAAAGAAAGAAACAGGATACAACAGAGGTGTCACCGACCATTCCAGCAAAGCGACCGAACACTAGATCATCTGCTACATCACCTGGTAAGAAGCAGAAGAATGTAGAAATGCCTAAGGTTACAAAAACTTATAGAAAGAAGACCATAAAACTAATTTTGGATAAAGAGGAAAGTGACACAGAGTCAGAAGATGTAAATAAATTTCAGGTTGTGAAAAGCACAAAGGAAGATGTACATAGTGTTGACAATTTTTGTGCAAAATTAAAGGAATACAGTGGATTTGGGTCGTTTAGATATGTAAAATATGATACAAGAACAGATGAAGAGAAGAGGCAAATAGAAGAGATAGTAATTTGTGTACTTCTCAAGTTTCGAGTAGTTCCATTGGAAGTGGTTGGTTTTCTTCCAAAAGCATTATGCTCACACATTGATAATAGATGGAAATATGCTATGGACTCAGAGAAGCAAATAAGAGAAAGAGTTTTGGCTCATCTCTTTCCAGATATGTTGGTAGATTACATAAGAGATCATTTGAAAAACTACCAGACAAATTTTCAAGTAAAACAAAGGGCCTTGAAAATGATGAATGGCCTATTTCTTGAAGTTGAAAAAGAAACTGAAGAAAAATGGAAGAAAATATTCAGGATTCAGGCTGAAGAACCAAAAGGTGAAGTAGAAATAGTTGACATCATCGAGAAAGATCCTGCTTCCACTATTCAGTATGATGAGGATGTAATAGACACTGAAGCATAGGAAGGAGAAATGATAGAAGGGAGTTCCTATGCCAAACTGATATCAAGTGAATCAGTTGTGGAATAGATTAAGTCCTATCCTCCAATCACCCAACAAGTTACAGTCGAGAAACTTCAGGACACAGATCAAGGTACAGAGGATCAAAAGGTTAAACCAGATGAATCTACCTCTCAGGCCACCGACGAGCAATCTTCCGAAGTGCCATCAAGCACCGAGACAATTGTCACTAAAACTCCGAGCAAGGAAACACCGAAGGATACAACAGAGGCTACAGGAACCGACAAAAGTGTTGCCTCTACTGAGCAACATACCGAGAAAGGACAAGCCTCAAAAGCCATTGTACCTATTCAATCGGAGAAGGCATCATCATCAAAGGAGAAAAAAGCAAAAAGATACAGTTTTAAGATAGATCTGTCAAAGCCCATTGTGTTACCGAATGTTGACATTACAAAATTGAAAGGGCAAGTACTGATAGAATTCGGTGAGCTTTGTAAAGCCAAAGCAGAGCAGGAAAGACAGATAGCTATTCAGCAGAAGAATCGAGTACTTCAGAAGGTCAAAACATTATTAACAGACATGATACCTGAAGATACCATCAATAAAGATGCTGCCATCCATGTGCAACTAGATGAACTACTCACTCAATTAGAGGAATCAGGAGTAGAAGCATCAGAATACCTTAGCAAATTGAAAGATAAAGAGCTAATTGCCAAGATGATTAAAGAAGTGCATAAAGTAATTGCTATAGGTAAAATAAAGCTTATTGAATTCATTGGTGATTTGTCCCCTCAACTCAAGCATATTATTTATTTATTCCAGAAGTTATGTACATTATCATTCTTCATCAAAGATATCAAGAATAAGACTGAAGCCATTGAAAAAGAGATTACCGATCTCTCAAATAAATTGACTACTGAGCCAGATTCTCTTCAGAATTTTTATACAAGGCTACAAACCCTTATGGCTCAACAGTTAGAACTTCGGAATGAAGAGCATAAAATAAGGATGGATATCATGACTCTTCAAACATTATTTATTCCCCATTTGTCATTAGTTCAAGAGCAGATCAACCGAGCTACCCAATTGTCAACTCAAGTAGAGGGAAACACTTTAGATGGTTTGATCACACTGTCCGCTAATATTACAGCTCAGAATACAATACTGGAAAGTGTCAAGGATGCACTTACCAGTGCTCTTACAGAAGCTTGTACAAAGTATAAATCTATTTTTGATTAGTTGCCCCCACCAAATGGTAACTAGTTTTGATGTTTGTCAAAAAGGGGGAGTGTATCGAGTATACAAAATATCTGAGTGTACAAAGTTTATCAGTTGAAATTGTCAGGGGGAGCATGAAACATCAAGAGCAGGGAACATCAAGAGCATGGAATACAGAGTATGGAACATCAAGTTATGTATAGAATATTGATAAGGGGGGTATGTATTTGAACAATGTATATACTGACATTTTAGTTTATTTTGCAAGTATATAGATTTGTGTTATGACTTTGAAAGGAGTTTTGTCAAACATACCAAACTAATGTCAAAAGGGGAGATTGTTGCTATTTACTAAGTTGTCATTAGTTTTATGCCCAAAGTCATCCTATATACACTAGTCGGTTAATACTATCGAAAAGTCCAGTCGGTAAATACCAAGGCTACCAGTGTCGGTTACAAAAGAGAGACAAGTCACCGAGATGATATACACCAAGCTATGAACCAAGACGAATACAGAATGTCTACCGAGTAAGGTTCATATGTCTACCGAGCAGTAAAGAAGGTATACTGAGTTAATCTGAACCGAGTGGAAACGTGTTACTAGATTCAATGAACCTGGACACACATGCAAAATGTGTTACAAGATTCGAGAAGATGAAACCGTTATTACATAGGAAATTGCATTTAAAGATTTTGTATGATTTTGAGGAAGAATATCCAATGAAATAATTTCTATGTTTATTCACTCAATAAAACATGTTTGTATGATCGAAGCATGAACAGATCACCGTCTCAGAGATCTATATAAACAGAATGATTTGAGTATTTGAGACATGACATGGAAAATCAAGAGAGAAGATACGAAGTGATGATATAGTGAAGAAAGAAGATTGACGGAGATATTCAGAGGTTACCGAGAAGGTTTCAGAGAACAGTTTAAGGAATAGAGTATACATAAGTGGTTACCGAGTTTATTTATCAATTACCGAGGAATGCTATGAGAAAGGTAATTTTATATTGGGCACATAGAGTCTACTATAACATTTCAGATGTGAAGTTGCAGATATTTGTAAAGATTTTGATTGAATTATTAAGTTGTGTTAGAAACCTTTAACAGGGTAAAAGACTCTAACAAAGTCTATAAATTGTAAAGCCTTTAGCCAGGTACAACATTTTGTAGAAGTGTTTGTAAAATCCTTTAGCAAGGTAGATCTAAAGATCTTTATACTCCTAACAGGGTAAGCTATCAGAAATAGCTAAACATGTAGCTCTAACCGAGAAATCTTGATTACTGCAATAGTGAAGTTGTGGGTGCCATCCCCACCACAGTTTTTCTCTCTAACCAAGAGTTTCTGCATGACCAAAAATCTGTGTGTTATGGAGTGAAATGTTGAGAGATGTTATTTCTATGATTATGTTTCAATATTATAGATTTATGAGATCAGCAATACTTAGTTCGTGTTTATCAGTAAAATTGTTTTTCTAGAAAAGTTTTGAAGTACTGATTCACCCCTCCCCTCTCAGTACATTAGCTTTCCAAGTCAGTCCTAACACAAGCACATTGTTGAGAAGTATTCAACTGACATATGCTTCATGGTCAAGAAAGATGAAACTTTGATGGAAGTTGTTAGGCCCCGAAAGATTTGGATTGAGGAAATGTGTTATGAAGTTGATGCACTGATTCTTGATGCTTATGCACAAATGCTAAGTGATGCACCAGTAAATGAAACTATAAAAACCTTTGGCACTGCTAAGTAGAAGACACAAGAGGTTGAAACTGAGTTCAACCGGAAGAAGAGAGAGAAGCAAGAAGGTAAGGCAAGTAAGTTTGTTGAAAAGGTTTCATAGGACATTAAAGCATTGATTGATGTTGTTCCGGAAAAAGGCAAGAAGAGGAAAGAACCAAAAATATTCATTGAGCCTATTGCAACAGAGTTTGTATCTAATGATGACACACCCCTAGAATTCAAAAGGGTATTGAGGAAGAAAATTGAAGAAACTAAGGTAGAGGCTAAGAAGCAACCAGTTAGGAAAATTACTATCAGGGTACCAGCATAGAGAAGAGTATCACAAGAGACACCTTCAGCTCCATCTGGTATTGAAAGGAGAAAAAAGAAGGATGACATTGATCTGCCAATTGAATCTGGTAATGTAACTATCATTCCACCAAAGACTTGTGCAGAGTTAGTTGATGAGATTACTGTAGACGTATAAAAATGACCACTTTTCTAAATGAATATTTAATATTCATTTTACTCTCATTCCTCTATTTAATTAAATCTAATTTAATTAAAGCACTCACATTCATCTATTTAATTAAATAAGTTATTCAATTTATTTAATTAAATTCACCTAGGCCTTTCATATCATTTAATTGAATAAATCACTTTATTTAATTAAATCCCCCTTCTACTCTTTTTTATTAAATTTACATTTAATTAAATTGTTCACTTCAAATAAATAAATCTAATTTATTTAAATCCCCCACTTGCATCTATTTTGTTGAAATAAAGCAATTTATTTTAATTAAAATTACTCTCCATCCACTTGCATTCTCCTACATCTCCCACTTGCCTCTCTAAACCCCTTCTAAATTCTTCTAATCCCTTCTAAATTAGCCTAACCCATCTACTAAATATTGTCACAATCCTAAGCAAAGGGAAGTCACTTCTCAAACCCTTAAAAGTCTTCAATAACCATTAAAGGCTTTATGTCCTCAACAACTTAACCATTTAAGGCTCTTACATAACCATTAATGGTTAACTCAACCGTCTTACATGGTTGGAGAATTTTTGCCTAACTCAACCCTCATCTAACCCAAGGGTCTCATCAAGCATTGATCGCTTTAACCTTGGTTATCCCTTTAACCCTTGCACAAGAGTTTATCCTTTGGGTAAAATCTTTATCCAATGGATAATATTAACCTAACCTTAACCATTACCTTCTAAGGTAACCATGAGGTCTTCTCAAGCATTTAATGCTTCTTGCATCTCCTCTCAAGTAGTCTTATGTTGACAATTGTCACCATTCGTTGGTGAGAATTGTAAACATGGATTGATAACTTTCAATCCTGACCCTTGATAGGATTATCCAATCTAACCCTTCATTGCCCTATTTTTTCTATAAATAGAGCTCTCATTCCTCCCTTTCTCATATTCAAGTCTTTAGCATCAAACTTATAGACATTTTATTAAGCATCTAATCTAAATCATTTTAATCAAGCATTTGGCCTCTCTTTGATAATCTTCATAGCATCTTAAATAGGCATTTGTATTATCACATAATAATCATCTCAAACTAGTATAGCATGCTAGGATAGTTTTGTTACTAATCCTTTCATCTTATAATCATATACATGCTAGTTTAGTTCATCTTTTGTTAATATCATGCACATTAGGATTGCATTCATGTTAGATTGATCAAACATCCCTCATTCTCATGATTGTCATCCCTAAGTCACTTTGCTCAGTGATCTGAGAGCAAAGGCATTGGCTTAAGGGGTCTTGTGAGATAGAGAACAATGGAACATCCCTTGGGAAGTTGAGCTATTCCATAGAGCTCCTTAACTTGCACCAAGAGTCCCATTGGTGTGTGGACTAGTCTTGAATTCGTAATATTCATTTCATTGAACCACTTTTCCTGCATACAATTACTAAAGATGGTATGTTAAAGAATTTACAGTTTTATTATGAACATTTAGATAATGATGAACAACGAGAAGTAGAGGAAGCAATTTTGTTATATTTAGATATTTATAAGAAATCCTTGTTAGAAATTGAAGACCAAATACCGACACAGTTGTATGATATGTTAGATGCTAGAAGACTATCAGCAATGCAAGAGGACAAGCATATAAAGATTCAAGAGTTGTTATCTGTTTGTGTTTCTATTGCTCTAGAGGAGATGGATGAGACACTTGAAGTTGCATATAGGAAAATATTTAACAACAAGCATAGAATAATCAGTGTTATGTTAGGAAGGGTCAATGAGATAATCAAGGAGACCCACAAGACATGGGTTAAGTTATTTGAAGAGAACCATGGTTTTTATACTTCACCGGAATCTAAGACAAATATTGTAAACATCCAGGTTGAAGGAAAAGGAAAGGTTATTATGGGTACTTCACCCTCAACTTTGAAAAACATTAAGATAGTGGAAATTGAGCCCCTGGTAGATACAAATGTACAGACAAATGTTGAGATACCGGCAAATACAAAGAATGTAAAGGTTGATAATGAACAGGATACTAATTTTGAGGATAATAGTCCTCTGGATCACATTGTACAGGATGAGGATAAAGTTCCTAGGGAGGAACCGACAGTTACTAAGACTGTACCAAGTGGCGAAGCCACCAGTGCAAGTGAGGAAGCTATAAAGGTTGAATCATAAGAGGAGAAGAAAGGGGAATCCGACAGGGAACCGGTAGTGAGTCCATCATTGTTGTCAATTGACACCTCGCAGGTTGAAAAGAAAAGCATAACCAAGATGAGTTCTACTGAACTCATGATGATGGCTGCACAAAAAATGATGAAGGAGGGATCTATGGATAAAGCGGTTATTGATCAGTCTATCACTTTTTTGCATAGACTAGTCCCGAAGTGCAAGTTTGACAATGAAGCAAGCCCATCCGGCAAGCTTAAGATAATCACTAAACACATTTAAAAGGATTTTCAGTCCTTGCAATAGATTTCAAACTAAAAAGCACTGGAGAGATTCACATAGGCAAAAAGAGCTACATTTGATCAAGTTATTCAATCTGAAAGGAAGAATATTAATGATAAATTAAAATTGGCAGATAATGCATTGAGGTAGTGTACAAATATCTATAGAGTATGTTGTAATAAAGGTTTGCTCACGGCTGAGATAGATAAAAATATTAAGGATATTCATGAGGAGATTGTAGGTATAGTCAATTCTTTTAATAGATTGAATTCATTAACTACATCCATTGATGGTCAAATTTTGGTTTTGGAAGCCCAATTTTTTGCTCTTGAGAGGAAAAAAGATAAAATCATAAGAAGAGCCAGAAGTCTTAGACGATTGGTGAGTCCCCGGTTGGATTCACTTAGTGTACATAAGAAGGAGTGTATAGATCTGGTTGGTAAGCCCACACCGACAGAGCTTAATGGGAAAGAGTCATTTGCCCATATGCTAAATAGACTTGTATCTATTTCTGACACTTTCAAATCAGTTTCGGATACCTATCTTGAGCTATTGGAGAAGGCCTATCTGGATATTTTCAAATACATCCAGCTCCGGTAAGGTATTTTGGGACATATTCATTGTACAGTCTTTCATTCTTCATCCCGATTTTTGGCCTTTTTGGTACTTTTTGGTATTTTTGATGGCATTGATGTCAAAGGGGGAGTGATATAGATGTGAAAAAAAGAAAAAATGAGTTGTATACATCAGGGGGAGTATAGGTGGAAAACTATGGAAGTATGGAGTATTTTAAATTGGTGGCTATTCAGCTCAGGGGGAGCAGGTTCAGGATGAAACCGACAGTTGGAAACCATGACCATTTTTCACATGAGTCTTGCCATCAATGTCAAAGGGGGAGATTGTTGGCAATTGACACTTAATTGGTTTGGTTTCAATATGTTGTCATTGATGGCAACATGGTAATTTATTTCGGCTTCATATTTTGGGTTAGTTGTGTACTAGTAGGCACTTCACAGACACTTCACCAACACTGGCATCAGCATCGACAGGTTGGAAGGAATTCTTTGGTCACCGGAAATGCAGGCCGACATGGTTTAGAATCAGGTTATCGGTATTGGAGGCCGACATCTTTTGGATCCAGCATCGGCAATTGTTTTTGATATTCATGTTTTATGTTATCTAGCCGACATGTATATTGATATTGTAATTATCTTTGTAAGTTGACATAAGGCATGATAAATTGTAAAGGGTATCTAGGTCAGTTGGTTAGATCATTTTGATATGAGATAAAAATATGCATAAGGAAGGAAATAATGAAGGAGATGTGAAATATATGAGAGAGATTATGTATGTGAGGATATTTTTGTAAAGGGTTATTCCAGTATAAGGTTAAGGGTTTCAGACCGGAACCGACAAAGCTTAACCGGAACTGTATTCAGGCATAGAAGATGTTATCTTTGCAGCTCAATCATTTCTTTGGATTGTAGTATGGATTTGTATGTAGTCAGTGAGGCTCCTTTTGTGAATGAGCAGTGTGCTCTAGGCTATAAGCCTTCCTGCAAGTGCGGGCCCCTATATTTTGTAATATCTCTTCATATGGACAGTGGATTGATATTGTGGGTCACGAATCCCATCGTGGTTTTTCCTCTTTGAGGTTTTCCACGTATAATTTTGTGTGTTATGATATTCATTTATGTGATTGTCTTATTGGTTTCTTTACTTCTTTCAATTCTATGTTTAGCCTGACAAAGATCAAGCATAGAAATATAATTTTCCACATTGTAATGATAATGGACCACAAATCTCTTTGATAAGTCTATGAATGTAGCGATGACGCCAAATGGTAACTTGGAAAACCATTCTAGAGATGGACCACTAAGACTCTTAGGAAAGAGTAGTAGGAGATAATTATCACAATATGCGACTTCTTGACAAGCCATGTACAATTCTTTAATGCGATGACGCAAATCACCTTTCCTCTTGTATTTATCAAATTTTGGTGTTTCAAAATGTTTGGGGAATGTCATTGATGTTATTGACTTATCAAATGAATATGGACGAAGCTCATTAAATTTAAAAACCTTCTCAGAATTATTGTCTTGTAAAGTTTTGAGAGATGCCTTCATTTCTTCCCATTTAGTATTAACTGGGAACGGTTTAGGAGATGGTATTGTTGGTTGATAAAGTGGTGTTTGATATACCATTTGAGATGGGCGAACATAACTTGGTTATTGTCTCAGATATTGATATCTTGCCATATTTTGATTAACAAGAACATTTTGTTGAACACAAGGCATTTGTTGTTGTTGATATCGAGATGGTTGCTATTGTTGGATTTGAGGTGACTGAGAGTAGGACGCCACATTCTATTGTGAAGGAATGTATTGCTATTGATACTGCACATTTTGAGGTCGTTGAATTTGAGTAATGCTACCTTGTAGATAACTACCTACAATATAGCTTGGATGAGATACATTAGACTATGTAATACTATATGATGGAGGATTTTGATGAATACCACCTGCCACCTATTGCAAATTTGGAGCAGTATAAGATGAAGATGATGCTTGCAAGTAACTAAATCATGGTTGTGAGACAATAGGTGTTGCAGTCACTTGAGGTTGATGTTGAAGTGTACTAACAATCTATGGCATAGATTATATAGGTGGGGTCATAGATGATGTTAGCATTGTATAACTCATGCTCCCAATCATGGCCTATGTAATAGATGGTGGAGGATAACTTGCCATTCCTATGGTCCAAGTTGGTGTTTTTGTATAAGGTAAATTCAATAGTATCATGACTGGACTGATGAAAGGAGTAGTATGCACTACACTAGAAGTCATGGGTAGTTGAGCAACCATGGGCATTGAATTGGGAAGTTGTGTGGATGGTACTTTAGTGGGTGCATTGTAAATGACTTCCCCCAAGGCTGGAGATGGAATAAGACCTGATGAAGCATCATAAAAAGGTTGATAATGTCTTTCCATCGTGTCCAAAGGTGGTAATTTTTTAGATGCAAGGGGGATATTTTGTTGTGGTGGTGTTACTAAAGCTTGGACTGAAAGTGGCACTGGCAGGGGTTGTTGTGAAGGTACTTGTTGTTAAGATGGCCATTGAGGATTCACATTTATAGGCGTATCAGGTGACAATGGTCATACCTTGGGCAACCATATTATTAAATATTTGTTTTTTGCATTTTTCAATGATTTCATCGACCATTCGAGCATTGTCTGGGTTTGAAATAAATTGATCAACAGGGTTAACTAGAATGTTAATCTCATATGGTTGATTAACCATGGTTTCTTCAGTGACAACTGGATTAAGTGGATCAAAACTGACAGGACACTTTCTAGTACAGTGGGATTAATACCTAAGTTAGGTTCTCCTAACTGAGAAGATTGTTGTTCCATCACTTGTCTAGACTGGGATTGAGTAGTAACGAGCATCAACTAAGCTAAAGTCGAAGATTTGGATCAACTGATTGATAGTCAAAAGGATGAACAAGATGATTGATTAGGATGATTTGGTACTCAAATTATAAATGGATAAATCTAATTTGAATGACGTGACTTCAAATCTACTCAAGAGGATACACTCAAGAAACAAGATGAAACATGGACTAGACCTTTAGCTCAAAGTAACAAGACCGCAATGATGTAAACTAAGCTCTAAAATCGATATAGTCAAAAGAGCTAGTGATAATAGTTGCTAGAAATAGGATGTAGATATACAATTTAGGATGTGACCAAAGGTGACAAAAAGATTGGCTCTTGATTTGATTTGATAAACTTGGAAAAGTTTGATGATTGGATTAAAATTTTTGGTTTAACCAAGAGATCAATCCATGAATTTAGGAACAAAGTATGACAATGATGAGATGGTGATAACGCAAGCTGATAAAGTATGTAAATTGACAATGGCAATGACACAAAATTGAAATGATGATCAAGATAATGACTCAAGACTAGGGTGATAAAAGTGACAATGAAAATATATACTCTGGTAGATGATAATGACGATGCTAAAAAGATCTGACACCAAGCTTGGGCAACTTTAGGGCTAGCTGAAGATAGAATTTTGGCAACAACATGAGACAATAATGAGCAAACCTGCTAGAGGATAGTAATGACTAAGGTCATGTGAAATGAGATGTTTGGCAACTTAGACTAATTTTGGCAAAATATTGTTTGCCACACAAACACGTCAAGCATGCAATTATGATAAATGCATTAACGATCATGTACTTCTTAGGATAGGAAAGGACAATACTTGTTGGATTCCACTTCTAAAATTAATTTGTAGTAACACTTATTCATATTGAATATCTTAAAAGTCTGGTGACACTAGTTCCCCACGACACACACTTCTTGGGCACACTAGACTTTGAATTCCCAAAGATTTGAAAATCTCAAGGAATTTGATATCTCGATAATGAACTACGAGATTATGGGCAACTTCAAAAGTCTGACCTCCTGCGCCAACAAATAGAAGGTTTTTTGGAAACTACAATAGATTTGGTTTATAGTGGAAGAACTTTCGGGGCAATCTAGTGGCTATACATGAGGTGGCTAGCTCATTTAAGAGATATCCCAACCTGTAGAACATAAGTTTTTATGCATTTGCCACACAAGCACCAAGGGATTTTGACTTTCATCAAGATCATGAGGGTATTTGCATGTAGATACTAAGGGAAACCATTGGTATAACACAATGACACTAGTTGATTATGGCTTTCACCAAAATCACAAATATTTATATAGTGGATCAAAAGAGTACCACTTGGGTCGTTCCCTCTCACACAACCTTAAAGGCTACTCGGGAGGTAGACCCTTCTACCTAAAAGGAAGTAAATCGAGAATTGCTAACACTTTTATCTTGCACTCAGGACCATGAAAGCCAGGGGAGAGGATAGTTTGTGTTAGCAATAGGTCAACTCACACACACAAGTGTGCCAAACACCAAAGACACTAATTCATTTTAAGAATTGATTCAAAGATTGTTTACTCTAAAAAAAAGCAAACACTCTCCTAATCTGCCTCTGCAAACAAGTAATTAGTAGTTTGAGGTATTATTTATGTCTTTGACCGATCGAAACACCTATGTTGCACTCCATTTTGCCACATGTTGCAGTCAGATTATTAGTAACACATAAAAACCCCAAGAACAAAGATAGATCCAAAACAAAACAACATGAGAATAACCAGTTGAATGCAAAATAGTACCTATAGGCATGAGAAATACTACTTAAACTTATGCAAAATACTAAATATACTTATGTGAAATACTGCGTATATGCAAAATACTACATATACTAATGCAAAATACTGCATATACTAATGTGAAATACTGCACATACCAATGCAAAAAAATGCATATACCAATGCGAAATACTGCATATACTAATGCGAAGTACTGCATATACCAATGCAAAATAGTAACAACATAGATGCAAAACCTATTTTTGTGTAAAAATTAGAAATCAATTCTTGCAAACAAATGGATTAGTTTTTCACAGACATGATTAAAAGTATAATTGTGTTCTCGAAAGCATGTTGTATTTTTGTATGTAAGCTAGGACTTGTTGATGGTATTGAAAATATTTGTTTTTCTCTTCTAGTTCATTAATCAACTGATCTTCTTGTGAGATCCTAGAGTATCATTTATGTAGCCATTTGCATTCTTCTTGTTGTCGTGATGCTACAAGCTTAATCTCAACTCTACGAGCCATAAGGTTAGAAAATTGCAAACTTATCTACCTACTTCATTCAGTAAAATTTTCTTAAAACTGGAAGCAAATTAGCATAAAAAATTAATAGGCGACCCCATAAATAAAAAAAACTAACTTATAGACCTTACCCACTTTTACCTATGACATATGTGAAACACTCAACAAGCTCATGCGAAACACCCTCTGGACAAATGGGACATATTGACAAAGTAGATGCAAAACACTGTGAAAACGCATGCGAAATACTTGCAGAACATGTGCGAAAAATGGATAAGATGAATGTAAAATACTGATTATACACATGCAAAATCCCAAACACTTATGCGAAAAGACATACTAGATCCTACAAATGGAATGTTTCTTGTCTCCAAATGCCAAAACCTGCAATTCAAAATCACTAAAACAACAACAAAAGATTAAAATGACCCATGAAGTGGGTCCCACCAGGCGTGCCAGAAATCTATGCAAAAATTTGTGAATGTAAACTAGAGAGATTGAAAAGATGAACTAACAATCAACAAACACATATTTCAACCACACTCAAAATTGGGACATTAAGAAGGAAGAAAAATATATAAAGAAAATATAAGCGATTAAACTGCAAACTCTAGATTATCTTTCAATCTAATAGTCCCCCGATTTGATGTGTGCTTGTTGAATGATAGATACTTGATTATGCTCCATGATAGTGAATGCAAGATGGATATTAGACTAAAATGAGATGCAAGATGGATGTGAGATTCTCGATGGATGTGCAAAATGGTGAATGAACAATTTTGCGTTATGAGGTTATGAAAATGAAAATGGATGAACAATTTTGCATTATGATAGTATGACAATGAGAGTGGATGAACAATTAAGGAAAATGGGGGATTTAAATAGGCTAGACTGAGAAATGGAGAGGGATGAGAGGGAGACACGTGTCCTTGAGAAGGGTGTGTGTCATGGATGCAAATGACATTTGTCCCTGAGAAGGGCGTGTGTCATTGATGCAAATGACATTTGTCCTTAAGAAGGACACGTGTCATTGGAAGGAATGACTTGTTTCCTTGAGGACACATGCCTATTTGGGATTGAGACACTGAATTTGAAAGGTTCTATTCCAAAAGAGATTAAAAAATGAGGACATTTCCATGGCTAGGATATTTGAGATATTTTCCCACTTCCAAAATGAGGATATTTCCCTGGTTTGGATATTTGGGATATTTTCCCAAATTTTAGGAAATTGGTTTCTCCAAAAATGAGGATATTTCCATGGTTTAAGATATTTGAGATATTTTCCCAAATTTCCTTCCAAAATGAAAATCTTTCTATGGTTTGGATATTGAGATATTTTATCAAATTTTAAGGAATTTGGTTCCCTTCCAAAATGAGAATATTTCCATTGTTTGGATATTTGGGATATTTTCTCAAATTTTAGGAAATGCATACATATGATGAGGGATAAGGGATAGGGTTAACTAAACCCTTGGTTAGTTAGGTGGGTTAGGCTAGAGGAAGGGTTAGAGTTAGGAGACGTGTGGTGAAATAGAATTAATTAATTCTACGAGGGAATATTAGGAGGAAAGGACAAAAGTGAATTAAATAATCAAATTAGGCATTTGATTTATTTAATGGAAGAAAAGGGTCAAATTTAATTAATTAAATGATTTATGATTGTCAAATAATTAATTAAAGGAGAACTATAGCGTAATTAATAAGATTAATTAGCTAGAAGGAGGGAACACTAATTACATAATGTGTAATTATTTAGTTAAAGACACACTCAAGATAGCTAAATTTAATTAATTAAATTAATCAAAATTGTGTGTCGACACATAGATATGCAAAATATGCTTTGAAAGTTGAAATTGGGGTAAGATTAAGGCTAAATTAGTATGAAATAATAAAAAGGGACACACCTAAGATCAAGGGTCCAATTTATGGAATGCAGATTGATTAAAAAGGACTTAGGTTTAACTAAATTCCTAAGGAAGTCCTATAATGTTGGCATTTTTGATGATGATGTTGTGATTGTCATTGATGGACACACACTTGCTTTGAGATCACTTTTTGTATGTATGAGTTATGCTCAACCAGTATTTGTTCCAACCAGTACTATGTATTATAGTCTTTAGACTATCGGTGTTTTGCAGAAAGTGTTTACCGATCTCAAGCGGTATGAAGACCCAAAGCGGTATGAAGACCTCAAGCGGTTTGAGTATCCCAAAGCGGTACGAAGGAACAAAGAGGTTGTTATCATTTTTCCCAGACTCCATTTTGACAAACCAGTAATTGGTAAAATGTGTGAACCGGTAATCGGTAAATGTATGAACCGGTATTACTCTGTGATGAGTTACCAACCGGTATTTTTGTGATGAGTTATCATCCACCGGCACTTTGGCGGTGATTTTGAGTCGTGTTACCAAATGTGTCCAGATGCACTGAACCTAGGAACTTGCAATGTAATCCTATTGGACCGACATGAAATCAGATTCCTTTATAAGGACATCATGTCTAGGGTTTTAGGAGTTGTTAGGGTTTAAGGTGGTTGATGAGATTTTTGTATGTGTGATCATAGAAGAGAAGATTAGGTCTGTGTGAAGAAGTAGAGTGTGGAGATATTGAAGACTAAAGTAATGATGAAATGCATTAACAATGAGCTATCAAGGATCTAACCAAGCATATTGTGCTAGTATTTAGATCACTCACTTGTTGATTACTCACATCTTCGACAAGTCTGAAACCCTTAACCGGGTAGGCCTGGCAAAGCCTTTGTAAATCCTCTAACAAGGTGGTTCACAACTATGGATCTAAAATCCTCTCACAAGGTAGTCTTTAATCGGACTTATCTCCTAACAAAGATCGAGATTCCTAACAAGATTTATTTTGGTGAAGAACATTGTATGACCTTAACTGGTCTGACCTTAATCAGTCTGGTTACTATTCTGCAGATAGTTACTTGTGAGTTTCAACTCACCGTGGTTTTTCCCATTTGGGTTTCCACGTCAAAATCTCTTGTGTTATGGTGATTGTGATCTTGTGGGTGAATGCTTTATTTTCTGTTTGGTTTGCATTTGTCTTAACCAGTTTGTTAGTAAATCTGTTATACCGGTTAACTGCTAAATTGTTTAAGTGTTTGAGTTCGGTAATTTTTGGTACTAATTCACCCCCCCCCCCACTCTTAGTATTCATCATATAATGCATAGTATAATGGGATGTACTAAGGTGAGTGCTAACTAAGTGTGGAATTGGATAGCCTAATTAAGAGTGTACAATTCACGATGCTACATTTAGCCCCCACTTTAGCGATCATATGACATTATGTGCATGTGCAAGTTAAAGTACAAAAAAGTAAACATTGATGTAAAAATTGTTGTTATATGGAGCCTAATCACACTCGGAGGTTAAATTTTCCCCACTTCTATTAGCGCAATTTCCTCCCAAATTATTTAATGGGGGTTTGGGGGCAGCGCCCCCAAGGTGAGGTCAAGAGGGCAGGGTAGAGGGGCAGCGTCCCACAGGCCCCAAATGACTTATTATTTTATAAAGGTGTCAACTGCAATTTTTTCTATTGGCTAACATTTTGTAACCCTAATTTTGTAATCAACATAAGTCTTGATAAAAGGCTAAGGGTTGGGGATTTTTTAGTAGAGAATTTTGTAGAATTTTTGCAGTGGTATTGAGTTGTAAGGGATTCCTGGTTGTAATCGGTTTGATTTGCTGGATAATAATATTGGACTCTCTGTTTGGTGGATGTAGCCCGAGTTTGGGTGTACCACATTAAAATTGTCTCCTGGTTGTTGTTATTTATGTGTTTTTCATTCCTTTTTTTATTCTTTATTTGCATATAATTGATATTTTCTGCGTACAATTCCTAACAAAAATGATATTTCCACAAGTGTTCAATGAAGCCCCTAGCAGTATCTACAGTATAATGTTAGGAACCCCATTCTACAAAACCACATTGTTAGTTGAAATCACAAAATCTCCTAGAATGCTTACTAAGAGTAATGAAATTTGAGGAAAACTATATGCCCCCTATTTCGACATGCTAATTAGGAGGTTGAAACAGGGTATCATGTTTACCACTTCAAATTATGAAAGACAATTAATGAAAAATGCTCGCAATGAAGTTTTATAGAAGAACAAAACTATTTGAGGATCATTTTGTATGAAATAGAAATGAATTGCGATTCTAACACAACCAACAGTGTGGGAATTAGAGTTCTCTAACCCGAGAAAAGAAAGATTAAGTGTAACATAGAAAAATAGGGCTTTGAAGAAGAATTATCTTTTAAATAGTGACAAATACACTATTCATTTGTCTTATTCAAATTTTGTCTTGGAATGTAGAAGGAGAGCCCATGGGGTGAAAAAGTTGCGTTGACGACCAGATGTGCCCACAAGGATGGAGAACTTGAGGCAGTCAGTCGAGGAGGGAATGCCACTGGAAGAGTTAGGCTTACCAACTTTACCCTTTTATATGGGCTTTCATTTGATTTGCCTCTTTTCTATTTATAACCCTAGGTTTTCACTTGCCCCACATAGAGTGGGTACCCTAGTTCCACCAGGGCACCCTGGTGACTAAATGGTCCCAAAAAGGGTATCATGTGACACACTTGGGGTTAGAACAATGTCAAAATGATGATACCGATTCCTGATATCATTGTTTGTAGGAATTACCTTACATGTGAGAGCATATTGCAGGTCATGTATACATCTTTCTTTGGAGTCGAGTCTCCCACATTCATTAGGACAAGAAGAAATTTCTTTGAGAGATTGGATTATATCAGGTATACTGCATGCTAGTGATAAAGTATTATGAATCAATGATGAATTTGATGGAGAGATGGTACCTAGATACATCTAACTTCCATCTTCTTATTGGAGAGATGATGGTCACCTTAGAGGATGTGTATCACATCCTAAAACTATCAGTGAGAGGGAGAACCATGAGGTATCAATCACGTTGCTCATGAGTAGAGGTAGAGAGAGATAGAAAATATTGCATTGGTAGAGAGACTCCCAAAGATTCGAGGGGCTGAATATTCATCTGGTGGCTATTACATCTGATAGGGGATATTGTAGACACTTAAATCAATTATTTTAATTAATTTAACTCTCCCACATAATTAATTAATTAAATTATGTTAATCCTTATTCTTCTCAAAACTAATTAAATTTAATCTTATTAATGTTGTCACTATGGTCCAATGATTGATTTATTTAATAAATCATTTTTCCTTTCTTCTTCTAAGGCAATCAAAACTAATTCTTCCTAATTCCCCCCTTTTAATTAATTAATCTCAATTAATTAATTAATCATTGTGATTCCTATAAATCACCTTTTTATAATCCATCATTAGTCTAATTAATTCTTCTAGAAACTCTCTTAATCCTACTTAGCATTATTCCTCAATTTTTAATTTCCTCCACTCATTCTCTCTCCTAGTCAAATCCTCCTACAAATCCCACTTGCTCTAATCACACCTAATCCCTCTTCTAATTTCTTCTAATCACTCTTCTAATGGGTTGCTAGTGGCTAATCCCCATGATTAGCCACAAAGTCAACCCCTAGCCTTTCTAGGCTAGATCTCCTTGTCCTCTCATCCAACCACTTCCTTAAATGCTCTTTTCCTAGGTGAATGTGATATTTTCAAAAATCTCACATTCCTCTATATATCCCTTCACCCAAGGAATTTTTAATTCCTTTTTATTCCTCAAATCCCCATGCTCCCTTTTTGGAGAATTTTTAAATCCTCCTTCCCATCATCCAAGGAATATTTTATTCCTTTTGTCTTTCCTAGGTGCATTGGGAAGACTTCCCAATGAACCCTGAGGAGTGTGGAGACAAGGAATGCCTTGATGGCATATCTCTTGGATTCCACACTTGTCATATCAGCCTCTCTTGATCCATGTGTGCGCTCACATGCAATCTTGACCCTCCATCTTGGATCAATCATAGCCCTTCATTTCTTCTCCCTTTCTTCTATAAATTGGAAACTCCACCCCTTCATTGATCATCTCAAAATTTAGTAAGTACATGTTATCATTTTGAGTCCAAGGAAACATCCAAGCACCTAAACTATAGTCAAATTCACACTCATCCATCACTTAGTCATCTACCTTGCATATCCATTTCATCCTTAACTAATCCATCCTCATCATCCTTTTGATCATTTGGTGCACATTTGGAGAGCCACCACATTCAACCAGGGAGCATATCAAATCATGTTGGAGAAGGGGCGCTACTTCAACCTCATCCCACTCAATCTGAGGAACAAGGGAAGATTTGTGAAGGTATAATGGTGTTTGTTGAGTTTATTTGAATGTTTTGTGCATATTTGTATTCAAACTAACCTTATATCTTCATGATAGTTTTCCCTTGGTTCATTTTGGCATGCTCGATGGGACCCATGTCCCTAATTTAACGATTTTTGCAATTTTTTTGTGATTTTTAGTCACAAGTCCCAGATTAGCGCGAGAGTTTGCAAACCAGTGCGGGTGTCCCGGCTTTAGTGCATGTTCTTTGGCTTTGATGCGTGCACAGGCGCTTTAGCACATTCGCTTTGGATTTAAACTTTTATAACCCATCATTTTTTGCAGGTCTGTTAATCAGCGCGAGCACTTCGAGAACAACGCGTTCGCTTGCGACTTATCTTTACTCACCTTTATGTTGGGGTTTTCAGTTATCTAGTTGTCTTTATTTTACTAATTATTGAAAAACACATAAAAAGGCTAAAATAACTTCTTCTTTTTTAAATAGTTAATTTGTTCTATCTAGTTTTTTTTGTTTTTTTTACAAACATCATTTTAGCACGAGCGCATTGCGAATAGCATGAGCGTCTTGAAAACATCCTGCCTTTTTTTGAAAATTTTAATTTTCAAATTTTTTGTTAACCACTAACATTTTGTCTCTAGTGTGAGCGCTCACTCTTCAACGCGACCGACAACAGAACAACGCAACTATTCGCAGGTATAATCTGTGTTTTTAGGACTTTTACATTACTTTCTGTATTTTCCGTTTTAAACATTCAGACCTCACTTTAGCGCATATGTAGGTGTTTTGGTGCCTGCGTAAGCACTTTAGCGCACTCGTCTACAGAACAGCGCAAGCGCTGTTTCCACAAAATTTTGTGTTATTGATTAGATTTTTGAGTTTTGTAGACTTTATCTGAGCAGTCCAAGACCTAATTTGAGACTACTAACATGTTTTCCTTACAGGACGTTATATAGAAGACCATATTCTCACTAGATTAGTCTTGTGTGTGTTTTTTTCTAGAAAGATAACATTTGGATTTTGGGCTTAAAATTAACCACTTGCCTTCTGTGTCTTATTTTCATTTTGTTTGCATGTTTTTTTACCTTTAGCGGGTATGCCCTCTCGATTTGCCTAGCACACTAGCACAGGAATTGGTGAGAGGGGAATGACCCAAGTGAGTACGGTTGAACCTGAGCATTCCAAATCACTATAATCAAATCGCCTTTTGAGATGAAAATATCAGAGGACGAAGCTATATGAGTTTACACTCATATCGAGCACTTCGTAGGGCCCTTGAGGTCTAAATCACGCTTGCATGACTATTATTGTGCTTGGTACTTTGTTGGGCTATAGGCCCTAATCGCACTAGCGCGACTACAAAGGATGGCCTTTGAACATAAACCCTTACTAAGAAATATAGGAATTTAGAAGCTACCCGGTTCACCTTCAAAAGGTGGATAATCTTTGTGTAAGGGAGATAGTAACTCCCCCAAGAGACTTTCCATATAGTGCCCATTAGTGTTTGGAGTCGACTAATATGGCATTGAGAATCCATTACATGAGACTCAGCGGCCGTATTCTGATTAGCTATTGGGTGTGTACCTGAGTCAACAAGCAAAGGTTTTCCTCCTCAACCAACTTTCTAGGATAGCATGCTATGCTTGAAGTCTCTATTTGTGTCAATGGCTAATGTGTTTTCTATGTCTTCTTGCCAAGAGTAGAATTAGTATATCCTAGTCAACATCCTAGTCATCATTATAGTCCAAGTCTAAGTCAACCTTTGTCACATTATAATCCAATTCTAGCATATTCTAAGTCATAGTCCTTAGTCATCCTTAAGTCATGTCCTAGTCATACCTGAGTCATGTACAAGTTGTCATCCTTGTCATGTCCTAATTTTTTCTTATTCATATCCTAGTCAAATTTTGAGTCAACCTTAGTCAAGTCCAAGTCACACTCAAGTCCAAATTTTCCAACAATCAAAACTCCCTCCATCTCATGTATCACACGCCTAAGTTGTATAAGCATCCTAAGAAGTCACTTTCGCATCCACTCAAGAAAAAGAAGCTCACACAAGCACAACTCATTAGATGTTGAAAGTTTTGGTGTACCAAGCAAAGACTCGTGCTCAAACATAGGACCTTTTTACATCGATATCACGATTATACCCATGTTCATAGCAATGAGTTTGATACTAGTGATGAACTAAGAGTCTGCGCCCTACACCAAGGATCAGGCTTGTCTTTTAATACCAACTATCGTCAAAATCAGGGTGGTCTCATACCTTCATACAATTTGCCATATGAAACTATCACTTATTAAGTCATTTCCATTTCGATGATAATCTAATCATCAAGTCCTTCTAGTCATCATTATCACCTCCTTTGATCTTTCATCACTAACACTTTCTAAGGGCTTAGCAAATCAATCAATCCTTAATCAATCATCTTCAATCAAATCAATCCTTGATCAATCATCCTTCAATCAAAACCTCCCTCTAAGGTTTTATACCTTGTGAGGTTTTATTTAGACCTCATCTTTAATCAATTAATCATTTGGCTTTTGTGCTTGGGAAATAATCTCCCCCAAGTACCTTTTCCTCATATTTTGAGTCAATCAAGACTCTTATCCTATGTCTTTATTTTGCTTGGGATCATTAGTCAATCCTTAGTAGAAAAGAGACTTTGATCACTATCCTAAGGTCTAAATTTTACCCATCTTGGTTACCACCTTGTTTGTGGGTTCATCAACATCTCTCACATAAAATCCTCATCCAAGGACTAAGGTGAAATCTTAATCAAACTCTTGTCCTAATCCAAGGACCCCATCAATCATTCTATTCAACTTCATCAAATCCAAATCACATCAAAATCCAAAATCCTATATAAGTCCTTTCATCAAAACCTTTCTTCCAATAAATTTTCCCAAGATTATTCTTGCATGGTCACAACTCGATCTCAAAAGAAGAAGATGGTCGAACAACAATATGGCATGCCGAACATTAGTGTCCTATATCAAGACCCTACACAAGATCCTACGCAAAGTGTGCAACTCGACATCCAAGATCCACAACCACAAGGGGATCCTAACCTGGTTGATCAAGATGACCTCTCCTCGGAAGTGTGAACATTCCTAGAGGATTCTTAAAATCAATATATGATGGAGAAATTCATCCGCCATAATCCTAGTGGTCTTCTAAAGACTCTTATTGAAAATGGAGCTCGCCTTCCCCCTGATTTTGATAGATCTATTCTCATCCAACAACCACTAGGAGACTTTGCTCCTACTCACATCATTACGCCTATCATTCAACCCCAATCAATCGTACCCCTGCCTATCATTCAACCACAATCAATTGCACCCCCGCCTATCATTCAACCCCAATCGATAGCGCTCATGATATCCTCCCCCATAGTGTCCATCCAACCTTCTTCCATCTTGACATCCATACCATTACAAAATCTGATCATGTCTATTCTCCAACATGCTTCTATGCCATCTTCTTCTACTCAACCACATGTCTCTATTCCACAATCCTCCACTCCTCTTAACAATTCCGCTAATTTCATCCATGCTTCGCTTCCTCCCGTCACAACAATTCGCGGGTCACAACTAATCGTCACTCAAGTCCCCGTTACATCAGTCATCACATCTCACATTCCCGCTTCTTCATCATATCAATATATTAGTGGTGGTGGTATACCTCCCACAACTCACCAAATACTAGGGGCAAACATGATCCATCATGTCCAACATCCGCAACATGATATAATCAAGGAAATCCAAGACATGAAAAACATCATCAAAAACATGAAGGAAGGGACTAACAAAAGAAAACCTTATTCGTTTGAGGAATTTTGTCCTTGTCCTTATGAAACTTCGATATCAGTTTCACCTTACCCACCAATGTTTGAGATGCCTAAGTTCACAAAGTATGAGGGTCAAGGGGACCCCCAAGACCATGTATGTGAGTTTCATATCTTATGCCAAGAAGTCTCTTATAGTGACATATCTTTGTAGGCTCTTCCCTAAGAGTCTCATGGGAGATGCTCTCACATGGTTCTTGTCCTTGCCTCGAGGTTCTATAACCTTCTTCCTGGACTTAGCAGAAACGTTTGTGGCCCACTACGCTTATAACATTTTCAATGATGTTTCCATGATGGGCCTTTGTAACACAAAGCAAAGGCCTGGAGAAACTTTCGCTAACTTCTTACATAGGTGGCGACACCTTATTAAGAAATTCTAGTGGGATATGCCAGAACAACACCAAATTGAATTAATTCAGAAAAATATGGTGCCCAAACTATCAAAACCTTTTGACATCTTAGCGCATAAAGTCTTTCCAGAAGTTGGTTGATAAGGGCCTAGCCCTTGAACTTGTCTTGTTAGAGGAAGGTACCCTAAAGCATTATCAAAAATCAAGTCAGAATACTTCCTCCTATCACAATGACAAACCAAAATTTTTGTCTAAGAACAAGAATGTAGTCAAAGATGGTGTTACTGATGCAAAGCGGGTTCAGACAGTGGTGGCTCCTCCAAATTCCACCACCACTAATCACCAACTCAATACTAATCAAAACAATCAAAATCAATCTTAGAGGCTTTCCAACAATATCTCAGTTCAGGGGCGACCACCCCAGTCTAACAATTAGGCTCCAAGAGAGTATACTCCCCTTGTTGAGCCCATTGAGGTTGTATTCCAAAAGCTTGTCCAATAAGGTGTGATCATCTTTCCAATAACCTGCATGTTTGGTCCTAATCAACCTAAACCTAGGTGGTACAATGAGAATGAGTATTGTGATTATCATCGTATCAATAGGAACGATACACAAAATTGTATGAAATGAAATAATTACATACAAGAGCTCATTGATAAGGGTGATATTGAGGTAGCAACAAAAAAACCTGATAACAATAATGATAGTGAAGATGTACTAGGAACCTTTTCCGAAGCATGATAAAGGCAAAGGCTCATCATCTCATGTCGTGAACTATGATTATACCAATCATATAACTAGCTTTGACTTTTTGGTGGGTCACATTGAGCCTGCAGATAACCACGTCAATGTCATCACTATCCAGGGAGCTAACCCTCCTCCTTCCTAAAGAAGACCTATGATCATTGTTCAAGGTGATCCCACACCTCCTCAACTGGCAAGTAGACCTAACCCTTTTAAGATAGTCATTCAAGGGGCCACATATTCTGCTTCCCACTCTCAGAATGACTGCAATGTAACTAGCCGTCGTGGGAGAGTAATTGTCAAAGGAGCCCCTCCTCCACTTAACCCTCCTCCCATGTCATCCAACTTCCAATATGATCCCCTTGACCATCTTGGAAAGACCCCTACACAGATCTCCAATCTAGAGCTCCTTAAGACTTCCCCTGTCCATAAAGAGATTTTGGAACAAGCCCTCCTCAAGTCACGTGTCCCTGACAACATCAATGTTTCCTAATTCCAAGCCCTCATTGGAAACCTTGTTGCCCAACAACACCTTATTTTCACCTCCAATGACGTTCATGTGGATGATGATCATAATAAACCATTGCACATTGAAGCCCTTATCCAGAAACACAAGGTTAAACGCATCTTGATAGACGATGGATCTGGACTCAATCTTTGTACATATAAGTTAATAAAGCAATTGGGGATTTTTGAGGACTTGGTTGATAAGTCAGGATGAATCACAATCAATGCCTATGATGATGCAAAAAGGGTTTCCAAAGGAATGATCACTTTGCCTCTTCAAGTGGGCCCTATTACAATTGAGACCCCTTGCCAAGTTCTGATCTTGATCTCCCCTATAACATTCTCCTCGAAGGCCCGTGGATTCATTCCATTCAAGTTGTTCCCTCCACTTACCATCAATGTATTAAATTTCCCTTCAATGGTAGAGAAATCACTATCAGAGGTGATCCACAACCCTTTCAGTATTGCAAGCTCTTAGAGGGGAAACATCCATATCATTTCCCGTTAAACAGACCTGGTCCAACTCCCCCATTTGATGCATCTAAATTCACCTCTACCTCATCTCAAACAGAGCCCAAAGTCAAGATCCTAGATAGTGGCTACGAAGAATACAAACTTTATGATGTCTTATTAAAAAGCAATCTTCCCTTATCTCCTAAGTCATTTGGTAATCCCAAAGAAATAAAAAATGATCAGAAACTCATTATACGATGTGAGGACACTACCTTCAAGCAATGGGGTCCACTTGATGAGGAGAGACTTGAGATAGAAGTTTCTTCGTGGTTGTACCGGGAAGAAGATGAAGATCCAACAAAAATACCCGAGAGGATGTATCCAAAAGCATCAGCCATAGTGGAGAAGATGGGTTATAAAGGACATGGCCTGGGGCCGGAAGAGAAAGGAATCAAAGCACAAATAAATCCCATCTCATACAAGTATAACAAGGGCTTGGGTTATACTCTAGTACCTAAGATCACTATCACTGGCACCCCTTCAAGTCCTTCCAGATGTTGAAGACTCTAATGAAGAGGAATTCCATGAAATGCCTTTTGAGTACGAAGATGATATATTCTTTGACACCCACATCAATACCATCACCCCTGTAACCCCTTCCACCCCACATAAGGTGCAACTTGTTCACCCTGAGCTTATAGACTGAGGCCAACGAGACAAACCCGCTTTAGACATTTGTGTTGATGATAGTACTCTCATGACTCTCTTGACTATGCGCGACTTAGAAGACTGCAACAAATTTCATGGGATTAAATTACATGATAAAGGATACTTTAGTAGTCAGTTCAATGCCCTTAGTCACAAAAAATAATAATAAAAAGAAAAATCATGATTCCCTAGGTGAAAACCTCTCTGAGGCACCTTTAGATGAGGAAAAGGTAAAAACAAAGGGTGTATCTGAAAGTGAAAACTGGATCAGGCACTTGAGGATGAGGGACTTGACCTCCCTGCCATTGTTCCTCCTCAAAAGGACATGCCAACTTTACTGATAGAGGAAACAAACACTATCAATATGGGCACTGAAGACACCCCAAAGAATGTGCTCATTGTCAAGTCCTTGATGGATCAAGAGAGACAAAACTTTATCAATTTTTTCATAGAAACAAAGATCAATTTCGCCTAGTCATATGTTGACATACTAGGCCTAGATCCCAACTTGGTAGTTCACAATCTTGTTGTCCGTCTAGATGCAAAACTAGTAAAGCAGAAATTACGCAAAATGCATCCACACATTGCACTCCTCATCAAAGCATAACTTCAAAAGATGTTGGATGTTGGATTTATAAAACCAATAGACTATCCTGGATGGGTATCCAATGTTGTACCTATTGGCAAACTTGCTAGGGGCATCCGAACTCGCACTGATTTCCGAGATTTGAATAAAGCCTATCCTAAGGATGATTTATCGCTCCCCAACATAGCCATGAATGTAGACCTCACAACGGGACATGAAATGTTATCACTTATGGATGGATTTTCTGGATGCAATCAGTTCAGTTTCATAGAGGAAGACCAACACAAAACAAAATTTACAACACCATGGGGCACCTTTTTTTATCAAGTCATGCCTTTTGGTCTCAAGAACACAAGAGCTACATATCAACGAGCAATGCCAACAAATTTCCATGACCTTTTGCACAAAATCATGGAGGATTACATGGATGATCTAGGAAAATCCAAGACAAGACATGAGCATATCCCTATCCTAAGGCAATTTTTTGAGAGATTGGAAAAATATAAACTGCGCCTAAATCCCAAGAACTGTGTCTTTGGCGTCACATCTGGGAAACTGTTAGGTTTCATTGTTTCTTGTAGAGGGATAGAAGTTTATCTTGCAAAGGTGAAAGCTATCATGGAATGCCTCCCCCAAACACTCTCAGACAGTTGCACAGCCTCCAAGGAAAGCTTCAATCCATTTGGTGCTTCATCTCATAGCTTGCAGACAAATGTCATCCATTTGCACATCTATTATGCAAGGATACCTAATGCAAATGGAACTGCCTGTTTCAGAAGGCTTTTCAAAAACTCAAGGAATATCTTGCATCACCTTCGGTTCTTATGCCTCCTATTCTAGGACAACCACTTCTTTTGTACATATCAACTACTGCAGTAGCATTGGGGGCATTATCGACACAAACAGATGATCAGGGAAAATAGCATTCTATATAGTATATCAGTCACACATTAGTAGAGTATAAGCTCAATTATACCCGTATTGAAAGAGCATGCTTAGCACTTGTCTTCAACACACAAAAACTCCAACATTACATGCTTAATAATAAAACAAAATTGATTGCTAAGATTGACCCTCTCAAGTACCTCTTATCAAAAGCTGTTCTCACTGGAAGAATTGCTAAATGGGTCATGTTACTAAGTGAATTCGACATCGAATATGTAGATAGAAAATCAATCAAAGGACAAGTAATAGAAGATGAGTTGGTCGATGCTCCGCTCCTAGGTGATCACCCGATCCTCATAGAATTTCCAAATGAATTCATAATGACTATCACTACATCCTCTACATGGCAGTTATACTTTGATGGTTCTTGCACCCAAAATTGATCGGGGGTTAGGCATACTATTGATCACACCCTAAGGAGATTGCATCCCTAAATCATACAAGATAGCCTTTGCATGCACTAACAACATTGCAGAATATGAAGCACTAATCACTGGACTCCGTCTGGCTATGCAATAGAAGATATTGGAATTACATGTCTATGGTGATCCCCAACTCGTCATTAAACAAGTCAATGATGAGTATCAAACAAAATATGACAAACTTCTTCCTTATCGCAGTATGGTTGAGGACCTCAAGCAACATTTCACATCAATCAAGTTTGATTAGATTCCACGTACCAAAAATAGAGCTACATATGCAATGGCCACTATTTGTTCCCTCCTTCAGATGCCGACACATAGTCAGAAATGTGAGTTTTTGGTCGAGAAACTCTTCATATGGGCATATGACTTACCAGAGTCTGAAATGGTTTGCGTACTTGTTGGTCTCTAATCCCCTTGGTATCAAGAGACCTTTGCTTACCTAAGAGATAACACCATTCCCCCACACCTCACCAAAACCCAACAACAAACCTTTATCTGCCGATGTGGCCGTTATATTATCCTTGCAGACACCCTATTCAGAAGGCATTTCGATGGTTCCCTCCTAAGGTGTCTAGACAAACAAGAGGCTGAAAGGGCACTACATGAAGTGCACAAAGGTATCTGTGGGGCACACTTAAGTGGTCTCACTTTGGCTAAAACACTTTTGCGAACATGATACTACTGGCCTATAATGGAAGTAGATGCATATAATTGTATGAAGAAATGTATCCCTTGCCAGAAGCATGGCGACATATACACGTTCCATCACAAGATCTACAACCTTTTATCACACCCTGGCCCTTCTCATAGTGGGGGCTCGATCTCATTGGGAAAATCCACCTTGCATCCTCCAATGGTCATAAATTCATCATTACTGCCACTGAATACTTCACCAAGTGGGTGGAGGCCATCCCTCTTAACTTCACCACTGGTAAACAGATCTCTAAATTTATTTTGAACTATTTAATCTGTCGATATGGAATCCCCAAGGTTATTATCATAGATAATGGTAGACCTTTCAAAAATCAGGATATTAAAGAGCTCTGTCAGAAGTTTGATATCTAGCACCACTTCTCCACTCCTTATTACCCACAAGGTAACGGTCAAGTTGAGGCCTCTAATAAAACCTCAATCAAAATCCTTAAAAAGAGTGAATGAAGCTGGTCATGATTGGCACCTCCAACTCCATCCTTTCTCTATGGGCTTACCGTACCTCCATCCGCACACCCACAGGCGCTACTCCATATTCCCTCATCTTTGGCTCTGAAGTTGTCCTCCCTCTTGAGATCCAAATCCCCTCCCTAAGGGTGTCACTGCAGAATATCCTCCCATATGAGGAATATAGAGTTGCCAGGTTGCAAGAGCTAGAATTGTTGGATGAAAGGCGTTTCAAGGTCTTAAACCATCTCTAGGTGTATCAGAATCGCTTACGCTTGAGTTACAACAAGAAAGTCAGAAACTGGGAGTTTGAAGTTGGTAATCTGGTCCTTATGGAAAATCAAAGAAACCTCCAAGAAAGAGAGAAGAAAGGCAAGTTTGAGCCCAATTGTCTTGGACCCTATGTGATCACAACAAAGTAAGGGTTAGGGGCATATTAGTTGGCTACTCTTGAAGGAGATCCCTTGGATGAGCTGATGAACACCGTGCACCTGAAGAGATTATATGCCTAGTCCTCAAAAGGTCACCAATTGTCTTAAAATCTAAAATTTAAAAATAAAATAAATAAATAAATAATAATAATAAATCATCCATCAGTGAAAACCACTTTGTGGCGCTATGGACAAGTACCTTGGTGAAAACCTACACGCAAGCGTCAAGATAAATAATCCGGATCCATCATCTACCAGGTTAGACTCGGTCTCCACCACTCACCCATCAGATATCCATATTTCCCTTTGCACCCATCATCTCGTCTCTCGCTGGTTCTCCCCTTCATCCTAGAATGAACATCGTCCCCTTATCCACTCACCCACACTTGACAGAACGATCAACTGCATGATGATGAGTCTTTGCCTGAAGAATGAAAAAGGATCAACCCATTAAACTAAGCTTTTATCCCATCAAACTGAGCTCTATCCCCTCACACCGAGCTTTTCCCTGCATCCTGAGCTTGTGCCTCCATGTGAGCTTCATCAGTCTTGGTGTCAGTCCTATGTTTGCAGGTCAGTCCTCATGGTCATTTGGTCAATTGCTTAGTCAATCTTATCCACTTTATCCTCTGGCCTGGGGATGAATCCTTCCCTCGCCTGGTAGTTTAATCTTTATCCTAATCCTACTCTTGGCAAGAGGCGTCAGTTGGTCATGTGTGTGTGACTTGTCTGATTTTTGGATTTTCGTTTTTGACTTGCATCTTTTTCCCTACTATGACTCCTATCTACGACTGCCTGGATCTTCCATATCGTGGTATATTTAAGATGGGTATATACTGGGAAATGCTTTCATGGTATGGTGTGTTTGGGATCTCTGTTGTACGAACCGACAACCTAGTATCAATGTTTTTCAACACTTACCTTGTCGTGTACAAGGGATATCTATGTGTTTGAGGGTTTCCTTGCACGTACCCACAACTTTGTATCGATATTTCTCAACACTTACATAGTTGTATGTAGGGAATTCCCACCTATCTATGAGTTAGTCCAAAGCTTGGGTTTCTCATGGCATCCTGGTTCCTATAATCAGTGGTGTGGGTTGCCTAGGGCAATATTAAAGTAGGTTGGCTCTCCACATCTTTTGTGCACAACTCCCCCCCATCATTCTCATTTTGCATTTTCATCGAGTCCTCAATTCTCCTCATCTGGCATTCTCATGGAGTCCTCAATTCCTCCCTGATCTTCTACACTACCCAAGGTCATTGTATTATGATTGGCATATTCTCAAATAAATTTTCCATTACTCATATAGGTGCATTACTCATTTATATTTATTGCATTAATTTTTCATCTTTCATCATGTAGGTTGCATCTCAAAATTTTGTTACATCTGCAGACCTGAAATGCCTTCCCTCAAACTCTGTTTGTTCCCAACCTCCAAATCCGTCTTCCTCTACGGCTTATGGCTTCCCGCCAATGCTTAGCGTCAGGCTTCTTTCTCACCGTACGGAACAACCACAACACTTCCCGTGGTACTCTGTAGCTCAAAAATAAACTGGGGGTCTGGGGGCAACGACCCCAGTGGGGTCGAGGGGCAGCGCCCCTTGCGGGGTCCTAGGGCAGTGCCCCAGGTGCGCTCCCTGTCACAGTACAGGACGGGGTCGAGGGGCAACACCCCCACCGCCAACACCAATTTACAACCCTCAGAACCCTACGAAAGTCCATGGCGCACAGCATTTCAGTGATATTTTAAGATGCCAAAAACCCTTCTTTTCCACTCTGAATTTCCAGTGTCCTAGCTTCAAACTCCAGCGAATCGTTTTAAATCTGGTCGTCGTCATTTTTTTATTTTTTTATTTTTTTCACTGTAATGTCCCCGATTGCACCCCGGCCATACAACCTCCCTGTACGGTCAACAACAGCACTGGCACCTCCAATCGTACGGCCACCTTCTCGTGCAATCGACACCCTTCTTATCGTACGGACACACCTCTAGTCAACAACAGCACTGGCACCTCCAATCATGCGGCTGCTTGGTCTACCTGTGGCGATCGTTTTGCCCTTATGTGGTTGTGTGGATTGTGCAGGCTTGGTCTCTTTTTTTCTTTTTCCTTTTGCGGCTGCTGCGCATTGGTGTGCGTAACCCTTGTTGTGTGTGTTGATCGGGCCATGCGGTGCGTGGTCAGGCCGTGCGGTGCGTCTTCCTCCTCCTTTATCCCTTGTTGTGCGACGGTGTTCGGTGTTGTGCGGTGGTCGGGCTGTGCGGTGTGTGGTGTGGTGTGCGGTGGTGGGTTCATGTCGCGGCAACAACCTTCGGTGGCTCCCACCGCACGGTGTGACCGCTACACAATGGTGTCACCGTCGATGGTTCCACCACATAGTGGTGTCACCGTTGGTGCTTCCACCGCACAGTGGTGTCACCATTGGTGGTTCCACCGCACAGTGGTGTCACCTTGGTCCCACCGTACGGTGGCCATTTTCCCTTTTTCTTTCTCTCTCTTTTTTTTTTTGACCGTATGGTCGCTGTCGTACGACCGTGCAATTTTTTTCAAAAAAAAATTTTATATAAATTTTTGATTGTACGGTTGCCTGTCATACGACCGTGCGTTTCTTTCTTTCTTCCAACCATACGGTCATCTGCCATACGGCCCCGTACGGTGGTTTTTTTTTTCCCTGTCGTGCAGTTAACTGTCTCGTACGACCGTACGGTGTTTTTTTTTTTTTAAAAGTTGTCTAGAGAGTCTTCGGCTCAAGTCCCCTGTCTCTAGGATCGCTCTTCATCCTTCTTGGTTTTCGTCGCCCAAAAGTCTCCTGCTTTTGTCCCGTGCCTCTCGAGTCGCTTGCCCGGCCTCTTAGGTCCCCTTCCATCCTCTCGGGTCCCCCTTCGGGCTCTCGAGTGTCCGTCCGACCTCTCGGGTCCCCTGCACGCTTCGCGTGGTAGGGTTTCAATTTGGGCCCGTTGGTGGCAAGTCTATTTTCAATGGCCATCGGAAGACCTAGAACCACAAATTCTATAGGGACCACGGTCTCCTTCCCGTACATAAGAAGAAGAAGGATAATAAAGATTTTGAAGAATGCGGTCTTCCATACAGGGTTTCAATCGTAGCCAACACTCTTTGGATTATCTACGTCGCCAGGGTTTGGGGCGTCTCCCTTCCAATATTCTTTGTATTCCGGTAGGTACACCTCTGTTGATTGCTCTGGTTCCTCTACTTCGAGCCTGTAGCTTTGGAACATTTCATAATCCTCCATTTGCAAGTGGAAGAGCCCATTAAGTGAGCATACCTCATCTTCAGAACATCCCTCCAATTCAAGCAACCCTTCACTGTTCGGCTCCATCGCGTTCTTGCCCTTGCTTTCATCGGGACCCCCTTCCCCTTTATTAAAGTCCTCTGAGTCTGAGTCGGAAGAGGCGAGCTCTTCGCCAACATCTTGGGTGTGTAGGTCAATGGTATATTTCCGCCCTCCCTTTTCCATGGAAAGTGTATTTTTCTTCCAGTTGTGGTTTACCCTCGCGTTGATCAACCACGCTCTCCCCAGGATGGCGTCATAGCCTTTCTTCTTCGAGGGAATAACCATGAAATCTAACAAGAATGGTTGCGTACCAATTGTCACTTGCTGGGCCATCAACAGGCCAAGTGGCTTAATGCCGTGTTGGTCCGCTCCCACCAAGTTGAATGTGGGTGGCCATAGGGTGGGCTTCCCCAGCCGCTTCCATGTTTCTTCTGGTAGTACATTCACCCCAGATCCCCCGTCCACAATGGTGTCCTTCAGAATGGTCCCACGAATACCCATTTCTACCACAGCTGGGTGTCTACCACTACTCAAGGCTAGTAACATCGGGTCAGTCGAAGGGCTGACGGAAACCTCCACCTGTGGTGTACTCTTCAAAGTGGTGGCGGGAACCCCTACCTGTGGTGCACTCGACGATGCGGTGGCGGGAACCCCTACTTGTGGTGCACTTGACGATGCGGTGGTGGGAACCCCTACCTGTGGTGCACTCGACACTGTGGTGCTTTGCACATTGGTGAGGATGGCAGTCCTCAATTGTGGCATAGAGTTTAGAAGGTCTTTTACCTTTATCGGCACCTCCATCTGCAAGATTTGCCCAATGATGTTATTTTCCACTTCCATACGGGATGATGTACTCGCCACCTCGTTGTCCCGTCGTTCGGTCGTCATCTCACGTTCAATATTGGCCTTTGCCTCCCGTAATCTCTCCTTCTCCGTACGGGGGTCGAGATAAGTGGCTTTTTTCGTCTGGGCGTGGGTGATCGCTAGTACTTCTTTCTCACCAGTCTTCTCAACCTTCTCAATGTTGAGGAGATTAACCCCTGCCTGCGGGCAATTTGCGTCCTCATGGTCGCCTAGCCCACACCAACGGCAGAGGTGCCGAGGGGTGGCTTCCTTCGTGCAATCACAGGCGAAGTGCCCCCACTGATTACAGGCCCTACATTGGATAATTGGCCGGCCCTTGGCATCATACTGGATACGGCTTCCGTTATTGTTATTGTTGCTATTCCTTCCACCGCCGCATCTGTTGTCTCGGTATCCTCCAGATGATGCCGTTGTGTTAGTATGTTGGCCGATACCCGCTGGTGCGGATGTTGTGGCCTGCTCCGTGAACAGCACTTGGTTCATTTGCGTACCTCGGGTTTTCATGTTGTATGGGCACTCCTTGGTGGAGTGTCCCATCACTTGGCAAATCTCGCAGAATGCCTTCTTTTGGCAAGTACCCTTTGTGTGCCCTTCCTCTTTGCACTCAGTGCACCATATGTCCCCTTCGTTCCGACCAGTGCTTCTCATTATTTTGAATTCCTTTCTCATTCGCTCCATGTCTTTCTGGAGTGCTTGCACCCGTTTGCCAGCCTCGTCGTCGTTGCTGCTTTCCTATGAAGAGTCGTTGTCCTCGGATGAGGATTTATTACTTTTCTTCTTCTTTGATGTTTTGTGTTTGCTCTCCAGGTCCATCGCCCTATTATAAGCGTCGTCATATGACGTCGAGGGTACAATTTTCATCTTCCTCCATAGGGAGGATTTCAACCCTTCAACGAACCATCGTTTCTTCAATCCATCTGCGGGTTGGCTTTCCATTTTACCCAAGAGTTCTTTCAGCCTCTGACTGTATGCCCGTACTGTCTCCTTAGTACCTTGTTTGGTACTGTATATCTCCGTTACAATTTCATTGTCATCACGGAGCAACCGAAACTCCCCCATGAATTCCTTCTGTAGATTGGCCCATGTGGCCACTTTTTGCTTGTCCACATCAGAGTACCAATCTATGGCAACTCCTTGTAACGTGGCTGGGAACTGCTGTACCCAGTCATCCTGGTCTGTTACTCCGTTGGCGGACCAAATGGTTTCACATGTACGACAGTGCCGTAAGGGGTCTTCCTTGCCCTCCCCTATGAACTTTGGCAATTTTTGTTTACTCACCATCCCACCGCTGGGTCTCGCTCCTCTAATTCCTTGTGTGCTTCTACCTGGCGATCCTCCACCTCCTGCAACTGAACCTCCACTCGTGGGTCCTCCGGAAAAAGTTGCTAACACCGAACCAAACAAATTGCCTCCCGTACGGTACCCTTGTGCTCCCTCGGCACCTTCGGTCGTACCGTCACCTTCCGTTGTCTCCCTCCGGTTGTCCTCTGAAATGGACAAATTCTTTAGCAAGTCTTTGGTAGCGTTGATCAGGTTTAGACTTCGCCTTGTTTGTTCCACCAACTCTTCGCGGCTTCTTACCCTACGGTGGTATTCTGGCGAATTGTAGAGTTCTCCTTCGGCATCCTCCGTGACTCCTTCTGGCAGCCCTACAACAGTGTAGACAGTGTAGTTCTCTCCGTCTATCTCTGCCTTCGCAACCTCCGTGACACCTCCTGGGTTCCCTTCGGGCAACCCCTCAGTCGGTCATCCCTCAGCAAGCTGCCTTAGCCTACGCCTTCGTTCTATCTGCTATCTGATATTCAACGCGGATTGTGCCACTTCCCATTCGTCACTCTGTATCTTTTTATTTTTGTCCTTATTTAGTCTATTGGGCATAAGTCACTTCCATACACAGCAAACACACGCCATGTACACAAAAAAACTTTTATTATTTTTATTTTTATTTTTATTTTGCCTTTCGGCCACAATTTATATCAGCAGTGTGTCGGGATTATTACAAGGTTCAATTTCCTCCTGGCCTGGCGCCATCTTGTTCCGTTTCCCGTCGGCTGTTCTCTTTGTAGCATTGCAGGATTTGTTGTCGTCGCTCTTCCTGGGCGATCTCCTCCAGGTGGGCTTGTTGTGCCAGCGATGCCTGTGCAAGCAACCGGGGGAGGTGGTTCATTAACCGGTTTACTGTCGGGTTAACCTCCAGCGCTGTCCACACGACACTTGGTGGGATTTCTGCCTCTGCCGCTTCTCGTCGAACGTATGTCTAAATGGCTACCTGGAGCAAAATTGAAAATTCTCGCGTTGTCGTGTCTTCTCTTGTGTAAAGTTCTGTCCGCGCGTCGTCGGCCTCCGGGTTTACTTCACCAACGGGTAGGCCCATTGTGTCTGTGCGCCATCCATGTCTTCCGTTCCCGAGTTCGTTTAGGCAACGACGCCAAATGTTTACCCTCTCGGGTAAACGGTTAAATGCAGAAAGTAAATGCACAGAACATAATGGAAATACATTAAATAACCAGTCTCTATATTAATTCAACAGTCCATGTACATCAAGTGCTTATAACATTACATTTGACATGACTCTCATGATCCTACTTCGAAGAAAAGGTACACAATATATAATACCCGAAGGGTTGCGACACAACCGTCGCAACTCCAACTACCTACCCGTCGGCTAACTAACTAACCGCCGTAACTCATTATTACCGATGACAACATAAACATAATATAACAACATAACATAATGATTATTCCCGGCAACACATTTCTTATCCATCATTTACATTACATTTCAAATTTTGTTGCATTATTCATTTTTATTTTGTACGGTGTGCTTATCACCTAGTTTGCATTCCAAATTTAGTTGCACTTCTCATTTTATAGGTTACCCATCATAGTATATGTTCATTTCATTATAGATTTTGTTTCTTAACCATTATAGATTAATCCATTAAATCACATTATGTATTCTCAAAATCATTAGAAAAATCCCAAAATAATACATCATACATATCCATCATAAAATCTCAAAAACATATGCATCCACATAGACAACCATCCTGCATCCATCAAAGTGTCATTGATATATCATAAACACATGCATGAGTATCCATCCTACATCCATCAAAGTGTCAGTAGCACATCATAAGTATAGGCATATGTAAGCATTCATCCTGCATCACAAACAGATCAACACAATACATCCATAATTATCATCAATTCATCACATCATAAAACAATAAATAATGTCCATAATAAAGTACATGCATGCATAAGCGCCGCCAAAATCATATATATATATATGCCTCTCAAAAAATGAATATAACAGTCATAGTATAATGGCCACTCTGAAGGGTCAAAAATAACACATAATGTCAAATGGAGCTAACTCTCTCCTCCTGTCTCTCCAGCCCCCTCCTCATCCCCTCCTCCTCCTCTGGATCCCTTAGCTCCCCTTGTCCTAGGTGGTCTCATACCCACTGATTTGTCTGTCTGCAGGCTCTACGTCGGACGCTGGTTGTAGGTCCTGTGAGAACGTACACTCTCTGTGTACAATGCTGCTCTCTGATCTGTTGGGACCACCCCATGATATAATCCTTTATAATATGCAAACTCTCATCCTTCCCTCTCCTCCCTCTCCCACTGCTGCATCATATTAGAGTACATCTGTCCTAGCCCAGTGGGGCCTAACATTTGTCGTGTTGCATCCCTCTCCCCCCGCAGGTGAGTAACATCTACCTCTACTCTTTGTACCCTTACCCGCAGCCCCTCCAGCTCCTCATCTTGCTGCTGCAATGTGTTTTGTAGCTCTCTAATAGAAGTCCTCATCCTCGCCTCCTCCAAAATCCTCTTTGCCTCCTCTCCCTCCCTTCGCTGATCATCCACCTCCGTCCTAGCCGTATGCAAGCTCTCTGTCAAATTGTTAACCTCCCGTTGTAACCTCCCTGCCTCTGCTTGCACACTCTCCCTCCTCGCCCTCTCCACCTATAGCTCATCCTCGAGCGAGTATAATCTCTCTCTAGTAGCATCCCTCTCCTGCAGCAGCCTGTCAAAAATCTACCTAAGAAACTCTGCCACCACCCTCCACTCTAGCACCCTGTGCCTGCATATCAGGAATATCCATTGGCACTGCCTCATCTCCTCCAACCTCCCCCTCCCCTGCAACCTGTCATATCGTTGTTGCAGCCACCAATACCTGTGCTGGAATGACCACTTTCGACCCCCACCTTAGTACCGCCCCCTCCTCTACCTCACGGTACCCCTGCCTCCTCTCGTCAAAGCCCTATCCCCAGGTGCATCCTCCTCCCCTCTAACTATCTCATCTACCACTGGTTGTACCTCATCATCCTCTAGCACTCCAGGAATAGTAAAACGCACTGGTAGGTGCGCCTCCCACCAGCTCCTATATCCCATCGTCATCCCTGGATCCTCCCCCGCACCCCTCCACTCGTCCCAGACCAAATAGGTTGCAGTTTGAAAGCTAGTCCTCCCCTCTAGTGGACTCATTGTCTGCCCCATCTCCCCACCTCCCGAGTAGTCCAAGGATATAATGGTATATCCCCTACTATATCTTGTACCTATCCAAACTATTGAGCCACCCTTTATGGTGCATAATACTCCATCACAAATACTGATCGTCCAAAAAGCCACATCTCCACACCCGCCCAATGCAGCTGCCAGTCTCCCCTCCACGGCTCGCTATCCAAAAATGGCCACCATGTAAACTCCATAAGCTCATTAAAAATGTGACGCCAAAACCATATGGATCCTATCTGTGTGTAATGCAGAAGGCCCCGGTATCGGTCAATGTATGGTCATCGAGGTCACCTGTCCTGTACCCCGAGTGGTCGAGTCACTACAATATGCTCCCATGCCCATAACCCCTACAGATAAACTAGCATAATCCCTATACACAGGGAGATGCATATCATGATATAACTAAGCAAGCATCACTACTCCCGAGGCATACTCCGCGCAATCATGTATCATATAATATAAGCACTTGCTCCATCCAATAGGAAATCCATGCCACCCAGATCAGGCATCACTTGTCCACTCAGGAATCCACAAATCACAAGAACCAAGCAAGGAATGTGTCGGATCTCCATTGCTCTCCCTAAATGCATCTGGCTCCTATCCATCATAGGCAACGCGTCCCACTCACAAACCTCCCAAAGATAGAAGTCTGTCGCATCTAGCCTGTACTCAGGAATCATGTCGCGATTGGGGATCTTCAAGATCCTCCAGACATCTAATAATGTCGCTGTCACCTCTCCTGTAGGTAGATGGAAGGTACAGGTCTTGCTATCCCACCTCTCCACCAATGCAGTCATCATGGCGGTATGCACTCTGATCCTCGGCCATTGACTGACAAAATGCAATCCTACAATGCTCAATATCTCCAGCTCGTCTACCCCTAACTGCCTGTAAAGCGTCATAGTCACCGACCAATGCTCCCTCGATGCCAATGATCCTAAATCCGCCTGTATTCATGCAAACCACTTCATTATCCCTTATCATTATTCTTAACCCTCCCCTTATCCTATTCTCGAGGTATACATCGTACCTCCTAAGCCACTTCCTACACTTATACTTATCAAATTATTTATCTCTCAAACCTCCCTAGCGCTCGCGCTGATTCATCTAGTGCTCATGCTATACCACAATCACACGCGCCAAAAACCCCTCACTTGGGACCTAACCCCGATCGGTGCTGGCGCTCATGCCACATGCCCCTTTTTCACCCCCAAATCTAAACCTGACCTAGACCAGTGTGGGCACTCATGCCACGCACGTATGCCCACCCCAAAACCTTCTCAGACACCCACTCCCCTGTGTGCGCTGGCGTTATTCGCCAACGCTCGTGCTAACCTAGGGACGCGCACACTAAAACAACGATCAGCGCGACCGCCCCACTAAACCTTAAGCCTAATTATATCCCTAAATTATACCCTAAACCTATCAAATCACAAAGTGGGCATAGGGTACATACTAATGGACCATACTGGGTGGGCCTCTCATGATAGTGAACCCTCTCTGTGCAGTGCTCGTGTGTCGAAATGCGGTCCATCTCTCCTTTTGCTTTCTAAGATCCAATTTTCTCCAATGCTTATGTGTGACAATGACCCTTCATTGGGCCTTGTGTGGCTTATATGGGCCCCTCGCAGGCCCACCCCTTCACCTCTCCCCTTCTTCTATCTCTTCTCGCTTTTCCTCGATCATTCCTTCCTTTCTTTCTTATTCATTTGTTATTTTCCTTCCTTCCTTCTTTTCGAGAATTTTCCGCTATTTTTTTCAAAAATAAAAATAAAAATCTTGAGGGGGCATACACCACCCGCGCTTTACACCGGGGCATCCTCTTTCTTCTATCTTTTACCCATCGCCAAATTTTGCCGCTGCGTAAAAGAGGGGCAAAATGTAGACACTTAAATTAATTATTTTAATTAATTTAACTCTCCCGCATTATTAATTAATTTAATTATGTTAATCATTATTCTTCTCAATATTAATTAAATTTAATCTAATTAATGTTATCACTATGGTCCAATGATTGATTTATTTAATAAATCAATTTTCCTTTCTTCTTCTAAGGCAATCAAAACTAATTCTTCCTAATTCCCCCCCTTTTAATTAATTAATCCTTGTGATTCCTATAAATTACCTTTTTCTAATCCATCATTAGTCTAATTAATTTTTCTAGAAACTCTCTTAATCCTACTTAGCATTATTCCTCAATTTTTAATTTATTCCACTCATTCTCTCTCCTAGTCAAATCCTCCTACAAATCCCACTTCCTCTAATCCCACCTAATCCCTTTTCTAATTTCTTCTAATCACTCTTCTAATGGGTTGCTAGTGGCTAATCCCCATGATTAGCCGCAAAGTCAACCCTTAGCCTTTCTAGGATAGATTTCCTTGTCCTCTCATCCAACCACTTCCTTAAATGCTCTTTTCCTAGAATCTCACATTCCTCTATGTATCCCTTCATCCAAGGAATTTTTAATTCCTTTTTATTCCTCAAATCCCCATGCTTCCTTTTTGGAGAATTTTTAAATCCTCCTTCCCATCATCCAAGGAATATTTTATTCCTTTTGTCTTTCCTAGGTGCATTGGGAAGCCTTCCCAATGAACCTCGAGGAGTGTGGAGACAATAAATGCCTTTATGGAACATATCTTGGATTCCACACTTGTCATATCAACCTCTCTTGACCCATGTGTGGGATCACATGCAATCTTGGTTCTCCATCTTGGATCAATCATAACCCTTCATTTCTTCTCCATTTCTTCTATAAATTGGGAACTCCACCACTTCATTGATCATCTCCAAATTTAGTAAGTTCATGCTGTCATTTTGAGTCCAAGGAATCATCCAAGCACCTAAACTATAGCCAAATTCACACTCATCCATCACTTAGTCATCTACCTTGCATATCCATTTCATCCTTAACTCATCCATCCCTGTCATAATTTTGATCATTTGGTGCACATTTGGAGAGCCACCACATTCAACCAAGGAGCATATCAAATCAGGTTGGAGAAGGGGCGCTACTTCAACCTCGTCCCGCTCAATTTGAGGAACAAGTGAATATTTGTGAAGGTATATTGGTTTTTGTCGAGTTTATTTGAATGTTTTATGCATATTTATATTCAAACTAACCTTATATCTTCATGATAGTTTTCCCTTGGTTCAAATATTCCATTGGTTGGAAGGATTATGATTGCGACAGTGGGGTTGGTTGTGTGTCTTGATGGGTGAGGCACTCATATGGATGGAGGCCTTACTCTGTTATATGTGAGATGGAGGATCATTGCACTATATTCTCATGGAGACGTAGCATGCTAGCACATCTCTACCATGACTTAGGAGATTATGTATATTATGAGGGTAAGAGCTTTATGAATTACACTCTCCTTTTGGTCTAGATGTTTGAGCACAACACATGTATTAGGCCCATAGGATTTATTGTAAATATATCGCTTGAGAAGCCTTGATCACACACATCCTTGTAATAGATCATGGCAAAGATGGTTTTTTTTATACTAGAGAGTTGTGATGGACCATATACGACCTACTGATACCATATGAAGACCTTATAGATGTGTGATTGTTTGGGATGAGAAGTACATTGATTTATAGTAGATACAATAGGATCATCTATTGGAGGGGCAACATGGTTACATTATTGTCCCATTTTACTTTGATAGGGTGATGAGACAGTTCAGTCTAGTGTAAGTCTATCCTGCAGCTATACCAATCTACATACGATATTCTTAGAGTGTCATGAGACTAGGGGCCTTGCCTAGACCTACATCACATGATGTAGGTATTACCAATGAGGAGGAGGAGGAGAGATGTGATAGATATGCCCCCCCCCACTTGATGATAACGTAGTTGTGCAACATATCTACACTAGATTTTGGGAGGCTACATATTCATAAGCCATATTTCCACTAGACCACCCAAGAAGAGATCCTTAGTCATGGGTGAGAGAATTAGATGTTGGTAGTCATGAGGGAGGAGATGAGGTAGCTAGAGATCCTAGTGATGATGATGGTGAGGAATAGGAGAAGGAGAAGGATGCGAGTGATGCTCCTATTCATGCAAGAGAGGAGATTCTAGATGCTAACCTTCCATAGTCAGAGGATAAGGGGAAAGGTAGAGAGGTAGACGATGATGGTACACTCCTACAAAGGCCTTCCTCAAGAGTACGTGTAGGTCATCACCACCTTCAATATATTTTGAGATGTCAATACAATATTAGCAAGCAAAGATTAGCAAAGCTATGCCCCCAACGACAATATCTTACTCTCTAGCCTCTTTCAATCCTACTTGGTAGGAAGGGGATTCAAGTAAGAAGATATGATTGGGTTAGATTTCTTGATTGTCTCTTATATGTATATATAGTTAACATGAAATTCTTAATTTCTATACAACCAGTGCATAGGGATGGTAAGACTTTATTTATCATGTGCTTGAAGATATCAACACATCAACGCACATTCCATGGCCCTCTCAGATCATACCTAGATCTCAAATGATATTTCTCAAATTTATCCCTTGAAATATAAAATAATGTGTTATATTGCTTTGATTAAAAGTAACAAATATGGTGAAGATCATGTATCTCTAATATAATGCTCATGTTAATCAATGTCATCATGATTAAATTGATACATGTGTGATTTAACTAAACAACCTAAGTATTTAATTAAATACTACTATTGATGATGTAACATAGCTATGTTAAATTACATGTTAATGCGATCTAGTTAAAATATTTCTTTACCAAACACACCATGATCTAATATAACGTAATACTTAGAAGAATTGAATGATAAGCTAACACCAAGCAATCTGAATTCCTAAGAAATTACATAATGAATCCAAGACAACCAATTTTTGTCGAGAATGAAGCAATGTATATCAAATAAAAAAACTATCTAATATAACATGATCTAATGAAGACATGCTAGGATACCACTCAATAAAAATAATGAAAGAGGAAAAAGAGAAAAGTCAAGAAGATTAAGCACAGTATCTATGAAGACGCATAACATTTATAAGTTCTTTAAGTGGTGCACTTTCCATGTCTTCTATCTTGTAGGCACTTGTTCCATACACATCAATTTTAATGCATGGTCCAAGCCAATTCGAACAAAAATTTCCTTTTGCACCTGGTAAAACACTCATATTATGTTGATTCCCATAAAGCACCAAATCACTCATAGAGAAATAATGTTGGATAACCTTATCATTATAGCTTCGTTGTAGAGTTTTTTGATAGGCTTGGATATTCTCGAGAGCTTGTATACCCTATTCATCAAGCATCTCAAGTTGTTAAAGATATTTTTTCTCTATAAGAGTTATTATCAATTATTCCCTTAGATAAATTCATAGTGAAGGAATCTCCAATTCGAAAGGCATAATTGCATTAGCACCATAAAAAATATTGTAAGGAGTTGTACCCATAGCTATATGAACATCGGTTTGATATGCCCATAAGCGTATGTTAACTAAGTGTGTCGATCCTTACCATGCTTATTAACAATCTTATGAAGTATTTGTTCAATAATCCGATTAGAAGCTTCAACTTGACCAGTTGATTAAGGGTAATATGGGGTAGAAAATCGATGTTGGACATGATATTTATCGAGGAACTTCTTCTCATATTTGTTCTTGAATGAAGTACCAATGTCTAAAATTAAAGTGGAAGGTATACCAAATCAAGAATGATGTTATCTGGAATGAACTAAAAGACTATGTAAGGAGTGGTGTATCAAAGAGGAATAACCTCCACCCATCATAAAATAAATTGTAGCAGTGATGATTAAAGTATGTCCTTGTGAAAGAGGGAAAATTTTACCAATAAGATCCAAACCCCATAATGAAAAAGGCCAAGAAGCAACTTGGTATCTAAGTTCATGAGCAGGAGCATAAATCAAATTGTTATGTTGCCGACGCTAATGACACCTTTTGAGAAAGGCAAAGGAATCTTTTTCCATAGTTTGCTAATAATATCCCCTTTGGAGCAACTGTTTCACCAAATTACCACCCACAAGTACCTGAATGTGCCTCGTCAAGGGCGATGGGGATCTCGGTTTTCTTGAGACAACAAAGAAGAAGACCGTTATAACCCCTTCTATAAAATACATTTGAGATATTAATATATCGTGCAATAGCTTTTCAAATTCTAGCTCAAGTATTCTTACTTGTAGAATCCAAAAAAGTACCATTAAACAAATATAAAAAAATATGAGAATACCATTCATTAGAGTCTAAAGTGTAACAACAAGCAACTTCACTAGAGTTATCGACAATAGAAGGTGAAGAAATATTATAACTAATGAATTGATAATCCATAGAAGGATCTTCAAGGGATATACAAAAATTTGCACTTTCCATGGCATCTACATGTCGTTTGTCCTTTTAAGGGATAAGATCTATGGTATAAGAAGAAAACCTATTTAGCAATGACAAGGCTGAGTTACGGTATTGAGAAAGTTTATTTTATTTATCTTGATATGTTCCCATAACTTATCTTATAATCAATTGTGAATCACCAAAGATACACAAATGTTGAATATTAAAGTATATAGCCACTTTTAAACCAACAATAAGGGCTTCATACTCAACGATATTATTGGTAAATAGGAAATTGAGTTGATGAGATAAAGGGATTGATTTTCCTAAAGGCGGTGTTGAAATGACACCAAAACTTGAACCAATTTGACACTTAGATCCATCAAAGTACAATTCCCAAGTATTGTCAATATCTAAGGGAAGAATGAAAACATAAGGAAATCAATCCTAATTAGGTAGAGTAATAGGAGATGGAGCATCAACCAAATGGTCAGTTAAAGCTTGTCCTTTAATTATTTTTTGAGAAATAAACTGAAGGTCAAATTCAGTTAACGGTTAACTTAACCCATTCGCTAAGTGTCTGGAGAGATCTGTTTTAGAAAAGAGATGTTTTAAAGGATCAAATTTTATTATAACATGTGCCTTGACATTTAAAAGATAATGCCTTAATTTTTGGGTTGCAAAAACAAGAGCAAGATATTGCTTATCTGTTGCATCATATTATACCTCATATTCAAGTAAAGTACAACTTATGTAATAAACTATACATTCTTTATCATCACTATTATGTTGGACCAATAAAGCTGCAAGAGCATTAGAAGATGCGACCGTATAAAGAAGGAAGGGTTGATTAGAAACAATAGGTTGTAAATTAGGAGGATTAGCCAAATATAGTTCATATCTTGAAAATTTTTTTGACAATCTTCACTCCATAAAAAAATAGTATCCTTTGTAAGCAATTGAGTAAAAGGAAAAGTTCAATTTTCAAGTTGTGAAACAAACCTACTAATAGCTTGATTTTTTCCTTGTGAACTTTGCAATTGACAAATATTTCGAGGAGGCGACATGCTCACAATGACATCTATTTTCTTTATATCCCCCTCAATAATACTATGAGAAACAATGAATCCTAATAGTTTTCCACTATCCACACTAAAAACACAATTTCAAGGATTCAAGCGCATGTTATTTCAAAAATTTGGTGAAGAATCTTGACATGATCTTGGTGAGAAATAGACTTAGCTAGAATATTATCAACATAATCTTCCAATATTTTATGCACATTGTCATGAAAGATAAGGATCATAGCATGTTGATAAGTTGCACTGGCATTTTTTAGTCCACAAGGCAACACAACCCAACAAAATGTATCCCAAGTAGTTGTAAAGTATTTTTATATTGATCTTGAGGATTAATAAAGATTTAATTGTATCTAGAAAAAAACATCCTAAAAGATAACAAAGCATGATCAACAGTGGAATCAACTATCATGTCAATGTTTGGAAGCAGAAAATCGTCTTTCAAAAAAACATTATTGAGATCTCGAAAGTTAGTGCATGTTTTGTTAAATATCTAGGCAATTGAGAGGGGGGTGAATCAATTGACAACTTAAACTTTTTCTTCAATTCTTTCATACATCCAAAATAACCAAACATAATTAATTAATACATATATAACATGAAAGCACATACACAAAATAAAGCACACAATGAACACTAGATATGATGTGGAAAACCCAAGAAGGGAAAAACCATGAAGAATGTTAGTTATCAATATATAACACTGGTTAAGGTGATTTTTTTACAAAGGGTGGTTCACTGCTAGAATGCTTACTACAAGTGGGCTCATTGCCCAAAAGAGGCTCACTGCTGAAAGAAGAAGAAAGAAAAAGAGAATCCACCACTGAAACATAATCTGCAATATCGAAAGTGTTTCTGGTGCCTTCTCAACAACAACACACTTCATATATCATCAATCAGATTTTTCCTTTTCAGTCTTTCATATCTTCCATGTCTCATACATTTAGATCATCCACTTATTTATACTATCTCCAAGAAACATAATCTTCTAAGTTGGCCAAGACAAAGATTTAAAATAGGTCAACACTAAACATTTTGGTGGTGGGAAGGAATGAGAAGTAGACCATACCACAACACATCATCAGTCAGATCAACACGTTACATCCATCATAAATTTTGACCAAATCATGATTCACACACTACACAAATGTCGTTACTCATCCTCGAATTTTGGACCCAAAAAAGCACTACCCAACACAACAAAAATAAGAATAGAACCAAGATACTCATGAATACAATCGATCAATACCATATCTGGTAAACAAAGAAATGCGGGTCACCATCATCACAAATAATCAACACTGAATATCAACTATAGCACATCTTTTGGAGCACCAAAGATTTCAGGAACACATCTTTTGAATCACCAACTCCGATATGTTGATATTAATGACAACCATTAATGACAAACATCAACATCACATTTACAACAATCTCACCCTTTTCCATTGATGGCAACATCCATCAACAACAAACACATAAATTTTTAAACATACTCAACATCTTTGCACATCACATCTCTGCATCTCATTACATCTCTCCCCCTTTGACATCAAGGACAAAGGCGGGCATGACTCCTCCTATGAAACTCATTCTTGCTCCCCCTAAGAGGAAGCACCCAAGCATTAGTCTAGCTAAGAATATTCAGGAAGATCATTGGACCAATGCACATCCAAATGTACATTAGTTCAAATTAGAAAGGGGTAATACCCATAACTTCTGCCGGCGATACTCAAAAGTATCTTTACACAATGTCTTAGTGAAGATATATGTAATATGCTCTTTTGTGGGTACATACTCAAGCTTTAGTTCATTATCCAACACCTTTTACCTCAAGAAGTGATATCAAATAGATATATGCTTTGTTTTGGAATGTTGTACCATATTCTTGGAAATGTTTATTACACTTGTGTTATCACACGTAATTAAGATGGGTTCATTGAACACTACACCAGTATCCTTCAAAGTCTACTTCATCCATATAATTTGTGTGCAACATGAAGATGCTACAATATATTCAGCTTCTGTTGTAGATAAAGACCCAAAACCATGCTTTTACTTGACCAAGCAACCAACTGAGAGCCAAGAAAGAATGCTCCACCACTTGTACTTTTTCTATCATTAACACTTCCGACCCAATCTGCATCTTTATAAGCTGTCAGAGTGAAATATGAATTTATGGGATAACACAAACCAAATTCTTCTATTCCTTTTAAATATCTGAAAAATTCTTTTTACTATCACAACATGTGATTCTTTTGGTTCTTGTTGAAATCTAACTGCCAAACAAACTGCGTGCATAATATCTAGTCTGGTAGCCGTCAAATATGACAGTCCTCTAATCATTGAATTATACTGACTTGCATCAGCTTTAGGAGATTTGTCCTCTTTAGTTAACTTACATTCGATGGTCATAGGCGTACACACTAGTTTGGAGATCTCCAACCCAAATTTCTTCAACAATTCCTCAATGTATTTAGACTATGAAATGAAAATTCTTTTGTTATTCTGATTTATTTGCAAGCCAAGAAAGAAATTTAACTCACCGATCATGGACATCTCAAATTCATTCTACATCTCATTAGCAAACTCTCTGCACATGTCTTCATTTCCTCCAAAAATTATGTCATCAACATAAAATACAATTAATATTTTACCTGAATCAGTTTTGAAATATAAATTATTGTCAGCAGATCCCTTCTGAAAACCTTGATCAATCAAATACTTATCTAGCCTTCCATACCAAGCTCTAGGAGCTTGTTTCAATCCATACAAATCCTTCTCCAATATGCAAACAATGTTCGAATCATCTTTCAACTTAAATCCTTCTGGTTGTTCAATGTAAACTTCTTCTTCCAGTTCTCCATTCAAAAATGCTGACTTCACATCTATTTGATCAACCTTGAAATCCTTAAAAGCTGCAAAAGCCAAAAATATCTTGATAGCCTCCATCCAAGAAATAGGTGCATATGTTTCTTCAAAATCAATGCCTTCAACCTGTGCGTAACCTTTGCAAACCAACCTTGCTTTATTTCTCACAACTTGTTCTGAAATACCCATTTTGTTCCAATTACATTTTTGTCTTCTAGTTTGTGAACTATTTCCCATGTCCGATTCTTATCAATTTGATCTATCTCTTCTCTCATTTCCTTTATCCAAATGTGACCATTTCAAGATTCTTCTATCATTTTCGGTTCAGTCTCAAATATTAAACATAACAAAACTTGTTCTTGAGCTGCTTTGCTTCTTGTGATAATTCCTCTATTTCTATCTCCAATAATTTGATCTACTAAATGATTTTTTTGTACATGCCTTGGGGCTTTAGACGTAGATACCGGATAATTCTTCTACTTTTATCTCCAATAATCATCAACCTTCACATTTGCATTTTCAACAATCTTGTTCAACCTTTTGTTGTAACATTGGTATGTCTTGCTCCTTGTAGAATATCCTATGAATATGTCTTCATCTGCTCAGTTGTCAAATTTTTTAAGATTATCCTCATCTCTTCAAATATAACACTTTCTTCCAAATACCTTGACATATTTTACTGTTAGAGTTCTACCATGCCATAGTTCATATGATGGTTTTCCATGTCTTTTCTAGTATAAAATTTTGTTAAGAGTGTAGACTGTTGTGTGAATTGCTTCTCTCTAGTAGACATCCAGTAGATCTACTCTTTTGATCATTGTTCTGGCTGCCTCTTGTATAGTTCAATTCATCTTTTCCACTACACCATTCTGTTGTGGTGTCCTAGGGGTGGATAATTGTCTTCTAATACCATGTTTCTCACAAAAATTGTTGAATTCATCAGAAATAAATTCTCCTCCTTTGTCAGACCTCAGACACTTAATCTTTCTATCAACTTCATTTCAACTATTGCCTTAAATATCTTGAATTTTTCTAATGCTTCTGACTTCTTTCTTAAAAATGCAACCCATGACATTCTAGAATAATCATCAATTAACAACACGAAATACTTCTCACCTTGTATACTCCTTATTCTGGTAGGACTGCATAACTCTGTGTGCACTAAGTCCAATAATCTAGTGGACGACTACTCCTTTCCTCTATATGTTCCTTTTGTCTGCTTTCCAACTTGACATTCTTTGCAAATATTCTTATCTACTTCAGTCAACCTCGGTAAATATCTCACTACATTTGATGAACTGATCTTTACCAAATTATAAAAGTTGATATGACACATCCTCTAGTGCCAAAGCCAACTATCATTGATATGAGATAATAAGCAATTTCTTGTTGCTCCTTCTAGAAAATACATGTTTCCACCAGTCCTTTTCCCTATAGCAATCACAATTCCGGACCCCCTCTGAATCTCACAACCATCATCTTGAAAATCAACATTGTAACCATTTTTGCACATTTTCCCAACACTCAAGAGATTATGTTGCAAACCCTTCACATAGTAAACATTGTCAGTATTATGTTTTCCATCAAAAGAAATAGAACCAATTCCCACAATTTTTGTTCATCTTTGAATCTAACATAACCACCATCATACTTTTCAAGTTTTACAAACTTACTTTTATCACTAGTCATATGATTTGAACATCCACTATCAATCAACCATTCATTTCTATCTCTCCTAGCATGCAAGGCAGTAGCAACAGTCTTAGGAATATCAATCTTAGGTGCATCCTTTTCTACCAAAAACAAACAATCACCATATTCATAGTCTGATTCATCATTTGAAATACCAACATCATCTTTAACAAAGTAGGCTCTCTTGTTAAACTTACTTTACCTTCTCTAAAATTTTCTCTTGATCCTTTTTTCCGAACATCTAGTAGCTATATGACCGATCTTTCCACATCTAAATTATTTAAGAGGTAACATACCTTTATATTTGTCAATTGTACATACTTCATTTCCACAACTTTCCAAGTATGGTAGCCCAAAGAGATCAAGTAACCTCTCATCTTTACTTTCCAGAAGCTATAGTCAGGTCCTTCAAAGATAGGGATAGTTAGTTTATGTGCCATTCGATCAAGATCTACCTCAAGCGATTAAGCTCTTTTCCAAGGAACCAAAGCTCTGATACCAATTGTTAAATATCCAGACAACTAAGAGCGAGGGTGGGGGGTGAATTAGTTGACAACTTAAACTTTTTCTTCAATTCTTTCATACATCCGAAATAACCAGACATAATTAATTAATGTAGATATAACATGAAATCACATACACAAAACATATCACACAATGAACACTAGATATGACATGGAAAACCCAATAAGAGAAAAACCACAAATAATATTAGTTCTCAATATATCATCGGTTAAGGTGATTTTTTACAAAGGGTGGTTCACTGCCAGAATGCTCACTAAAGGTGGGCTCACTACTCAGAAGAGGCTCACTGTCGAAGGAAGAAGAAAGAAAAATAGAATCCACCACTGAAACACAATTTGCAATACCAGAACTGTTTCCGGTGCCTTCTCAACAACAACACACCTCACATATCATCAATAGAATTTTTTCCTTTTCAATATTGCATATCTTCCATGCCTCATACATTCAGATCATCCAATTATTTATACTGTCTCCAGGAGACATAATCTTCTAAGTTGGCCAAGATAGAGATTTGAAATAGGTCAACACTAAACATTCTGGTGGTGGGAAGGAATGAGAAGTAGACCATACCACGACACTTATCATCAGTCAGATCAACACATTACATCCATAAAAAATTCCGGACCCAAATCATGATTCACATACTACACAATTGCCATTACTCATCCTCGAATTTTGGACCCATAAAAGTACTACCCAACACAACAAAAATAAGAATGGAACCAAGATACTCATGAGTACAATTGATCAATACCATATCTGATAAACAGAGAAATCTGGATCACCATCATCACAAACAATCGGTACAAAATGTCAACTGTAGCACATCTTCTGGAGCACCAAAGATTCTGGGAACACATCTTCTGAATCACCAACTCCAATATGTTGACATCAATAACAACCATTAATGATAACCATCAACATCACATTTGCAACACATTCTAATCTTATTATTTGGTTTAACAATGACAACAATATTTGAAATCTAAGGAGAGTAATCAATAGGGTGAATAAAGCCAACTTTTAAAAGTTTTTCTATCTTAGCTTTAACTAGCAATGCTATCTCAGGATTCATCTTCTTAATTTTTTGCTTCACAAGTTTAACATCAAGAATTGACACAATTTTATAAGTCAAAATCTTATGATCAATACTAGGCTATTGAAATAAATCCAAGCAAATATTTTAGGAAATTCATGTAATAGAGAAGAATACTCATTATGTTCACCATTTGCTGAAATATCTAAATAAATCCAAAGTATATTTTCACCATTTGGAAAATATTTTAGGATTTATTTAGATATTTCATACTGACTTTCTAATTTAGAATATTTTATATTTTCCAAAGTATGCTTCAACATTTAAATATTAAGGAAATCCACGATTATGATGATAACAAGGAAGATTATTATAGACTCCTAATTCAACCAACAAATCATCAATAGAAAAGATATCAAGGGAAGGTGAATGAGAATCAAAATCAGTCAATTGAGGATGCACGAGAGAAAGAGATTTAGAAGAAAAGATGACATTCACATTGAGAGATGGTTTCTTAGATACTTTGGTGGGCTTGGAGGGATTATATCCAAGTCCATAAGTTGTCTCACAAATATGATTCTCTAAAGAAACTTTTATCCCTTGTTCATGTGCACCACAACCATTGCCATTATATCCCTTTTTAGCTAGGATGTGGAAACTAGGACCATAAAGGGAGGTCATTAATGTAAGGGATGGTGGAGCCTCATATGTCTTAATGTCATAAGTAGACGAAGTGGAAGAATTTTTTGATTTTGAAGCAACCACAAAATTGTTACTAAGTTGTTTGGACAAATTAGGTTGCTTTATAGGTTTTACCATATCATCATCCTTTTTAGTCTTAGAATCTATGGGGGGGACTTTATATTCTCTTATAAAAGAAGGTATAAAATCTAAGGAGCCCCAATCGTCATCTAAGAGTACCTCTTCAGATGAGGAAGTATCTCTAGGAGGAGATGGCGTTTTGTCTTGAGTAGTAGAAGAATTAGAAGAATGTGAAGAAGATTTAGTATCAAATGAAGTTTGAAAACAAGCTTGTAAATTAGTATTAGTGTGAAAAGTATACATATTATTGTCAAAAATTAATTTGACTTGATGATAAGAAGTAGAAGGAATAACGAGTCCTATCTTAACAGGAAAGGCTATAGTACCTAAGGATGCTCTAGCAACATTGTCAAAGACAAGAATAAAAAGAGATTCAGGTTGAATAAGAGAAGTTTCCACATTAATCTTATGCAACAAATCAATGCTACAAACATTTAGGATAGATTCGTTGTGCACTAGGGTTTGTCTTATAACTTTACCTTTGATAAGGGAAACAATCATAAGAGGATCATATTGATTTTGAATCTCTTTAGGAGGCAATTAATCTTTAGAGAACACAATTTGAGCTTTAGATGCTTTCATAGAATCAATCAAAGAAGTCATATTATTAAGTGTCACCATAGGTGGAACATCCAAGTTCTTTAAAGTATCTTGTAACATTCCATGATGTGTAGATGAAGTTTGAATCAAATCCCAAAGAGATATCTTGGTAGGAGTTGCTTTAAGTTGTTCAACAAGGTCATACTCTTTGCCAAGATGTTGTGACAAACAAGGTGCCAATGAAGTATTGGTTGAGAAGTAGGAAGAGAAGAAGGGATAATCAAAAGAGGATTAGGTTGCCTACTTGTCCTTGTATTATATGTGTGGGCAACTACATTGTAACTCTCTTGGGTGATTTGTTTGGAATATTTGTAAGGACTCTTGGTAGCATAACCTCCTTGCATAGTAACAATAAGTTTGTTAGGAGTGTAAAAAGTACCCTTATTATAACCACCTTGAACCACGATAATCAGTTAATTAAGAGGTTGGGATGTCTGAGGGGCACTACCGCCTTGAACAATAATCATAGGCTTGTTAGGTGTTTGAAAGTTTTGTTCATATCTATTCACATTCATCATATTGATTAATCTTTTAGACATAGATATTTTAGGATTGTTTGAGAAAGATTTAGTAGAGATGAAATCATCAAGAACGTCATCTAACATAGCAAAATCATCAGTACTAATTTGTTGATTGTTAGATTGGATGAGAGGTAAATCATCCTAAAGAGGGTTTTCATATATCACCATGTTACTAGATTTAGATGATGGCTTGATAGGAATGACTTCAAGGTAATAAGTTTCATCCAACTTATCTAGATCATCACTACGAAATGGAATAGTAATTATGTTGATCGATCTTTGGCAAAAGGATTGTTTAGAAGGCTTAGGATAAAGGAATTCATCAAGAGCCTCATAAAGTTATTCCCTACTAAAAGAATAATCATTACAAGCAAAGTGATTATCATAGGTACGAAAGTCTTGAAGATAAAAATCTGACATTGTTGAAAAGAAATACCAACGTTTGTAATTAAAAAATGTAACCTTTGTAATGAAAGATGCATATAATCTAAACACACACAATGCATAAACAAGATTTATTTATTTTAATGATTTTGACATGAAAGAACCACACAATGATAAGATCTAATAAAAAAATGCAATGCAAGAGGGTCAAGTTCAACAAAATGTTTTGGGTGAAAATGGAAACAGGTAACACTAGGACCAAGATCCACTTTCACACTAACATTGGAATACGAAATCACTTAGAGGAGTGATCGTACTTGACTAACTCTTGTGAAAGATAATCAAATGATACTTCTAGGGTTTCTGTTCCTTCGCTGCTATGGAAGTGAATATACTATGGAGATAATGTTGGGAGAATGCAAAACTACGATCAAAGTATGAGGGGAATGATTGTTAAAGATACTATAATAGACTGATAAAACTACAAAACTAGAGTAGTAGACACAGAAATAGGAGGAGAATTTGATTGTGCACTTTTAAATGAAATCTAATGCTGATATGGTAGGACTAGGGTGCCCAAAATGCCCTAGTCTTTTGAGGTTGACCTGCTGTCAAAGGATTCAGATCTTGAGACTGCCTGAATGCCACCCTTGAAAACTGGTGTAGAATTCTAAGGACCAGGGCACTCCCAATGCCTTGGTCCTAGGCTAGGGGAACCCCCACCATCTTGGTCCCTAAAAACCAAGTTCAAATTCCTTGAGCAAGCATGTACTAGCTTCCTAATGCTTTTCAAGGTCTTTCGACTTTGTCGGGTACTTGTAGTTGCACCTATAAGATGGAAAATGGTAGGGTGTTGGCTATATAATGGTTTGCCTTGGTTAATACCCTATTTTTGTGATTTAAACCTCCACAAATAGTTGATATTGTAATTTGAAAAGTGTGTGCTCTTGAATCTTAAGTGTTTGACTAAGATTGCTACGAGTTAAAAGGCCTAAAATGCAAACTAGAGTCCTACTCAAATGCATTAGAGTAAACCCTAAATGATTGTATTGAAAATGCTTAAAAAAATAATTAGGATGCAAATCTAAAGAAATGATGTAAATTTGAAAACGACTATGAGGTAGATCTAAAGCTTAATGGAGAACACAAGAACAAACATGAAATCATACCCAATCCTTTAGGAAGAGGTACAAGCCAATCATCAGTCAGTGATTTCCTTATCATCCTCCAATGCCTCTTGAAGCTTACATGTTTGAAAAGATGTTGATGAATACTTGATATTTGATGAATTTGCAAATCCAAGACTTCACCTAAAAGCAACACTTTCACTTCATAAGGACCTTCAACTTGAATGCTAGATTAGATCTCCAAATGAGCTTAAGGCTCGTCTTATATATGAAACTCTAAATTTAAATTTGATAAAAAGTCGACCTAGATTTGATATATTTTTACATGGAGTGGGATTTGAATTAGTTAAGGATACCAATTTCCCCCCCCCCCCTGAAATTCGAGAAAAAAGGTGTGAGACCAGGAGGGTAGGGTGCCCTGATCTTAATAACAATTTTTTGACTTTCGAGGAATGCAAGATAACGATGTTCTAATGCTGATTCTAACTTGATGGCTCTTGAACCATAATGCATAGATATGTGAAATATGCTTTGGAAGTTGAAATTGGGGTAAGATTAAGGCCAAATTAGGATGAAATAATCAAAAGGGGCACACCTAAGATCAAGGGTCCAATTTATGGAATGTGAATTAATTAAAAAGAACTTAGGTTTAATGAAATGCCTAAAGAAATCCTATACTACGTAATATAATGGGATGTACTAAGGCGAGTGCTAACCAAGCATGAAATTGGACAACCTAATTAAGGGTGTAATTTATGATAGTACAATAGTAGAAACTCCAACTCTTGTCAAAACAAAATGGAGAAAATGAATACATATTTAAGAGGAAAGCACATAAGGAGAGATGCCAAATGAAAGAAATCAAAAACAAAAATTCAAGGAACAAATGGAAATCTTTTTGGTGGTGTTGATTGCTCATTTGCCTATGTGCTTCTGCATCATATTGTGGAAAAAAGTTATGAGCTCAAGAGTAAAAAAACAAGGGTTGAATTCAAGCTGCATAAATGATAATAAATATTGAAATATAGCAGATCGACCTACACCACTATGGACTTGGCAGAACCAACTTTCCAACAATATATGGAACACAAAATTCTAACTCTATATGCCCAAGATATGCTTCATGAAAAATATTGCCTATATGGAGGCCAATGAAAAAAGGGGGGACTAGATTAAACCCTAGGTGGATTGAACCTTGGTCATAATGTGACCAACCTAATTCGAAAGGCAAAAATAAAAATCCGTATTCTAGGAGTAGTTCAATTCTTTGATATGGGAAGGGGTTTACAAGGCCATAGCTTTGATCTACCATGTTGGAATAATTAAGAACCCATAATGAAGTTGCACATAGTTCAAAGGATCGACCAAGAAACATGCCCTCCACAAGAGAATGTTGCATCATGGGCTTGCATGAACATGATATTGAATTACTTAATGAGTTGTGAAAATGATTCAATTAATATGATACAACACGTACAAATGAGCCTTGCTTATATAGGTAAGAGCATGAGGTAGGAGTACACAAGATTTTGACATGTCTTAATCCTATGAAATATGACAACTACCTTGTTACAAACATTAAATGCATGATGCATAATAATAAATGCCTAAAACACATATTAAATAATGAGACATGACATATTCTGGAATGCCACCTAGGATAACTAACATGATTTGATGAACAATATTAAATTACAAGTTACAAAAGTAACTTAATGATAACTTATGCCAACTAAGCCTAAGTAAGCTTAACATGTAAATCAAATTCAATGAAAACTAACTATCATGCATACCTAAGTAAACTTAATACATGAATAGGTTCTAACAATGACCTAGTTAGGATATAACCTCATCTAGACCAACAACTATGAGACATAAGAACTCATCCCACATAAAAACTTTAAGAGAAGCTTCTTTTGACACTTAAAAATATTAGGACCAATGAGATACCTAACCCTAGTGAGCTTGATGTTATGGGGTTATAAAGAATGCTTAATCCATGCAGGGAAAGATTGCTCAAAACATAATAAATTAATTTTTAATTTTTTTTATACTAATTTTAAATTTTTTCAATAACATCGATTGCCAAATAACATTAAATTCAAAGATATTACCTCATAATAAACCTTCAAATTGAACTTCCATATTAGCTTGGGTACCATTCTTAACCACCATATAAAACAACACTTAGAAAGAACAAGACAAATAAACCTTAAAACTGTGGTTGAAAAATAAGAGCTTCATAAAATATCTCACTTGATGTTGAATTTTTAAAGAACTTTTATAATGAAAATTTAATGAATTATTTGATAACAAACAAACTTAGAATAATTTTAATAGAAATTAATGATCTCATGCTTATATTTTAAAAGAAGAAATGCTAAATCAAACAATTATACAATTAATTAAAAATATTATTCATAAGACCCATTGCTAAACCATATGCTATGCTTAAGCTTGACCGAGCTCTCCAAGTGCACACACAGATTTTTATTGATTTACCTCAAGAAACACGAACAACTACACCTCGAAGAAATGTGCCAAAGTTTGTAATTGCTGATAATAGCAGGAGAAAAGGAAAAACAAAAAAATGGCAGCGATACGCTTTACAAGCATTACTGTCCCTGGACCTTCAGTCTGTAACAATTCTCTGTTCCCGTCAAGGTATTCCCCTACAAAAAGAGTTTTTCAGGAACACAAGCATAAAAGGGGTTTGAACGTGGGGCCAAAATGCAGCAGAAATCCACCACCAGGTCTCTCCCTTTCTTTTAATCTCTAATTACATATATGTTTTTCTGACATATCTTCTCAAATTTAATGGCATATTGTGCGAATTCGTAAAACTAAGAGCCGCCTATTCTTTACAAGATATGATTTAGCCCAAGAAATTCTAAGAACAGAGAAACCTATTCAAGATTCTTAACAAAACCTTCTGTACTACGGAGTTTAACGTTTTTCCACGTGTCAAGCCTTATCATCAACGAGTAATTTTTTTCTTTGGTAAATTAGTAAACATTTAGATCCACAAATATCATTTTACTAAGAAATCCTTTCTGAGGATATCTATCTTGTCGGAGTTCGCCTGAAACTTGCTCCAGGCTCATCTGCTCGAACCTGGGTCATCAACATAGCATGGTTCCTCCTTACCATAAGAATGCCGCTTGCTGGATTATGCAATTACAACTCGTATACAACAAGTCACAAGTCAAATACAAAACTCGAGACTTTTTTCAATATGCCATTAATGTGCTGTGGTTTAAAACTCAACGCCTGGAGGAAGGGCGATGTCTATGCAGGGATAAAAATGTACTTTTGACTGTATTTTTTAATTATTTGAAAATAAAAAACAGCTGTTTTTTATTTTTTAATTAATTAAAATATACGGGCAAAGGTGCACTGTTATCCCTGCATAGACAATGCATAGACAATTCGTGCACGAAGGAACTTTCAACAGTGCAAACTCTCAAATAATTGTGAAATCCAAGTTAATAGTTTCGGTACACTAGTATAGCAATTTTTTTTGGGTTGGATTCATTTTGGTTACATCCATAAAAAAAAGGAACTTTTTAAAATAATAAACATATATATATTCGCAGCTAAGTTACCGGTTCCGGTTCCGATTCAGGTTCGTCCGTACATATATATATATATATATTTTAATTTTTTTTAATATATATATATATGTTCAAACTTCAAACATCAAAATTATATATGTTCACATTTCAAACATACAAATGTCAAATATGAAACATACAATGTAACTTTCCCATACAATAATACATAAATGATAACAGATAAATCATAAATCATAAATGATAAATCCATAATTACCAATGCCAATAAATCATAAATGATATTGTTTTTTTATTGTTTTTAATTGCTTTTTGGGAACCCACGGGCTTGGGTTCACCCAGGTCCTCCTGGGTTCCCCCTGGGTCCCACCCGGGTCCTGCCCAGGCGGCTGGGTTCCCTGTGGGTCCTGACCCAGAGCGAACCAGGCTGGGACCAGGACCGGGCACGGACCAGGACCAGGACCCAGCCAAAATAGGCAAGAACCAGTATCACAGATTTGCAGTCTAAAAATACGAAATAAGTTCCACTTATCACATAGCATGCATATAATAAACAAAACACCAAACAAAAAAAAATATTACTTCAATGTTAATTTGTCAAACTTTGAATATCATGATACATATATGTTGTTCAATATTAATATAATAAAATCAGCATTCATCTTAAAGGTTTTAACCGCAAAATTAATAACAGGCGGAAGGGACAGGTAGAGATGTTAGTTAAGATGTAAGGATATCTTTCTTCCCTCTGCCCTCTGCTCATCATTGATATGTTCTTGGCTCATCATGGTTGCTGCCACATGGATTCAGATTTTTGATTGCACGGCAACAATGGTTATTTTTTCTTTCCCTCCTCATCTGAAGTGCTTATATTCTTTTAGTTTTCAAAAAGTGCTGGACAAAGAAGAGATGGTGGCTCCTTTGTTTTGAGTGGCAGAAAACATCATTTTATCTTGTGAAGAGAATGATCTAGCAAAGTTCTTCAATGGCGCCTGTTGTTTCTCCAACTTGCTTCCAGCAAATTCTAAAAGGTCGCAAATTTCTATTCTCAAAGTTGCTGGGAGGATGGCTAACGAAGGAGAGAAGAAACTTTTCTTGCTTGCACTTTATTCTTTGTAGGACCTAGTGGGTAGCCCTATTGATACACACTGGATTCTATGTGAAATTCATAAATATGTGTGTGTCTGTGTGCGTGCGTGCGCGTGTGTGTGTGTCAAGGGCTCCTAAAATCTATGTTGTTGGGTTCTTCACCATGGGGTCTCGAACTTGTACTTGTACCCAATTGGGCTGGGAGTGGGAGCGGCAATAGGAGCTCCTTGATAGTGGCAATGGAGCGTACTAGATGCCTTGGGTTCCCAGTGGTACGGTTCCAAGTTCCTGGGGAACTCCGGGCAGTGGAGACACTCCTTGGTTGCTCGCGAGCACTCACACAGATGCACAAATGGTCATGAATTTCAAGGAAAAAACACTTGTTTAGTAAAACAAGAGCCCTAAAAAGCTACCTAATACCTAAAATGCGCCCCTCATATTACAAACACGACATTTCACAAATAACTCATTCTTGCTAAGCCATTTTTGCATTTTGAATGGTGGTTGGTTTTTCTCAAATGAGGTTGATCACAAAGTGCCAAAAGGGTAAATGTAGCTTGCACAAAGGAGATCTAGTCACTCAGATACGTATCTTAATGCATTCTTCTAGTTTTTCAATGAATTTTTTCAAGTTCTTAAAAAATCAGTTTTATTTGGAGAAAAGAAACAATTTTCAAGATTTTTTAATGATTTTGTTTGGTGTTTGTTTTGAACTTTTATTAGTTTATACATATTGTAGGGTTGCATTTTTTATTTATTTTTAATTGAAATTTTTATAATTCCTTATAACAGCAAATTGCAATTAATTTGAAATGGCCACTAGTTTAGGTTCAGTGGATATTGAGACAAACAAACATCTTAAATATGATCATGCATCTCCTCTATGGAAATATGTTACGATGCTCGATCAACTCCCAAGAGGTGGGGCTTTTTTTGGAATTGTAATGATTGTGGAGTCCAATTTAAGAGCTCACATAGTCGAGTAAAAGTTTACTTGTTTGCTATAAGTGTGTGTGGAGTTAGAATATATGAAGGGTGAAATAACAAGGGGTTGCTTAAGGAAAAAAATTATGGCATTCATAAAAGAACAAGAAAAAGATGATGCTCTGAGTGAGAGAGCAAAACTAAATTCTCATCCTTTAGCAAGGAAAACACCAATGAAGGCACCTATAGATTTAGTAATGGCCTTCCAACATCATTTCTTTGAGACACTCTCTATCCAATAAGTAGGTCCTTCTCCTTCCCACAAAAGAGGCCCATTGCTTAAGGCATTTCAAAATGAAACAGGAGACATTGCAGAGGAAAAAAATGTATGTTGCATTTATGCTAATGGTCTTCCTTTCAACTTGGTGAGATCACCATATTGGCGGGAAATGGTGACGACAATCAATAATGCATCTTCTGTTTTCACAAGTCTTGGGAATGAAAAAGTGTGCACACCTTATTGGCGAAAGTTTTTTTTTTTGTTGAGACATCACTCAAACCAATCAGGGATTCTTGGATTGAACATGTGTAATGTCCCTCTTCCTAAATGGCTCTTATTCTGTCCTATGTCACACTTCCTTAACTGTCAAGAAGGTTTAAAGAAAGGGGATCTTCTTGTCTTCCTAAAATAAATAACCCGCAATACAAATTAGCAGATAGATTTCTAATTACAACATATAAATGATTACCAGTCATGAAAGATAAAAAAAGAGAATAAAAAAGAAACTAACTATGATTGATGAATCAGAGAATTGCAACCAAAGAACTACGATAATAGAATTTAATCAATTATGGAAGCACCACTGTAGTGAAGGAAACAGAAAGTTCTGGATTATAATTAGAAGAAATCCAATTGCCTTGATAGGGTGTCTTAACATACTGTTCTCCCAGATCAAGACATTCAGTGAGGGTGTCTTAATGACGGTTCTCCCTCAATCTTAAAGAGGGTGCCTTAATTAGCGGTTCTCCCTCTGACTGAGAGGGGTGCCTTAATCAGTGGTTTTCCCTCTAACTGAGAGGGTGCCTTATTTGGCGGTTCTCCCTCAGTCAATCCATAGTTAATAGTGTCAAAAATCAGACACATAAGCACAGATTTAACCAAATAGATGGAAAGAGTTATCAGCATTGAATCATAAATACAAATACATTGACATTAGAAGGTGCAGATATCATCATCTCAAAGAATATCATATATTGCATCTATATACCACTGTATGCATTCCACAGAGCTTCTTATTGATTATTGAATGAATATTAGGGGAATCCGAAATTGATTATATGCAGTAGTAAATTAACAGGCTGAGTTAAAAACCCATACGATTACTGATTAGATGTATTAAGACCATTTAATAGTGACCCCCAGGCTAAACGGACTGTCACAGAAATAAGGTTTACTGCTGAACGAATATTATATAATGGTGAGATCTCAGATGGGAATCATTAGATGCAGAATTAAATACGATTGCTGAATCTATACTGGAAATTACACCATCGTACATAATAGTTATTTCTGGAAATCAAATATTAACGTAATTGATATCATAGTTACAATAGATAAAGGTTGATGACAGAGAAACCCGTCAGAAGTGAGTCAGATTATAGTTAAAGAGTCATACCGGAGAGGAGGTCGAGAGTCTCTGTGGAGTGTGGTCTTTTCCCTACGCAATATTTATTCTTTTCCACCTTTCTATCTATCTCTTCTTGGTATTGATGGGGGTCTATTTATTCCCACCTTGCGATTCTGGGAAGGTTATGCCTCAAGGAGGCATCCCTTTAGTGACGGTGACCTTTGGAAAGTGACCACCTTCTATTACTTCCATTGAACAATTAATGAATATAATACAATTATTTATGCATATTAGTTTATAAGGTGGTTAAGACATATTATGCTTATTAACCAAATAAAATAATAAAATTTTCATTATATTATTCAATATGTAGCAATTTATAAATATGACTTTATCTAAAATACATATCAACATTATTTTATCAGAAAATTGAGGAATATCACAGTCCCCCCTCCCTACATTTGCTTGCCTCCAAGCAATTTCAAGTTGGGATGATCAAATATTTCAGGTCCTTCCCATGTAGCATCCTTGGTGGGTAGGCCTTTCCATTTTACCAGGTTTTCTTCAATGATTTTATTCCTTAGTCTTTTCTCCCTCACATTGAGTATCATCTTTGTTTCCAAAATCAATTTCCCTTCATCATCTAGTGGGGGTAATTCTTCACATGGGGTGACATGTTGTCCCAATACCCTTTTGAGGTGGGAGACATGGAACACATTATGAATTCTGCTGTTCGAGGGTAGCTCCAACTCATAAGCCACCTCCCTGATTTTCCTTATTATTTTATATGGACCATAGAAGTGAGGCTTAAGTTTTTCTGCTCCATTGGAATTTAGTGATGATGGCTTGTAGGGTTGTAGCCTCAAGAAGACCATATCTCCTACTTCAAAGGTTTGCTCTGTTCTCTTCCTATTGGCATATACGTTTTGTTGATTTTGAGCTTGGAGTAGGTTATCCCTAAGCTCATTCATTATATCCATACTTTCTTGTAGAAAGTTTTTGCGGGGAACTCGACTTTTTGACTGAATCACTTTCTTCTAGAAAGTCTTTGGCTCCTGGAACTCAGCTTTCCAACTGATTCAGGTCTCCAAAAGATGTTGCGGTGTATCCATACAAAGCCTTGAAGAGGCTCATCCCTATAGACATATGATGAGAATTATTATAACAGTATTCTCCCAAATGATGCCATTTGACCCATGCATTCTGCTGTCTTGTGGCATAATTCCGTAGGTATCCTTCCAACCATTTGTTAACTATTTCAGTTTGTCCGTCAGTTTGTGGGTGGTAACTTTTACTAGGATATAATTATGTTCCAACGAGTCTGAAAAGCTCTTGCCAAAAGAGACTGAGGAAACGGCTGTCCCGGTCACTCACAATGTTACGGGGTAATCCATGCAATTTGAAGACTTCTCTGAAGAAGATCTCAGCTATTTGAGGTGCTTTGAACTTTGTGGAGATAGCTATGAAGTGTGCATATTTTGTCAATCGGTCAACTACCACATAAACACAATCTTTCCCCTGTACTTTGGGCAACCCGGTTATAAAGTCCATGGATATGCTTTCCCATTTTTGGTTGGGAATTGGTAATGGTTGAAGTAATCCCGCCGGAAAGGTATGCTCATCTTTGTTCCTTTGACAAATTATGCATTCCTTAATATGTGTTAACACGTCCTTCTTGAGGCCCTTCCATGAGAACCTCTCTCTAATCTGTTTGTAGGTTTTGTAGTATCCTTGATGACCCACTGGTGGATTATCATGATAAATTTTCAAGATTTCCTTTTTTACCTTAGATCTTGGTGCAATGTATATTCGATATCTATAGATGATGAGGGCATCCTTAATCTAGTAGTTTTCATCCTGTATCTTCCCCTCGATTAAATCACTTGAAAATGTATCTTTAGCATATTCAGTGAGTATGGATGTCTTTCAATCGGTTGATATTGTTGTTATTGCATTAAGATGGGGTCTTCGAGACAAAGCATCTGCTACGATGTTATTCTTGCCTTTTATATATTCATTATCAAAGTCATATGCTTGCAACATACCCATTTCTGCTGCCTATCATTTAAGTCCTTTTGACTTAAGAAGAACCTCAAGCTGTTGTGATTGGTTTTAACAATGAACCTTCCACAGATTAAGTATTGCCTGAATTTTTCTAGAGCATGCATTATTGCCAACATCTCCTTGTCATAGATGGAGAATGTATTTTCTTGTTCCTCAAGCTTCCTACTTTCAAAAGCTATGGGATGTTTGTTCTGCATTAATACAGCTCCAATGCCTTCCCTTGAGGCATCACAGTATAGCTCAAAGGGCAAGGAGAAGTCTAGTATGGCTAGAACGGGGCAGGTACTCATAACTTCCTTGAGTTTTTCAAATGTTGCTTGGGCCCCTTCATTCCATGTGAAGGCTCCCTTTTTGGTGAGATCAGTGAGTGGGGTTGTGTTGATGTGTCTTTTGTACACGACCAAACACAGAATAAAATACCCAGAGGTATCTTATCCTCTCTTGAATAAAGTTCCCGAATGCTGAAAATATCGCAGAAGGATCAATCAGAGAAACTTCAAGGTTCTATTATGTAGGTTCTCTACTCGTGGGTAAGCACTAGTGGTCGTTGTGTTTGCTGTTTTACAAGGGGCCTTATGTACTTTCAAAGAAAGCTTGTTCGTGTAACTACTTTTCGATGAGGAACTGGATTCTCCTAATACTAACTGATGTTCAAAAAAAGGGCAAAAGATAATGGTTTTAAGGAGATGAGACTAAACTAATCCTAAGAATGACTCAATGAGCACTGGTCCAAGTAAAACTCTACCAATTTCAGTATTGCCAAAAGATTACAACTCCATTGGAATTGGTGCGATCTTCTAAGGGGATTCAATGATTTTCAAATCATCAATGGGATAGATACTATCAGTAAGATACATATCGATATCTCCAATAATGATTGAACTCTTAACAATCTTAATATTTCCAGTTGACCACATAGGGCGTGCTTACAATCAGTGAGGAGCTAGTGGTTTGGATTACGAGTTTTACCAAAGATCGAGTACAACATTCGTCTTTCAATCTTAAAACTTAAATGCTATCTCTACTAAGAGTGATTCAAGAAAATAAACAACCATGAAAATAGCCACAAGGATTGCAATAAAACACCATAACTTCAATATATCATTGATCTCATAGCCAAATAAAACAACAAATGTTCAAATTTCTCTCTTCACTACTTATTTCTCTGCCGCTGACAATATTAAACTTACTTCTCTTTTCTGATTCTAACTCTCTAACTCCTTAAAATGAAAATGAGTGAGGGCTTATATAGCACTCTCAAATACAATGAACGACCTGGATCAAAAGAAGATCAATGGCTGAGATTTTGACACCTAAACCCTAATTAGGGTTTGTTACAAAAAAGACCCCATTTAGATAAACATTATCAATCCATAGCCAATAGAAATTGGCACAAAAAAGGGGGAAATATAGCCCAATGGGAATAAAGTTGCCACATCATCTTATAACAACTTTTCATCTAGAATTTTGTTCCCTTTCCTATGCTCTTGTCTAGCATATTCAATGAATCTCGACGTAATCCCCGCCATTTCAGCAATGGAAATCTCATGAAGATTCTTCATTTGTTCTTCCAAGTGGAGGACTTGATCAAAAGCTGTGAGAAGGGTCGTCTCCCATCCAGGCTCTAGCTCTTTCGTTTTCTCGATCAGGAACATAGTAGCATACATCTGATCTCGCTGCCTTTCTGTGACCATTTTCTCTTCCTTGCAAAAAATGATCTTGATCCTGTCTTCCAACTCTTGGACATCTACATCAGTCTCGATCTCTATCCTTCTGTCAAGGATCATACACAATATATCAAACACCTTGTCTTGAATAGGGTGGATAGTGCCTTCAACTGGGCTGCATCTGGTATTGATGTCTTCGAAAAGAACTTCCTTTATTTGGAGTAATGTTGACCATTGCAGAAGGCTATGAGTTCCTCCATCCATTATCTTCTCTTGTGCTAAAATCTGTCTTGGTGTTCTTCTTATCACCTGCAAGAGCGGGATGACAACGTCTTTAGTGTGAGTGAATGCATCCACAGTTATCAAGAGGTTATGAATGATCTCAAGGACCTGGATAGCCCGATGGACTGTCTTCATCATTCTTGTTACAAATTCAATGGCTATCCTGTAAGATTCATCAATCCAAGAACTCATAAGTTGGGCTAAGTTCTTCATCCTTTCGGCCTCATTTATTGATTCGGGAGGAAGTGCATGCAAAGGTGATACTGCTGGATCTTGTTGTCTCAATGGCTGACTAAGATGACTAAAGTAATTTGTCCAAGCAGTAACCTCTCTCTCTAGCTTCTTATTCTTTTCCATTTCTTCTTTGAGTTTGTCATTAAGTGCTCTTACTGAATCAGTTGCTTCTTCCATGGCCTACTTGGAGGTAAGTGGACCAAGATCAAATGTCTCTAGATCACATTCCTCTGCTAGAATCTCATCCTCATACTTGTCCACCATTGGTGTGGCTACCTGTACCTTTCTGGATCCTGCGTCATCTCTTATTACCTTCGACATCTTTGTAGCCTTCTTCTTTTCTATTTCTTCATGGGAACTTCCTATGAGACTTTCCAAGTCGAATACTTGTTCTTCCTCTTCAACCACAACTACCCTTGTCAGCCTTTCCTTTAGCCAATCTGGAATAGAAGACTTTCTTTCCCTCACTTGTATTTCCTTAGGTAGAGATCTATCTTCTCTGAAAGGAGATGTTGCTTCATCATCATTCTTTTCTTCTTGTTGATCATTAGCACTAACCTGGAGAGATTGACTCGATGAATGCTGTGGTGTTTGCCCTTTACCTTGTTTATCATTCTGCACCATGGATTCCATAGACTCATCAATTTCATACACTATCTGTCTTTGATTTTCTCCTTGACTTGTTTCTTTTTCATGCCTAGAAGACGTACTCAGTGGACGATCAGGATTCACCTTTTGTTTCTTCTTGGAAGGCTCTCTCTTCTCAGGTCCTTCTTTTCTCTTTGATCCCTTAGAATGAGAAGTATTCTCACTCACACTTGCTTCTCCTTATTCTGTTCTTGCCTCCAGGGTGAATGTCATGGCTACATTCTGTTTCTTCAAATTTTGATGTTGTACGTCCACCCATTTGCGAGTGCAATTCAACACAGGAGCCATTAATGCTCTTAGGTCCGAAACCTCTGGCTCATTCCAATCTATCTTCACTTTTTTATCTTCCTTCTCATAGGACGATTGGAGATATCTACCACTGTCCTGGGCTTGATCGGCTACTCTATAAACTTTACATTTCTTGATGAGATCCAAGGGTAATCTAGAATGCATCTTTCTTTTCACCTCTATATCATCCCGAATATTCATCCAGAAGTCTTCTACTTGACACTCATGCTTGTATTTCTTCCCAACTGTTTCTTCCATGTGACCATGAGGGTCGAAATTCTCCCTTGAGGCAAAGGATGTGAATGAATATAGAGATAGTTCCTTCTTTGCATCCTTCGCGGCTTGAGAATTAGGGCACACTTCAATTGAATTCCCTAGTAGAATGGGTACAGGGATACCATTTCTGTGCTTATGTCTTGATGCTCTAGCATAAGCTGCCAATTGTCTAGTCACCTCAAGTAGTATTATCCTGTTCGTAGGGTATCTTGGCAACAAATAGGGAGGCGAAGGGCATCCATGGACCCTGATGTAGGTGAATTTTGGAAATTGAGTGAACCACACACCATGTTTCTACACGAGCTCCCGTGCCTCGATAGACAGTCGATTGTGAATCCCTCCTTGCAATGTCCTGGTGATATACATCGTGAAGGTGTCATTGACTAGCTTGTAGCAATTCTTAGGTGGATGATGTAGTTGAACATAAGAATCACAAGCTCTTATTTCACCAGGTCCTCTCCCAACATCTCCTCTATGGGGTAGCCCTGCATACTCAAAACTTCTGACTAAGGAATATACAACATATGAACTCATGTAGAACGTCTTAGTAGGGGCTAGCCTCCTCAACTGCACGTCTAGGTTGTTGCTAATGATTCTATCCCAATTGAGCATTCCTTTTCCTTGGACAATCACTTGTATGAAGAAGAACATCCACTTGTCGAAGAAGAAGGCTTGAGAAGCACCAGTAACCCGATTGAGCATGGTTATCAAGTCCTTGAATTCTTCTTGGAAATCAATTTTGTGTGGCGTATTAGGTATCTTGTTCAGGCGAGGCCTACTCTTTAGTAACCAATTCTTGTTGATGAAGTTCAGACAGGTATCAGGATCATCCTCGTAGATAGATCTAGCCCCTTCCAGGCTCTTGTAGACCATATCTCTCGGTTCCGGAAGATGAAAGGCTTCACTTATAGCTTCTTTTGAAAGATAGGCTAAGACAGTTCCATCCTTGGCTACGATCGTCCTCGAATGTGAATCATAGTGCCGGGCGCATTCGATCATCAACTCATGACATTTGACGGCAGGAGGAAATCCTGTAGCCTTGATGATGCCACTCTCAATTATCCTCTTCGCAACAGGTGACAGCTTGCCGATGTAGGGCGCTTCTCGAAACTTCTTCACATTGAAGTTTCCTAGATTGGTGTCTTCGATATTGCTCCACTTGGACACGATCCTGGTCTCCAAATCATCGTTCTTTTGATCCTCTTTGATGAGAGCCTGCCGGGTAGGGGATCCACTGGCCTTGGGGGTCGTCATTTGATACCTTAAAAAAGGCCTAAGTTAGGTTTTAAGTATAATATCTTAAGGTAGGAGATTTGAGACCTTTCAAGGAAATGATAGATTACAATTTGAAAATAATTTGATAAACCCTTAGAATTATGAATTTTCAAATTGATATTACTTATGAATTAAATCAGATTATGAAAGACTTAACCTCACAAAGGATTGATAGAGAAAATTAAATCAAATTTTCAATATGCTTTAAAAATCTGATTGTACATACCTTCTCCTTGATTTTTAGCTATCAACCTTGAAAAAATGGATAAAGGAAAATGGAGATTTGCTGGATGAAAGGTCTTTGATCTGAATTTCAGGTCCTTCCCTTTGATGACTTTAGCCCTCAATCAGCCTTCAAGTATTCTTCAAAATCTGGAAATTCGCCTAAATCTGCTCAATTTCGCACCTCTAATTCTGCTCTTCCAATTCACACAAGAGAGAATGAATGAATGATTAAAAAATTCAAAATACACCTCTCCTTTATAGGGCGCTCCCATCATTTTACTACTAGGCCGACTTGATAAATGTGTAAAAAAAATAAAATAAAATCACTTTATAGCAAGGCCGACTTCGTAATAAGACTAAAAAAAAGGTTTTGGGCGCCAAAGTGTGGATTTTTTGATCTAAAGTTAATTTCAAAGGCTAAAGGTCGATTTTACCAATTTTAACAATTGTTTAATCAAGGCATATTTGCATTATTTATCAAGGATAAGGCTTAGTGAGTGATTTTAAATAGGAAAAAATGTGCCTTGAATAAATTCGCTTTTGGATTATTTAAAGAGACAAGGTAAATCTAGAAGATGCTTTCATAGTCACTAGAATGTTCATGGTATGAGAAAGGTTTGAATCACACCAAGGAGGTTTGCTTGAATTTCTCACCTAGTTACATTTACTCCATCTATCAACACCTTCACAACCTTCATGCTTTTGTCATCATGACTGTGCAATTTGCCTTTGTCTTAGTCCAAACAAGGTGAATAATAGGTATTTCCAAGGATTTCGCCTTGGACCCTTTGGAAGGGTCAAGAGTGATTTCCTTGATTAGGTCTCAATTGCCTCATTCTTTCACTCCTAATCTCTCTTAAAGGCGAGCATATGCTAGTTTTAGCTCAACAAAGCCTAGGGATTCAATTTTTTAGCTTCCACCAAGGGTAAATTAGGTGATTATGAGAATTTCGCTCTGGGCCCTCTGGAAGGGTTAGGAGCAAAATTCACCTTTTAGGTCAAGATTCATCCTTCTTTCATTCACCATCTCTTCTAAGGCAATCTCTAAGGTCAATCCACCTTGATCACTGACTTGGCTCAACACAATCTTGGAGGAAACATGACCTTTTGTGAATTTCGCTTTGGACCCTTTGGAAGGGTCAGGAGCGAAATTCATGTCTTAGGCTTGATTCTTCTTCTCCTTCACTTCAATTCATCATGCAAGGCTAAGTAAATGTCATTCCAACCTCAACCACGCCCTAGGAGTCAAAGTCCTGGCTTCACACAAGGAGGAAATAGGTAGTTTGGGGAATTTCCCTTTGGACCCTTTGGAAGGGCCAGGAGCGAAATCCATGTTTTGCTTGTTTATCCTCACTCAACTCCATTTCTTTCACTTTGCTCCTTCTAGACTCCTATTCTGAATCCATTTCTCAACTTGGCAACATTTGCTTGATCCTCAAAAGCCTTGAAAAGGAAAATTCGCTCAAAATCCTAGCCAAGGATAGGACCTATCCAGAATTTCGCTCTGGACCCTTTGGAAGGGTCAGGAGCGAAAATCTTGTTTTGGCTCAAAATTTATATTTTTGATGGTCAAAAATCACTCAAAGGCAATCTTAAGGGCTTTTCTCACCTTGGCCAAGCCCTGGCTTGGCATAAATCTTGGATGATAGGATGGATTTTAGGGTTTTCGCTCTGGACCCTTTGCAAGGGTCAGGAACGAAAATCTTGTTTTGAGCTTCTTTCTTCATCCTTTCAACCTCAATCAACTTCATTAGGCAAGAACACCCCTCCTGATGCCCATCTAAGCCACAAAAAACAAAAGTTTGTCTTGACTTGCAAGGAAAATAGGTGATTTTAGGAATTTCGCTCTCGACCCTTTGGAAGGGTCAGGAGCGAAATTCTTGGTTTTGCTCAATTCCTTCAAGTTTGAAGATTATCAACAAGTCAAAGCCATGCCTAAAGATCTCTCAAATCTCAACTCACCTTGATCTATACTTGCCTTAGCATAAACTTGAGAAAAAAAGGTGGTTTTAGTGAAATTTCGCTCTAGACCCTTTGGAAGGGTTAGGAGCGAATTTCCTTTTCTAGGACAAAATCTCCACTTTCCATTGCTTTCAAACATTCCCTAAGGCAAGAACATATTCATCCTTCTTCCAATATGCCTTGAATATTAAAAATTTGATCAAACAAGGAAGAAAATCGCTCTGGAACCTTTGGAAGGGTCAGGAGCGAAAATCATGTTTTAGGCTTGATTGTTCATTTTTTCAACTCCAATCTTCCTTGGGAGGCAAACATACATCACTCTCCTTGCATTCATGCCAAGATCCTGACCTTATCTAAGGAGAAAATAAGTGCTTTTCAAGAATTTCGCTCTGGACCCTTTGGAAGGGTCAGGAGCGAAAATCTTGTTTTTAAGCTAAAACTCTTCATGTCTCCCAACTCTAATTACGCCCTAAGGCTAGAACATGTCAAACACCTCCAATCATGGCTTAAAAACTAAGAAGTTGGTTTGGACAAAGAAGAAATTGAGGTCTATAAGGATTTTCGCTCTGGACCCTTTGGAAGGGTCAGGAGCGAGAATCATTCTTGGCTAGCTTCTCACCTTCTTTCATCTCATTCTCCTCCAAAATCGATCAATTCAACTTCCTTCCATCCCAATCAAGACAATCCACCATCCAACTGGCACTAGGCAAGGTTAAACTAGGTCTTAAGGCCAAAAAGGCTAAATGGAGGATTTCCCTTTGGACCCTTTGGAAGGGTCAGGAGCGAAATTCTCCTCCTAGGTTGATTTTCATCATCTCAAAGTCTCAAACCTCCTCTCCAAGGCAAATATGCATCAAAACCTTCTCAAATATGCCCCAAAAGTCAACAATCTTGGTCATATCCTTGAGCAAAGTGGAGGAAAAGTGGATTTCGCTCTGGACCCTTTGGAAGGGTCAGAAGCAAAATCCATGCCTTAGGTCAAAAACCATACTTTCAAACATCTTCAGTCGCTTTCTAGGGCTAGAATATGTCAATTCGCCCTTACCATGTCCAAGGAATCAAGGTTTCCAGTGCAAACAAGGAGAAAAAAGGTGACTTCAAAGAATTTCGCTCTGGACCCTTTGGAAGGGTTAGGAGCAAAATTCATGTTTTAGGTTGATTTCATACCTCTTTCCTACTCAATTCACCTTCAAACTTGGTTAAATTCACCTCTCCCTAGCACCATCATGTCTACTTGCCATCCACTTGACTCAAAAATTTTCAGTTTCAATGCCTTAGACCAAAATTGAGGGTCAAATGAGGATTTCGCTCTGGACCCTTTGGAAGGGTCAGGAGCGAATTTCCTCTTCCAGGCTAATTTTCATCATTTTGTTACTTCAAAGTTCCTTCCTAAGGCAAATATACATCCCAGTCTTCCACACCATGGAGTAGAAGTTTCAAACTTGGTCAAGACAAGGGATAGAGCAGAGAAATATGAATTTCGCCCTGGACCCTTCGGAAGGGTCAGAAGCGAATTTCATGGTTTTGGCTCATTTTATACCTCAAAACTCCTTTCCTTGCCTGGGATATAACTTTTCAAGACCTCTTTAATCATCATCAAGTGAATTTGCTCACTAATTTCTGAAATTGCCTCCTGAATCTCCCCTTGGCCACTGACTTTGCTTAATTGACTCTGACTTGGAGGAAAACAAGACTCTAACAAGAAAACCAACATTCCAGACCTACCCTGACCTGAGACCTATCATCTCCCTTTGCACAATCTATCCATCTTCATTCTCCTGAAAGGTAAAACCTCCAAAACAACCCCAGGGCTCAATGCAGACAACAAATGACTTCCTAAAACCAGGTTTCACTCAGCTTTGAAGGAAACCCTAATCTACCTGTTGACGTGTATTTTGTACACAATCATACATAGAATAAAATACCCAAGGGTACCTTATCCTCTCTTGAATAAAGCCTCTGATTGCTGAAGATGTCACAAAAAAGGATCAATCAGGGTGACTCCAATGTTCTTTTATATAGGGTCTCTACGTATGGATAAGCACCAGTGGTCGTTGTGAATGTTGTTTCATCAAGGGGCCTTACGTCCTCCGAGCTGTAGGAACAAGATTTCTCTAAACTAACAAGTTCTCAAAAAAGATCAAAGGTAGGGTTTGCAAGGGATAAATTCTAATCTAATCCTAAGAATGACCCAATGTAGGCTAGACTTGGCAAGATTCTACCAATTTCAATATTGCCATGAAATAACAACCCAACTGAAATTGATGCGATCTTCTAAGCTAACAAATGATTTTTTCAATTCATCAAGGGTCATAGACACTACCACAAAGGCACATATCCAAAGCTCAATGACGATTGAAGGTTTAAACAATTCAAGTCTCTCCAGTTGACCACACAAGGCGTTCCTACAATCAGTAAGAAGCTAGTGGTTTGGAACGCGAATCTCACCAAAATCAAGCCCAACACTTAGTCCTTCAAACTTAAATACTACTTCGACTGAGAATGATTCAAGAAAACAAACAACCATGAAGATAGCCACAAGAATTGCAATAAAACACCATAACTTCAATATTTTATTGATCTCAGAGCCAAAATAGACAACAATTGCTTGAAATTCTTTCTTCAAAACTCAATCTTGCTACAAAATAACTTTCTTCTCTCCAAAAGCTCTAAACTTCTAACTATTTCTTATTGCTCACTATTTCTAATTACAAAATGAAAATGAATGAGGGTATATATAGCATCCTCAATTACAATGAACGGCCCAGATCAAAAGAAGATCAACGGCTGAGATTCTGACACCTAAACCCTAATTAGGGTTTTATTACAAAAGTTCCCTTTTTATTGAACAATATTAAATGCATAACCAAATATTTAATTTGGCACAAAAATCTAGGAAACATAGACCAATGATAATTAAGGTGCCACGTCATCTATAACAACCTCTCTTCTAGAACCTTATTTCCTTTCCAATGCTCCTTTTTAGCATATGCAATGAATCTGGACACGATTCCTTCAATCTCAGCAATAGGAATCTCGGGAAGATTCCTCATTCGTTCTTCTAAGTAAATAATCTGATCAAAGGCCTTGAGAAGAGTTGCGTCCCATTCAGGTTCGAGTTCCTTGATTTTCTCAATCAGGAGCATAGTAGCAAACATTTGATCTCTTTGCTCATCTGTAATAACATTCTCATCTTTGCAAAAGATGACTTTGACCCTTTCTTCCAACTCTTGAAGATCCACATCTGTCTCAACTTCGATCCTTCTGCCAAGAATAGTACATAAAACCCCAAACACCTTGTCCTGGATTGGATGGATGACCTCCTCCACTTGATTGCATTTGGCGCTGGTGTCCTCGAAAAAAACTTCCTTCATCTGGAGTAAAGTAGACCACTGGAGTAAATTATGAGCTCCTCCATCCATTATCTTTTCTTGTGCTAAGGTCTTCCTTGGTGTTTGCCTGATTATTTGAAGAACAAGAATGATAACATCTTTAGTATGAGCAAAGGCGGCTACTGTTATCATTAGGTTGTGGATGATCTCAAGGACCTGGATAGCCCGATGAATGGTCTGCATCATTCTTGTTGCAAACTCAACGGCAACTGTATGGGATTTGTCAATCCAAGAGCTCATAAGCTGGACCAAGCTCTTAACTCTCTCTGCCTCACCAACTGATTCAAGGGGAAGTGCTTGCACAGGAGATACTGCTGGATCCTGATGTCCCAAAGGCTGACTGAGGTGGCTAAAGTAGCCTCTCCAAGCACCGACTTCTCTCTCAAGTTTTCTATTCTTTTCCATTTCTTCCTTAAGTTTATCCTTAAGCGCCTCAAATGAATCAGTTGCCTCATCCAATGCCTACTTGGTGGTGAGTGGACCAAGCTCAACGGTTTCTACATCATATTCTTCTGCAAGGATTTCACCCTCGTACTTGTCCACTGCCGGTGTAGCTATCTGCAACTTCCTGGACCCTGTCTCATCTCTGATCCTCTTGGACATTTTGGTGGCCTTCTTCTTTTCTGTTACTCCCTGAGAATTTCCAACAAGGCTATCTAAATCAATCACATTATCTTCGTCTTCGATCACAATCACCCTTGTTAGTCTCTCCTTCAACCAATCTGGAATGGCGGACCTTGTCTCTCTAACTTGCATTTCTTTAGGTAGTGGCTCTTCTTTCCGGAGAGGAGATGTCGCTTCATCGTCATTCTTGTCTTCATGTAGCTCATTGACCTGGGGAGATTGACTTGATGAACGCTGAGATGCCTGTCCTTCTTCATGTTTATCATTCTAAACCATTGATTCCATAGATTCCTCCACTTCAAGTGTCCTCTTCTCTCATTGAGAAGATGTGCCAGATGAGCGATCTCGATTGGCCTCTTGCTTCTTCTTGGAAGACTCTCTTTTCTCAGGTCTTTCCTTCCTCTTCGCACCTCTAGGATGAGGATTGCCTTCACTTACGCTTTCGGGGTGAGGATTGCCTTCGCTTGTGCTTCTAGGATGAGGATGGCCCTCACTTGCGCTTGCTCCTCCTTCTGCCGATCTTTCCTCCAAAGTAAAAGTCATAGATATGTTCTGCTCTCTTAACTTTTGATGTTGCACATCAATCCATCTGCGAGTACAGGACAAAACTGGGGCCATTAAAGCTTTTATGTCCACAACCTCAGGTTCATTCCAATCTATCTTTACTGCCTTGTCCTCTCTATCATAGGATGACTGGAGGTGCCTGCCACTGTCCTGAGCTTGATCGGCCACTCTGTAAACTTTGCATTTCTTGATGAAATCCAAAGGCAATCTGGAATGCATCTTTCTTTTCACTTCTAAATCATCTGAGAGATTCATCCAAAAGTCTTCTACCTGACATTCATGCTTGTATTTTCTACCAACTGTCTCTTCTATATACCCATAAGGATCAAAATTCTCCCTCAATGAAAAGAATGAAAATGAATATAAGGCCAACTCTCTTTCTGCATCATCTAAAGCTGGAGCATTAGGACATACCTCTACTGAATTTCCTAGTATGATAGGTACAGGAATTCCATTTCCATGCCTATGTCTGAATGCCTTCGCATAAGCTGCCAACTGCCTAAACACCTCAAGTAGTACTATCCGGTCTGTCGGATATCTTGGCAACATATATGGAGGTGAAGGACACCCATGAACTCTAATATATGTAAACTTTTGGAATTGGATAAACCAAGCACCATACCTCTTTACAAGCTCTTGTGCCTCTTGAGATAGCCGATTGTGAATCCCGCCTTGCAGTGTCCTGGTGATGTTCATTGTGAAGGTATCATTGACTAACTTGTAATTACTCCTAGGTGGATGATGCAAATGAACATAAGAGTCACAAACTCTGACTTCTCTAGGTCCTCTTCCAATCGCTCCTCTGTGAGGTAGTCCTGCATACTCAAAACTCTTGATCAAGGCATATATGATGTATGAGCTCATGTGGAATGACTTGGTAGCCTTCAGTCTTCTCAACTGCACGTCCAAGCAATGGCTAATAATTTTAGCCCAATGAATTGTTCCTTTTCCTTGAACTATCACTTGGATGAAGAAGAACATCCACTTCTCAAAATAGAAGGCTTGAGGAGCCCCTGTAACTCGATTAAGTAAGGTTATCAAATCTCTGTACTCCTCCTGGAAGTCGATCCTATGTGGTGTGTTGGGAATCTTGCTCAAGCGAGGACGACTTTTGAGTAACCAATTCTTGTTGATGATGCTCAAGCAAGTGTCTGGATCATCTTCGTACATGGATCTAGCTCCTTCCAAGCTTTTGTAAATCATATCTTTATGTTCTGGCAGATGGAGAGCTTCACTGATAGCCTCATCTGAAAGATAAGCCAAAGTGTTTCCTTCCCCTGACACGATCGATCTTGACTGTGGGTCATAATGGCGGGCACACTCGATCATCAGCTCATGGCACTGGATTGCTGGAGGGAAGCCGGCCGCCTTGATAATGCCACTTTCAATTATTCTCCTTGCGACAGGTGATGGCTTTCCAATGTAAGGGACCTCTCGAAACTTCTTCACACTGAAGTTTCCCAAGTTGGTATCTCCAATGTTGCTCCATTTTGACATGATCTTGGTCTCCATTTCTTCATTCCTTTGATCTTCCTTCATAAGGGCTGGACGACTGGTGGATGCTCCTGCCTTTGGGGTCGCCATCTTGACACCTACACAACATTTCATGATGAGCAATATACCTTGGAACGTAGAAATATAGATTGGATTTAAGCTTTAAATTTACGAAACTTCATGATAAATCTTTGAATTATCATTTCCTAAATACGATTATGCAATTGGAAATTCAAAATTTCAAAATTTGAACAAGGGAGATCTTGCCATACCTCTCTTTGAGAACTAGCTCTAAAAAACGATGCAAAAATTAAGAAATTCACTAGGCAAAATGAAGATCGAAGTCTTCTAGCAAAGGCGCCTCCTTCATCAACTTCACCACCCTTTGGGTCTTCAACGCCTTGAGGGAAACTCGCTCCACCTCTAACCTCCAACAAAGTTCGCACTCCTTCTTGGATTGAAATTCGCACCTCTTCTTGGATCAAAATTCGCACCTCTACTGTTTCTTCAAAATTGCATTTAAACAATGATTGAATGATGGATTAAAATGCTTCAAAGTACCTTTCTTATATAGGCGCTCATGCATTGCAATTCCCATAGGCCGACTTGGAAAATAAGCCTAAAATAAATAAAAAATTAAATAAAAGAGGAGACCGACCTTTATTAAAATAACATCCCAAGCGCTCTCTCTTTTTATTTAATTTAATAATAATTAATTTAAATGCCTTTGCAATTAAAAATTTCGATTTTTTTAAAGGCCTAAATTAATTATTAAATGCCTTATGCGAACTTATTAAATGCCAATTTAATTAAAATATCTTAAGCTTTTTAGTGAATTTGGCTTTTAATGTAATTCAAAAATATTGGCACCTAAGCATGGGAGGAATAAGGGACATCTATCAACATCGCTCTGGTCCCTGGGAGAGGAACAGGAGCGCCCATGCATTTTGGTCCTCCATCCTTCATTTTTTTACGTTTGAAACTTCATCCTTGATGTTCGAAATGGCGTTTTATCTGGAACATTTTCGCCCTGGTCCCTAGGAGAGGGACATGAGCGATTTTCTACTTTTGAGCTTAAAATTGTCGATTTTGAGGTTAATTCCTCGTTCATTATCTTCCTAAAGACATTTTTGACTTTGCATGACCTTGCCTTGACGTGGTTTTGGAAAGGAATGATTGATTCTATAGAAATCGCCCTGGTCCTCCAGTGAAGGACAGGAGCGATTTTTAATCCATGGCACAAATCCTTAATCATATCAATATCTAATTATCTCCAAGGCGTAAAACATTGTTCCTTAATCCATCTCGAGTCTTGTAAACGAAAGTAGCACTCCAAAATGTTAGGCAATCAGGCAAATTTGAAGATTTCGCTCTGGTCCCTTGGTGAGGGACAGGAGCGCTCTACCTTTTATCTTTGGACTTCATTTTCCAAATCGTCAATTCATGATGTGAGGTAGGCAATGATCATCATCTCTCGTTCTATGCATGTTTTGCTTGTTTTCTCAAGGCAAAATTGACCTTCTTAGGATTTTCGCCCTGGTCCTCCAGTGAAGGACAAGAGCGATTTTGCATTTGTGCTTAAGTTAGTCAATTTTTTAGGGTTGGTTCCTTGTTCATCGCCCTTCGAAAGACATTTTTGACTTTGTACAACCTTGCTTTGGCGTGGCTTTGGAAGGGAATGATTGTTTTTATGAAAATCGCCTTGGTCCTTGAGTGAAGGACAAGAGCGCCATTTAGTTCTTGGTACAAACCCTTGATCGTGTCAACTTCCAATTGCCTTCAAGGCGAAAAACGTCATTGCTTACTCCATCTTGAATGTTGGAAACGAAAGTGGCATTTTAAAATTAGGCATACTTGAATATTTCGCTTTGGTCCCTTGGTGAGGGACAGGAGCGCCTTGGCCATTATCCGTCCAGTTTTGCGGTCTTTGCAACTTTGTTTTCCCTTGAAGCTTTTCAAATATCATCGCCATCTTGTGCCTTGGCCTGGATTCGACCAAATTTGGAAGGGAAGACTTGATAATGCATTTTTCGCCCTGGTCCCTGGGTGAGGGACAGGAGCGCCTTGGCCATTATAGGCTCCTCTTGTGTTTTGCAAACTTTCAAAATTATCTTCAATGGATCGATTATGCCTTCCTTAACTCCTCTCAAACGAAAAACTTGCTTTTCCCTTGCCAAAAACTTGTCTTGAGGGAAAATCGCTCTGGTCCTTGGGAGAGGGACAGGAGCTACCTTTGAAATTCGCCTTGGTCCCTGAGAGAGGGACAGGAGCGCCTTAGCCAATTTGGATCGATTTTCTCCATTGTGGTCCATTCAAGTTATATTCAACGAATAAAACACACTTTCCTTGTCCTCCTCAAATCGCAAAATCATTTAAATCTTGCAAGGATAAGGCAAACTTGGAATTCAAGCTCCGGTCCTTCAGTGAGGGACAGGAGCGATTTTTGTCATCTTAGCATATTTCCTTGCTAGTTGGTTACTCAAATTATATTCAATGGACAAGACATGCCCTCCTTGATCTCTTCCAATCATAAAATTGTCTTGATCCTGCAAGAACAGTGAACTTTGAAAAACAAGCTCCGGTCCTTCAGTGAGGGACAGGAGCGATTTTGGTCCTCAAGGTCAAATCTTTATAATTTTCATCTCAAATTTCCTTTGCTGGGGAAGATACCATCATTTTGCAAGTTATGAACAAAAGTCCAAATCCAAAAAATGTCCAAGAAGGTGTGTTTGAAGAAAATCGCTCTGGTCCCTGGGTGAGGGACAGGAGCGATTTGTCCTTGCTGGGCCAAAAGTTCAATCTTTCATTGCCAACGACTAAGTCTGGATACTCCTTCATGCTCATTTCATCCTTCATTGCGTCCTTGATGCTTCAGTTTGATCAAATGAGGCCCAAAACGATCTAAGTAAGCCATTTCGCCCTGGTCCTTCAGTGAAGGACAGGAGCGATTTGGTCTTAAACTTTAAAAACTTGTCATTTTTGAGTCTTCAAAATCTTCAAAATCTTCAATTTACGTTCGATCATATCCCCTGGCGACCCTGCATAAAACAATTAAAACAAGTCAATAACCAAGATGCATAAAATATCACTTTCGCCCTGGTCCCTGAGAGAGGGACAGGAGCGATTTTGCCCTTGTAAGCCAAAATATCAAAAAATTAGATCTTCAGATCACTTCATCATGCAGGGTTAGGTTGTCTTCAAGTCCAGGAATCGGTTACCTTGCCTCCAAAATTTGGTTAGAGTTTGCCCAGACAAAATGTATAATTCCATCATTAAAATGCTAACCCTTAGACCTAACTTTGAATTTGCCCTCAAAATCTTGACTGGACCCATCCTGAGACATACTCAACTTCTTGACAGACTCAGGCTATTTCAAAATTGCAATCTCAGTTAGGATGCTTAATAATCTTTCAAAATTAGACTGGACTCGGCTTGAAAATATCAAAAGGCAACTCCTAAGGCTTAACCCTAGTCCAGACGACTCACTCACTTACTCAAAATCCTAAAAGCAGAGAGAAGAACAGGCAAAACAAAAGCAAAAAGAGGGGGTCCCCATTTTAATGGGGCGATGTGTGAAATGGTCACAACACTACCCAGCCCAGGCGACCACTCACTCACTCAAAATACTTAGCAAGCAGAGAAAAAACCTAGCTAAGGGAAAGCAAAACCCAAGAAAAAGAGGGGGTCCCCATCCTAATGGGGTGATGTGTGAAATGGTCACAACAGGTTGTTAGTTTTGAGAAACCTTTTACGAATCTTTTACAATAGCTACAAAGCGCCAAAAACCCTCGAAGGTGAGTAAGGGTTCTAGGCTTTGGCCAAGTCCTAATGGCTTCAATTTTTTCCTCATCTTACTCCTTGTGCACTAATCTTATGTCCCAGATACAAGATTTCTTCCATACCAAATTCACACTTTGATAATTTTGCATATAAGGAATTCTGCTCAAGTACCCCTAAAACTTCATCTATTTGCTTCAAATGATCTTCCCAGGTCATGCTATAAATTAGGATGTCATCAAAGAAATTAGAAAAGTTAGTAAAAGCTTCCTTAATTGGCCTCAAAAAATGTGGTTCATACAAGACTGGAAAGTGGCGAGGGCATTTGTCAAGCCAAAAGGTAGAACAAGAAATTCAAAATGCCCATAATGGCATTGAAAGCTGTCTTTGGTATGTCTTCCTCCCTTAGCCGAATTTGGTGGTACCCTGATCTTAGATCTATTTTGGAAAAGTAGATTGCTTTGTGAAGTTTGTCAATGAGCTCATCGATCCGAAGGATGGGGTAGTTATTCTTGATTGTCTTCTTATTTAATGCCCCGTAGTCAATGCACATCCTCATCGTACCATCTTTCTTCTTGGAGAGCATTACGGATGAAGCAAATGGGCTGCAACTTGGCTGGATGTGTCCCATTTCTAATAATTGTTTTATAGTCTTTTCAATTTCCTCCTTATATTTGTGCAGATGGCGGTAAGGTGTAGTAACAACTGGTTTTGTCCCTTCCTCAAGTTCAATGGATTGTTCAAACCCCTTTTGGGAGGTAAACCTGGAGGAATATTATCAGAAACCTTTTTATGTGTCCTTAGCAGTGGCTGGATATCAAAATGGACTTCTTTACCATTGGGAGTGTTTTTATCCAAGATTAAGCATTGGGATACCCACTCTGCTTGATTATGCCTAAGGACCTTTTCTATCTTCCTCACTGAAATTACCCTAGGAGATCCATCAGAGAGTCCCTGCAATGTAATCTTCTCCCCATTGCTTTCAATTCTCAATATTAATTTTGAAAAGTTTATATTCATATCTCCGAGTGAGTCTAGCCAAGGGATTCCCAAAATCAGATCCGTATCTCCCAGTTTTATAGTCTAGAACTTATCCTTGATGTCATGCTTCCCTATGGAGATGTTAAGCTGAGGGATCCTCTTGGTACATGACGTTGTAAACCCATCAGCTAGAGCTACCCTGAATCCCTTAAAATCTTGTGTTTTCAACCCTAATCTATTGGCTAGATCCTCATCTACGAAGTTATGTGTGGATCTGCTGTCTATCAAGGCTGTCAGGTTCTTTCTTTTAATTACTCTTGGATTCTAAAAGGACGGTGTTTTGTTGCCCTTGAGATAGATGCTAATGTACCCCCTCTTTATCTTCATCATTGTATTTTGCCCTTTTGTGAGGGGTCTCCTCATCTTCTTCATTTACAGACTCAATGTGATGAGCTTGGCCCTTCTTTACACAATTATGACCAGGCTCCCAATTTTCCCCGCATTTGAAACATACTCTATTCTTCCTTGGGGTTTTCTTTTTGCAATCATGTTTCGGACTCCATTCTTCGTTGCATCTATAACATAACCTTTGCTTCTCATTCCAACCTTGCTCACATTTGTGTACTCTCTCCCATTTCTTTTTGCAGTTATAGCACAAGCCTTTCCTCCTCAACTTATCATGGTCGTCATGAGAGAGAAAGGCCTTCTTGTGGTCCTCCCGGTCATGGAAGTGTTTGTCTTTGGATGTTGCTTTCTTAGAATGATCCCGTCCCTTGTTTTGGGCTGCCTCTAGTTGAGTAGTTGACGTGTTTTTTATGACAGCGTCTAACACAGAATAAAGTTGCCCAACGATCACTTTACTCTCTCTTGATCAAAGTTCAATTGTATGCTAAGATTACAGTAAGTTCAAACGATTGACTCCAAGGTTCCTATATGCAACGGACGTGACTCAGTTGGCTCATGTGATTTGCTGGTAATCCAAGTGTTAAGTTTTTGATCAGATTTGAATAGCTGGGAAATTTAACTTTAACTTTCTATGACTGTAAATGTAACCTTTGAAGTGTTATCAATCTGATACTATATGTACTCGATACAATATGTGATTGCCACGATATGAACAGTTGTAGTCTGTCACCGATTGCTGTCCGCTTGATCTGAGACAATGATGTTGTTCCCCGTCTGCTGTATTATATATATATATTCGATATGCTATTGGTATTCTGGATTGACAGAATATAATCGAACACAAACTGCTATTATCTCTTTGTACGTTGAGTGTATGTTTGATCTGCTAGCAACACAAATAATTTGGTTGCCACTGAGTTTATTCACAGCAAGCTATCGATTTCATATATTCATCGTATATACTATCCCTGTTCCTTTGCAGTCATATTCAGTCTGATGCTATTCGTTGAGTATGCCAGCCGTCTACCAATCGTATCTACCTTTGGTCTGCACTTAGTTCAATATTATTCGAAGTCTTTTTCTACGTCTTCTGTATATCTTGCTCCAATGGAAATGTATCATCCTAATGTATGATACTCGTAGTCTACTTAAGGAGTCGTGCCTCTTCACAAGGAGACCGTAGACTATTTGAATGCAGCCCGATTCATAAATGAATCGAAATTATATCCAAACGATACTAATATAATCGGTTACAACTAATCATAACCGGTTATCGATAACAACCAACATTAACCGTTACGATAACAAAATGGAGTAAACCGATCAATACAAAAAGTCTATGAAGTAATGCAAGTGGATAATGGTTATGTATAATCTGAAGACTAAATCTAAACTTAATAATGAGAACAGTTATTCACATTTCTAAGGCCGATAGGCCAATTAGACATTTGAATTGTATAGGCTTGATCAGAGAATTCCGACCGAAGCTATACATATTCAACACCAAGGGGACTTATGTTTGGATCGTTGTTTCACTTCTTTGCTTTGGCTTGAACTTCATCAGCAGATATGGCAATTCTGCTATGCTTCTGCTTCTGCTTCAAACGAACTAAACTGAAATGAACTGGAAATAAAGGGGGAAGGTTAGAAGGATCTAAACCTACTCCTAAGGGCAGTGATATCAATAGATAGTGCTCTAGTGGACTAACTCCAAATAAACCAAGTTCTGCTTCACCAAGTTTAACTACAATCCCGCAAGAACCGGTGCAATCTTCTGAGGACATTGAAGGATTTTCACATTGTGAAAGTGCATTTGAATACCCAACACGGTGCAATTCAAACGGTTATTCACAATCAAACTTAACACAAATATTGGGGTTCAGGCTAACTTTACACTGCAACTTACAATCAACAAGATGCAAAAAGTATGAACTATGGAAATTTATCAAACACCATTACATTCTTCATTGAAATCAAAGCACCATACTACTACTCTAAGTGAGGAAGGTGAGTCCATGCAAGTTTTGAAAAATAACTTAAGTGGACACCGTCAGAGAACAATGTTTCATTGTTATTATTTCAAAAAAACTTATCGCAACAATTTCATACAAATCTCCCCTGTTTTACAAATGAGGGGGGTCACCCCTTTATATAGGCTTCATGCCAAGTCTACATGCAAAACCCTAATTACAGTTTTCTCAAAAAAATTCCCCCCTCATGATGCAACAAGGTGGGAATCTACAATAAATGCCCATTAAACCCATATACAATTAATTTTTAAATGCTTAAAATGGCATCCATTTGTGCATTAAATGCGCCACTTTCATCAAATTCTCCCATATGCAATGAATATCCCCCATGCAAAAATCGCCCATGATGTTTTAAATGCTCCAGTGTCTTTACCTGCGATGGCTACATGCAAAGGAATCTGCCATAATATCATAAATGTGGTGGCTACATGCAAAGAGGTGCTCCATCAATTCGGTATGTGTTGGCCTAGTTGCAACTTGGCGAGAAACCCTAGGAGAGAGAAAATCTTTGGAGAGAGAAAACTTTATCTAGGAAGAATTTTCTTGAGATTTTGAATTTTCTTTGCCTTGGAGAAGATTTTCAATGATTTTCCACCATCTCCTATTTTTTAGGAACTTTCCACAATTAGGGTTCTGGGTTCCAGGAGAGAGAGAATTCTCTCACGAATATAAATTTGAAAGAATTTTGAAATTTAGAAAATGGATTTTTCAAAATTTTTCCCGAGGGGATTTTTTTTTCTTCTGTTCTTCCTTGACCCTCAACTTCCTTGCTTTAGAAATTTTATTTTCAATTCATCCTTGGGTTGATTTCTTCCTTGCTTGGAATTTTGTCTTGAAGGAAGGAATTTCCATCACTTAACCAAAATTTCACCTTTCCTATTTTTTAGGAATTATTTTATTTTTAGTTTTGGGATTCAGGTTAGAGAAAACTTCTCTCAGTTGGCCAATTTTTCTACTTGTCTTGAAATTTCTTTATTCCTTGGCGAATTTCCATGCTTGGGAGGGGAATTTTGAATTCTTCCCTGAGGGGATTTTCCTTCTCTCAATTTCTTCCTTGACCTTCAATTCCTTTGCCTTGGAAAATTTCTTCAGTCTTTTGACTTGGGCGTGGAATCCATACCTTGGAGGAATTTTCAACTTTTCAAATTTTCCTTGATAACTTTATTTTAGCGCCCCTTGCTTGACTTGGGCTCCGAATCACCTTCGAGGAGGAAATTTTAAACTTTTTTCATTTTCCATGGCATTGTGGATTTGGTGCCCCTCTCTGTGTGCTTGAGCGCCATTTGCATTAGGTGGACAAATTTTGATGTTTTTAACTTTTCCTTGGGGCCTTGGATTTAGTGCCCTTCCTTGTCCTTGGGCGCTAAAACACCTTGGGGATGGAATTTTGGAATTGTGTGTTTTTCCTTGGCTTCTTGAATTTGGCGCCTAATTCTTGACTTGGGCTCCATTTTGCCTTGAGGGAGGAATTTGCATTTTGAACGTTTTTCCTGCACCCCTCTCTCATAGCGCCCTTCATTGAACTTGAGCGTTGATTCACCTTAGGGAAGGAATTTGGTGTTTTTAAACATTTTCCATGGCATAACTACTTTAGCGCCAGACTCCTGACCAGGGCGCTGATTTGACTTGATGGAGGAATTTTATCATTTTCACCTTTTCCAAGGCATTATGAATTTGGCGCCCTTCTTAGCACTTGGGCGCTAAATTGCCCTTGTGAAGGAATTTCAATAACTTTGGATTTTCCATGAGCCTTTGATTTTGGCGCCCTACCAGGCTTTTGGGTGCCAATTCCACCTTGTCAAGGAATTTTCCCTTTTCCATCTTCCTTGACTTAGCCAATTTTGAATATTTCCAAATCGAAATGCCATTCAGACTTGGAAGATTTTTGGTGCTTTCCTCTTTTGGAATGGATGCCCCATACTTAGCCAGTTTTGATCAATTTATCCTGCTTCTTCAAACTTCCGGATTTAGAAATGATCATGAACGTTCAATCTTCAGTGTCTGCCTGCATAGAACCTGCCACAAATGGACTTTACAGAAATAGAAAATGTTTCAAAATGTCAAAGTTAAGGTAAAACAAGACGCATAGGCACTTACTATAAATAGAAACTTACTAAAAATAGTAAGTTTGATTTTTGGCGAAACGAAGACAATCCGGGAGGCAGTGAAATCCCTAAAAAATAGGAACTTTCTAAAAATAAAAAGTTGCTCAGAATTCGCTTAAATTTCACGTGCAAGTTCCTTGAAGGGTCCTGATTCCAATGCAACATTTAGTTTTCCCAAAACCCTAAAGGAAAGGCCTCAAATCCAAGTCTGAAGGATGAAACCCTAAAATGAACAAAACAGACTCGACTTAACCAAATTTGCTCAAACGAGCTGCAGACTTGATCAAATTGATCCCCAAACATTTGCGAACTAAGAGGATTGACTAGACTGTCGCGAAAAGACCCAAAAACCAAAACTATAAGACCGAGAGGGCCTAAAAAGTAGGGGGTCCCCATTTGCAATGGGGTGATGTGTGAAAACGTCAAAACAAGTAGCTTTAAGGATCGCCTTTTGAAGAGTAGGAGGCTCAAAAGCGCTTACTAGCCCTTGGGTTGCATCGTTTAACCCTTCTATGAACAAGTAGATGAGTCTGTCCTCGGATATTCCGGGGACCATAACAGCTAGCCTTTGGAATTCTGAAATATATTCCTCAAGACTTCTTTTTTGCCTTATTCTTGTAAGTTCTTTGAAGTGTTTTTGAGGGTGGGTGTGATCAAACCTTTCAATGAGTTTCTCTTTGAAGGCATCATAGGTCTTAACATTTTTATGGTCTTGTGTGACTAGACCATGGTGCCACCACTCATGTGCTGTTCCTTCTAAATGCAGTATGGCAAACGTGATGGCATCTTTTTCTTTCATGGGGCAAAGGGTGAGGTAAGTTTCTAGTTTTTGAATCCATGAATGAGCTGTGATTTTTCCAGACCCATCAAAGTTGGGAATGGTCATTTTCCCTACCTTATTTTGTATTTGCCGGTTGGGTTGTGTCTTCCTTTCCCTATGGTTTCTATATGAGTCAGCTGTGCAAAATTCAGAGAAGGGGATACTTTTTTTGATTTCAGGATCTAATCTTGCATATTCTGCAGCAAGTTCCCTTAATCCAGGAACATGAGCTCCTTCATTATCTCTGGATGGTTCTTCCCTAATTAGGAAGGGGGGTAAATTTGCTCCAAGGTTATATTCTCGGGTAATCCTATCATTATTTGCTGATTGGCTGGGAGATCTTTCCCTTTCATTCCTCTAATTTGGCTGAGGTTCCCTTGAGTTGCTGTTATGTTTTGTAAGGTCTGGGCTGTTTGTTCCTTAAAGGCCCTAAACTCATGCTCCATAGCTAGTGTGGCTTTCTTTTTTTCCCTTTCTAGAGCTCTTAAGGTTCGCTGACTTAAGTGCATCAACTAATTCCCTTAGGCTGGCAGGAACATGCTCTGATACCACTTGTAATGTCTCTCTTCCTAAATGGCTCTTATTCTATCCTATGTCACACTTAATTGTCAAGAAGGTTTAAAGAAAGGGGATCTTCTTGTCTTCCTAAAATAAATAACCTGCAATACAAGTTAGAAGATAGATTTCTAATTACAACATATAAATGATTACCAGTCATGAAAGATAAAAAAGAGAAAATAAAAGAAACTAACTATGATTGATGAATCAGAGAATTGCAACCGAAGAACTTTTATTTTTATGGTCAGATTTTAGGGTAAGCAAATTTGCACAGCATGTACCCTGGGAAAAACCTCCAACATGAGGGAGAAAAACCCAGCAACATGTATCTCTATTATAATTATCAAATAAGAACAGCAAGATGCTTTTACAATGGTCAAATACAAGGACCAATATGAATCGCTTCACTCCTTGAAGCAAGATAGATAACTTGATCTGATTTTGAGAATCCATGATCTGCTCTAAGTATGCGAACTGTTGTTGAAGTTATGCGATCTGAGCTTGATGTCATTCGATCTTTATGGGAAGAGATCCGATTCTTATTTATATCCAATCGAAGACACCCTTTCACCAAGGGTCGGCCTCCTTTGAAACAAGGCGACTTTACACAAGGGTGGTGGACTTTTGCAAAGTCTGCCACTTATACAGTAAATATATTTTATATAATGAAGCGCTATTTAGGGTCGGCTTAAACAAATATGCAAAGCCAACGACTAATTGCATATTTGGATGTAGTTGGCCAAGGAGACTCCCGCCACTACAATCGTCAACACTCCCTCTTAGCTAGGGAGGAATCCTTCCTGATATCTGTGTCGTGGAATGACATCCACCATGGCTACTCCCAGAGGGTGGAATAGAGTTCATCATGGAGGCACTCAACGTGATGACATTCATCATGGCTACTCCCATGTATGAAAATGAATATGTACACAAGTGCCCATCACGGAGTCACTCAATGTGATGTCGTCATCTCATCATGACGTTCACCATGGCTACTCCCAGAGGGTGAGCAAACACAAGTGATGTTGTCATGGAGTCTCTCAACATGACATCCACCATGGCTACTCCTTGAGGGTGGAACAAGGGCGTTCACCTCAAACTTCTCTCTCACAGAGAAGAATACATTAACAAGGGCTTTCACCTCAAGCTTCTCTCCCACAAAGAAGAATGCATTAAAATACATCTCAAGAAATCACTGATGCTAAGACTCCCTCTCAGCAAGGGCTTCATTCTCCACAATTCCAAGTTTATCTCGAAAATGCACAAACTTCACTTTGGCAAGTGGCTTGGTGAGAATATCAGCTGTCTGATCGTCAATGCTAATGTACCTTAGCTGAATGGCTTTCCTTAGAACCACATCTCGAATGTAGTGGTGTTTGATCTCCACATGTTTTGTTCTGTCATGAAACACAGGATTGATAGAAAGCTTCACACAACTTCGATTGTCACAATGAATGACAGTGGGCTCTATCGATTGTCCAAACAATCCTGCAAGGAGCTTCCAAAGCCACACTGCTTCTCGAGCTACCACATATGTTGCAATATACTCTGCCTCTGTGATGCTCAGTGCCACTGAAGACTGCTTCTTGCTACACCAAGAAATCATAGCAGACCCCAAACTGAAGCAACAACCAGATGTGTTCTTTCTGTCATCGGCCCAATCAGAATGAGTGTAACCTTGTAGATTCAAATCTGCACTGGAACTATATCTCAACCCATATCCTACAGTGCCACGCAAGTACCTCAATATGTGTTTTGCTGCAACTAGATGAATATATCTTGGTTCACACATAAACTGATTGAGAGCACTCACTGCATAGCAAATGTCAGGTCTAGTATTGACTAGATACATCAATGAACCAATCAATTGTTTGTACATGGTAGGATCTACCAAATCTGAACTAGCTGCAGACTCACTCAACTTCTTCAAATTTGTCTCCATAGGTGTAGACATGAACTTGCAGTCCATCATTCCAAATTTCTTCAAGATATCTATGGTATATTTCCCTTGACTTGGAATAATTTCATTGGGTCTTTGCCATATCTCCAATCCTAGAAAGTAATGCATAAGACCTAGGTCCTTCATTTCAAATTCAGAAGCTAACTCCTTCTTACATTTGTCAATGAGATGATCTTCTCTAGTAATAAATAAATCATCAACATAAAGAACCAATATAAGAGCCTCGCCATCAATTACCTTGAAGTAGAGATTTGGATCTTCATCATTCTTGAAGAACCCCAAGCCCATCAAGTATCGATCAATCCTCTCATACCAAGCACGAGGAGCCTGCTTAAGGCCATACAAAGTTTTCTTTAGTTTGCAAACATGAGACTCCTTCCCATGAATCACAAAACCATCAGGTTGTCAATGTAAACTTCCTCTTCGATCACACCATTTAGGAATGCTGTCTTCACATCCATCTCATGTACCTTCCATCCCTTTGCTGCTGCAATGGCAATGATAGTTCTGATGGATGTATAGCGAGCAACCGGAGCAAATGTCTCCTCATAATCTATTCCCTCTTTTTGAGAGAATCCTCTAACCACAAATCTTGCTTTGTACTTTTCAATACTTCCATCAGTTGCATACTTGATCTTGAAAAGCCATTTGGAAGACACAACTGATTTTCCTTCAGGTCTCGAAACAATGTCCTAGACATCATTCTTGATAATAGATTGATATTCTTCATCCATAGCATCTCTCCATACATGCTGACTTGAAGCTTCTTTAACACTGGAAGGTTCAGAGTCAATGATATCACTCATTAATGCAACATAGCTTGAAAACTTTTGAGGTCTTTTGCTTTCTCTAAATGTGCCTCTAGGAGCTGCAAACTTTTCTACCTCCTGCGTAGTTTTCCTAGCCCAAAGAGGTCTCTTCCGTCTTATGACAATGTCTCTTGGACCATCAGTAGGTTCCAAGGGCTCAATTGGATCAATAGGCTCTATTGGTTCAATAGACTCTCTCTGAATCTCAGGAGTATGATCAACGTCCATATCTTGAGGAGTCTCCTGATATTCATTATGTATCTCCATTCATGAACCTTTAGATCTTCTGAATGCAACATCTTCTTCAAATGTAACATCTCTGCTAAGCTCTACTTGTTTCTGACCTGGAATGTAAATCCTGTAGGCTTTTGAAGTTTCACTGTAGCCCACAAATATTCCTCTCTTGTCAGAAGGTTCTAACTTGGTTATTTTATCTTTAGGTACATGAACATACACTGGACAACCAAAGATTCTCAAATGACTGACTTTAGGTTTAACCCTTGTAAAGGCTTCTTTTGGAGTCATATTCTGCAATATCCGATGGGGACACCTGTTTTGAACATATAATGCTGTTCTGGAAGCTTCTGTCCAAAGAAAGGTTTGTAGGTCTTGGTCATGAATCATGGCTTTAGCTGCTTCAACTATGTACCTGTTCTTTCTTTCGACAACCCCATTTTGCTGTGGGTTGTAAGGAACACAAAACTCCCTCTTATTCTTGCCTCAATGCAAAAACTACGAAAGCTTGTGGATGTGTATTCACCTCCATTATTAGACCTTAAGACTTTGATCCTCTTTCCATACAAGTTTTCTACTTGGGCCTTAAACTCTTTAAATCTATCTAGGACTTCTTCTGACTCTTTAGACCTCAAAAAGTAAATCCAAGTCTTCCTAGAATCATCTATGAAAATTACATAATACAAAAATCCACTTAGGGATGCCATTGACATTGGACCGCATAAATCAGAATGTACAAGATCTAATATCTCTTTTGACCTACTTTCACTACTATGAAATGGACTCTTAGTATTTTTACCCATGGCACAACCTTTACAAGTGCCATCATGCTCATGGCTGAGCTTAGGTATGCCTTTAACCATTTTCTCCAATGATGGAAGGGCCCTGTAATGCAAATGAGCAAGTCTTCTATGCCATAACTTGCTGGAACTAGAAGAGTTATGTAGAAGTGCTTGAACTGGACGGATGGACAGCTTGTATAGACTCTCATGTCGGTTGCCAATCACACGTGTTGTCTTGATGGTAGAGTTATTTGTCCAAGCAAGGACTTTCCCTTCTGAAAATGCAACTTTATATCCTTTGTCTTCCAAGGCTAAAATGGATACAAGGTTCCTCTTGATTCCTGGCACGAACAAGACATCACTTAGATGGAGGGGGATGCCAGATTCTAAGTTGATAGAGATGGCTCCAGAACCTTTCACAGAGTAGCATGCATAATCTCCAATTAACACTTGGAAGATTGGTAGTTCTTTCCACCAAAATTGAAAGATGTTCCCTATAACCCGTGATGTGTCGAGAAGCGCCACTATCAATCAACCAAGTGTTGTTGTCGGTTGGAACATTGCTTGATAGAATAGAGATGAATAGAAACCCTTCTTTGTTGTTTCTAGATTTCTTTTGAGGAGATACTTCACCAACATCCACCATAGAAGCATGTTGCTTTGGCGTTGTCAAACAATCTCTTGCATAGTGGCCATAGCAGAGAAACGGGAATCGCCCAAAATCGCCGAGTTTGGGCGATTCCCGAGTCAAGTCATGCTCACCGAGTCCAGTGGGCTCGGACTCGGACTCAGATGATTCTGGGTCAAAAAATCGCCCAAAATTGCCGAGCGTGGTGAGACCCGACTCCCAAACTTTGCTGGCGGCATGTAACTTTAAGTTAAAACTTTAAAAAACAAACACAAGTAATATGTTTGAATTGATTTTTTTTGGTTTATATTATGCTTTGAGCCTAAAAGTGAACTTCATTTCATTCATTTGGCAAAATAGGAGGAGAAAGGTGAGTTGTGAGGAGAAACAATAGAAAAATAACACCCGATGCCTATATAAAATAATAGAAGTCTTTTGGCCTCGCGGGGCGCTACCCCTCGACCCGGCCCTGTATCGCGATAGGGAGCGTGCTAGGGGCGTTGCCCCTTGACCTCAACTTGGGGGTGCTGCCCCCAAACCCCCATCGTAAAATTAGGGGGGAAATTGCGCCGATAAAAGTAGGGAAATTTTGACCTCCAAGTCTGATTAGGCTCTAATTCCATATAATAACATATACTTTCATTAGCCACTAGTGGATTATTTGGAAGCAATCAAATTTAGGGATGGTGTAGCTGGTCAAGTCATTGATCCTAGATGACGATTTGTGGCTTGTGTGGACTATGTCTTGAGTTTCATCAAGCCTATTATGAGTATGATTAGGTTTGTTGATACAAATCTATTAGAATATTTAATTCTATGTTAGTCACCTATTTTTAGTTCCTTGGTTAATGGTCATTTACTTTTTTTATGTAATTAGCTTTTAAGCTTAATTTAGCTTTCACGCTTAATTTAGCATTTAGCTCTTTAGTCTTTTACTTTAACGTATGTTTTAATTATAGAACATCGTCTTGTAACCTCTTTATATACGTGTGTATATCGTTCAATGTAATCATCCGATTATTGAATCATTCTTCATTCAATTTATTTTTCATGGTACAAGAGCATGGAAATTAAAAATTTCAAAAGTTTTTGTTATTAAAATTTTTTCGAAGTTTTTATTGAAGAGATTTTTTTAAAAAAGAGCAGGTTCTTTTTCTCTTCCTGGGCGGATTTTTTTTTTTTTTGCAGGTTGAAAATTTTCCTAGGGTTTCTGTAATTTTCGACTAGGGTTTTGACCCTTCAGTTCAAGTCGAAATTTTATTCTGGTTGTAGATTCTTGGTGGGTTTTTTGAGACCTCAACTGGGTCGTCGTCAAAATTTTCTAGGTGCATCGTTTTTTCGTGCCTCAATTTTTGAGCCATCGGATCTGCATTCTATTTTCAGATTCTTGGTGGGTTTTGTTGTGACGTATTCACACATCGCCCCATTGTAAATGGGGACCCCTACTTTTTGCTTTCTAGGTTTTTAGGGTTTTGTCTGTTAGCCTTTGCATTTTGAGTGTCGCCAGGGGGATCACTAGGATGGCAGGCTTTGCTTGAGCCAGGGGGAGTTAGCAGGTGCTTCAGGTTAGGGTTTCTTTGAAAGTCTCCCTTAGGCCTAGTTTTGCTCTTGTTGCTAATAGTGTCTTGTTTGAGTTTCAGGAGGTCAATGAAGCTTGGTGAGTGAATATCATCTTTGAAGATCTGAGTTAGGTCAAATTGGTGAGTGATGAAGTCTGGAATGTCATCCTAATCCTGAAATTTGACTAAGTCTGGAAAATTGAAGAATCCTCCAAAAACTAGATTTTGCATTATAACTCCTGGAGGTCCGAAACTACTCTCAAACATCTTGACAGTATATATGGAATATAACTTAAAGTATAAGACTTATACTTAAATGTTATATTCCATATATGAATCCCGACGGAGAGACCAAAATGTCAAATTTCGCTCCTGACCCTTCCAAAGGGTCCAAAGCGAATTTCAATTTCGGTCCCGACCCTTCCAAAGGGTCCAGAGCGAATTCCTCTATAGGACATTCTACTTTGATCCAAACTTAGAACTAACTCATTCCTAGGCTTTATTGAGGGCAAAACACTTATTTGGAGTGAAGAAATATGAAAATGAAGTCAGGATTTGAGCATAAGGAGGAATTTCGCTCCTGACCCTTCCAAATGGTCTAGAGCAAAATTCATATGAGACCCTTTTTTCTTCACAAAACCTTGAAGTGAATGCTAACTTGGACTGGAGGATGATCAGGAGAGGCCTAATAAGTTATATCCATGCCAAAGAAGGGAGGAAAAAGGTGAAAATGAGCCTAAAATGAGAATTTCGCTCTTGACCCTTCCAAAGGGTCCAAAGCGAAATTCACTTTTCCTCTATTTTTCTCTTTGATATGGCCAAGTTTTGGATTTTTGAGGCATGGTTGAGGAGGCTTTGATGCATATTTGCCTTTGAGAAGAGGTTTGAGGCGATGAAGTGGTAGAAATCAACCCAAAACGAGAATTTCGCTCCTGACCCTTCCGAAGGGTCCAAAGCGAAATTCCCTATAGGTCTTGTCCTTGGCCTAGGTCCAGAGCGAAATCCTCAGTTTGACCCCCTATCTTGCCTAAAATGATGAAAACGACCTTGTTTTGAGCTAAAAGGATGGCAGATGGATTTGATTATTGTGAGGAGAAGTGAGTTTGATCAAGCTTGAAGGCAAAGAGAAGCAATGGAGTGTGAAATCAACCTTAGTCAAGAAGTTTGCTCCTGACCCTTCCAAAGGGTCCAGAGCAAAATTCCAAGAACACACCCATTTCTTCCTTGTTTGGACCAAGATCTTAGTTCCTTGGGAGTATTTGGAAGTAAATCAACATGTTTTGCCTTAGGAAGTGAATGAGGGCGAAGGGAATGAAGAATCAAGCCTCAATCTTGAATTTCGCTCCTGACCCTTCCAAAGGGTCCAAAGCGAAATTCCTAAAATCTACCTTTTCCTCTCAATTTTATGTCTAGCCAAGTGTGGATCAAGATTGAAGATGTCCTTAGGCATGGCTTTGAGTTGCTTATGATCACCAAACGTGAAGGAATTTCGCTCCTGACTAGAATTTCGCTCTTGACTAGAATTTCGCTCCTGACCCTTCCAAAGGGTCCAGAGCGAAATTCTTGAAGGACACCTATTTTCCCTTGGAGATGGTCAAATCCTTGGTCTTTATGGCATAGATAGGTGTGGAGTGACGTGTCCTTGCCTTTTGAGGTGGTTTGGAGTTGAAAGAATGAAGAAATGTGCTCAAAACTAGAATTTTGCTCTTGACCCTTCCAAAGGGTCCAAAGTGAAATTCCCAAAATCCCTCTTTTCCTTCCATTTTTGTGTCAAGCTAAGTGTGGATCAAGGTAGATTGAGCTTGGAAGGACCCCTAGGCATGCCTTTGAATTGATTGTGGCCACCAATGATCAAGATTTTGAGCTTAAACTAGGATTTTGCTCCTGACCCTTCCAAAGGGTCCAAAGTGAAATCTTAAATAGATCTTGTCCCTGGCCATGATTTTTTAGCGAAATTCTCCTTTCTAACCATTTTGAGGGTCAAACAAGTGTTGCGTGCATGGGAGAGGGATCAAAAGATGAGAGTCCAAGTATAGAGAGTGAAAAGGATAGACCTTGGTGAAGGAAAACAAGCAAGTCAAGAATTTCGTTCCTGACCCTTCCAAAGGGTCCAGAGCGAAATTCTCAATTTCACCTAATTTGCTCATGATGAAGGTCAAGTGGTGGATTCCTAGGCTTTGGTGGAGAGAAGGCTAGCATATGCTTGTCTTGGAGGCATTTTGGAGTGAAGAAATGATAGAATTTGAGCCTAATTCAGGAATTTCGCTCCTGACCCTTCCAAAGGGTCCAGAGCGAAATCCTTTAAAACTCCATTTTGCTCCAATTTTGCATCAAGCTTGGTATTGGTTGAGATTGAGGGCATCCTTAGACATGCATCTGAGCGAGTATGGTCACAAAGTGAGAAGAATTTGAGCCAAGAATGCAAAATTCGCTCCTGACCCTTCCAAAGGGTCCAGAGCGAAATTCTTATAGGGCTTGTCCCTGGGAAGGATTCTAAGACAAATTCTATCTCGATGCCTTCTTGTTAATAATTTGAGGTAAGAAATGCTATGAATAGGATAAATATATCATGTGTACTTGATCATCTTTTGGTTTGTGTTGCAGGTGAAAGAAAATCAGGCCAGGACAAGGACGACCTATTCCAGTCCATCCTCATCAAGGACATTCCAAAAGCACAAAGATGGACTCAAGGTGTTTTGAAGCGTTGGAAAACTACAGGTGTTCAAGAAGTTGCCAAAACCTTCACTTCGCCACACTAAGGAACCACATGATGACAAAGAAAGGCTTTGCCAACACTTCAGAGTGAGATATGCTACTGGAGAAGGAAGACTTGACAATAAGGAAGCCTCATCAAGCAAAGGAAGTACATCATTCATCACGTCAGAGACAAAAAAGGATCAACCAAGTCACAAGCGTTAGACAAGGTGGCATCCCAGTCATCATTCCTCCGATCGGATTGGTTCACCTTAGCATGACCAGATTCGATGTACCTAATTTATCGGAGGCAGCAAAAACTTCGGTGTACCTACCCTTGCTTCCTATTGGTCCTCGCTCCAGTAATGTAATTTTCTAATTGGCTAAGTTTGTTGTAGCAAACCCTAATTAGGGTTTCTATCTTGTAACCCTAGCCATTGGTTTTAAGTCAATCAAAGCCGTCTGTTTGTAAAGGGTTCTCTATATAAAGCCTTGGCTTCTCATTTGTAAAGGTTAATAGAAAATAGTGAATAGTCAGAGAGTAGGAAATAGTTAGAGTAGAGTAGAAAGAGAAGGCAAAGATTGTTGCCACGATATTGTTGCAAAAGACTTGTAAACTTCATTGAAGAAATGGTGAATTCTATGGGTTGATTCAACAATTTGCATGGTCTCTATACTTCTCAAATTTAATTTCATGCTATTAGATGAATAGAAGAAATTAGTATGATCGATGGTGAAATTTGTATATCCATACTACTAGCAGTTTGTTGATTGCAAACTTGCCTTGCGTAGTCAACTAGAATCATTCAGCTTAAGCTTAACTTGAATTATCGCTTCTTCATTGATATGCATTAACCTGACGGTGTCTATGCTTGTAGCGGTGATCTGAACATCATAAAGCTATCCTTAGAAGATCGCACTAACCTTGTGGAGATGATCCTAGCATGTCAGAGCAAGACTTAGTTAGAGTTTCATCAAAGGTCATCCATTGCTCCTACATTCTTAGTGTTAGAATTAGATCCTTCTGCAACCCTTATCCTTTTCCCTCTTTTAAAAATCAAAGACCAGTAAAGTCTCACGTTCCGATAATATCCAATGAAAATCAGACGCTCAGGTCATCGAATGTAAGTCCCCTTGTGATTCCAGCAAAATCACATCATACCGCAAGAGCTTATCCACACGTAGAGAACCTACAATCAGAACCTTGGAGCTACTCCGATTGATCCTTCTGCGAGATCTTCAGCATTCAGGGAAGTTTTATTCAAGAGAGGATAAGGTACCTTTAGGTATTTTATTTTGTGTTTGGTCGTGTACAAAAGACACATCAACAGTTTTTTCGAGAGCTTTTCTAGGTCGGTCTCAGATTTTTCTAGGTGCCTCATTTTCTGTGCCTCAAATTTTTTGCCAGCGAATTTGCCTTGGAATTTAAAAATAGTTCGCAATTTCTGCTAATTCTATGGACGTCTGGAATTTTGCTGTCTTCTGGGCACCGTTTATGCTGTTTTAAGTTTGCAGAAAATTTTAATTTCTGGGTTTCTTCCAGACCTCGAAATTCGTGCCTTGGAATTCATGCCAGAATTCTCTTATAGGGTTTCAATTTTTTCAGCAGTTGCTTCTATTCTGATTTAAAAACAAATCAAGTTCTTCTATCTCTTGCTTTCACTCAGTTGACCTCAATCAACCTCAATTTCCGTGATGGCATCATTAACCAACATCATGTTGGAACACAATCAGAAGTTCAACGACCACAACTACAACACTTGGAAATAGTGTATGCTTACCATCTTTGAGTATCGTTGCCTTGATCAACTTGTTTTGGGCAAGAAATCTCGTCCTACAACAATAGGTGATGATCAAGACAAACATGATGTGCAGAATCGAGAGGCTATCATGCTTATCAAACCCTCTGTCACAAATGATAAGCTCCCACAGGTGCCTTAAGGTAAAACAACAAAAGAGATCTGGGATCTTTTGAAGGATCTTCATGAAATGTTCGACAAGAGTCGAGCTTTCTTTCTAAAGAATATGTTGTTTTCTATCACAATGGATGAGAACTATCCGGGTACATCTTATGAAGATCAAGGACATCCGTGATCAGTTGGAAACTATAGGCCGAACCATGGTGGAAGAGGATATGGTAGTGATCATGCTGAAAAGCCTTCCTTGATCCTACGAGCATTTCATTGATACGCTCAATATCTCCTCTACTAGTGTTGATTTGAAGTTTCCCAATCTCTGCAACAAGCTGCTACAGCAGGATCGATGGAAGCAGCACTAGTTCATCCACTGAACAGGCTTTCACAGCCTCAGCTTCGCATAAGTACAAGGGTAAAGCTTTGTCCTTCCAGCAGAAAGGACAAGGTCAAGGTCAACCTCAACAGTCTTCCAAAAAGAAGAGCTTATAGTGTTCTTACTGTCATATATATGGCCATTTGGTGAAAGATTGCAGAAAATTGATAGCATCCCAACAATCCAAACAGGGAGGGTCCAAGCAAAAAGCCAATTTTGCCACACATCCTGATCAGAAGGAATCTGCCTTATATGCATTCATGGCCCAAACCTCCTCTGATGATGTTCAATCATCAGCTTGGTACATTGACTCTGGAGCCTCTCGGCATTTCACACATCGTTGGGATTGGTTTACAGAGTACATGCCTTTCACTGATTCAATGATCTTTGGTGGAGGCAAAGAGTATACTGTTGTCGGCAAGGGCAACGTAGAGATTTCATCTGGTGGAAGGGATTTTATTCCTCAATGTATACTTTGTACCTGGAATGAAGCTCAATCTATTGTCAGTCAGTCAGATAATGTAACATTCACCACAACTGGATGTCGTCTTCAGGTTGCACAAGTGCAGGATAGTTGACAGGGAAACTCGCACTACAGTTGCAGTTGGCATTGAGGATCAAGGTCTTTATAAACTTGTTGATTCTACTAGTTCTCAAGAGCTCGCTATGGCAGCTAGGAGTACTACCATCAGCACTCGTTGGCATCAACGATATGGACACTTGAATGTCCACTATCTCTCTCTGTTGGTTTGAGAGGATCTCGTTGTAGGATTACCTGAGATTCAAACTCAGAATCATGGAGTTTGCAGAGCGTTCTAAGCTGGAAAGCAACATAGGACTCCGTTTTCAGATGGAGACGCTTGGAGAGCATCCAAGGTCTTGCAGCTCGTTCATGCAGATATCTGTGGTCCCATGAACACTCCATCAGTCACTGGATGTAGGTATTTTCTATTATTTGTTGATGATTTAAGCAGACGCATGCGGGTTTATTTTCTTAAGCAGAAATCAGAGGCGTTCACCATGTTTCAGAAGTTTAAGGCCTTAGTGGAAAAAGAGTCTCGTTGTCAGATAGTAACTCTTCGGTCCGACAATGGAGGGGAATTTTGTTCTACAGAGTTCACCAACTTCTGTGCATCACATGGCATTAAGCATCAACTTACCACACCTTACACCCCACAACAGAACGGTGTTGTTGAGCGCAGGAACCGTACAGTCACTGAGATGGCTCGGTCTATGTTGGAGCATAGAAATGTTCCAAAACACTTTTGGGCGGAAGCGGTCTTCACTACAGTCTACCTTCTGAACCGGTCTCCCACAAAGGCCGTTAAGAAGATGACTCTAGAGGAAGCTTGGTTTGGCAGGAAGCCCAAAATCAGTCATTTGAAAGTTTTTGGCTCTACAGCTTATGTTTGGATTCCAGATGCCAAGCGCACCAAACTGGATCCAAAGAGTCAGAAATTGATGTTCACCAGCTACAGTGACAACCACAAGGCATATCGGTTGATTGATATAGACACTAATCGCCTCATATTCAGCTGAGATGTAGTATTTGATGAAGAAAGAGGGCCTTTTCAGCCTTCCTCTCCTGATTTGAGCACTGAGGATCAATCTCCAAAGGCTGCAAGTATGGGTGTTTGTCTTCCCTTAGCTCCACCTGATGGGAGGGATTCGGTTGACTCTAAAGTTGTGGGGTCTCCCAGGCATGACATTGCACCCCCTGACTTTCCTCAGGATCTTCTAGATCCACATCCAGAGGAGCTTGCTCCAGCTATTCCAGGTAATCTTCATCCTGCAGCAGATGTTGGTACTTCTTCTCTCCGGCCTAAGTGGTGGGCCAAGACCATTGGTGATCTTCATGATGATGAGCTCATTGAGGGTAGATCAGTTAGAGGTAAGAGCAAGCAACACAGTTAATTTTGCTCTTATGGCCAACATTCACAGTATTTATGAGCCTCAAACATATACAGAGGCTAAAGGTGTACCTGAGTGGGAAAAGGCTATGGCAGCTGAGCAACATAGTCTTTTGAAAAACAACACTTGGGTATTGTTTGATCTTTCTCCAAGGAAGAAGCCCATTGGCTGCAAATGGGTGTTTAAAGTCAAGTATAAAGCTGATGGAAGCCTTGATAAGTACAAGGCTCGGTTGGTGGCAAAAGGGTTTTCACAGAAGGAGGGCATCGACTATGAGGAGACATTTGCTCCCATAGCCAAGATGAGTACCATTAGGCTTGTCTTCGCTATCTTAGCTGAATTTGGATGGAAAGTCCATGAAATGAATGTCAAGAGTGCCTTTCTTAATGGTGATTTGCAGGAAGAAGTCTACATGATGCAACCTCCAGGTTTCGAGGTTGCTGGTAAAGAACACCAGGTATGTAGACTAGTCAAAGCACTCTATGGCCTCAAACAGGCTCCTCGTGCATGGTACATCAAAATTGATAAGGACTTGATTGATCAAGGCTTTTAGAGGAGTCCTTCAGATCCCAATTTGTATGTCAAACATACTAGTGATGATATTCTATTTCTAGTAGTCTATGTTGATGATCTCATCATTACTGGCAATGCAACACATCTGATCATGCAGGTCAAACAAAATTTGTGTTAGCATTTTGATATGACAGATTTGGGACTTCTCCATTATTGTCTCGGTGTAGAGGTTTGGCAGATTGATAGCCACATATTCATTTCTCAGTCAAAGTATGCCAAGAGCCTACTGGATAAGTTTCGAATGCAAGATTGTAAACTTTCATCTACACCTATGGAGATAGGGCTCAAATTATCAGCCAAATCAGATTCACCTGTAGTGGATGAGTCTTCATTCAGGCAACTAGTGGGCAGCCTCATCTATCTCACTGCCACTAGACCTGACATCAGTTATGCTGTGAGCTATATTTCTCGCTTCATGTCATGCCACATTGCTTGTTTTCTAGGCGGACTTGCCTTGACTCCATGATAGAAAAATAAAGGTCATAACAAAAAGAGAATGACCTTGAAGAAACATTTTTTTGAAGTGTGGAAAAAATTATTCATCATTGTTGGAACAAGATGAACACACCATTGCATCTCCTTGCATATGCGTTATCTCCTAATTACTATAGCACAAAGTTACATTCTTTTCCAAGGAGAATTGCACCATGTAGAAATAGTGAAGTTTCTAATGGGTACAAGTTGGCCTTTTGAAGAATCTTTTTAGATCCAAAAGTGGTGGATAATGTTAGGAAAGAGTTTGATAGGTTCATCTCTAGACGAGATCATAGCATTTTTGTTCTTCAAGACCAATACAAGGAAGATGCATGTACATGGTGGTTCCTCCATGGGCAAGATTATTTGTTCCTCTAGCCTCTTGCAATCAAGATTCAATCACAAGTAAGCATTTTTTTATTATTTATTTTTTAACATTTGTAGACTTCAGTATTTACCATACTTCAATTTCTTTTTTATTTTTTATTTTTAAGTGTGTTGGTTTTCTCGCCAATTTCAATAGGCTGTAAGTTTTTCTTCAGCCAAATGAGATTGGAGTACATATTCGTTTATCGACTTAGTGAAGTGTAATTAGTTGGCTGCAAAAAATATAGAAGACGGTTTATATCTTATCCAACTTGCGTCTCCTATCATATAAGCAAGATGACTACAAGGGACAAACAACGAAGAATTGGGATATAACCCCTAAGTATACAAACTTGGGTGCATCTATTGCAGAGTTTGGTAGATTCAATATAGATGATGATGAGGTTCTTATACTTGATGTACCTTGTGGGAGAGGCACTCCATTTACTTGTGGTTCAAATGATGAGCTTGATCTAAATACTTTTGATGAATATTGAAAACCACATACTAAATTTTGATTGTATTTATAATAGTGGCTAGGATAGCCATGTAGCTAGGGTTTCAATGGTTTGCAACCTAGGTTTTTGAGATAGGAATGGAGTCAAACATCAAGCGTAAGGGGAATGATGAGGAAGGATCCTTACAGCTTGGGAAGCACTTGAGTAAAATCAAGTGTCATAGTTGTCATATGTTTGGTCAATATGCATCACAATGTCTAGACATAGAAGAGCTAGGGAAAGCAACAAGAGAAGGAAGTAGTAGCGTCTACGGAAACTCAGATAATTGAGTTTGTTGCCAAATTTGTGAAAGATTTCTCAATGGTTTCTTGTCTTTCTACTAGCTTGGTTCCAAGGAATGCTTGGTATGTGGATGACAGTGCTTCTAGGCTTATGACATCAACTAGACCATAATTTACCAACTTAAAGGAACATCACTTGTGAGTTTAGGTTGAGCTTGGTAATGATGCCAAGTATCTAGTAGCAGAAGTTGGTACAATTCCCTTTCAACTACAACTAGACAACTCTTTGGAGTTTGATGATGTGTTGTTACTTGTTTGTTCCTAGTCTTGGGGAAAATTTACTTTTAGTTTCGGTGATGGAGGAAAGGGCTATGCTATAGAATTCAAGAATCAACAAGTTCTTATTAGTCCGAAAGGGTCGAGCTTAGATATTGGACAGGTAATAGGTGTAAGAGAAGGAAATCTATACAAGCTACAAATGTGAGTTAGTAAGAGAAGGAAATCTACACAAGCTACAAATGTGAGCTAGTTCAAGCTCTAGTTCATAACAGTGACAATCTATTCGAGTTATGGCACAAGAGGATGGGTCATTTGCACCACAAAGCATTACCTATTTTGATGGAGATCGTCTTAGGACTTCCAGAGTTCAGTATTGAACAATGGGGAGTATGTAGAGGATGCACATCTGGCAAGCATGTCAAGGCTATTTTACCAAGCTGTGGGCATAGGTCTAAGGAGATTCTAGACTTAGTACATATTGATGTCAGTAGGATCAATTGTGAGATGCATGTATTATGTTTCCTTCATTGGTGACTTCTCTCACAAGACGTGGATCTACTTCTTCATTGGTGACTTCTCTCACAAGATGTGGATCTACATCTTAAAGGCCAAGGATGAGGTCTTTAGTAAGTTTGAGGAGTTTAAAGCTCTAATTGAAAATCCAATAAGAGAAGATCAAGGTCTTGAGAATGGACAATGAGGGAGAGTATACCTCTAAGGAGTTCAAGGGTTTCTACAAGAAAGTAGGTATAAATAGGGAGTTTACTATTCCATACAGCCCACAATATAATGGGTTTGCAGAAGGGAAGAATCAACCCATAATAGGGGCTGCTAAGGCCATGATTCATAACCAAGGCTTGCTAATTCATCTTTGGGCAAAACCATGTCTTATAGCAGTCTATATTTAGAATAGGTGTACTCACAAGATCTTGGAGGACAAGATACCAGAAGAGGCATTTAGTGTGTAGCCAAAGGTGAGTCATTTCCTCATCTTTGGTTGTCCAGTTTATATTCATATACTTGTAGAGAAGAAGATCAAGTTGGAACCTTCCAACAAGAAGGGTTTATTCATGGGTTACAATTCGACTTCAAAGGCTTACAAGGTCTTTCTTCCAAAGCATAAGAAAGCAGTAGTTAGCAGAGATGTGAACTTTGAGGAATACTTTGCATCCGAGAATATTTATTAGATCTTTTTAGTGACAGAGGATGGGATTTAGGAAGCTTCAAAGGTTGAGCTTGGGTTTCCAAAGACATTGATGGCTTCCAGTTTAGAACAACAGTCTTTAGATGAGGAGGGAGAGACTTCAACCTCTTCGAGTTTTGTTAGAAGACCTTAATGGCTCACATAGACATTGAGGAATGCTGGGGAGGATGTTGAGGCTCCTAGGAGCACGTTCAAGGAGAGCAAGCCTCTAAAGAAGTTTCCTTACTACATAGCATTGATGAGTAGCATCATAGAGCCTTGTAGTTTTCAGGAAGTAACAAATTAGCAAGTTGTTGATAGATGGTTCAAAATTCCTTCCTCACTAGGAGGGAGTGTTAAAGTTTTAGCTTGGATAGGAACTTTTACACAAGTTCAGTGTGAATGTGTAGGGAATCTTGTATTTCAATTTTAAGGATTAAACTGAAAATTATTTTTTTAGCTAAATAAGTGTAAAGTGTAATTGTTCTTCCATTTTGTCCTCACAAGTGATAAAGCTGATTTTCGGAAGATCAAATTTTTAGCTAAATTAGTATACTGTTAGGAGCAAGATAGAAATATAATAATATACTTTTCATGCAGTTTTGAGTAATATCTGTCTTAGAGGTTACCTATAAGTTTTTTGAAGTAATGAAAGACTGATTTGAAGGTGTAATTATTTGTGCATGCTTCCATATTTTGAAGTTTTGTTTGTTGTATGATTGTGCAATATTAAGCTAGGTTGTCGGTTCAGATTCGGGTTCAGGTTTAGGTTCGAGAATCCAGTTCGCCGGTACAGAAATTTTTTGAAATGGGTTTTGGGTTCGTTAGTACAAAAACAATGTAAAAATCATATATATATATATATATATTTAATGTTATTATATATATTTATTTATTTATACTTATTTATATATATTTATTTATTTATATTTATTTATTTATACTTATTTATATATATATATTTATTTATATATAAATATAAATTCACCTTTATTAGATTATGAATATATTAAAAAGTTAACATAAGTATTATAAATACTAAAATATAATAATTAACATATCTAAATTAAATATTTTAAAAGATTAAACTTTAGTGACTTAGTCTTCTAAAATTATTGTGCCATACTCCACTTGACTCCATTCTCCACCCGATTTCGCTCTAGGTGTACACGGCGACAAATACGTAGCAAATTTTTTGACAAAATACTGGCAAAAATGTTCCCTTGCAAAAAATTTCGACGGACTTGCAGAGATTGCCGAACCTTAGGCGAACAGAACTGGTAACTTGGACCTGGTGTGAACCGGACCCGGATCAGGCTAGGCAGCCAACAAACCTGGTAACTTAGATATTAAGAGTATAATTTGGTTTATCTAACATTAGGCCATTAGTCATCTTGTTTATAATTTCATTTAGAAAGTGAAGAAGATGGAATGTACTTCGGATGTACATGGATGGTTATCATGTGCAACCATGCGAAAGGGAGCAAATGTAGTAAGAGATGATGCTCAAAATGAGGATGGAATTACCAAGTTGTTTCATGTCAAAGCCTAGAAAAAAGGGAGAAAAGTAGATAGTCTTTTATACTTGTTCTCAAGCGAACTTGATTTCGCAAAAACTTGGTAGAATAGCTTGGTTTGGAAACAAGGAAACACCAAAATCTGTGTTTGTGGGATGGCTGAAACAAAAGCATGGAGATTTCAGTCAAGACACAATGTATGATCAAATTTAGGTTCTCCATAGACTTCAAGTATGCGGTCATAGTTGATGTCGTACCTTTGGATGTTTTTGGGTTGTATTTGGAAGTTCCTACCTCTATGAGAGGGATGCAATATTCAATTGGAGATTGAATAAGTATTGTTTGGGTAAGGACAGAGAAGAAATGATGATCAAACCCTATGATGGTAAATCTAATGTTTCTAGGAAAGTGCAGCTCAAGCTAGGCATTTGATCAATGCAAATGGCAAATTAGCATTGTTGATTTGAGGGGCAAGCAAGAAGAGTATGTGGAGGTTTAAACCATGCATGGGGTGCATACCAACAAAGAGAAGAAATGTATAGATCAGTTCTGTAATGTTCCCATATTAAGAAAAATTGATTTGTGAGCAGTTAGCCCATTTTTATAGTTTTTTCATAAGCTACTTGGGGAGTTAAGAAGAAATTTAAACTTCTCGGAGTGCTTAGGGTTGGTTAAAAGTGACTTTGGTTCTTGGCAATGAGTGCAGTTGGTCTTGGTGAGCCTTGTGATGCTTTCAAAATTGATTTCCAGCTTCTTGGGAGCTCTCCAAACTTCTTGGAGGAGCATGCTATTTTTAGTAATTCACCCAGTTGTTTTAAATCATCGTCTTAAGACTTTGGGATCACTTTGGCATGATCACAATTGCATAGTTACATCATTCTGGTACTTTTCATAGCTAGGGTAAATTATTTAGTATTTAAATTTTAATTAATTATTCACTCAAGTTGTCTAATATTAAAATGTAAAGAAGGACAACTTAGTGTAATAGCTTGTTAAAAGGGTGTTAAGTTGTTAGTCAAGTTGAATGCCCAGGGAAAGGGGCCTTTTGCACATGATAAATGTTATTATTTTTCATAAAGGTCATTTTGGAGGATAATGTAATTATTATTTTCAAATTATGGTTATTTCCCTTCAGAAAAGTTATAAAAGGAGGTTGAAGGTCATTTACAAGGTTAGCCATAAAATGATATTGATTTTTCTGTTGGAGAGAACCTGAGTTCTTCCATAATTTCTTGAAGACAAAACCCCCCTTGGAATTGCCGGTTTCGGGGATGAAACCCCCCCTAGTTGGTTGCAGTGATTTCATCCAGAAATCACCAGTTAGTTGTAAAAGAAGTTCCAATTTTGTTTGCATGTGTAGATATTTTTGATGTACTTTGAATTGATATGGTGGGTTGCTAACATTGTTGTAAGTATTCAATATTTTCAGAAGTTTTTGAAGGTTTTAAGGTTGATCTAAGAGTATTCCCAACTGGCCGTACACCTTGCTTGCTGACCCTTTTGTTGGCTATATTGCTGATGGAAAAACTTGAATAATTTTCTGAAGTATTATGAGTTTTTGTTGTTATCCTTGTTGACCAATGCAGGCCATACCAATTTGAAGGAGAATGGAGTCATATTTGAGAGGTCGTACAAGCTTGAAGTGGGGGTGTGGGAATCCTAGAAATAAGTCTAGAAGCTAAAATGCTTTGTTTGCAGTCGCCTTATCTATGTTTGCAGCTTTAAAAGCATTTCATGATGAATAAACAGTGGTATCGTGAGTTTTGGGAGAGATTGTGATGATTGTAGCTGCTGTACTAGCATTTCACAGACCTGCACATATCTGATTATATTTGCTAGTTTCATACATACTCCTTTTAGTGTGTATTGGTGAAGTTTGGGGCTGTTTTGAGGTGTTGTATCTGCCTATGTTAATATGTGATGTGTTGGGGACGAGTTGGTAGTGTTTTTGGGTGATTTACTTGCTGTCCAGATCTGTTGGAGAGTGTTTCAAAGCATTATCAAACCTGCACCAGCACTCTTCATCATTCAAACAAGGTATCACATAGTTATTTCGTGGTTAAGGTGTTTGGTTCATGGTACTTGGCTTTATTTTGGGGTGTTACAGCAGTTTGTTATTATCAGCACTTCATATCACTATATCAGCAGTTAATCCTCTTAAGCAGTGTTTATAATGCATATGAACTAATCTTGTAATGCTTCGGATGGTCATACTGCCGAAGAGCTTATATTTCTATGCATTTTATGTTCTAAAGACTGGATGGTAGTATGGAGTACCACCAGTGGGTTTGATCTTGCTTATTGCTGATGTACTTAACCCCACCGAACAAGTGGTAATATTGTAATTATCTCTCACCACTGAATAAGTGGAAGAGTTGTTTTGTTTCCCATTGAATAAGTGGAGGTTCTGTTTTCGCTCACCACTGAATAAGTGGAAGAGGCTTGTTTTTCATTTTCGGTATTGTATAAGCACTACACTGTATAAGTGAGAATGGTCGGCTTGCCGCCTAGTGCATTTCCTTTCAATACAGCATTCAAGCTAATTTTTTAAATCCTGAACACCGTATGCTCTCACCTTGCCCATTTCAGGATCTGGGTGACTAGAAAGTGGAAAGGTTATTGCATTGTATCTCATTTTCAGATGAAGTAAATTTCAACAAAAAGAGAGGGCTGTTTATTACAAGTTTATATGTTGTAATAGTGAGCTTTTTGAAGAGCTTAAAGGGATGCCTTGTTGCAGATTCTTTGAGCATGAAATACAACTATTACTCGATTGGCAGTAACCCAAAATAGGTCTCAATTGGCAAGTGTTGAAGGCTAATAATTGAAAGAGCAGCTGCATGGGTTATTGGAATGTGGTGTGATAAGAACCAATACATTACCATGTGGTTTTCCTACTGTAGTGGTGCTGAAGAAAGATGGTACTATGCATTGATTATAGAGCATTAAAAAAAATTGTGGTAAAGAATCAGTACTGTCTTCCTCATATTGATGATTTGATAGATCGGTTACAGAATGCTACGTTCTTCATAAAGTTGGATTTAAGCTCTGGTTATCACCAAGTTAGGATAGGAGAGGATGGTGCATGGAAAACAACATTCAAGACCATGCAAGTGCTATTTGAGTGGTTAGAGTTTCCATCCAGGTTGTATAATGCACCAACAATGCTCATGAGGCTGATGAATGAAGTGTCACACCCTCTTATTGATGAGTGTGTAATAGTCATATTTGGATGACATACTTGTTTTCAGCTGGACATATGAAGAACATGTTGCACACCTTGAAACAAAAAGTTTTGTAGGGGCAGCTCAATACTTAAGGAAGTTTGCCAATTCATTTCTTCTATAGCAGCAACTTTACATGCAATAATAGGTCATGGAAAAGAGCTTGAAGTGGGTAATATGTAGCAAAAAGACTTTGAGGAGTTGAAGAAGAAAATAAGCAATGCCTCTATGTTGGCTCTATTGAATTTGCAATGAGGTGGAGATGGATGCTAGTTACTATGCTATGGGAGTTGTTCTTATGCAAAGATGTAGGCTTGTGTGCTATCATTTGGAAATGTTTTAGGGATCCATTCTTGGGTGTTGCATTGAGGACAAGGAGAATTATGCATTGGTGCAAGTGGTGAAGAAGTGGAAGCATTACTTGTTAGGCAAGGAGATCATCATGCACATAGACCATTAACCATTGCAATATTTGCAAGCACAATCTAAGCTTCAGCAAGCATGCCATTACAAGTGAATGGGGCTTCTTCAACAATTCCACTTGGTCATAAGATACAAGAGAGGAGTACTAAACAAGCTTGTTGATTTGTTGTCAAGGTCACCATTGTTGATAATGGTAAGTACAATATCTATTTTGAAACCCTTTACAAGAGAAGTTTATACAAAGGATTATGAGCATGACAAGGATTTCAGATCTATACCAGCAGCTTAAGTAAGGCAAGAAATATGAATTCACTCCGAAGATTGATTTCTATGTGAAAGATGGTTTTCTCTTGAAGTTGGGCTTGTTATGCGTTCCCAAAGAGAGGAGATTAGTCTTTTTGAGAGAGGATACATCTATAAGGTGATTAGTCACCTTGGGGTCACCAAAACCATATACAATTTACAACACTATGCCCATTGGCCTTATTTGCAAAGTGATGTGCAAAGTTTGTTTGGAGTTGTAAGGTAGTGTTAGCAAGCGAGATTATTGGAAACTGGTCTTCTATCCACCCTCTGCAGTCCCATCATGACCATGGGAAAGTATTTCAATGAATTTCATAGGTGGTTTGCCACTGACAAGGAAAGGATATCACTATATCTTCGTAGTGGTTGATAGGTTTAGCAAGATGTGTGTCTTATTCCCATGCAAAAAAGACATTAACTGGTAAGGATGCAGTTGAATGTTTCTCTTCAAGTGTGTCGGTACACTTTGGCTTGTTGTAGAGTTTATATTACACCAAGATTCAAGGCTCCTTGGTAAGTTTTGTGCACTATATGGGACAAGATGGATATTTGATTGAAGTGAAGTATTGCTTTCCATCCTCAAATGGATGGGCAAATTGAGGTAGTAAATAGAACATTGGTTCAGTTACCTTGAGGCTACAATATGAAGCATCCTAAGATGTGGGATGAAACTCTTGCATATTTTCAGCATTCTTGTAACTGGGTCATACACTCTTACGATAATTTTTTCACCTTTTGAAGCATGTTATGGCTACTTCCCTCTAAGCCCACTTGATGTTGTTGCTGGGTATTCATAACAGAAAGAGAAAATATTGATTTTGAGGTTGAGAAGGTTGAGAAATTCGTAAGTCTAATCTAACAAGTATATCTTTAGGTGCAAAAGAAGTTGAAAGTGAACCAAGATAGGTACAAGCGAAAACATGGTCAACATTGTATTGAGCATGAGATTAAGGTGGGTGACAAGGTATGGTTGTAGATGGGTAAAGATAAACTCCAAGAAGTAGTTTGGAAAACAAAACCTTTGAGGTATGGACCCTTTGTTATTCTGGAAAGGTTGGCAAGAACACTTTTGGGCTTTATTTGGAGTGAAGGGTTTTGACTATTCAATTCAATTTATTTGGAATATTTTTTACACAGATAGACATAAAGTAGGGAGCATACTAATATACATCAATTCCAATCTTTGATGCTAATTTAGGTTGAGTTCAATGATTTGGCGTATCGATATACATTAATACGGGAAGTATGATAACATAGAAGGACCTTTACATAAAATGGGGAGGATAGTACGATACATTAATTTCAACCTATGATGTCAGTTCAGGTTTGCATCCTGCAGCTCACTATGCACAACATAGATTATGGGCGAACGTAGGGAAAAAGTTGGCAAACTGCTGAACCCAAACCCATACTGGGAACATAGATTGGAACTAACATATATCAGTATGCTCCCCATTTTATTTCAAGGTAGTTCTATGTTTTCATACTTCTCTGTAAGAATCCTCCCACTAAAAATCCAGTATTCATTTATGAGTTTTTTTGGCTGGGAGGCAGATGACAAGATGCGCTGCAACAATTCCATCATTAAGCATCTTGACTTCTCTTGATCTCACCAACATGAGATTTCTATGACTTTATTGAATTTGCATTCATGTTATTAGACTTATTGACATCATTATAGTCAATCTTCTACACAATTTTCTTCCTGTAACGTTGTTGTGAATAGTGGTTGTAATTGGAGAGGCTATCTTTTACAAAAGTTTTTGATAATGATGTGGTCTACTTATTTTCATGCTTTATCATCTAACTTGCTTTCCTTATATTCATAACTGCAACTGTAGCAATGTGAATTGTACTTTATCTATCTTGCAAAGCTGTTGAATATCCTACTTATAACATTTCCCAACCAATTTGTAAATATGAATATTCAACTTTGGAGTTAATAACTAAATTAGATCAATTCTGGTTTCTCCTTAAATTTTTGGATAACATTCCTGGCATATGGATGCATCCAAATTCCAAAGCATTTCATGTCAATCAATATGTTTGTTTTTCATATTATCGAGTATGTGGTATATGTTTCTCTCTACATGTATGGGTAAAAGACATGCAAATCCCTCAACTCATTTGCCTCAGATTCTAATATCTCTTTAAATTGTAGTTCTAGACGAATCTCGCTGCTGCTGGAAAAACAAGTAAATTGTTTATTGTCCTCTCTTGCATTGATTTATTTTTTGAATATTTAATAGGTAACAGCAGTAGCAAAGCTGTACTGGATGCATTTTTTATTGGGAAGGCTTTTTCTGAAGCACTTAATGAGCGGATAGGGGCAGCTGTTGGAGAGTTTTTGAGTGAGGTTGGCAGGTTGCAAGCAGAACAGCAAAAGCAAACTCGTGATTTTCAGGTACCTATACTAGTTTGATTTAATGTTCGAGTAAATTCAATCAAAATAGTGTAAAGAGATTTTGTTTTATGTTAGATTTACACGTTATTGAAAATTTGAAGTCGTAAAACTCATGAGTTTGAGTGCCCAGACTTAGTTTCATTCAATATTTGACCTAATACAATCAAAATAGTGCAAGGAGATTTTGTTTTGTACGAGACTTTAACTATTTTACATGGACAGTCTATTAGGACAATTACAAATGGTTGTAAGAACTACTAAGAACAATTTAATGTTAAAATTTCATCAACTATTTCTTTACAATTTTTTCGGTAGGCAAATGAGGAATTTCATTTGGGACCCTTGCCTGTAGATTAAAAGGGATAGAACTATGTCCCTATGGGCCACAGCCTGGATGCACAGAAAAGGAGCTACCAAGAGACGGAACTGTGCTAAACCCTGCTACAGAGATTCATAGTATCTAGCATTTGTTATACAAAGAGCATTGTAGCAAAAAAATTTCATGGGAATATGACCTGGCAAACCAAAAGATAAAGATTTTTGCAATTAATCGGAAATCCAAAAAGTGCAGAAAAAGAGAAACTGATGTTTTTTATATTTGAAGTAAATATAAAGATATAAAAATAGAAATAATAAAAAAATAAAATTAAGAAAAAAAAAAGAAAAGAAAGAAAATAAAGAAAGTTTGAAATGTTGATTTTTCATTAATTTTGAGATTGTTGATTAGAGTGCACACTATATAATTTGACTTTGAAGTTTGAACTTGAAAAACAATTACACTAAAAATTTGAAAATACAAGCATCAACCTACAAAGTACAAATTAACACAAAGTGGAGGGAGCCAATGGTGCTAGCTGTTATTAAGTACCATGACAATTCACTAAGGGGCTTCAAGTTGTGATGATGAAGCTCCAATGTTCACATCTGTCCTAATTCAATTCAAGTGCCCTTCATCAAACTCCTCAACCTCCCTCAATGTAGCAAGGTCATTCTCATAAAAAAATGTTCCTCATCATTTGCTATGCATTTTGAATTCGGATCAGTCTCATCAATGTCAATTGTTCCCAACACTCCCTGATATGATCAATCATAATGTATAAATTTGTTATGTATACAAATGAAGTATTCTAATTGCAAACTGGAAGAAAACAATAATTATAATTTACAATCAGAAATGCAATTAAAGTTTTGAGTGAAAAGTGAAGGTTGTGGTGGACAAAAACCAAATCATTCATTCACTACTGAGTAAAACAATTTTATTTCTTGGAGTGCATGTGTTCAAACACACTGAAAGAATGTTCACAAATAGATGAACTACATGATTGGCTTAAAATGCGCATTGACATGTTTGGCTTAAAATGTGCATTGATATGTAATAGTAGATTGGCACCAAAAGAGATAGTACAAAAAAGTCTTGGGTTTGTCTGAGGTTTAGGTAGCGGAGTAGTAGCACACTTCACTTCATAATGACAGGTCACTGGAAGAAAAAGGGAGAATGATATATAAAAATAACTCTAGGACAAAGTTTCTGTAATTTCCTCCAACGTCTATAGCCCTTAAATATGCCTCTTGGTCATGACTTCCTAAGATATGAGAGAGTAATTTTATTGAATGATATGTTAGTACACTACAGGGGTTGAAGAACCAAAATTACATGTATTGGATAACTTGCAAATACATTTAATATTTTACAACAAAAGAATATTAGAAAAACCTAACCCTAAGAAAATGTTTTTAGGGTTAGTGTTAGGGCATACTAAAGTGTAAACAATCCCTAATCCTAACCCTAAAAGGTTCAAGGTTCATTATAAGGGTTAGGGCATAGTAGCGTACCCTAACCCTAACTGTTGGAGAAATCTTTAGGCTTTATGGTTAGGGTCAGGGCGTTGTACTGTACCACTATTAATTATTAAAAACTCTGGCTCTAGCCTTAAACCTTGAAAAATAATTCAAGGTTTAAGTTTAGGGTTAGGGAATTAAAAAATGTCAAATTAAAACAACTTACTTGGAGGCTTGAATAACTGGGTGCCAAATTTGAAGGTGCTGAGTTGATGCAATCAATCAAAGAGCACCCTCAAATCTGAAAAAAAAAGGCTAAATAAATTAACCCAAATTACTCTAGAAAATTTTAGAACATGGCAGAAAATGTCATAAATATTAGACAGAAATGAACAAAAAACACAAGGATAAAATTGTGATTTTATGGGTGAAAATATTTTTACCACGTTTCTGCAAAAACTTCTGATTTTTTAATGAAAAAGTAGGGAATGGGGGGTGAGAAATGATTTGTTGTGATTTTTAAAATATTTCTGTGTTTATGACAGGTATGATCTACACACATTGCAAAATCAAAACTCAATAGGGTGATTTATGCAACCAAGGGTCCAAGACTAACATCAGATGTGATTTTATTTCCTTCTGAATTGGTTACATGTGTTGTTTCAATTTGCAAGCATATTGATTAATTCTACTTAGTTCTCTCTTGATCAATTCATATTCTACCATCCACTTCATATTGTACTTTCCATTCCTTCTAAGTGCTTTTAGGAATTGAAGGCACTTGATGGATCAATCAATAGTTCAAGTAATCTGTAGGGAAATAGTGATTGTCACATTCAAATTAAATGTGTCTTTTTGAAAGAATGAGTTTTGATCTACTGCTAAGTGTTTTACATGGAAATAGTTAACCTTTCTTCTCATTGCTCTTACTAAATATATCAAATAATGAAATACATAAATAAAAGTACTTTAATCTGGTTTAAAACAGTAAATACAAGAGCTAGGAATGAAAGTTAGAAATGAAATCTCACTACATAGAAGAAACTGCAAAATGGAGTAAAAGCTGTTGAACGCTTTTGGATGTTGAGAGGGGGGGAGGGGGTGTATCAGCATATATTTAAACTTAACCATTCCTTTATCATTCATTCCAATTAACACATGTGCAGAAGTAAACAACAGAAAACAAAAGATCAAACACCCAAGGACATCAAGATTTTACGTGGAAAACCCAAAGTGGGAAAAACCATAGTGAGAACTATTTCACTATATGAAAATAGATTACAAAGTTCTAGGCTCTAGGCCAAGGAAGCTCAATGCTCTTGATTTGGACTTGTAGGTGAAGGTGCACAACCATAGGGCAAGATACAAAGGACTTGCAAAACACTGAATATCACTTCTTCAGGGCAAGATACAATAGATCTGATTGCAAAGAATAATTGTTGTTGAGCTGAGTAGAAGCGCATCCTCTAAAATGCTGATTACAGTTCAGTGTTCTAAACATCTGAAACTGATTTCATCACTGCTCATTTGTAATTGCACACCTTCGCACTCACTTGACACACCATATACAACTTCTCATTCAACTCATACAATCCTCCAAAACATCTCATCTTTTATATATCATCCGCACAAAGAAAATACATCAATTAGGTCGACCTAATTAGATGTAACTTGTAGAGTATAAATAGTCGGTCCCAAATACATTCTCCAACTCAATGCACAAGGGAAATAGGATGTGTGAAGCATCACACCATGTCGGCACACCTTCCAGTCACTCCCAAACCATCACCTTCGACTCCGCACACAACCTCAGGGACTAGAAACACTCAAGTCAGTTCTTGAGGATAGAACTGATAAAGCAACTCGACAAAACATGCCCAAAATGTGATGCAGACCTCCACAACACTTGCAGATGCACAGCATAGCATCACTAGACACCAAAATTACTAAATTAGAGAACCACAACACCAAAAACATCAGAAAGCGAAAGAATGCAATGCATTCCAGCAAACAGGTACACTATCACTGCAAAACCGACACTCAGACCGACACCAAATCTACTCCAGATCAAATGAAAACATGAAACCTTGGATATAACATTATTTTGCATCCATCAACATCATACTACAACCACAAGCAAAGATGAATCAATGCGTTATAATGCAGACCAAAATACTGAACTCTGTTAGAAAGACTGTTCACCGGAACAATCACAAATAGCAAAAATCTGCTTCAGACGTCTGAATACATCCTCAATGCTTTGGAATCAACTAGATATATCTTCTACTGTCATCATCATAAATCTCCATATGTCAATGGGCAGACACTTGATACTGCACCACCTATAACATACCTTCAGACCAACTTTTGGACCTTGGTTGACATCAATGACAACAAGTTTGACATCAATGACAACACAAAATCATATTTGCAACAGAAGCACCTAGAAAATATGAAATTTGAAACTGGAAATGGAATTAGGAAGTTAAGAAATAGGTCTTTGGATATGGAAGGAAGAGAGGAAGAAAGAATGAAGGATAGGAATTAAGGAAGGTTAATGGAAGAAGAATGGAATGGGCAAAAAATAAGGAAGCGACTTTTAAGGACATGAATGATGAAAAGTTGTGGCTCTTTGATAGGGTGGTAATTGTGAAAGGTTGTGACCCTTGCCAAGGGAAGGCATGATGAAAGGGTGTGACTTCTCCCTCACAATGGAAGATATAAAGCGAAGAAAGTCTCATTTGAGGAGGGGAAGTATATTTGACATACACTAATATATATATCTGAATATAATCAGTAGATCAGATTTAGATATGCATTAAACAGTAGTCGATCTATTGAAGGAATTAAGGACAAAGATTCTGCTTATAACCATCAACCGAGTCTAGGAGGATTAATGTGGAATTATGGCATTAAGTATATTATTTATATTTGCTGAAATACATACATATATATATCGAAAGAATAGAAGAAGAGTAATCAAATCAAGGGGGATTGATCAAGTAGGAATCTGAATAACTGAACAATATTCAGTCATACAATCCTTGTACGTTTTATAAGTGATTGGGTTTGATGTATGATGCATAGACCATGACCTTACTGATTTTCTATTTTGTCATCCATGTAGAAATGGATATATTATTGTTAATATAGATAATTATATTTCTAATATTTAATGATGATGAAGATTCCTTTGAAGCTTCATCCAATCTGCCATCCTATTATGGAGGGGAGATGTGGGCATATAAGGAGAGCAAATAGCCGAAGTTTCGTCCAAGTTAAGCAGGAGACCGAATGACAGATATACTTTAGTGCCCCTTAGGAGGTTGGATGATGGATGTACTTCTGTGCCCTTGAACTTGATGGATAGGCTCAAGGCGCCTTGTATGATCTTTCGTGGGTTCCATACCATGGATGAGTAATTGGGAAATGCCTAAAGGGAATCCACATGCACATTACGTAAACTACAATGATGACTAAGATAATGTTCCTAACCCTAGTAGGAAAAAATGATCTTATATCGAACATGATTAAGGGGTCTCAATTAGGATCTAATCGGTAAAGTTATACCTTTAACCATCTTACATCTCCTAGTTGAATGGACTTTGTGATTTTAGGGCAAACACTAGGTCATTGTACAAAAGGGGACATTACATGCTCTTTCTGAAATAATCTTCAAAAATCTGCTCCCATAAACTCCTTAGATCTACTCTTAAAGTCTTAATTCTGCCTTAAATGAAAATGATATTAAATAGAATACTTGATTAAATGATCTCCACATGAGCTCTTATTCATACCACATTATTGCACCCATTATTGCACTTGTATTGTCACAAAATATGGAAATGGGATGCTCATACTCAACCTTTATATCCTTTAAAGTCTGTTTCATCCGTAGAACTTGTGTATAACAAGCCGCCGCTGCAATGTATTTTGCCTCTCATGTAAATAGAGAAATTGAAGCTTGTTTCTTACTTAACCAAGATACAAGATCGTTACCAAGGAAAATGCTCCTCCACTTGTGCTTTTTCCATAGTCAATACTGCCAGCCCAATCTGCATTCGTTAATGCTATAAGGGTGAAATCTTCACCTCTTGGATACCACAACCTAAAATCCATAGTGCCCTTTAGATATTTAAAAATTCTTTTGACGACGTGCACATGAGTCTCCTCTGGAGCTGCTTGAAAGCGTCCCACCAATCCTACTGCTTGCATAATGTTAGGTCTTGTAGCTGTCACATATAATAAACTTCCAATCATGGACTTGTATAACATTTGGTTAGCCTCAGGAGATTCATCATCCTTACTTAATTTGCAACTTGTAACCATGGGAGTGCTCACTGGATTGCAGTCTTCCATCTTGAACTTCTTCAACATCTCCTTAATGTACTTGGTTTGTGAAATATAAATGCCTTTATCTGATTGGTAAATTTGCAACCCGAGGAAGAAAGACAACATACCAAGCCTTGACATTTCAAACTCCTTTTGCATATTTGTGGGAAATTCTTGGCACATTTTTTCACTAAAACCACCAAAAATAATGTCATCCACATAGATCACAACAATCAACAAATCATCTCCTCCAGTCTTGACATAAAGATTGCTATCGCTATTCCCCTTTTGAAGCCTTTCTCTTGAAGATACCTTTCTAGTCTTGAGTACCAAGCCCTCAGGGCTTGTTTTAGTCCATAAAGTGCCTTCTTTAGCTAGCAAACATAGTCCTCATTCTTTGATAGAAGAAACCCTTTCGGTTGTTCAATATTAACTTCTTCCTCCAAGTTTCTATTTAGAAAGGTTGATTTCACATCGATCCGGTAGACTTTGAAGCTCTTGAAATTGACAAGGGCTAAAAACATCCTTATAGCTTCCATACGAACAACAAGAGCAAAGGTTTCTTAAAAATATATTCCTTCAACTTGAGCATATTCTTTGCACGCAAGCCTTGCTCTGTTCCTTACAACTTGGCCATCCTCATTCAATTTATTTTTGAAAACCCATTTAGTACCAATGACATTCTTGTTCTTAGGTCTTGGGACAAGTTCCCAAGTTTCATTATTCTCGATTTGATACAATTCCTCTTCCGTAGTCACTTGCCTTAGTAAAGCCTTTTGGTTCTATTTTTGAGAGCAAGAAAAAATGTGCATGTTTTGTTGTGTTAGCAAATCTCCTTGTAATGTCTCCTCTTTGTACCTAGCCGACATGGGGGTACCATTAGCCTATTCCGAGTTCCTGTAGGCTAAATGGTTTTGGTTAAGGGACTTTGTGCCCTAGTTGAGATAGTGCGAGAGTTTCTTGAGCTTTCTGACAGAGTATTCTATTTTTGGTAGGGAGTTATTTTTAGTACTTACTATTTATAGTAAGTCAGTGGGCCACCAATTTCTTCAGTTAGTGAGGGGTTCCTATCTTTAACTTTGGTGAGTTCAAAGGTTTCAAAGAAATATTTGTTTTATTGGCCATTTCAATCTTGTTAATGTTTTCTTTAAGCCTTTTGGAAAAGTACCACATGGCCTAGTTGAATAATGTTGTTTTAAAAAGGGGATATTTCTTTGACTTAAGGCTAAAATAATGCCTTAGAAAGTGGACGCCTAAGGGAGAAAAGGAAATATTTAAAAATATTTTAAGAAGACAAAAAGGGGGAATGCCTAGACATGGAGAAGATAAAGTTAAATTCAAAATGACAAAAGAGTGGGAAAACCCTAAAGTTGCCCTAATTCACTCTCTCATTCTTTAAAAGGGGGATTGAGCCTTCATTTGTGCATCTTTATTTTGGAGATATAACAAAGTGCTGCTGGAGCGTTTCCAGAAAGGACAAATCTGCTGGTTTGAGGACAAAAAACCTCAGCTAGGACACTGGTTTTGGTGGTGAAAGACCCACCCTAGCTGGTTTTAGTTCAAAGTTGAAGTTTGGTGATCTTTTGGTTTGTGGAGGTGTTCGAGTTTGGTGTGAAGATGAAGATTTTTAGTGTGTTTTGAAGAGGGTTTGCAGGTTTTGGTGTGGTGTGAATTTTTTGGGTGAATAGTTTTGATTTGTAGAGTGCTGGTGTAGATTTTAGCAAAAATCTGGTAATGTTTTGGGTTGGTGTTGACGTGTATTTTGTACACAATCATACACAGAATAAAATACCCAAGGGTACCTTATCCTCTCTTGAATAAAGCCTCTGATTGCTGAAGATGTCGCAAAAAAGGATCAATCAGATTGACTCCAATGTTCTTTTATGTAGGGTCTCTACGTGTGGATAAGCACCAGTGGTTGTTGTGAATGCTGTTTCATCAAGGGGCCTTACGTCATCCGAGTTGCAGGAACAAGATTTCTCTAAACTAACAAGTTCTCAAAAAAAAGATCAAAAGGTAGAGTTTGCGAGGGGTAAATTCTAATCTAATCCTAAAAATGACCCAATGTAGGCTAGACTTGGCAAGATTCTACCAACTTCAATATTGCCATAAAATAACAACTCAACTGAAATTGATGCGATCTTCTAAGGTAACAAATGATTTTTTCAATTCATCAAGGATCATGGACACTACCACAAAGGCACATATCCAAAGCTCAATAAGGATTGAAGGTTTAAGTAATTCAAGTCTCTCCAGTTGACCACGCAAGGCGTTCCTACAATCAGCAAGAAGCTAGTGGTTTGGAACGTGAATCTCACCAAAGATCAAGCCCAACACTTAGTCCTTCAAACTTAAATACTACTTCGATTGAGAATGATTCAAGAAAACAAACAACCATGAAGATAGCCACAAGAATTGCAATAAAACACCATAACTTCAATATTTTATTGATCTCAAAGCCAAAATGGACAACAATTGTTTGGAATTCTTTCTTCAAACTCAATCTTGCTACAAATATTTTCTTCTCTCAAAAGCTCTAAACTTCTAACTATTTCTTATTGCTCTCTATTTCTAATTCTCTAATTCTATATCAAAATGAAAATGAATGAGGGTATATATAGCATCTTCAATTACAATGGACGGCCCAGATCAAAAGAAGATCAATGGCTGAGATTCTGACACCTAAACCCTAATTAGGGTTTTATTACAAAAGTTCCCTTTATATTGAACAATATTAAATGCATAGCCAAATATTTAATTTGGCACAAAAATCTAGGAAACATAGACCAATGATAATTAAGGTCCCATGTCATCTATAACAACCTCTCTTCTAGAACCTTGTTCCCTTTCCAATGCTCCTTTTTAGCATATGCAATGAATCTGGACACGATTCCTTCAATCTCAGCCATAGGAATCTCGGGAAGATTCCTCATTCGCTCCTCCAAGTGAATAATCTGATCAAAGGCCTTGAGAAGAGCTGCGTCCCATTCAGGTTCGAGTTCCTTAGTTTTCTCAATCAGGAGCATAATAGCAAACATTTGATCTCTTTGCTCATCTGTAATCACATTCTCATCTTTGCAAAAGATGACTTTGACCCTTTCTTCTAATTCTTGAAGATCCACATCTGTCTCAACTTCGATCCTTCTACCCAGAATAGTGCATAAAACCCCAAACACCTTGTCCTGAATTGGATGGATGACCTCCTCCACGTGATTGCATTTGGCGCTGGTATCCTCAAAAAGAACTTCCTTCATCTGGAGTAAAGTAGACCACTGGAGTAAATTATGAGCTCCTCCATCCATTATCTTTTCTTGTGCTAAGGTCTTCCTTGGTGTTTGCCTGATTACTTGAAGAACAGGAATGATAACATCTTTAGTATGAGCAAAAGCGGCTACTGTTATCATTAAGTTGTGGATGATCTCAAGGACCTGGATAGCCCGATGAATGGTCTGCATCATTCTTGTTGCAAACTCAATGGCAACTGTATGGGATTTGTCAATCCAAGAGCTCATAAGCTAGACCAAGCTCTTAACTTTCTTTGCCTCACCAACTGATTCAAGGGGAAGTGCTTGCACGAGAGATACTGCTGGATCCTGACGTCCCAAGGGCTGACTGAGGTGGCTAAAGTAGTTTTTCCAAGCACCGACCTCTCTCTCAAGTTTTCTACTCTTTTCCATTTCTTCCTTAAGTTTATCTTTAAGTGCCTCAAATGAATCAGTTGCCTCATCCAATGCCTGCTCGGTGGTGAGTGGACCAAGCTCAACGGTTTCTACATCATATTCTTCTGCAAGGATCTCACCCTCGTACTTGTCCACTGCCGGTGTAGCTATCTGCAACTTCCTGGACCGTGTCTCATCTCTGATCATCTTGGACATTTTGGTGGCCTTCTTCTTTTCTGTTACTCCCTGAGAATTCCCAACAAGGCTATCTAAATCAATCACATTATCTTCTTCGTCTTCGATCACAATCACCCTTGTTAGTCTCTCCTTCAACCAATCTGGAATGGCGGATCTTGTCTCTCTAACTTGTATTTCTTTAGGTAGTGACTCTTCTTTCCGGAGAGGAGACGTGGCTTCATCGTCATTCTGGTCTTCATGTAGCTCATTGACCTGGGGAGATTGACTTGATGAACGTTGAGATGCCTGTCCTCCCTCATGTTTATCATTCTGAACCATCGATTCCATAGATTCCTCCACTTCAAGTGTCCTCTTCTCCTGTCGAGAAGATGTGCCGGATGAGCGATCTCGATTGACCTCTTGCTTCTTCTTGGAAGATTCTCTTTTCTCCGGTCTTTCCTTCGTCTTCGCACCTCTATGATGAGGATTGCCTTCACTTACGCTTTTGGGGTGAGGATTGCCTTCGCTTGTGTTTCTAGGATGAGGATGGCCTTCACTTGCACTTGCTCCCTCTGTCGACCTTTCCTCCAAAGTAAAAGTCATTGATATATTCTGCTCTCTCAACTTTTGATGTTGCACATCAACCCATCTGCGAGTACAAGACAAAACTGGAGCCATCAAAGTCTTCAAGTCCACAACCTCAGGTTCATTCCAATCTATCTTTATTGCCTTGTCTTCCCTATCATAAGATGACTGGAGGTGTCTGCCACTGTCCTGAGCTTGATCGGCCACTCTGTAAATTTTGCATTTCCTGATGAAATCCAAAGGCAATCTGGAATGCATCTTTCTTTTCACTTCTAAATCATCTGAGAGATTCATCCAAAAGTCCTCTACCTGACATTCATGCTTGTATTTTCTACCAACTGTCTCTTCTATATATCCATAAGGATCAAAATTCTCCCTCAATGAAAAGAATGAAAATGAATATAAGGCCAACTCCCTTTCTGCATCATCTAAAGCTGTAACATTAGGACATACCTCAAGTGAATTTCCTAATATGATAGGTACAGGAATCCCATTTCCATGCCTGTGTCTGAATGCCTTCGCATAAGCTGCCAGTTGCCTAGTCACTTCAAGTAGTACTATCCTGTCTGTCGGATATCTTGGCAACATATATGGAGGTGAAGGACACCCATGAACTCTAATATATGTAAACTTCTGGAATTGGATAAACCAAGCACCATACCTCTTTACAAGTTCTTGTGTCTCCTGAGATAGCCGATTGTGAATCCCGCCTTGCAGTGTCCTGGTGATGTTCATTGTGAAAGTATCATTGACTAACTTGTAATTACTCCCAGGTGGATGATGCAAATGAACATAAGAGTCGCAAACTCTGACTTCTCCAGGTCCTCTTCCAATCCCCCCTCTGTGAGGTAGTCCTGCATATTCAAAACTCCTGATCAAGGCATATATGATGTACGAACTCATGTGGAAGGATTTAGTAGCCTTCAGTCTTCTCAACTGTACGTCCAAGCAATGGCTAATAATTCTAGCCCAATGAATTGTTCCTTTTCCCTGAACTATCACTTGGATGAAGAAGAACATCCACTTCTCAAAATAGAAGGCTTGAGGAGCCCCTGTAACTCGATTGAGTAAGGTTATCAAATCTCTGTACTCCTCCTGGAAGTCGATCCTATGTGGTGTGTTGGGAATCTTGCTGAGGCGAGGACGACTTTTGAGTAGCCAATTCTTGTTGATGATGCTCAAGCAAGTGTCTGGATCATCTTCGTACATGGATCTAGCTCCTTCCAAGCTTTTGTAAATCATATCTTTATGTTCTGGTAGATGAAGAGCTTCACTGATAGCCTCATCTGAAAGATAAGCCAAAGTGTTTCCTTCCTTGGACACGATCGATCTTGACTGTGGGTCATAATGGCGGGCACACTCGATCATCAGCTCAAGGCACTGGATTGCAGGAGGGAAGCCGGCCGCCTTGATAATGCCACTTTCAATTATTCTCCTTGCGACAGGTGATGGCTTTCCAATGTAGGGGACCTCTCGAAACTTCTTCACACTGAAGTTTCCCAAGTTGGTATCTCCAATGTTGCTCCATTTTGACACGATCTTTGTCTCCATTTCTTCATTCCTTTGATCTTCCTTCATGAGGGCTGGACGACTGGTGGATGCTCTTGCCTTTGGGGTCGCCATCTTAGCACCTACATAACATTTCATAATGAGCAATATACCTTGGAACGTAGAAATATAAATTAAGTTTAAGCTTTAAATTTAGGAAACTTCATGATAAATCTTTGAATTATCATTTCCTAAATATGATTATGCAATTGGAAATTCAAAATTTCAAAATTTCAAAATTAGGCTAGGGAGATCTTCACCATACCTTTCTTTGAGAACTAACTCTAAAAAAAGAATGCAAAATTAAGCAAGTTTGCTAGGCAAAATGTGGATCGAAGTCTTCAATGTGAGCTTCCTCTAGCAATTTTACCACCCTTAGCCTTCAACGCTTTGAGGAAAATTCGCTCCTCCTCTAACCTCTAGCAAAGTTCGCACTTCCCCTTGGATTGAAAAATCGCACCTCTCCTTGGATCAAATTTGCACTTTTTATTGCTTCTCCAAATCGCATGTAGACAATGATTGAATGATGTTTAGAATGCCTCAAAGCACCTCCCATATATAGGCGCTCATGCTTTGCAATCCCCATAGGCCGACTTGGAAAATAGGCCAAAAAATAAACAAAATAAAATAAAAGAAGAGGCCGATTTCATAAATAATATTAAAATAATATCCCCCAAGCGCTCTTTCTTAAATTTATTTAATATTAATTAATTTAAAATGCCTTTATAATTAAAATTTTCGATTTTTTAAAGGCTTAAATTAATTATTAAATACCATGCGCACTTATTAAATGTCAATTTAATTTCAAAATGTTTCAAGGTTTTATCGAACTTGGCATTTAATGCAATTTGAATGATATTGGCGCCCATGCATGGAAAACAATAGATATTAACAAGATTGCTCTGGTCCCTTGGAGAGGGACAGGAGCGCCCCCTTCATTTTGGCCTTGTATCTCTCGCTTCTCACGTTCAAAGTCTCATCTTGGATTTCCAAAATAGCATTCTTGCTTGGCATTTGGGGTTTAATTTATTTCATCTTTGGAAGGAACTTGTTTTTAAAGCAATTTCGCCCTTTTCCTTGACTGAAGGACAGGAGCGATTTAATTCTAGACCTCATACTTCTTGTCTTTTACGTTCGAAATTTCTTCCTTTACGTCCAAAATGGGGTTTTCATTTGCAACTTTGAGTTTGATCTATTCAATTTTTTGAATGAATGCTCTTTAGAACCATTTTCGCCCTGGTCCCTTGGTGAGGGACAGGAGCGATTTCATCTTTTTGTCCTTGATCTTCGTTTTCCAAATTGCCAATTTATGATGTGATGCAATCAATGATCTCTATTGTTCGCTCAATGCATGTTCAATTCGCCCTCTCAAGACAAAATGAGCCCTTCTAAGGATTTTCGCCCTGGTCCTCTAGTGAAGGACAGGAGCGAATTTTATACTTGAGCCGAAAATTGTCAATTCTTGTGGATGTTTCCTTGTCCATCGTTTTCCAAAAGGCGTTTCTCATTTCGTAAAACCTTGCCCTGGCGTGATTCTGGAGGGAGATGCTTGATTTTATGGAAATCGCCCTGGTCCTCCAGTGAAGGACAGGAGCGAATTTTGGTCCATGGCACAAATCCTTAATCATATCAACATCGAATTCTCTTCAAGGCGTAAAACATTGTTCCTTATCCCATCTTGAGTCTTGCAAACGACAGTAGCACTTCAAAATGTTAGGCAATCGGGCAAATTTGAAGATTTTGCTCTGGTCCCTGGGAGAGGGACAGGAGCGCCTTAGCCAATTTTATCAAATGCTTGTGGTCTTTGCAACTTCGTTCTTCTTTGAGGCATTCCAAATATCATTGCCATCATGTGTCTAGGCTCGGACTTGTCCAAATTCGGAGAGGGAGGCTGGACAATCTATATTTCGCCCTAGTCCCTTGGAGAGGGACAGGAGCGATTTTGCATTTATAAGCCCACTTGTGTTTTGCCAACTTTCAAAATTATCTTCAACGGGGTGATCAAGCCTTCCTTCCTTTATCTCAAACTTGAAACTCACTTTTTCTTTGCCCAAAACTTGCCCTTTGAGAAAATCGCTCTGGTCCCTTGGAAAGGGACAGGAGCTTCCTTTAAAATCGCTCTGGTCCCTTGGAGAGGGACAGGAGCGCCTAGGCAATTTTGGGTTGATTTTCTTCATTTTGGTCCATTCAAGTTATATTCAATGAGCAAAACAAACTTTCCTTGTCCTCCTCAAATCGCGAAATCATTTAAATCTTGTGAGGACAATGCAATTTAGGAATTCAAGCTCCGGTCCTTCAGTGAGGGACAGGAGCGATTTTGCAAACCCAAGCTTATCCGTCCTTTGTCAGTCTTCCAAATTATATTCAATAGATAAATCATGCTTTCCTTGTTCTCCTCAAATCATAAAATCGTCTTGATCTTGCAAGGACAGTGCAAATTTGAAGATCAAGCTCCGGTCCTTCAGTGAGGGACAGGAGCGATTTTTGTCCTCAAGGTCAGATCTCCACGATTTTCATCTCAAATTTCCTTTGCTGGGGAAGATACCATCATTTTGCAAGCTATGAACAAAAGTCAAAATCCAAAAAAATGTCCAAGAAGGTGTGTTTGAGGAAAATCGCTTTGGTCCTTGGGAGAGGGACAGGAGCGAACTTGTCTTGCTAGGCCAAAATTTCAACCCTTCATTGCCAACGACCAAGTCTGGATACTCCTTCATGCTTACTTCATCCTTCATTGCGTCCTTGATGCTTCAGTTCGATCAACTAAGGCCAAAAATGATCTAAATAAGCCATTTCGCCCTGGTCCTTCAGCAAGGGACAGGAGCTATTTGGCCTTAAACCTTAAAAACTTGTCATTTTTGATTCTTCAAAATCTTCAAAATCTTCAATTCACGCTCAATTGTCTCTCCTGGCGACCCTGCAAAAAGCAAATAAAACAAGTCAATAACCAAAATGCACAAAATATCATTTTCGTCTTGGTCCCTGGGAGAGGGACAGGAGCGATTTTGCCCTTTTGGAGTTAAAATATCAAAATCTAGGTCTTCAGATCACTTCATCATGCAGGGCTAGGTCGTCTCCAAGGCCAGGAATTGGTTACCTTACTTCCAAAATTTGGTCAAAATTCACCGAGACAAAATGCATAATTTAATCATCAAAATGCTATCACTTAGACCTAACTTGAATTTGCCTTCAAAATCTTAACTGGACCCATCCTGAGACAAACTTGACTTCCTGGCAGGCTCATCATATTCCAAAATTGCAATCAATGCGAGGATGCTCAATAATCTTTCAAAATTGGACTGGACTTCGGCTTGAAAACATCAAAAAGGAAACCCTAAGGCTTAACCCTAGTCCAGACGACTCACTCACTTACTCAAAACCCTAAAAGCAGAGAGAAGAACAGGCAAAACAAAAGCAAAAAGAGGGGGTCCCCATTTCAATGGGGCGATGTGTGAAATGGTCACAACAGTTGGCTGTAGCTGTTCTATTACCTTTTGATGCTTTCATGATTGCTGGGAATGTTCTGGACTGAATATCAAGTGTAGTAAGTCATCCCAGGTCTAAAATAATAATTTATCAATTCAAGAAGTTGCCTTAGTCCATGCATGCTTTGCCATGGTGTTGGACACATCTTAGAGCTGTCTTTCCTTGTGAATCATGTGGTAACAGGTCTGCAATTTGAATGTTTAATCTGATTTTCAGAATACTGTTAAATTGAAGTCTGATCTGTAATCTTTGGCAATGTCCTATGAAGCTTGATTGAGGTTTAGTTACAATCTACTCTCGCTAGTCTTTATGCACATATATTTGTTATATGTTGATTATTATCATGAAAAGGAAATTGAAGCAAACAAACAACAAGTACTCTTCATCGGTTTAATATTGCATCATATAGTTTTAAAAAAAAAATCAGGGGGTGAACATTGCAGTGGTATCAGGGCTCAGCTCTTTCTGCCATCCAATGGATAATGAGCTTCTATTAGCATCAGTGATAGAGAGAGAAGGTACCAGATAAGGCAAAGGAGAAAATAAGTGGATTTTTGGGAACATTTGCCTTCGGATACTGAGGTACAACAATCTGGTGGACCAATTAGAACAACCAGAACAATTAGAAAATTCTGGAAACATGGGTGATAGAGGTGAAAGAGAAAACAGAGAACCAGAACATTACCAAACAACTCTTCTTTTGGATGCTCTGGTTAGGAGTCAGGCACAAGCCAACTAACGCATGAATCAATGAATTAATGTAATCACTCAAATGGGATTCAACAATGGTGGTAGTAATTGTCAACGGAAATCGTGGGAATCATCATGGAGTAGCAAACCAAAATCACGGGGCAGTAGTAGCTAGACCCCCTTTTCGCCAAGAGTGCAATTACTAGTAGGGAATGAACCCACTTTGCTAGAATTACAAGATGAGTTGAGACAAGATTGGCATGATGTAGGACTTGATTTTCAGCGTGACATAACTTAGTGTGATTACATGGATGTTAGGATGAGACACATGCCTTTCAGAGGAAACAGAGAGCAATATAATGAATTGCGTAGGAAGGAGGAAGACTTACTCTTCCTTATTTTGATGGATCTGGTAAGACCACAACTAGAGCACAGGTACAAAAACTGGATACTTAATTCAGTCTCAATCCTATGCCAGAAGAGGAGTTCATTAAATATGCTGCTATACATTTGGATGGTGTTGCCCATGAGTGGTGGCATCATGGCATGATTACAATGGGACATGACCAAATTACTTCCTATGTAGAGTTTACTGAGAGGTTGATTGAGAGGTTTGACAAGAAGGACCCAGAGTTGCACTTCAAGGAGCTAGCACAACTAAAATAGTGAGGAACAATAGATGTTTATGTTGCTGATTTTTCAGTGATTGTCAATCTTGGTGACGGATATTTCGGAAAGGAGGCTCATTGTTCTTTTCATAGATGGGTTAACCGAACCTTTGAGAAGATGGATCAAAGCATTCAACCCACCTACTTTACAAGAGGCCATCAAGAAAGCAAGAGACATGGAAACATTCACTTTGAAGAGTAGATTTCAATCAAATTTCTCACATAAAAGGGATAGAGACAAAAAACATTTTTCAAAAGAATCTGATGAGCCAAAGAAATCAGTCACTAGAATTAATAGTGAGACACTCAATGACTTAAGAAAGAAGAATTTATGCTTTACATGTAGAGAGCCTTGGGCCCCAAGTCATAAATGTGCAATAAAAGGGAAGACACATCAAATAGAATACTATTCAGCTGAAGAAACAACATTAGAAGAATTAGATCAGCAATTTGACTAGGATGAAAAAAGGGAAGAAGAATTATCAGAAGAGTCCGAAAAGGAAGAGGATAGAGGAGGAACACTTGCTCAACTACATAGCTTTCAAAAGAATGAGTCACTTCGCATTAGAGGAGTGTTGGGTGGGTTGTGATTGGTTGCATTGATAGACACTGGTGCTACACATAATTTCATAGATGAAGGACTAGTGGCACGCAGGGGACTTCAAACACAAGATGTAGATGGGTTCAAGGTGATGGTTGCGGATGGTTTCACAATCACATGCACTAGGATGATCCCATAGTTGAGCTTTCAGGAACTATGAAGTAAAGGATGACTTCTATGTAGTAAGCATTGATGATATAGATGTGGTGCTGGACATTCAATGGCTTCGTTCCCTTGGGGAGATTACCCTTAACTTCAGACCATGGAGCTGAAATTCAAATCAGAAGGTAAGAACGTGGTATTGAGAGGAATCTCAAATGGAGGACCTCGGGCTGTGTCATTCAAACAAATGGAGAGATTATTCAGGCATGATTAGGTAGAGTGGGTAGCAGAGTGTGTGATTATGCCCATAGTGACAAAAGAGGTTAAGAGGTCTTATCATCTAGATATATAGGCTTTGATCACTAAACATAGCAAGGTCTTTAGTAGCATTCCTCTAGGTAGGCCTCCTGATAGAGGCATTGAGCATGTGATTGAGTTGGAAGAGGGAGCAAACTTGTTATACCACTCCATGTAGGCATCCTAAGAGACTTAAAGATGAAATTGAGAAGTCTATTAAGGAAGTCTTAGATATGGGACACATTAGGCGAAGTAAGAGCCCTTTTGCTTCTTCTATTGTGCTGGTTAAGAAGGAAGGAAGGTATGATGCACATGTGTATTGATTACAGGGCATTGAACAAGAAGACTATTAAGAACAGTTACTCGATTCCATGCATAGATGAGCTTTGATGATCCGCATGGGACGGTCTATTTTTCTAAAATAGACTTGAAATCCGGTTATCATTAGATTAGGGTCATAGAGGAGGACATAGAGAAGACTGCATTCAGATGTCACTTTGGCAATTTCGAGTTTCTTGTCATGCCTTTTGGTTTGACAAATGCACCTACTACTTTTCACTCTTGCATGAACAAAGTGTTTAGCAAACAGTTACGCAAGTTTGTGTTGATTTTCTTTGATGACATACTTATTTATAGCAGGGCATGGGGAGAGCACTTGAGACACTTGGATGAGGTGTTAGGTATTTTGGAGAGTGAGTCCCTGTTTGCTATGGAGTCCAAGTGCGAGTTTGAGATGACTGAATTATTATATCTTGGGCACATAATCAGCTCTAATGGAGTTCGTGTAGACCTTGAGAAAATCAAAGCTATACTTGGTTGACCTCCACCTACCAATCTTACTCAGTTGAAAGGGTTTTTTGGATTGTGTGGGTTTTATGGGAGATTTGCCAAAGGGTTTTCACAGGTTGCTGCTCCACTTACGGATTTGACAAAAAAGGGATCTTTCACTTGGTTCAAATCAGCACAACGGACCTTTGATCACTTCAAGCAGTTGATGAGCTCATGTCCTGTTTTAGCCATTTCGGATTTTTATAAGCCATTCAAGTTGGAATGTGAAGCCTCAGGTGAGGGTATTGGAGCTGTTCTTATGCAAAGCAAACACCCAATTGCCTATGAAAGCAGAAAGTTAAGAGTAGCTGAAAAGGGGTATTCCATCTATGACAAAGAGATGTTGGCAATAATGCATGCCTTGAACAAATTTAGGCAGTATCTTGTTGGTGGGAGGTTTGCAGTCAAACAGGTCATAATAGTCTCAAATTCTTCCTTCATCAAAGAGATCTTAATGAGAGACAACAAAAATGGGTGAGCAAGCTCCAAGTGTATGAATTTGACATCGAATATGTCAAGGGGAAACAGAAATTGTGGCGGATGCATTGTCAAGAAGGCCACATTTGTGCACAATTAGAGATAGCAGCAAATTGGAAGGAGAAGATACAAGTTGAGTATGCAAAGAGTGCTCTTGCTAATAGCACTCTTGATGGCACATTATAGGATGACAGGTACAAGGTGAGAGAGGGTCGTATTTTCTACAAGGTTAGTACCTGAAACTTAGTTTAAAGCGCAGATTTTTAAGACATTTCATGACATCCCTTTGGCTGTTCACCCTGGTTACTACAATACATACAGGCAGATTCGTGAGAGGTTTTCTAGAAAGGGATGAAAGATGATATTCTTAAGTACGTTGGTGAGTGCCAAGTGAGCCAACAGAATAAAGACAAACATACTTACCCTGTTGGTCTTCTACAACCCCTACCAATTCCCACTCAGAAATGGGAAAGTATCTTAATGGACGTCATCACAGGACTTCCCAAGGTGCAGGGGAAGGCTTGTATTTACACGATGGTGGACAGGTTGACTAAGTTTGTCCACTTTTTTGTCATTTCAACGATGTATACGGCAGTACAGGTGGCTGACCCGTTCTTTAGAGGTGTTTAGACTCCATGGAACACCTAAGACCATCATCAGTGATAGGGATAGCAAGTTTATGAGTTTGTTTTGTTAGTAGTTGTTCAAGTTATGCTGCACAAAGTTGAATCCTAGCACTAGTTACCACTCCTAGATGATGGGCAAACGAAGGTAGTTAACAAATGGGTGGAAGGATACTTACGCAACTATGTCTTAGGGCAGGAGAAGGCGTGGGTTAAGTGGTTGCATTTGGGGGAGTTTTGCTACAACTCCACTTTCCACATGTCAATCAAGATGTCTCCCTTCATAGCGTTGTATGGGTATGAAGCTCCTAGCTTCATAGATTTACACTTTGGTGATTGCAGGGTGCCCAGAGCTCGGGATCTTCTTCAGGAGAGTCAGGATATTATGAGATCTTTGAGGGACAATATACAACATGCACATAACTAGCAGCAGTTATATGCTGATGACATGGTTTATTTGAGACTGCAACCTTATAGGCAGTCCACTCTCAAGAAGAGTGGGCCAGAGAAGCTTAAGTCACGCTTCTACGGATCGTTTAGAGTCACCAGGAATGTTTGTGAGGTGGCTTATGAGCTTGAGCTACTTGAAGGTAGCAAAGTGCACAACGTCTTCCACATGCCACGCCTTAAAAAGGCACTTGAGCATAATGTAATACCCTCTGGAGGGTTGCCTCCTTTGGATGAGGAAGGCAAATTGATATTGATACCTGAGGTAGTGATTGATTTTAGGGAGCGTACTATTAGGAGGAGAGTTATCATTGAGTATCTTGTGAAGTGGAAGAACTTACCGGTTGAGGATGCTACATGGGAGAATGAGCAGATTTTATAGCATCTCGAGTTGCAATTGCTTGGGGACAAGAAATCTTGGGGAGGGAGGTTGGTACGGTCCCCTCTTTGTGCTTAGTTAGCATCGGGGTACCATTAATCTATTTCGAGTTCCTGTAGGCTAAATGGTTTTGGTTAAGGGACTCAGTGTCCTAGTTGAGATCATGTCGGAGTTTCTTGAGCTTTCTGGTAGAGTTTTCTATTTTTGGCAGGGAGTTATTTTTAGTACTTACTATTTATAGTAAGTCAGTGGGCCACTAGTTTCTTTAGTCAATGAGGGGTTCCTATCTTTGACTTTGGTGAGTTCAAAGGTTTCCTGTTGAAACTTAGTAGCTTCGGTAAGATAAATGATTGAATGAGAGATAAATGAAGTCTCTCATTCAATCATTTATCTTACCGAAGCTACTAAGTTTCAACACTCCCTCTTAGCTAGGGAAGATAATTATAGACCCATGAAATAAGTATCATATTTCTTATAATAAAATGTATCATATGACTACATAATACAAAGGATCATATCTCATATGCTCGTGACATGAGACGTCACATAATGAGTGACATAGGAATATATCACATCATCTCGTGATATAGATATCACATAACACGCGATATTAGTATCACATAACACGTGATACCTTGGATATAAAATACTTAGGAATGTTGAATTCCCTTATATCCAGGTTATGGCATGTGCACTGACATTACGTCACATAATGTCTACCATAACACATCATGGCACATCCATGAGTCAGAGTGATATCAAGTTAGCATGATATCAACATTACAACATCGTCACCTCATAATGTTTAATACAAGTGTTCATAGTCTAAAAGATCGTCACCTTTTATATCATGCTGACTTGATATCATTTAGACTATGAACACTTGTATTAAACTTATGAGGTGACGATGTTGTAATGTTGATATCATGCTGACTTGATATCACTCTGACTCATGGATGTGCCATGATGTGTTATGGTAGACATTATGTGACGTAATGTCAGTGCACATGCCATAACCTGGATATAAGGGAATTCAACATTCCTAAGTATTTTATATCCAAGGTATCACGTGTTATGTGATACTAATATCGCGTGTTATGTGATATCTATATCACGAGATGATGTGATATATTCCTGTGTCACTCATTATGTGATGTCTCATGTCACGAGCATATGTGATATGATCCTTTGTATTATGTAGTCATATGATACATTTTATTATAAGAAATATGATACTTATTTCATGGGTCTATAATTATCTTCCCTAGCTAAGAGGGAGTGTTGAAACTTAGTAGCTTCGGTAAGATAAATGATTGAATGAGAGACTTCATTTATCTCTCATTCAATCATCTACCTTATCGATATAACTACAATTAAGTATAGACCTCATAATCGATAATATTACTCATGCTGTGATTAGACCAGAATTATAACTACCATAGCTATCGTATGATAGCATCGATTAATGCTATCATATGATAACTATAATAGTTATCATTCTAATATGCATGTTAAATACCGATCATTTATTTGTTAGCTTATCCTGATCATTTATCAGGCATCTATACTAATTCACGTTGCCCCGATCATTAATAGTTATCGGCATATTAAATATCGTGACCAATAGCTATCGGCATTCACTTACTTGTTGGTGTTGGAAATAAGCCACACCCAGACCGATGATGGACTGGTCCAAGAGGGGCCAATAGCTCAGTTGTAGAGCACTCCAGCAGTGTTGGAAGGTCCTAGGTTCGAGTCCTAGCTGGTCCATGTCTCAACAGTTTCAAAGAAATATTTCTTTTATTGGCCATTTCAATCTTTTTAATGATCTTTTTAAGCCTTTCGGAAAAGTACCCCATGGCCTAGTTGAATAACATTGTTTTAAAAAGGGGGACTATTATATTTCCTTGACTTAAGGCAAATATTTAAAATGCAAAATATATTAAGAAGGCAAAAAGGGGGAATGCCTAGACATGGAGAAGATAAAGTTAAATTCAAAATGACAAAAGAGTGGGAAAACCCTAAAGTTGCCCTATTCACTCTCTCATTCTTTAAAAGGGGGATTTAGCCTTCATTTGTGCATCTTTATTTTGGAGACATAACAAAGTGCTATTGGAGCTTTCCCAAAAAAGACAAATCTGCTGGTTTGAGGGCAAAAAACCTCAGCTGGGACATTAGTTTCGGTGGTGAAAGACCCACCGTAGCTTGTAGTTTGAAGTTCGAAGTTGAGTGATCTTTTGGCTTGTGGAGGTGTTTTATTTTGGTGTGAAGATGAAGATTTTCAGTGTGTTTTGAAGAGGGTTTGCAGGTTTTGGTGTGGTGTGAGTTTTTTGGGCGAATTGTTTTGATTTGCAGAGTACTGGTGTAGATTTTAGCAAAAATATGGTAATGTTTTGGGTGTGGCTATAGCTGTTCTGTTACCTTTTCATGTTTTCCTGATTGTTGGGCACGTTCTGGATAGAATATCAAGTGTAGCAGGTCATCCTAGGTCTGAAATAATAATTTATATTTCCAAGTTTAATACTGCTGTCAACAAACAGTGAGTGCTGGAGCAGATTAGGAGCAGCTAGAGACCTATTTATCAATTCAAGAAGTTGCCTTATTCCATGCATGCTTTGCTATGGTGTTGGACACATCTCAGAGCTGTCTTTCCTAGTGAATCATGTGGTAACAGGTCTGCAATTTGAATGTTTAGTCTGATTTTTAGAATACTGTTAAATTGAAGTCTGATTTGAAATCTTTGGCAATGTCCAATGAAGCTTGATTGAGGTTTAGTTACAATCTACTCTTGCTATTTTATGTCTTTATGCACATATGTTTGTTATATGTTGATTATTACCATGAAAAACAAACTGAAGCAAACAAACAAGAAGTACTTTTCATTGGTTTAATATTGCATCATGTAGTCTTCAAAAAAAAATTAGGGGTTAACATTGCACTCCTGCTTGTCTGAATCTTTTCATCTTTGTCCCCAATGATCAAGTCTTTTGGCAGATTCTTTTTGACAAATTTAGATGGAGTCTTAGGTGGTGCTCTTGATGGTGTTGTTGGGTTCTCTTGCTCAATTGTCTCTTGCTTAGTTTCCTCCTTTGTTTCTTCTTCTTTCCAAACTTCCTCATTTTGAGGAACATCTTCTTGAACTTCTTCTTCATAGTGTCTTCATTCATCAACTTTCGCATTTGCAATTTCAATGATCTTGTGTAGCCTCTTGTTATAGCATTTGTAAGCTTTACTTCATGTGGAGTAGCCAAGGAATATTCCTTCATTAGCTTTAGTATCAAATTTCCCTAGATCTTCTTCATATATCCTTGTATAACATGTCTCTTTCCAAAAACCTTGAAAGACTTAATTGTTGCAGGTCTCCCTTTCCATAACTCTTATGGCATTTGTTATCATTTACTTTGATTTGTGCATGATTCAAAATGTAGACTGCTATGTGAACCGCATCTCTCCAAAATGTATCAGCTAACTTTGATTCATTTAACATAGCTCTAGCCATTTCTTGAACTATTTTGTTTTTTCTTTCTACATCTGCATTTTGTTGTGGAGTTCTTGCAGCTGAACATTGTCTTCTTATCCCATGCTTTTCACACAAATCTTCAAATTCATTGATAGTGATTTTTTTTTTTTTTTTAAATTTTTAAACTATGCCTGGTAAAATTTTTAATGTGATTGGTGATGCTGACACGACACGCCCTTAGGCTCCACATGAAACGCTTTTGACCCGGAGCTATGAAATGGTGAGGCCAAAAACGTGGGACCTCATCCCCACACTTCACTTGTTGAAACCTGCGAGCTCAATGGCTCACAGAAGGCACAAGGCCTTGCGAGCTCAGCGGCCTAGCAGGGATTTGAACCTTGGTGGCCGCTTCACCAACAAAGTGTTTTAACCGCGACACTACATGTTCGGAGACTTAGATTTGAAAGTGAATTCTTCACCTCTATTTGATTTAAGACATTTGATCATCAAATCTGATTCATTCTCTGTTAATGCTTTGAATTCTTTAAAATTATCAAGATCTTTAGATTTTTCTTTCAAAAAGGTAAACCAAGTCATTCTAGAGTAATAATCAATTAATAGCATAAATGCCTTTCTTGCATGCTTCTTGTTTTGGCTGGAACACAAAGATCTATATGTATGAGCTCTAATAGTTTCGATGCCGAGTATTACTTTGATTTAAAACTCACTCTAGTTTGCTTCCCAAGTCGACATTGCTTACAAGCTAGGTTACCGGGTTCGCCTCTGGGCCTCCTTGGTATGGGTCCGGGTTCGATCGGGTCCGTGGTACGGGTCCAGTTCGAACTGGGTTCGACCAGGGTTCGAAAAACCCAGAGTGGGTTCGGCCCTGGTTGAACCCAGTCGAACCCGGGCGGACCCAGTCGAACCTGGGCGGACCGTAAAGTCAAAAAACAATGCAATTTTTTTTTTTTCAATTCCGCCTTGTAAAAAGTGAAAGTTATAACCTAAAATTGACTTCTAAAACATTTTATTGACTCATTTCACCTCATTTGTGTTGCAAACAAAAGTTTTATGAGAGCAGGTTGAAGAAAGGGTGAACAAAATTTGGCTTCAAAGATCAAAGAGGAGGAGTTGAAGACTGATTTTTGAAGCTTCAACAAGTGTTGCAGCATCATTTTCATACATTTTCAAGCTTCCATTGGCTACAAGAGGTAGGTTTTTAAACATTTTTTTCCAACTATTTTTGTTTCACAAATTGTCAAACATGAAACTTGAATTTTTTTTCATTATTTAGTTTTTGTTTTTGAATATGTTTATATTATTTCTTGCCATAGGAACTAGAATGGCATCTACATCTTCCTCCATTGGCAATGAATAAATAATTGCAAAACAAAGAAATGATCCAAATTTTCCCTTATGGAAATATGTGGACATTATAAAACAACTTCTGGGAGGTGGGGGATTCCGTTGGAAATGCCATGGATGTGATATTGAACGTGGCAATAGTTCATATTATTGGGTGGTAGGCCATTTGTGTGGAATAAAAGGAAGAGACATCAAAAAATGCCCTGGAAAAAATGGTAAACCTATACCAGATGAGACAGTGATGAAATATATTAGGGAGCATGAGGCGGCAGAAGAGAGGGAAGCCCGTCGATTGAACCAAACCGCATCAAAGAAAACAAAGGGAATGCAAGGCCCTTCTAATCCCACTATTGTAGTAGAAGACCACCCCTTCTTTGCCACAAATGAACCTCAAAGTGAACCACCCTTGACACGTAAAAGAACAAAGGGGCCTTTAGAAACTGCATTCCAAAATGAGAGTAGAGACAATGCCGACGAAGATATAGTAAGGTGCATTTATGCAAATGGGTTGTCATTCAATGTTGTTCGCTCCCCATATTGGAAGCAAATGATAAAAAGTGTTAATGAGGCTCCAAGAGGGTATAAGGGCCCCGGTTATGAGAAGGTACGTGGAACATTATTGGAGAAAGAGGTGAAGAGGGTTGAAGATGCATTGAAACCCATAAGGGATTCATGGGTTGAGACAGGTGTAACAATTTTTTCAGATGGGTGGAAAGATGCTAAAAACCGTCCCTTGATCAATGTCATAGTGGTGTCCCCTAAAGGGGCAATGTTTTTGAGAGTTGTGGATTGTGAGGGCCAAATAAAAGATGGCCAATTTATTGTAGAAATTCTCATCTCTACCATTGAGTCTGTGGGACCCCGCAATGTTGTCCAAGTCATAACGGACAATGCAAAAAATTGTAGAGCTGCTGGTTTGTTGGTTGAACAACGCTATGATCACATCTTTTGGACACCTTGTGCGGTACATTCACTCAATCTTATGCTACAAAGGATTGGGCAAAAAATAAAATGGATCAGAGATGTGTATGCAGAGGCTGAGGACATCCACATGTTCATCACAAACCACCACATGTCTCAATGGATTTTTAGAACCTATTCGAATTTGGAGCTATTGAAGGTAAGTGAAATAGTAATTTAATTTTACATTTTCTGATTTTTTCTAATTTTCAATGTTCATAATATCATTGTGTAAGCTATATTGTGTATTCTTCTTTAAAGTTTGGCTTTATTTTTTAATCATTTGGCATTAATTTGTGTTATAGGTTGCTGAGACCCGTTTTGCATCAAACACAATCTTCTTAAGACGACTTGTGAAAGTTAGAGTGGCACTATGCAATATGGTGATCAACACCAATTGGGCTGTATGGAAGCAAAGTAGCACTGAGAGGGCAGAATTAGGGATAGAATATTGAATGAGAAATGGTGGGATCTTGTTACATATCTCCTAAGTATCACTAAGCCCATCATGAGCATGGTTCGCTATACAAACTTGGATAGGCCTTGCATAGGTGAGATTTATGATGGCATTGACTCCATGCTTGAAAAAATAAAGGTCACTATAAATGAAAAAGAGAATGATCCTCAGGAGAAATTCTTCAAAGAACTGGAAGTAATTATTGTAGAAAGGTGGAATAAGATGACCACTCCTTTGCACCTTCTTGCCTATGCCTTGACACCTAAGTACTATAGCAATCAGTTTCTTGATAAACCAGGAAGGATTCCACCATGAGAGATCTAGAAGTATCTAATGGGTACAAGGCAACATTTCTTAGACTATATCCCGATGATGATTTGTGAAATGTTGTTACAAATGAGTTCATAGAATTCGCAAATGGGAATGGTCTAAGTGTTGATGCACTTCGAAGGATGCTCATAGTTGGTGGTACTTCCATGGCACATGCTTCCAACACCTACAACCCCTCGCTATAAAAGTTTTATCACAAGTAAGTTTAATTAATTAAAATTTTAAATTTACAAGTTTTAGTTTATTTATAGTTTACTTTGTCTTCATAGGTTGCTAGTAATTTTATTTTTATTAATGTATAACTTTAATTGTTTTGTCTTCATAGGTTGCTAGTTCATCTGCTTCAGAAAGAAATTGGAGCACATACTCTTTCATCCACTCAGTAAAGCGCAATAGGCTGCTATCAAAAAGAGCGGAGAATTTAGTATATGTGTATTCCAACCTACGTCTTCTTTCACACAAAGAACATGACTACACACAAGGGGAAACAAAGATGTGGGATATAGAGCCAGAGCATACTGATTTGGATGCTCCTGCTTCTCAGCTTCTTGCATTGACACTTGATGACTCGGAAATTGAGCCAACTTATAGTGCAAGTGCAAGTGGCATTGGCTCATCTAATGTCAATGTCAATGAGGAGGAGGAGGAGGAGGAGGAGGAGGATGAATTAGATGATCCATTTGATGATTAAACTTTAAGTTTATATTGTTGAAAGTTGAAACAATGATACTTGAATATTTTGTCATTTTGATATTAAACTTGATGTATATGATGCTATTATGGTATGATCATGATGCTATGATTACAAGTTTATGTTTGTTTTGTTGTTTATATGATGCTATGTGACATGCAAATTTTAATTTATGCTTATAGGCTTCATAAATATCAATATATATATATATAATTTACATGTTTTTGTACTAACGAGCCCAAACGAACCCAAATGAACCCAAACCCCTTTTCAAAATTTTGCCATACCGGCGTATCAGGTTCTTTGAACCTGAACCGGTGCCCGAACCCGAACCGGTAACTTAGCTTACAAGTGATATTTGCGGGCTTTGAAATCTTTGGCATGTCTCTCCCTGCTTCCTTACGGCTGATCTTGACAAGATTATCAGTCAACCATGCAAGATATTTCACAATCAATGAAATACTAGTAGTATGAACATAAGAATTCCACCATTAACCATTCACAATAGCTTCCATCCATCTAATTGTCACCATCTAACATGAGGATTTAACAAGAAACCAAGCAATTATGTAGAAGAAACAATGCATTCCACCATATCTTCAATGAAAAGGATGTTTATTTACAAGCTTGGCAACAATGTCTGCCTTCTCCTCCTACTCTACTTCTAACTACTGCTTGCTATCTGCTACTTTCTATTAACTATTAACTACTCACTACTGCTGAACTACTAAAGTGCCCTTGGTAGCTCAAGCTCTTTATTGCACTACTTGCATTGTTGAACCCCTTAGGCAGAGATTGCATCACCAAGGTTATGTAGTCCTTCTTCACCTTGAATGTATTCATCATATTCTTTCTCCAGCACTTTCATCTCTTGTTTCTTGTATCAGACCTTGATGTCTTCTTCACCTTTCAAGAAGCCTCCTTGTAATAGTAAGTTCCTTGGTGCTGTTGCAGTCTGCATCTTTATCCTCTTCTTTAATCAAACCTGCAAGACAATCAGAATATTGTCATGATATAGACAGGTTTCTCAAATCTCTTAACCTGATATGCATTCTAAGTGTTTTAATTTTCTGATTTCATGTCTGATTTTTGTCTCAGGTCTGATTCTGATTTGAAATGTTTCAAGGCCTGATTAATCCTCTAGGTATAAGCTTCTATCAAATTTGATACTTGTGACCTGATTCCAAACCCTTAAGGTATGATTCACTGATTTGGGTTTGAGCTCTGAGTTCTTTGACCTGATTCCTATCTAGATATCTGCATGGTCGTGGATTTTAGGAGCAATTGGAAGTGTTTCCCAGGTGGTCGGGATTTTGACCCCCTACTGGAAGTGACCTCACTGGCAGGTTGGAGATTTCAACTGTTACTCGAAGCTGATGACAAGTAGGTCGGAGATCTACGGGCTAAGTGGAAGTAGTCCAAGACAGATTGGAGATATTGGTAGCAAGTGGAAGTAACTTGGGGCAGGTTGGGGTTTTGACCTTGCACTGGAAATGCCACAAAAAGGCCGTGGATTTAGGCTCTAACTAGAAGTCACCAAGGAAATTCGTGGATTTAGTCATGAAGCGGAAGTAACCTCAGGTAGTCATGGTTTTGAGTCTTTGACCTCCAAGTGGAAGTAACTTCTTCCTCCCTTAAGCCCATTTCATTTCTTCACAATTTGATCATATGCTGACTTGAACATCTGCAAACATTTCCCTAGCATCAGCAAACATGTCTTCATGTGCTTAGGTGGGGTTTTCATGTGCAAGTGGAAGTGGTATCAGCTAATAGGACCTTTTGCCTTGAAGTAGAAATTCGTGGAATTCACTAGCAAGTGGAAGTCTTTGCATGAGGGTCGGGCTTTTGAGGAGGCATTGATAGTGAACACAAAGTGGTTGGGGTTTTCACCTCCTACTGGAAGTAGTCACAAGTAAGCTAGGAGGTTGGAGATTTAGGTGCTAAGTGGAAGTGCTGAACCTTAATGATCTTAATCACCTTTTGATCTCTTCATCACGTCAGTCCTTTGCTTGATCAGGCTTTTGAATCATTCATACCTTTCTCATCAAGGCAACCTTATCTTCTTTGAGGCATTGAGACAGCAGCACCTTTGCCCATCATTGATCCTCACTCCTTAGGCTGGACTTTTGGACAGCAACTGGAATTAACTCCCAAGCAGGTCGGACTTTTGAGGTCCAATTGGAAGTGGAAGCAAAGGCAGGTCAGGGTTTTGAACTTCCACTGAGAGTGGCCGGGTTTATGCCTTGAACTGGAAGTGGAAGCAAGATGGTCGAACTTTTGAGGTCCAAGTGGAAGTGACATTAAAGTGTGAGTTCATCTTACTCACCTAGCATTTCAACATGCTTCCACTTGTTTTCTACAACTTCATCGATTTCAAACATGATTAGCTTCAAAGCTCTAAGGCATTGACTTCAAGGAATGCTGATCTCACCAAATTCATCAACTGGAAATGATCTCAAAGCAGGTCGGAGATCTTACCACCAACTTACAGTGATGGAAGAGCTAGGTCGGACTTTTTGGGGGTCATTGATAATTTGATAGTAATGATGAGGTAAGGCGGGGATTCAAGGGATCATTGACAGTGACCTCACTTGTTCAATTTTATTGATAGTGGCACTTACTTCATCAATTCTAAGGGTCCTTCATCATCAACAAAGCCTCCTCATGGTTGATTGGCATTCATCAAACATCTCAATTGCTATGATTGATCTCCACACGTACCCCTATCGTTTCTATCTCTGATGATGATGATCAAATGAAATGATCATCATATATCATTCATTGCTAAGGCCTTAAGAGCTAAAATGACCCCAATTTCTCTTAGAGAGAAAAACTTGACTTAATCACCTCCTGACAACCTAACACACTACACTTCCTTAAGTAAAAGGTTAACAGCAAAAGACACTGCCAATCGACTAAACCAAGACAACTAACCTAGAAAGCGGGGAAAAAAGTGGGAGTCCCCATTTGCAATGGGACGATGTGTGAAAACGTCACAACAGCTTGGAAAGTTGTTTCTAGTTTTTTACATTGGAAATTTGAGGGACCTAAGAATGCTTATGATCAAGCATCAATGCCTACTTGACATTCAACTTCTGAAATGGCAGTTTGGTTTGTTAAATATGTTTTTGGGCAAACAATTATCTACAAATTGACTTGTGATGAGGAGACTATTGGCTCAATAGTTAATTAAAGTGGACGTTTAATATGAGTTTTGAGATTTTTGTTGATGAATCCTTGAATTCAAGGGCTAGGTTTGTGTTGGAGAGAATGGAGATGAAGCAATAGGAAAGCTTTCTACAATTAGGTGACAAAATCTCAATTCTGTAGTATAGCTACATCTAAATCTGCTCCATTGCTGAACAAGAGATGAGAAGGAAAGTGATCTTGAGATGGTAAAGGTGAGGTAAATTTATTTGGAAATATTGATATTCATGAAGCATGAAGTTTTGGAATGGTTAGTGCTCCACTTATTTAGTTAATTCATCTTACATCCCCTCTCCTGGTGAGGACCTCTCCTCAAGGAGATTTGAATGATTAATATAAGTTGTACACGTTTATGTTCATAGTTTGGTTGATTGCTAATGTGTCATGCCCCCCCCCCCTCCCCCCCCCCCTCCCCCCCCCCCCTCCCCTTTTTTAATAATATTGTAATGCATCAAAATGCCTATTTTATATCCCCTTGTCTTCTTTGACCCAAATTTTGTGTATATGCTCTTCCTCCTCTCCCTTTGTTGTCTTTCTAAGGCTTCCGAAATCTCTAGGTGTTGGAGCATGCACGTTCTTCTAAGTGTTTGCCAATCATCGGACTTTCAAAGCCCCTTGTTTTGGCATGCCTTTCCTTCCTACTCTATTTTTTGTTTATGCCTCTTGAATTTTTGGACTTGTGCTTACCATTATACCTCTTGCCCAAACTTGGATCTTTGACCAATGGTAAAACTATCTTCGTGCATGGCTCAAGATGTCATTAATGCTCATATTTGATGTCGTGACTTGTCAAAAAAAATATTTTATTTCGGGGATGTGGATTACATGTACTTTTTGTCACGAAAGTTGAGAAAATGACCTTAGCCATCAATAATGTAGTGGTCAGGGTTTGAGCTTGCACGACTCTAAGCCATTAGTACATAGGACAATTTTAGGTTGCAGGATATCCCTTCCCCACACCTTTTGTGTACATATGTGCACACATGGGCTGATTTTGAGTGCAATTCAACGAACAAATGGCATTCAATAGGTATGTGGTGCTCTTTGTAGTGTATCAATTATGATTTAATGACTTTAATGTAGGGTTTCGACTTTCTTTTGGTGGTTTTAAGAGGTTGAGAGATGACAATTAGAAAAAAAAATATATATGAGAAACACAAAGCCCTTATTGGAAAACTTGTGAGCCCTCGTGTTCAAGTGTCCAGATTCTCGTGGAGATTGAAGGATGAAAACCTTGAAGATTTCACATGCCAAAGGATGAAACCCTCTTGGGTGAAGGAGCGGTTTCATGTAGGGGTTGTATTGGAGCTTTCATGGTGGTGGCTATTAACTGAGTCAAGCTAGACCAAAATGCAAAAGGTTGTAAATGTTGGTGTAGAGCCCACTATCCATTAGGGCCACTGCAGTAGCATTTGTAATATTTTATAGTCCCATTGAATGTAAGAAGGGCTCTATAATTTTCTTGTGTCGTGAACCGAGTTGAATGTATGTGTTAGTGAATGCAAAGGTAGAATTTGTAAGCTGGGTTGTCCATATAAATTCATGAATGAGAAGGATTTTTTTTTGGTTTGCTAGGTTTGGGCAGAATAGTTTTGGGATTATAAGGTTTCTTGAAGAATATTGAGTGTTGTATAAATATTAATGTATTTGGAGTTCATAAAGATTCAGATTAAATATTTAATTATGAAATATATTTACTCTAAATATTTGGTTGCTGATTAATTTATATTTGTAGAGGGCTTTAAATAAGATTCATAGAAGGTTTTAAGAAATATTTGTATTTATATTAGTAGGGACATTACATTGGTATCAGACTTGGTGATCTTGTCAACTTGTTCTTTTCAAAATTGATCCTTGCAGTGTAGGAATTTTATGTATTCCAATGACAGAGCAGCTAGGTACTACAAAGGAAAATAATAAATTAGAATTACTCCACAAAAGAGTCATGAAAAAATATTATGACAGACAAGAGAAAGGCTTCTAATGTAGGAGAAAAACCTGAGGTTTGGGTGGAGAGGAAGTTTGATATGATGTTGGACATGTTGGCACAAATGTTGCACAAAATGGATAATGACATGAATGTACTGTTGATGTGTATTTTACGCACATATGAACACATAATAAAAAACCAAAGTATTTTACCCTCTCTTGAACAAAATCGCCTTGTATGCTAAGATCACTAGAAGTTCAGATGATGATTCCAAGGTTTCTACGGTCAGTTCTTGACATGTGGGTAACTCAATGGCTTGATGTGATAATGCTGTTTTCACTCGGGGACTTACGTAATTGTTCAATGTGGAGACTTCTCATGAATCGGATTTCGAATAGGAATGCTGATATCTTAAGATTTTTGCAATGAAGTTCTTGGTCTAATCTAACAAAGATTTCTAACAAAAGGACAAAAGGGAATAGGGTTTAGGAATTCTATTCTAAAACCTAGAATGCAAGAAGATGGTGAATGATTCAGTGGAATCCTACTAGGCTAGGTCTCATCATCAAATCAAACAATTTGACACAAGCTCAGTGCAATCATTTGAGGTGTATTTCAAAGATGTTCAAATCATTACCATCAACATTGATTACCATTAAGTTAATGCATAATAATGGATGTATAACAATTGAAGTTAAGTGCGCATAAAATTCCAGTTGACCACGCAAGGCACACTTACAATCAGCAAGAGGCTAGTGGTATGGACTAAATGGATTCCACACAAATGCATTCATCAAATTCTTTCATTCGATCTAAAATACTTGAAAGGAAATTCTAATCTAAATTTCTAATCTAACTTGGAGGCAATGAGAATCACAAATGCACACAACACTTAAACAAAAATCACCATCAAGTCAAACAATGATTTGTATTCAAATTCGCAGCATATACTGACAATTCTCAAAAAATCTCTCTTACAAATGAGAGGCAATGGGTTTTATATAGAGTCTCAAATGAAATGGATGGCCAAGGTTTAATCAAAATCGAGGGCCAAGATCATGCTAACAATGCCTAAAGTTGCCCTAATTAGGGTTTACATCAAAAGTGGAGCCACCAACATATGGCCCAATGAAATAATGCCTAATCATCAAGTAGGGAATCTTCTAGAAGATTCTGGCCTGCATCTCTCTCTCTCTCACAACATATTCCAGGAATCTAGCCAATATAGAATCTAATTCCTCCATGGAAATGCTGGGCAAAGTATCCTGCTGCACATCAATCACATCCAACACATCGGAACAAGCATCTAAGGTACTCTCCCAATCTGGCATAAGCTTTTGCGAATTGTGGACATGAATCATCAAGGAAACCAAATCATCCATCTGATAAGTGTAGACCATTGGCATCATTGACATCATTGGCATAAGCTTTTGCGAATTGTGGACATGAATTAGCAAGGTACTCTGCTAAGTGTAGACTGCTGGCATCAATGACATCTACTCCCAATAACTCTTCAATTGATGAAAGGATCCTCGATTGTATCTCTTGGATTGATCCTTCCATCTTTGCACAATCCTTGCGTGCGTGCTCATAAGTGGATTTTTTCATGGCCAATGAACAATACCAGCCATGGAAATCATATCTGTCTCCATCATGCACAACTCCTTCCTTGATCAATGTGGACATAGGAATCCTCTTCAAAACTCTGAGTGGGGAATAGTCTTCTCCTGAATAGGCTGTAATTCATCCCAAACTCCATCCAAATACTGTATCCTGAATATAAGCGTCGTTGTCCTATCAAATACCTGAACAAACTGAGTAAGGAAATCATCCACCTGTTTCTTCACATCTTCAATCCATTTTCCCAATTCCGAGAGTGTATCCCTCGCTGCCTCATAATCAATATGAAGTCCACGATCAACTGCAATAGGGGAAACAAAGGTGGGATTATTGTGCCTCATCCTCGCAATATACTCCCTAAGTTTGATATTCTCTTCTTTATACTTCTCGTTCTCCTCAATCTCCCTATCCACCCTTGCATTGATTACCTGAACTGTATCATTGAGTTCCTGGAACTCTTGCTCTTTTGTAGTTCATCCAAGGGGAACCAAAGTGATCTGGAAATCCATAGGAGTAGCCTCATCCATAGTCACATCACCAATAGGGACGACCACCTAGGCAATCCGCATTCTAGTTTCATCTCTAGCTATGTTTGAAAGTATCTCAGCCCTCCTAGGTTCTTTCTCTTGATTGCTCCTAGCTAGGTAGTCATCAATATCATCAATGGGTTGCGTCCACCATTTTCTTACTTTTATCCATGCTCTTCATCAGCCAATCGGGAATAGCAGTCATCTCCATCTCGTCATGAAGACACATCTCTGGATCAAGTTCCTTCAATGCCGAGATAACATCATCATTATCATCATTGTTCTTAGTCAAATCATACACATTCTTTCCCAAGCTAACCTCCAAAAGGATAGTGTGAGACCTCGACTATTCATCATCCTCATTAGGTGGTGTGGACGTGGTTGTGGCATGCAACTCCTGAGTATTATCTGGTATAATCATCGTGTTGGAACATTTTTCGAATTTTCTATTCTGTTCGAGCATATCAATTTCCTTGATTGATGAATCACTGAGGGGAGACAAAGGAACGCCTGGCTTTTGTTTCTTCTTCTTTACATCTTCTATCTTCTTCTCCCTAGCCTTAGTTTCTCCTAGTGTATACTTCCTTCGCTTTGGAGCTTGACTCTCTTCATCCGCATGAATCCTTATATCACTAATTGTCCTTTAATCATCTTCGGAAGAAGAATCCTCCTGTTTCATCATCTCATATGTGAAGATAACACCCATATCTACTAATTTGTTCATTTGCTTGTCTACCCATTCTCTGGAGAAACTTGTGACTTCTCTCATCAATTGATTCAAATTTGTCACCTCCTGCTCCGACCAACTAGGCAATAGGATAGACCTCTTCATTTTATTTTCATATTGTGGATGAGTATGATCCTTATCATCCAATACCTGATCGGGAATGAGAAAGAGTTCACACTTTCTCATGAAATTCACGGACATCCTGGACCACATTCTTCTCTTCACTGCTTCCTCGTCCATCGGGTTGGCCCAATAATCTTCCTGCTTGTGTATGAATCTATCTCCTCTGATCCTTCCAACCTTCTTGTGCGGATCAAATCTTTCTCTTTTCTTGTATGTCCCAAGGCGATAGAATGCAAGCTCTTCAATCACCGTACTAGATGCAGCAACAGATTGGCACACTTCCAATGTTTTCCCTATGGAAATAGGAAAAGTCATCCCTGTCCTATGCTTCTCCTTCTGGATGAAATCAAATTCCAGAAGCTGTCTCACCACCTCCAATAGGATCATTCTATCTGTAGGATACCTAGGAAGCCTGTATGGTTCGGATTGGAATCCTTGAATACTTAGGTATGTGAAAGTGGGAAACTGTATGTACCACGATCCATATTGTTCAATCAATTCTGTTGCCTCCTTAGACAACCTCTTGTGGGTTCCGCCTTGCAACGTCCTCGTAATATACATGGTGAATGCATCATTCACCCACTTGTAATCTTCAACTCTATACATGCTCAACTATGGATAGCATTCATAGCTTCTGTATTGCCTTCCCATTCCTGACTTCACCTCTGCATATCAATCTTTTGTATGTGACAAATCATGCAAGTATATATACAAGGTAAGATGTCATGGCTAATGACTTGGATCTCTCCACATTTCTCAATTGGAAATCCAGATTGTTGCTGATGATTTTTGACCAATTGATCATCGTTCCTCTTAGACAATCCTAGATAAAATAGAACATCCATCCTTCATATAATGCACCTTGTGGCATCCTCATCACTCAGTTTAATAGGAATACCAAATCGCTATATTCCTCCTTCAAATCTGTGCACATGAGTGTCTTGGGTGCCTTGGAATGATGAGGCCTTGGTTCAATCATCCACTCTTTGTTTACTACTGTCTTGCATGCATCCGCCTTCGATTTATACTTGTTTACTACTGTCTTGCATGCATCCGCTTTCAATTTTGAGCTTCTAGTGTCCGAGTCTCGAGTTTTGAAACATGATCATGCCTAATTGCTCAATTTATACTTGTTTACTACTGTCTTGTATAGGATCAGTTTGAAGACAAGTCTGAAAAATGAAGTTTCAGACTTACCAGCACCTCAAGTAATGGTGGCAAACTCAAAAAATGATCACCAAAAGTTGTAAAAATGCCTTCCCAATAAAATCGCCTAAGCACACAGGTGGCTGGAAATAAAATTTTGTCTGAGGACAGCCTGCAACAAGGGAGTTTCAGACCTGCAACATCAATGGCGATCCCTGAAAATGCTTTAAAATGCTCTCAAAATGGCCTTCAACCAAAATCGTCCAGGTGTGAGTGATCTGGGTGGTAAAAATAAAGTCTGAAAAATGTGTTTCCAGCTAGCAATGGAGGAGAAAATAACTCCCAGCAATGGCGCCCTGCTAAGTCTGAAAACAATGGCAGCTTCCTATCATTCAAAATATCAACAAAATCGCTCAACTAGGAGGGAAATAACCTCCCAAACCAAAATCGTCCAGCTTCAAGGGTGGCACCAAGGTTGGAAAACTCCAAATCGCCAATAATGGTGGCTCAATCAGCCACTTAAGTCGCTGTAATCTCCTTTTTCAATGGGGCGCCAAGGTTGGACTAGGCAAAATCGCACTTTAATCGACAGTTCCAGCCCCTCAAATGGTGTCCAATGGACACTTAGACAAAAATCGCCCAGCTGAAACCAATGACTTGTCTTCAATCTGCCACTTAGATGCAACACTCAGCAGGTATAATATTATTTTAATGCTGGCCACCCTCTTTTAAACTTGTTTTCTCATTGAGCTTTCACCACACAAGCAATGTGGGATAAAACTTTGCTTTAATAGCCTGCTCGGGAAAATTGATTTGCTCTAGTAAGTGCTTAGTCATTAAATGCTCATTGCAAATCATTAATTAATTGTTTTTGATTTTTAAATAATCATTAGTCATTGCAAAAACAATTATATTTGGGGTTCATTTATTAATTTAAAAAAAAATTTAATCAACTTTTGACCCCCGAGGAAAATCTCCCCATATTTGGATTAAAAAAATCCAAATAAATCTTACTAAAATTATTAAAATTGTTCATTTGGGGAAAATCGCCCCTCTTTGGGATAAAAATCCCGATTAAACTTCATCACATTTGCACAAAAATGTCTCCAAGGGAAAATCGCCATCCATTTCGAGTCAAAATCCAATTCATTTTCATCACCTAAGTCTCAAAAATCACCTTGGGGGAAAATCAACCCCTATCTGGATAGTCATCTAGATCAAAATCTCATTAAAACTGCCTTGGGGAAATTTGCCTTGCATCAAGAACATGAATTTCAAAGTCATCTGCATTCCAGGGGAAAAACATGGGTCATCAGGAGGATTTCCCAATACTTAGTCAAAATTTACCCATCCTGGTGGAAAATCGCCCTCCATCAAGAATTTGAATGGGGAAAAATAAGGTCCATTGGAACTTTGGTGGAAAATTCATCTCCCATCAGGATTTTGAGTGGGGGAAAATCATGCGTCATCAGAAAAGTGATGGGAAAAACACCTCCCATCAGGAATTTTGACCTTTAGACCACTAAAACATAGATTTTCATCAGGAATTTAATGATTTAAACACTCAAAATCATCTGGACACTTCTAATTTTCAATAAAACGCATTGGGACTTAGGCAAATTCACCAAAATTTGAGCGAGACAAAAGGAATTTTATCCGGATAAAGTGCAAATTTAACTTGAATAACCTCCTAGGAGCGAGAAAACAACCCCTAGAGGACCTTTTAGCATCTAGGCACAAAAATATCATTGACTTGAACGTTTAAAAACACGTCTATGCTCAAAAGGTCTACACTTAGACAAAATTAGGATCACTTTAACATCTAACATTTTTCACATTTGATCCTATACAAGATTTCAAAACCCTAATAGCAATTAGGCATGATCACATTTCGAAACTCGAGACTCGTACACCAGAAGCTCAAAATTGCCAGCCACGCTGCCAAAATCCTAAACCAACAAGACGTGGAAAGCAGGAAAGATGGGGTTCTTGGTTTGCAATGGGGCGATGTGTGTAAAGGTCACAACATCTACCTAGACCACAGAATTGTGAAGGTAACTCTTCTGATCCAACAATCATAATGCCACTCACACCAACATAGAAAGGACAGTCCTTATCTCATTTGCATGACATTTCCAACCCACCTTCATTTGTAAGGAGGAAGAGGCTCTTAAAATTGTAGCCCAACATCCAATCGTTGATGATATTAGAATGTGCTATGTTGGGTACTAGACCCTTCTAGATGAAATTTGAGCCAAAATGTCTCTTACTAGTTTTATAAATCTAAGGAAGCCTGGTAAGAACAACCCTTGAAATGAACCTAGACAATAAACTCCATAAGGAGATACATAATATGTCTTAGGGAAGCTGACACTATCCATCTACAATGGGTCCAACAAATGCACTGCCTGTGCATGGGTGCATAAATTATACACATACCGAACTCTCAATCTTATGATTGAAGATAAGGCTATTAAGTTTGTAACTTTGCCTCTGGAGGTTATTGCACACAAATGGTGGTATCATGGACTGGTCATTAAAGGCCACAACTCCATCAAGTCATATGCTGAGTTTTGCAAGCTAATGATTGAGAGGTTTGATAGAAAGCATCTTGACCTACAATTTAGAGAGTTGGATTAACTCAAATAGGTGGAGAACTATGTAACAATTATAGAAGTTGTTGATAATGGTGCCTGATGCCACACAAAGGAGATTAACTATTCTTTTCATTGAGGGACTAACTGGGTGTCTCAAAGGATTGGTCAAATCCTTTGAACCGCCTTCCTTTGTAGGAGGCAATCAAGAGGGCTTTGGCACCACCTCTATGCCTAGGAATAGGTTTAGAAAGGCTTTCCTTCCTCAAAAGCCTTTCCATAAGAAGATACAATAATCTAAGATTTACCCATTGAGACAAGACCTAGAGGCAAATAATGAGTTGAGAAGGAAGAAGCTATGTTTCACTTGTAAGGAGACTTGGTTGCTTGACACAAGTGTCTTGGAAGTGTCAAGTGCACTACATTGAAGTAGTCTCTAAAGACGAGTTGGGAGTTGAGGAACTTGAGCTACTAAGTGAAGAAGAGGAAGAACCTAATGTAGGTATTGAACGGGAAGACAAAATAAAGGAAGGAGGAACTTTGGAGGTGCCTTCGCGAAGCTCTTTGGTACTCCTAGGTATAATCCTTTCCAGATTCATGGGGTTTAAGAAGGACAAGAAGTTACTATACTCATTGATACAGGTGCTATAATGCCCCCATATTTATGCTAATATTATTCTGTGAGTGTTGGCCAGTTTTTGGGGTTTTTCATAAGTTTCTAGGTGAGTTGGGAAAACTCTAATGTTCTTGGAGAGCCTGGTTTGAGATTTTCATGGCTTTTGGTGATGGTTTGGAGTTCAATTGGCATTCAAAATTGTAGTGATGCTCTTTGAAGCATTTATGGCCATTTGGATTCTCCACATTTCTTGGAGAACATGGTTATTTTAGGTAAGTGCCCGTTTTGGCCCAACATCGATCTTTAGCATTAGTTCCTTCTTGGTGTGGTCAGTTTCAGCTTTCAGTGCCTTGGCAGTGCTTTCGGCAAAATGGTTTGGATTATTTAAATTATTACACTAAAGTATAAAGTTAATGTTATAATATTTACTTTAGTGTTTTAATTTAATAAAGTTATGTTATGTCCCCTCAAGTGGATGCCTAGGGAAACAGGGACTTAGACATAAGTTAATTTTTAAATTGCAAAACGGTCTTTGAGGGACAAATGATTTATTGTGAATTAACATGATGATGTTGGAGGGAACAAAGAAGCTCTTCCAAGGTTGATTGAGGATGAAAACCCTCGTCAAATCACTAGTTTTAGTGAGCAAAGATCCTTCCTAGTTGGTGTTGATGTGTTTTTTATGCACTATGCGACATAGAATCAAATACTAAGTATTCTATCCTCTCTTGAACAAAATCTCCTCTTATGCTAAACTTCGTGATCATAGGAGGCAACTCCAAGGTTTCAAATGTCAAGTCTTGACGTGCTCTTGGATAGACTCAATGCGTATGATATGATTTTGCTGGAATCACAAGAGGACTTACGTTGAATCTTGAATGCTTAAATGTTTTTGATTAAGGTAAAAAACAAGTTTTGAAGGGGCCCATAAACCCTTTACAAACAGAGCTTAACAGAAAAAGCAACAAGAGACAAAAAGGAACAGGCCAACGAAAAGCCAGCAGAAAACCATAGAAAACCGACTAAAGCCCCACAAAGCCAGCAAAACCAGCCAGACCCAAGAAGAGAAACTAATTGATTTTTTTTAGGGCATTAGCCAGGGTGTTGCTAATCCCATGCAGATCTTTGATGTTATCCTTGAGATTTGGGAGATCCTTAGCAGAAGCAGCCACAACTTTCTTGACACTCGCCCTGGTCCTCTTAGTAACATTGAATGCTTAAATGTTACTGGAACGTGGGATTTTACTTAACTTAAAAAAAAGAGCAAAATGATAAAGGGTGAGAAAGTTAATCTAATCCTAAGAATGCAACAGCGATGGACAATCTTTGGTGAAACTCGACCTGACTTTGCTTTGCCATGCAAAGCAACAACTACACAAAGTTTAGTGCAATCTCCTAAGGTAAGCATATGATGTTCAAATCACTACCACGAACATAGACACCATCAAGACTATGCAATCAATGAAGAAGTAGCAATTGAAGTTAAGTCTGGATAAATGAGTTTAGTCGACTACACAAGATACTTCACAATCAATGAAATAGGAATCTCACCTTCAATCATGCACAAAGATCTTCCATCCATCTAATCAACATAAAAATAAACGAGAAGTAGAGACCATGTGAATTGCTGAATCAACATATGAAGCTCACCATAGCTTCAATGAAATTTACATGCTTGTTGCAACAATGTCTTGGCAACAATCGCCCTTTTCCCCTACTCTACTCTAGCTATCTGCTTGTTTTCAGCTACTTTCTACTAACTATCAACTATTAACCCTTACAAATGAAGAAGTGGAGCCTTATATAGTGCTCTTTTTACAATTGAATGGCCAAGATCAAATCCACATCAATGGCCAAGATTGAAAGATGAAAACCCTAATTAGGGTTGTTACACCCATTACAAAGCATTTAATGCTTGACCAAAGATAAAATTACATATTATTGGACACATGTCCTTCCTTGAATTTCTGACCAATGGATGGCGAGGGTAGGTACATTGAACTCTATGCCCACATGTGGTAGTTATCCTCCTTGATGGATGAGTTAGGTGCATTGGATCTAGACCCTTCAACTTGGAATGATGTGATAGGATTGGATCTAGACACTTCAACTTGGTACGATGTGATAGGATTGAAGATGACTGGGCGCCACCTAAGCTAGTTGTACACCTTGTAACTCATCACAAATGTAGGTGATTGATGCATATCTCTTGATACTCAACGTTTCCAAGCTCCTGCAGTGATGATGGAGGAAATGAGATGAAGGTAGGAGATATTCCCTAATTGCATCATCCTTGGGAATTGGTCTTTCTAACTTTGATTAGCTCTTCTGGAACTATCTCCCTGATGTACTGGAGATGATCTGGAAATCCAAGATTGTGAAACTTTTCTTCTTTTAGCACGTGCACTCTCACGTTGAATCTTGTGCTTCCTTGAACTTGGAACACCTCCTTTTATTCAACGACACCCTTGAGGGTGTTAACCATTGCATATGCACGGGATGAGGTCATGATGCCTCCCTCTAGCAAGGTTACAATGTTCCTTGTCTTTGCTTTGAGCATGCTGATGTTGATGTGTGAGTCCCCCACTTGGCAAATTTGTTGTCGTGAAGCAACTTATCTTGGATACTTAATCTTCCTAATGTTGCAAAGCCTTCTTTGTCTTCTCATGTCCTTAAGTTTGAACACCATGAGCTGATCCCTTGCACTTCCCTATCTCATGATGAAGTTCCTTCTTCTTTGCTTCCAAAACCTGAAAAGTAAACACACCTTGATCAAGACATAGAAGAGAACAACTTCGATCTTTAAATCAGAAATGAATTCCCTTTGATTAATCTTTGACTTTCACATTTTAAGGTCTGAATCACTGATGTTCTAAAATCTGATTTGTCATATTTTCAGTCTGAGACTCCACTTTTATGTCTGATTTTTATTGACTTTAGGTCTGATACATTTCTTAATTTTCATTGGTTCCAGGTCTGGGACCTGCTACTACTCACTACCTTCCCAAGGCGTGGAGAAGTGATTCCTTGAGGATTTCAGGCTTTCAAGGGGGCACTGATAGTCATCAAAAACTGATCTGAGATTTCATGGGTCATTGACAGTAAGTGCAAGGTGATTGGGGATTTGCTAGGTCATTTACAATGCTTGGAGCATGAATATAACCTGTTTATTTAGCACTTCAAGTACTTTCCACTCATTCCCAGCAATTTCACCAACCTTAAAGTTAAGACAACAATAACTTTCAGAACCTTAAGCACTTTCTTCAACCAGCATTCAACTCACCAAAATAAGGACATATCTTGCCTGATGGGACTTTTAGAGGGGCATTGACAATGTCTTCAAACTTCTTGATGATCTACCTTAATCCTTCCTTCATCATACTTGACACATTGAATTGATCTTTCCTTCACCACTAACATGATCGTTGACTTAAATATCTTCATCTATCCTTGGGCGGAGATTTCACCAAGCACTAATAGTCATTCTAGGTTGGGGTTTTGAGAGAGCATTGACTGAGAGAGGTCGGACTTTTGCATGGGCACTGATTGAGAAAGGTCGGATTTCTTGGGAGACATTGACTGGGAAAGGTCGGACTTATTGGGAGGCATTGGCTGAGAAAGGTTGGGCTTTTGGGTAGGCATTGACAATGCCTTAGTCATGTGTTAAGCCTTCAAGTGGAAGCAAAGACTTCCAAATGCCATCAAATTCCATTCATCATTGTTTGATCTCCCCCTTTATATCTTGCTAAACTCATTGATTCATGTTTTGCCAATCATCATAGACTTCATTAACTCACCTAACTTTGGGTGGTGATTTGAGCATACATTGGCACTCATCCAAGGAGGTCATGGATTTGACAGGGCATTGACTAAAAGTGATCGGGGTTTTCACCCCTCATTGACAGTAAGCCAAAAAGGTTGTTACTTTGCTAACTCAATCACTTCAATCTCATCAAACATCAAGCAATTGCTTCTAGAGATGTTTATCTTGCTAAGTAAAGGGCTTCTTCATCTGGATAGGACTTCAAGGGGTCATTGATTGGGTAAGAAGGAGATTGGACTTTTCCTACTCCACTGACTAAAAGAGGTCAGACTTTTGAGGGGTCATTGACTGTGAGCCGAGGCAAGGTGGGGTTTTGGGGGGTTCACTGATAGTGACTCAATTTGCTTAATTTTATGAGTAGTAGCACTCACCTCACCAACTCAAAGAGTCCCTCATCATCATCAAAGCTTTTTGACTTGCATCTAACCTCTCAATTCTTGTGACTCAACACTTAGACCCATCACCTCTAAGGCGTAAGATGATTATGATCAAATGGAATGATCATCACAAAATTGTTCATTTCCTAAGCCTTGAGAGCTAATTAACCTTGATTCATCTTAAAGAGGGAGACATGACCTGATCACTTCTTGGCAACCTAAGATATTGCACCTCCTCAAGTAAAAGGTTAATAGCTAACAACTCTACCAGACCACTAAACTAGGACAACTAACCTAGAAAGCGATAAAAAAGTTGGGGTCCCCATTTGCAATGGGGCGATGTGTGAAATGGTCACAACAGTTGGTAGAGTGATTTCATATAGGAATCACCATGTTTTCATGGAGTTCTAGTAATCCAGGTTTCAAAAAAATGAAAATTTATATAGTTTTTTGATGAACGATTTGTAATTGATATTTGCTAATCTATTTTGAGATTTTTGGTGTATTCTCAAGCTTTCTAGATAGGTTTCCTAGTTGGTTGTACTACGCCCCTACAACCTTCTAGTCATGCATGAATTAGGTCTTCCCTAAATAGCTAAAGAAGTTTGTTCTTGTTTTCTTTGATGGCATCCTTGTTTACAACAAAACTTGGGAGGAGCACTTAAAGCACCTTGATGAGGTGTTAGGAATTTTGAGGCATAGTAAATGCAAATTTGCCATGATGATTTTTTTATACTTGGGGCACATTTTCAGCACCAAGCGAGTGTAGGTAGAAATGGAAAAGATCAAAGCCATTTTGGATTGGCCACCCCTGAAGACTTTGACACAATAGCGAGGATTCTTCAACCTATTGAACTACTATGGGAGGTTCACTAAGGTATTTTCATAGCTGGCAACTCCCTTAACTGATCTAACAAAGAAAGGATTATTCGTGTGGAGTGAAGTGATGTAATAGGCATTTGAAAGGATGAAAGAGGCAATGAGCTCTTTCCTGGTGTTATTTGTTCCTGATTTTTCTCTTCACTCTGTCTAAGAGTGCAATACATTTGGATGACTTAGAACTATCCTTATGTAGAACAACCACCAAATTGCATTTGAGAGTCACATGCTCAAGGAGGGAAAAAGACGATTCTTAATCTATGAGAAGGAGACGCTAGCCATTATGCACGCATTGACTAAGTTCCAACAATATTAGGTTGGCATTCGATTTGTAGTCAAAACTGATCATTGTAGTTTGAAGTACTTTTTTAGTCAAAAGGATTTGAATGAGTGACAACAAAACTTGATAAGCAAGCCTCAAGTGTATGATTTTGACATTAAGTTTGTCAAAGGAAAGAAAAATGTAGTCATTGATGCATTGCCCAAGAAACTAGCATTTTGCTCAATGTCTCACATCTCTATCCATTGGAAGGCAAAATTACAGTAGAATATGCTAAGAATGAGTTTGTTATTGGTATCTTGGAAGGGAAGTTGTTGGATGATAGGTTCATTATGGCCAACAAAATCTTTCTCTTTAAGGATGGAATTTATTTAGTACTTGAATAAAAATTGAAAGACAGTTTTAAAGGTAGTCCATGAGACTCCCATGGTGGGGCACACTGGATATTTCGAAACATATAAGTAGACTAGGGAGAGATTCACATGGAAAAGAATCAAAGATGGTGTCTTAAACACGTGAAGGAATGTGCAATTTGTCAACGAAATAAAATAGAGAGAACTTTCCTAGTAGGACTTTTGCAACCTTTACCAATTATTGAACAAAAATGAGAGAGTATTTGCATGGATTTTATCATGAGACTTCCCAAAGTCCCAGGTAATGACTAAATATATGTAGTTGTAGATAGGCTGCAGTATTCCACAGAGTTTCCTGACAAGGGGATGGGGGGATAGGTTTTGAAAATTGGGGGATGTAATGTCCCCTTTTTGGGATGATATGGTTTATGTTTGGATTAGCCTATTATTGGCCCTCGTAGGCTATGACCGACAGTTAGAGGGTCCTAGTTGGCAATGCAGGAGGCTTATTCCCATTCCGGAGGTCAGAAGTATTGAGGATTGCTCTTCGTTTGGTTCAGTTTGACACACTATTTATAGTAAGTCAGTGGTTGTTTGAGAGGGGCCCTTACTATTTTTAGTAAGGCAGTTGGATGCACAATGGATGCAGTGGTTGATTCCCTGGCTCAGAGGGAATTGTGAAATAATGAGTATTTATGGAGTTATGCTATTTTAATTATTAATAAAGTAATACTTTATTAATAATTAATCATTAAAGGCATATTATAAAATATTTATTTGCACTTTAAGTTGAGGGGTCAATTCATCATTAAAAGGGGGCCATGTTATTTAATTATTTAGGTGCCAAGACCAAGGAGGATATTAATTATTAATAAAGAGCAAATTTGGTGATGTTATTAAATAATTAAAAAAGGTGCTTTTTAGAGGGAAATCGACCCTTTCATGAGAAATATATAAAGTGCCAAGAGAAGATCCAATTCATTATGGATTGAGCATTTTTCACTTTGTCTTTTCATAGGAGCAATTGGGATTTGTAGAGACCAAGAGTTTCTGCAGAATTTCAATCTTTTCCAGACTTTGGAGAATGTTCACTCTTCATTGTCAGCATACTGATATCAGCAGAAGATTGCTTTAAGGATTGGCTACATACAGTGGTCATATTTGAGCATATTGGTGAAAAAATACAAAGATTATTCAAGGGTTTCAATATTATATGTTTGCAGATCTGAAGATTGTGGATTAAGAGTGAATCATTTGCAAATCAAAATTTATGTTGGCTGCTACAGTGGTGTGAACAGTAAACGCTACAGTACTTTAGCAATTTGGTGAAATTTACACAAGGGTTTCACACTTGATTGAAGGGATATTCATAGAGAGATGTTTGGAGGCTGCAAATAATTTAAATTAAATGCTGCAAGTTAGAACAGGGGCGGCTGCAAGGGAAGATCGATTTGGCTAGGAGAAGGCACCATTTGTCAAGTAAAGAGCTGCCACCTCTTCATCGGATATGGGTGCTTATTTACACCAAATTCATCATGGTTTTTAGACGTAGTTTGCATTGTCATATTAGACATATGGATGCATGTAGATGAATACTTCAATCATAAGGATGCATGATAAATGCTCGACTTAATTCCTTATTGCCGTAGATGCACATTAGTTTACATGCCGAGTGTTTGTAAAAATGCTAGTTGGCTGTAGGTATGCATTTTACCCCAGGAACTCATGTATTTGTATTTGAAAAGAGTAAAAACAAGTGCATTTCATTCTCAATTTATGGTTGGATCTTTTGACATTCATTTCAAAGCATTTGCATCATTTCTACTTGATTTTAAGAGCGTACACAACAAACTGAAATTCATATCAGCAAGCTACAACTTCGCATACAAGGTGTTTGACAATGTCCCTTGAGACTTTAATCAGCAGCTTGAGGTCAGAATTGTCAAGAGATATTACAGTGGCTTCCTGCCACCCTTTTGGGGTTTGATTTAAAAATTCATGAAGCTCACATAGTTGATTTAGAGCTACCTAGCACTCATAAGTTCAAGTTATGGGTTACTACAGTATTGTAAGGAAAGCTAGGGAAGAGATCGAATAGGATGCCATCAAGATGGGGGAAAGATGTGAACAAGAAGCTCCTTGACTCCTTGAGGACTATCAGATTATGCCGGATGTTTTTTAAAGCACAGTACTCCCTTAATAATTTTTTGAACTTTGTTGTTATCTTGAGGCCTAACATGATTAGGTTGGTAAAGTACATTAGGAGGGTGTATTAGGAGGCAATTTCATCTAAAGGGAAAACATTTAGTCATGGGCACAGTGTGAGCAGGTATGGTAGAGCTACTAAATCAGATTATGAATGTGATTCTACTTCCAAGTTCAATGATCAGGTTACAGGAACTCCCATAATGAGCAGGAATGAAATGAGAAGACAAGGTTTATGCTTCACTTGCAAAGGTTTTTGGGAGCCTAACCACCAATGCACAGATAATGAGGTAAAGGAGCTTGATGAAGACCTTAGATGCATTGAAGAGGAAGCCATGAAGGAGGCAGATTTGGAGATGCACTTGTTGCATGAAGATGATGGGATTCATGAGTTACATCATTTGGAAGGATGAAAGGGATCCCATGATGAAGCCATTGAGATTAAGGAGACTTATAAACGTGCTGGTTTACATAGCAGCAAACTTTCGAGCTTAATCATGATGTAGATGTGTTAGTAAACAACGAAGATGTGGGCACGCAAGTTGGAAGCGTCAAAGATGAGGAATGTGTAGAGGAAACAAGCTCTAACCGTTCTGATTTTTGTAGCAGCAGTCAGAATTCTGTGCACTATCATGAGGTAACCGTCATTCCATGCGTGAAAGATGGATGTATGGAGTTCCCTAGTATTGACACTCAAGATTTGGGTGTTAGAAATGAATTATATGATGCAAATTCATGCCACAAGAAGTCTGTTTTTGCTAATCAGACTTTGAAAAATAAATCAGAAAATTCACTGGTTGGCAATGAATCCTAGGATTGTGACTTGGATGGACATGCAGTTACATTTGGGGTGGAAGCGTGTGAAGATACTATCATATCAGCAACTTCTACCTTACCAGTTGAGCCATCTTTTGAGGTGCATAGAAGGATCGTGACTTGGATGGACATGCAGTTACTATCAACCAGAGTTCCCAAACTCGCCGGAGTCAGGCGAGTCGAGCCAAGCTCGGCGAGTTTTGCTGACTCGGGACTTGGACTCGGCGAGTTTTGACCATAACTCGCCTGACTCGCGAGTCAGGCGAGTTATGGCAAAACTCGCCGAGTCCAAGCTCCAAGACTCAGTCAGTCTCTCCGCCAGGATTCATATATGGAATATAACATTTAAGTATAAGTGACATTTCCTTATGTCTTTTCTCTTTCTTATACTTTAAGTTATATTCCATATATATTGTCAGGATGTTTGAGAGTGGTTTCAGACCTCCATGAGTTATAATGCAAAATCTAGTTTTTGGAGGATCCTTCAAATTTCTAGACTTAGTCAAATTTCAGGCCATTTCAGGATCAGGATGACATTCCAGACTTTTAAGGCAAGTTCACTCCGACCTTGATGTAAGGGACGCGACCTAGGAGGACACTATACATTCAACCAAGGTTTGATTTAGCAACTTGAAGCGTGACCAAATAGTACACAAAAACCCTAGGAATGATCTAAATAACCCCTAATCACTCAACTGACCTAACCTCCTTCACTCCACCTTGAGGAGATCCACCCGATTTGATGACCTTTGAGAAACTCAATCCCTTCAATGCAAAGGCTAAGACACTAAAACAACCAACAACAAAACTAAAAGAGCTAACCCTAGAAAGCAAAAAGTGGGGGTCTTCATTTGCAATGGGGCGATGTGTGAGTACCTCACAACAAGGATGTTTCTTAAAATTTTGAAAAAAGGGGGTGAGTTGGGGACATTTCCTACCTGTCTCCACATCCCAAAAAATCCCCCCATGGGGCACAAGGTTATTTTTGGCAAGGGACATGTCTCTGAGGAGCATATTTTCAAACCCTTCTAGCCTCACAATTCCTCCTTCCATCCAACATATATATAGCCTAAAAACTAAGAGGTCCAAGAAAGACCAAGGTCAACTATAGTCCCAAGGTAAAACCTAAGCTCAACAAGCACACTATTTAATGCTACCATACACATGCAATCCTTACAATTTCGAAGTGAAGATGTTCTTGATGTTTCATGTTGGTGCTCCCAAAATTTCAATTTGGCCAAAGAAAATACTAAAGAGAAGCCCCAAACAAGTAGATACTCTACCAACATGCCTTTCATGGCATTACAAGCTAGCACACATTATAATTGAGCTTTATTCAATAATGGGTGCATGAAACAAGTTTTAAATTGTTAAAAATCTCTTAATTTCAAGGGTTTTTTTATTTTGCCGAGTCATTGCCGAGTCGTTGTCGAGTCATAGCCGAGTCACGAGTCGAGTCGGCCTTGCCGAGTCCGAGCCGAGTCCGAGTCTGGGAACTTTGCTATCAACTTCTATTAGAAAATTCATTGGTTGGCAATGAATCCCAGGATCGTGACTTGGATGGACATGCAGTTACATTTGGGGTGGAAGCGTGTGAAGATATTGTCATATCAACAACTTTTACCTTACCAGTTCAACCATCTTTTGAGGTGCATAGTAGTAGTACCTTAGTTGTTGATGTGTGCACTGATGATAGCACACATGATATTGCTTATCATGAGGTGAGTGATGTAGATACAGATGGGATGAGTGCATCCGTTGAGAGTAGCAAAGAACCACATGTTGCACCAGGTTTTCCTGTAGTTACATCCACCGCAAGTATTGTTGGTGTTGAGTCAAATGATGGCAGTTTAGAGTTGTATGATTTAGATCAACATGGAGGTATTGTTCAGTTTGTGAACAATACCTCCATGTTGATGGTAGATGTTGCATTGTCTTATGATAATCCCCTTTTTGAATTAGATGTTGATCACTCTCTTGACCTTAGTTCTGAGATGAGTATTGATCGTAGCGTTTGGGACCCTTCCAATGCATTGAGATTTCAGACAAAGCTCACTGAGTAGTTTTTCAGGTGTTTACATAGTGAGGAGTGCCTACAGTTTTACTTTTGATCCTCATGTGCATGACCCCTTTCGAATGCATAGTTTAGTTGCGCATGTGTTAGATAGCGTGTATGACTGTTCACCTTGCGCAGTTTTGGGAAGTAAACTTTATTAGACTTCTGAGTTGCTTCCCTTTGAGTTGTCTCCTCTTGTGACACCTGTTGTTGGTATTGATTTGGTTCGGGCAGGTATTGTCAGTTATTCTGATGTTGGTGTTACAGGAGCTAGTTGGTATTAGCAAGGACATTACACAGTTCTTCCCTTGGGACTCGGGTGGACTAGTGTGTTATTTTGTTTCTGAAATTGCTTGGGGACAAGCAATTTTAGGGAGGGCGGACTATAATGTCCACTTTTTGGGATGATATGGTTTATGTTTGGATTAGCCTATTATTGGTCCTCGTAGGCTAAGACCAACGGTTAGAGGGTCCCCATTGGTAGTGCAGGAGGCTTATTCCCATTCCGGAGGTCAAAAGTGTTGAGGATTGCTCTTTGTTTGGTTCAGTTTGACACACTTACTATTTATAGTATGTCAGTTGTTGTTTGAGAGGGACGCTTACTATTTTTAGTAAGGCAGTTGGATGCGCAGCAGATGCAGTGGTTGATTCCCTGGTTCAGACGGAATCGAGAAATAATGAGTATTTGTGGAGTTATGCTATTTTAATTATTAATAAAATAATACTTTATTAATAATTAATCATTAAAGGCATATTATAAAATTTTTATTTGCACTTTAAGTTGAGGGGTCAATTCATCATTAAAAGGGGGCCATGTTATTTAATTATTTAGGTGCCAAGACCAAGGAGGATATAAATTATTAATAAAGAGCAAATTTGGCGATGTTATTAAATAATTAAAAATGTGCTTTTTAGAGGGAAATCAAGCCTTTCATGAGAAATATATAAAGTGTCAAGATTAGATCGAATTCATTATGGATTGAGCATTTTTCACTTTGTCTTTTCATAGGAGCATTGGGATTTGTGAGAGACCAAGGGTTTCTGCAGAATTTCAATATTTTCCAGACTTTGGAGAATGTTCACTCTTCATTGTCAGCATACTGAGGTTGTGAAATATCAGCTGAAGATTGCTTTAAGGGTTGGCTACATACAGTGGTCATATTTGAGCATATTGGTGAAGAAATACAAAGATTATTCAAGGGTTTCAAGATTATATATTTGCAGATCTGAAGATTGTGGAATTTAAGAGTTAATCATTTGCAAATCAAAATTTATGTTGGCTGCTACAGTAGTGTGAATAGCAAACGCTACAGTACTTTAGCAATTTCAAACGCTACAGTACTTTAGCAATTTGGTGAAATTTACACAAGGGTTTCACACTTGATTGAAGGGATATTCACAGAGAGACGTTTGGAGGCTGCCAATAATTTAAATTAAATGCTGCAAGTCAGAATAGGGGCGGCTGTAAGGGAAGATCGATTTGGCTAGGAGAAGGTACCATTTGTCAAGTAAAGAGCTGCCACCTCTTCATCGGATATGGGCACTTATTTACACCTGGTTCTTCATGATTTTTAGATGAAGTTTGCATTGTCATGTCAGTCATATTAGTTTGCTGTTGTAGATGAACACTTCAATCATAAGGATGCATGATAAATGTTTGACTTAATTCCTTATTGCTGTAGATGCACATTAGTTTACATGATAAGTGTTTGTAAAAATGCTACTTGGCTGTAGGTATGCATTTTACCTTAGGAACTCATGTATCTGCATTTGAAAAGAGTAAAAACAAGTGCATTTCATTCTCAACTTATTGTTGGATCTTTTGACATTCATTTCAAAGCATTTGCATCATTTCTACTTGATTTTAAGAGCATACACAGCAAACTGAAATTCATATCAGCAAGCTACACCTTCGCATACGAGGTGTTTGACATTGTCCCTTGAGACTTTAATCAGCAACTTGAGGTCAGAATTGCCAAGGGATATTACAGGGGACTAAGAGCCTAAGTTTGGGGATGGTGGGGGTTGGCAAGGGGATGACGATATATGGGTGGCGAGGTGGAAGGGGGGTGGCGCAAATAAATATAGTACTTGAAAAATTACTTATAAAAAGATGTCAAATGAAACTATGGCATACAAAGTAAAGTTTAAACTACTAAACATTACATGGCAATGATTGCATTGAACATTAACAATGGTGGGTAGAGGTTTGTGGGCAAATCCATCAGTAGAGATTGAAGGGCAGTGCCCCTCACAAGGGTTTGCAGGTAGAGCCCTTAGTGGGGTCATGGGGCAACACGCCTTGTGTGGTTTTTTGGGTAAAGCCCTGTGGGGTATGGGGGAAACACCCTTGGTTTTTCCCTATTGCAATACAAGGTGGGGTTGAGGGGCAAAGCCCTTGCCAACAAGTATAAATTAAGGCCATCAAAACCACACAAACCTTCATGGAAAATATTATTTTCACAATTGTATCAGTATTTTTTTGGAACACCAAGTGCTTACTAATTCTGAAATTTAGGAGTGATTTGAAATGAGGCTTAGTTAGATTCATAATTATAAGTTTTTTGTGAATGCTTAGGGTTTGGGTTTAGCCCATAGGCCATTAGGGTTAGGGTTTGTGGCACACAAATCATTTTTTTTTCTAATTTTAAAAATATTGGTTTTTTAATTCTTTTGCCATGGGGGATGTTGGAAGTTTCTGGGATGTTTGGGGGGCTCCTCAAAGTTTCTTGGACATCTTAGGACGTCTCAAAGTTCCCAAGTTGTCCTCAAACTAGGGAGCATCTCAAAAACACCACTGCGACGTGAGCAACAGTGGTGAGACATCCTCATCTTGGAATTGTGGGGATTGGGGGGGGGGGGGTGAAAAATAATTGAATGATTTATTCATGAATGTACAATGTTGTATATAAAAGAATTACAAGATGGTGTTCTAAAATGAACGAACTGTCAAACAATAAACTAAAGCTTCAAGATGAAGCTAAAAAGCTTAAAGCGCTAAATAAAGCTAAAAAGCAAACTATGTGTTCTTATAAAAGAAGCAATAGTTGCACTTTAAAGACTTAAACTAAAAAGCTAAATGACGAACTAAATGACCATTAATAGAACAACTAAAAAGGTAACTGACTAAAAGAATTAATTATTCTAATACCCTCCCTTGATGGTCATTGTATCAACTAAGCACCCAACAAAAGACACTACAGGTCTTTTGATCACAAATGCAAGTACACTTTGCCACTTCGGATACCCTCCTAGGATTTGCAAAGTGTTGATGACCAAGAATAGTTGATTCTGTCCGACTAATGTAACCCTCATATGCAAATTCTAGAACTGTCACACACGAATTACTGAGCTTGAACCACAATTGATAGAACAACTAAAAAGGTAACTGACTAAAAGAATTAATTATTCTAATACCCTCCCTTGATGGTCATTGTATCAACTAAGCACCCAACAAAAGACACTACAGGTCTTTTGATCACAAATGCAAGTACACTTTGCCACTTCGGAGACCCTCCCAGGATTTGCAAAGTGTTGATGACCAAGAATAGTTGATTCTGTCTGACTATTGTAACCCTCATACGCAAATTCTAGAACTGTCACACGAATTACTGAGCCTGAACCACAATTTTGAGGAAAAATCGGCAAACCCTCCAAAGAGCAACAAACACGATTTTGACAAAAACCGCAAAAACTTTTGTAGAAGAGCATTGAGCAATGTTTTCTCCAACAACTCCAAAACAGATTGCAAGATACCATAGTTGCAGATGTTTGCCCCAATAACTCTAGGTGCGACCCAAAATAGACTGCAACAAAGCACGATTTTTGAGGAAAAAACTGACAAACCTTGATAACTGGATTTACAAATCATTATAACAAAATCCCACGCGAAGTTTGCAAATTACATATGATTTATGAGGAAAAAATCGAAAAAACCAACAAACAACTTTGGAGAAAAAAATCATGAAAACCTATGAACAATTTATCAAGAAAAAATTGTGAAAACCCTCAAACAATTTTTCAGGAAAAATCGTGAAAACCTACAAACAATTTTTTAGGAAAAAATTGTGAAAAACAACGGACAATTTTTCAGGGAAAATTCATGAAAACCCTCCGACAATTTTTTAGGTAAAAATCGTGAAAAGTTCTTACAAACAAGAAATTTACTTATCACAAAGCATAGAAGGCTGACTCCTCTTCAGAACGCTCTGCAACATGAGCCTGTACTTGCTCCTGAGACCCTTTCTGGTTAGATTGCATGGATGCCAACAATTTCTTGCAATCTTTCTTCATATGGCCAAATTGGTGACAGTAGTTACATTGTACACTTTTCTTCTTTGAAGACTGCTAAGGTGGACCTTGTCCTTTTTGCTGGAAGGACTGAGCTTTACCCTTAGTCGTATTTGAGGCTTTAGCTGTGAAGGCTTGTTCAGTGGATGAACTAGCACTTCTTCCAAATTGTTGCTTCCATCCATTCTGCTGCAGAAGCTTGTTGCAAAGATCAGGAAACTGCATATCAACACTAGTAGAAGAGATATCGAGCGTATTAATGAAATGCTCATAGGATCGGGGCGAATTTTCAGCGTGATCACTTCTATATCTTCTTCCTCCATGGTTCGGTCTATAGCCTCCAACTGGTCACATATGTTCTTGATCATCATAAGATGTGCCTAGATAGATGTCTTCTCATCCATCATGATAGAAAACAACATATTCTTCAGAAAGAAAGGTCGACTTTTGTCCGATGTCTCATGAAGACCCTTCAAGAGATCCCAGTTCTCTTTAGCTGTTTTACTTGAAGGCACTTGAGAGAGTTGATCATTTGTGACTGATAACTTGATAAGCATGATAGCCTCTCGATTGCGCTCATCAAATTTATCTTGGTTTGTACCTGTTGCTGCAGGATGAGTGAGCTTGCCTAGAATAATTTGATCAAAGGCAACGATATTCAAATATCGTCAACATGTTGTTTCCAGGTATTGTAGTTGTGGCTGTTGAACTTCTGGTTGTGCTCCAACATGATGTTGATCAAAGATGCCATCACGGAAACTAAGGTTGAAACAAGTCAACTTGGTGAAGGCACAAAACTAAGGTAGAAGAATCTGATTGAAAAATCAAAACTGTAACAACCCACAAAATAAACTGAAAAAATGTCATGCCCCCTCTTTAGCTCTATCTAGCAGAGACATGTGAGTTAGCCTATTATGGAGTCTTGTAGGTTGGCAATGGTGGGTAGAGACTCAGTCAGGATATTTAGTGTTTGGATTTGGTGTTTCTGGCAGTAGTAGACCAGTTTGGAGCAGTTCCTTGATTTTAGGAGGCAGTTCCTACATTTTAGGAGGCAGTTCCTACTTTTTAGGAGGTTGTGACAGCGTCCAGGGTTGGGGTTCCATGAGACCATTCCTTGGTTTCAGTTTCAGGAGATTTGGGTGTGTTTCCTAGTTTCTAGGAGCATCCCTAGATTTTAGGGATGAGACTGTCAGTTGATCCATGATTTCCGACATCAGTCACAGACAGGTGACAGGTTCCGTTTCAGACTTTTGGAGTCATTTGAGCCTTCTGCAGCTATTTGGGTTATATTTTTAATATATTTAAATATTTCCTAAGTTAGCGTTTAATTAAGTAAATAAGGCTATGTTTATAGCCATTTTGGAGTAATAAGGGTTTTTTGGCTTCATCTGGATGCATATGCCCATGTGTTATAGCTCGTTGGAAAGGTCTTGAACTTTTCTAAATGTTTCCCATTTGTCAGGGACCCTTTTGATGAACGGAATTCTTTTATATTAAAAAAGTGGCGTTTTCTCTATACTTGGCGACTAAAAATGAGAAATAAGACTTTATAAGCCTAAGTGCACTTTTCATACACTTTTAGGGTTCGAGCTAGAGGGAAGGAGTTATAAGGAGATGGTAACCTAATTATCAAGTATCTTTTTACATCTCCAAACTTGACATTTGTGAATTTGCTCTGAGGAGCGATTTTTGGAGAACTGGGACGCAAACCCCAGGGCTTGGATATTGGGACGCAAACCCCAATAGAAGGTTTCAGCAGCTTCATTTGGTTTTAGACTTGGATTGGAGTGCAAGTTCAGCATTGGAAGAGCTTTGGCTTTGGACGTTGGGTATATTGCTTGGCACGTGGGAGTTCCTTGGCTGCCTGGACGTGACTGCAGCAGCCGTACGGCCTCCTTCCAGTTGGCACGTGGGTTGCTGATTGGTATTCATCAACCATCTCTTTTCATTGTGTGTGGATGGTCTTTCTTGCAGCCGGCAACATTGTTTTGGTTGGTAGATACTTTGCTGGCATATCATTTATGTATTTTGCCTGGTACGATTTGTAGCTATTTTGGATTGGCTGAATATTATATTATTGCACATTATTTTCCAGCCTATTTCATATTTGCTGCTGTTGTTATTCATTGTTTACCTGTATCTGGAAAAATACAAACAAAAACAAAAGACACAACCTTTCTCAACTTTTGTCTCTCTCTGAAAGATCATTTAATAAACAGGAAGAATTTATTTTAAAACAAATAATTAAAAATTACAGCCTCTCAGCTTAAAAGATCCATTAGGGATCTTTCAAAAAACTTGGAACAAAATTCAAGACACGAATCCCAATGCAAATTTTGAAAGTTGCTGAAAACCTAGAAATTCTTCTACAAAACACTAGGTCAGAGAAAAAAATCAGAAAACAATCGCACTGGCACGAATCCCAAGTAATTTTTGCAGTAAACTAATTATTTTGAAAAAATATCAAAAAAAATATTCTGTAGAAAAAAAAAAGGAAAACAGACGATTTTTTTTTGTTAAAAAAACATAAAAAAAATTAGGGCAAAAACCCTAAGGTCCAATTGCAGGTCGGAAAAATTGCGGGCCGTCAAACTCAGAAAAATCCAGCAAAGAGACACCCTAGTTGCAGAAAAATCCAGCAAAGAGACACCCTAGCTGTAGGTGAATCGCGGGCAGAAAAAAACCACAAGGAATTGCAGAAAAAAAGACTAAAAAATCCAGATCGCGTAAAACACACGAACGTGGGCGAAAGACTTAGAAGATTGCAGCTAAAAATGAAGCTCGAGCTTTAAAAATCACGAAAAAATCAAGTAGACGGCAATGCAAAAAACGAAACGAAAATCCACACGCAGGGGACAAAAAAACTTAGCTGCAACAAACGTGATGTAGAAAGGTGGTGGAAAACATGAAATCGGGAGCACATGAGCCAAACACAAAGAAAACCTTCGCGTTTTTTTTTTCTCAAACCCACAACGTCATCTGTCACGAAACACAAAATCCTAACGTAAGAAAAAACATGGATTTTGCAGAGACCAAAAATGTGATGAAGAATTTCGTGAAAATCTGAAAACCCTAGATTTTTCAACCACAAAAATCTATAGAAAAAATCTACAAAAGAAATCCGACCATGATTTGCCAAAACACCCAGAAACCCCAACTTGCCCAAACAAATATTCCTATGGAAATAATTTTTTTAAAAAAAAAGTTCAATAAAAAATTATTTTAGAATTATAAATTTTCCAAAATTTTTAAATCATGCTCTGATACAATGAAAACTAATTGAATGATATGTAAAGGAATTACAAGACGGTGTTCTAAAACGAACGAACTGTTAAACTAAAGCTTCAACATGAAGCTAAAAAGCTTAAATTGCTAAATAAAGTTAAAAAGCTAAAAACTAAAAGGCAAACTATGCATTCTTATAAAAGAAGCAATAGTTGCACTTAAAAGACTAAGCAAAACTAGAAAGCTAAATGACGAACTAAATGACCATTAATAGAACAACTAAAAAAGTAACTGACTAAAAGAAGTAATTATTTTAATAGGGCGTGGGGTGCATCCTTGTGGAACAATGATAGGCTCACAAAATATGGACACTTTGCTATCTCCATATTTTAAGGCACCGCAAATTGTTTAATTGTTCCTAAAAGAAGTGTTTAAGCTTCACAGATTGTCCAAAATCATCGTGAGTGATAGAGATAGTTCTTGAGTTCGTTTTGGCAAGAACTCTTTTAGTTGGCAGGAATTGAATTCACACCTAGCACTAACTACCACTCCTAAATGGATGGACAAACTGAGATTGTCAACAAATTGGTGGAAGGCTACCTAAAAAATTATGTTGTAGGTCGGCAAAGGCTTACAACATGACTTATCATCAAGGTTACCAAGAGACGGGGGTACTTGGAGACTTCGGAGATTGGTACGGTATTGATACGGCTAATTTTCAAAAATAGGAGACAGGGGTACTTAGAGATGCCAATTTTTTTGATATAATTTTATAATTTTCAGAAATTATCATGACAAAAAACTTTGAAAACAAGAATAGAGGTAAAACTTAACGTTAACTTTAAAATTGAATAAAAATTGAAATTAAAATTGCTTATACTGCCGATACCATAGCTAGTCTAAATGGTTTAGTGAAAGTAAGGTAATATAGGTGTTGAGCACACTCAATATTGTTGGCTAAATAGTAAAGGAAATCTCTCTTTAGACCATTGCAATGACAAGAAATCAAACATACAATTGTTTATGCCCCTCTTAAAAAGTCTACATTGCAATAGATCTGGTCACTATAACTTTGCATGGATTTTTGTCTTCATGTGTCACAGTTTCCTTATTAGTTATTACTTATTTCTGACTGTACTTTGCTGCAGGCTTATTTCATTTATTTGCCTTTTACTGCATTTTGCCCTAAGTTTTCTAGCAAGAGATGTCAATTTCTGGTCGGGAGATTTCGGAGACAACTAGAGACGGTAGCCAAAAGCACCCTATGTGTCAATAAGTTTCCGGAGACGTCTCTTGCATCAAAGACGTGTCTCCAAGGGTAGGAGACGAGTCTCCTAGTAACTTTGCTTATCACATGTCCATTAGTTAGACACCTTTAATGGTCTTGTGCAAGTATGAAGCCCAAAGTTTTGTTGGTCTTTTGTTGATTGACAATCAAGTTTTTGGAGTGAGTCACTTAATCATGCAAGGTCAAGACATCTTGAAGTCACTCAACAATAATCTCCAACAAGCACAAAACCAATGGAAAATGTATGCTTACAGCATATGTTGCCGATTCGGGTATGGATACGGATTCACGACTACGATAATTTTTTTTCCCCTTGGGTACGGGTACAGGTACAGGTATGTTCGTACACACATATATTATATATATGTTCAAAATAAGTTATAAATCCATAAAAATAAAATAATATTATATTAAAATTGAATATATTATAATAAATTCAAAAACATTATAATAAAAATATGTTCAATAAATATATTATAATTAAAAATCTAATTCTACTATATTGAATAAAAAAAATTGTGAATGTTTAAAGGATTATATTTATGATTTAAGGAATGCATTTATAATGGCACATTTCATAATAATCGTTTCATAATAAATATACATGGCATGTACTGATTGTGAATAAAAAATAATATTAGAGACAATAAAGTCATAATCTCAATAGATTTGTCATAAATCGTGAATAAAAAATAATAAAGTCAAAAATCTAAAAAATATACTTGCATGGGAATGAGCTTGGAGACACTTGACGCACAAGGAGACACTTGATGCACAGGAAGGAGACACTTGAAGCACAAGGAGACATCCGATGCATAGGAAGGAGACACTCAATGCATAGGAATGAGAGACGAGGGTAAAAATTTGCGTTTTATGAGAGTTGGTGGGGCAAACTGGCAACAAAACTAGGTGCGAATCGGTGCCGTACTTGATTCCGGCTCGTACACGAACCATATTTCGTCCTCCAGTGCTCGAATCCGGTATCTTAGCTTACAGCCATAGAGCAGAGAGAGTATTCGAGATCATAGACTTGGTGTTTGTGTGGTTGCAACCCTATAGGGAATTCCTTGAAGACAAGTGGAGAAAAAAACTCAAATTTCATTTCTATGAACCTACAAAATTTTGAGGCGGATTGGTGATGTTGTGTTCAAGTTGGAACTGTTCGAGGAGAGTTGGATTCATAATGTTTTCCACGTGTCTTGTCTCAAATGGGCACTTGAAAAAACACATTGTATCATCATGTAGAATTTTGATACGATAGTTAGTTGGCAACTATTATAATTTTATGATGATTGCCTTTGAAAATTGTCATCACAATTCATAAATTGCATATTACAACATCTTACATCATCTTCTCTCCTAGTCTAGTGAAAAATTGAGAGTTTCTTATCCTTGCACTCCGCTGCAACTCTTGGCTTAGCATTGTGGCTTTGGCTTGACTTCTATCCTATTGCTAGATGGCAATGAATCCTCCTTTGCCCCATCAATGTCATACAATGACAATCTAGTATCTTATTTTTCTATAACCACATCGTCCATTGCCTACCTCTAAAAATCAAGGATCTCGTTTGTGGTAAACAATGGGGTCTCTACATCCCACCCTGTCCAATTGCTATTAGGATCAATGTAATCCAAATCAATGGCCTCCTTTGATTTGTCCTCCACCTTTCTTGTGTGTAGCCAAAGGTTGTATTGTACAAAGACAAGGTCATTGAGGCGTTTTTGTGTTAATTTATTCCACTTGTTTATGTGAATGGCCTCAAACAAACACCAATTGCGCTCACAACAAGAAGCACTGCAAGATTGACAAAAAAGGCTAAGGGCTAATTTTTGAAGATTTGGGGTATTTGCACCTCAATCTCTCCACCAAGAACCTCTAAAATAAGATATTCAAGAGTTAGTAAGCAAACCATATTTATCAATAGATGTAAAATTGAAATTTGTAACCTGTAAGATGCATGTAATGACTCCAATTTTTGTTACTTGGCGAGTTAATGGTTCTTCATATAGCTAGTGCTGAAGAAAAGAGCTTCCTCTACCACTTTTGTAATTCTACAATTCTTGAGAAATGAGGTCTCTCACCTCATCATTGGTGTCATCTTTTCAATGCATGTCATGAGGCCCCCCATAACCTCTCAATTAGGATTTGTGAAGCTATCCGAATAGAAAAAATCGGGGTTGAGGAAGTACCCTGTTGCGTGAATGAGTTCGTGGAGTTGATTGTTCCACCTTTAACCAATGATCTCACAAATGGGATCAAATTCAAGTTTGTCCTCGTAATAGTTTTAGATGGACTCTTTGGCCTTGTCCATGGATTCGTAAATGTATCCCATTGGGTTTTGATCCCCACCTACCAAGTGTAGTGTTGATGTGTTTTTTATGAGACCTCATACACAGAATAAAATACTACGTATTCTATCCTTTCTTGAACAAGGAAACCTTATATGCTAAATGATAGGATCAAGTAAGGCTACCCCAAGGTTTCTATAGTCAAGTCTTGACTTTGCAATGGATAGACTCATAGTTGAACTACTCGCAACTCGACTTGACTCGCCAAGCCCCTAGGAAAAAAACTCAGGGAAAACTTGGGAAAAACTCAGAAAAACTCGGCGAAAAACTCGGCAACTTAAAAACACGCTTAAACTTAGTAAAAAATGCATTTTTTTTGCAAAATTTAATGAGAAGATGCATCCAATGAGTCAATAAATGATAACACAAAAGAAACAAGCTGATTCTAGATATATTTAAATGCAAAGTGTCTACAAAATCGCATCCTCATGAGGAATTTTGATGGCTGGAAGCCTGGAAGCAAAATAGTAAATTACTAAATAGTTTTTGTAAAAACAAAAGTAAATACATCATTACAAATTACAATTACAACTTCCTCTTCCCAGCTCTAGCAAAAATTTGGGGAGAGGTAGAACTAGAGGGTCTAGACTGTCTAGTCGTATAAGTCTGCTGTGGGCGTGACTGTGACTCCTCTCTCGGTATGGCTGATTAAGACTCATCCTCCATCCTGTATGAAGCTATGTCTCCACCTACTTCTGGCACTGGCAATGAATCCTCATCCTCATCCTCATCCTCCTCAATGTCATCCAGCCTGAAACCAAATCCACCCCCCTCCTCCATAGCTTGCCTCTCCAAATCAATGATGTCAGTGTCGGAAAACAATGGAGGCTGCTCCTATGATGTCCAATCACTGTAAGGATCTATATCATCCAAGTCAATTGGACCACCTTCTAGTTCCTCTACCTTCCTTACGCGCAATCAAAGATTATATTGCACGTAGACAAGGTCATTGAGCTATTTCTGCGCTAACTTGCTCCTCTTCTTCGTGTGGATTGTTTCAAACAAGCTCCAATTGCGCTCACAATTGGATGAACTGCAAGGCTGACATAAGACTCCGAGGGCAAATTTTTTGAGATGGGGGGTGTTTCCACCCCAATTTTGCCACCAAGCATCTGCAAAATAAATAAAATGGAAAAGTTAGAAAGCAAAGAGAAGAGAAAACATAATTTATCAATCATTTGTCTTTAGATCTTAAAATCCAAATGGCAAATGTTATACCTGGGGTTTGAGTGGTTCTTCCTCTCCTAGCCAACTCTGAAGAGAATAGCTTACCCCTTCCTCCCTCATAATTTTGGAGCTCACTCACAATGAGGTCTCTCTCCTCAACATCAGGTACCATCCTCTCAATGCATGTACTGAGGCCCTCCATGACTTCTCCATTCGAATCTGAGTAAGAACCCCCGAACCTAAAACGAGGGTTGAGGAAGTACCCTGCTGCATGAATGGGTTGGTGGAGCTGATTGTTCCACCTCCTATCAACAATTTCCCAAATGGGATCAAATTTGAGCCTATCCCCCTTGTATTAATTTTTGATAGACTGCTTGGCCCTATCCATGGCCTCATAAAGATATCCCATTGGGGTTTTATCCCCATCCACCAAGCGAAGAACTCGAACCAAGGGCTTTGACACCTACAATTGAAAAATACAAATTACAAAAAGATTAAAATTTGAATGATGAAGTTACAAATTAGTAATGAGAGACTTGAATCAAGAATAACTAAAATTTAAAAATTAAAGTTTTGAAGTAACAACCTTCACAATCTCTGCAGCCCTTTGTGCAAATTGGCTATCGAAGACTATGCATGCGACAACCTCTCCTTCAGGCTTCTTTGAATAAGGTGAGTTAAGCCATTCTCCACTCACAAACATTTGTTTCAAAGAAGTCAATGCAGCAAGAAGGCTCTGCAACGTCAAGAAAATCGTTGCAAACCTTGTGACACCAACTCTCACCAAATCTTTCCCTTGGGTGTGCTGTCTCATCAAATTTAGGACCCGAGGGTGATTGTAAATATATTTGGTGATCCTCCTTGTATCTTCCACAACTGGAGTCACCCACTCAAGTTTTCCCATGTCCTCCAAAAGAAGGTCAAGGACATGTGCTGCACAAGGTGTTCAAAAAAGAGTGGGGTGCCTCTCTTGGAGGATTCTTTCTGCAAAAGAAGAATTTATTCTTAAGAAATATGCAACCAAGTAAAACAAAGCCACAACAAATGAAAATATTGCTAATGCCTAAAAGTGATAATTTAAAAGGATTCTACTTGTTGACACATATGCTGCTGCATTATCTGTGATGATTTGCACCACATTCTCTACCCCCACCTCCATGACGACATGCTCCAACATTCCAGCCAATGTTTTTGCATTTTTCACCTTGCTAGAGGGATCAACAGATTTCAAGAACACTACATTCTCTTTGCAAGCAACCAAAAAATTGATGATGGTGCGGTTCTTGCCATCTGTCCACCCATCAGAAAGAATGGTGCAGCCATAATTTGCCCATTCAATTTTTTGATCCTCCATCACTTCTCTTGCCCTAGCAACTGCATTTGTGAGCAACCTGTAAGTGCAAAGTGAAATTAGGTCTTAGTACACAATTTTGATTTAATAAACAAGAAATCTAAAAAATAATTAAAAATGAAATCAAGTGGACTATGTAGTAATTTAATAACCTCTCACTCAAATCCCTGCGAGAAGGGGCCTTGTACCCCTTTCTTGAAACTGTCATAGCAGTCACCAAATTCAGCCAATAAGCATTCTCCGCCACATTGAATGCAATGTTTTTGAAGTACCAAAAATCAGCTACTGCAATGTCAGTTTTCTCATGTACCTCCTTATTACATCCAGTGGCCTCTAATGATGGTTGTGCTCAAGGTGTGTTCCTGGGCACAAAATAATCACCTATGGACCTTGATCGTGGTGATGGAAGTGGAATAGTGCCAGGTACTCTACTAGAGGAAGCATAAGCAATGGGCGAGGTGATGGTGGGTTTGTGGATATGTGGGCCACGCCGAGAGCCAACTATGCCCTCAAGTGCTTCTTGTTCCTCTTCAAGGTCAACAGAAACACCTTGAGATTCAACAATGGTTGATCTCATGGCTAGCTTTGCCCTCTCCCTTTGCAATTTCTTCTCTTCCCCAGCTGCAAGTAGGGCATTCATTTGTCTTTTTTATTTCTTCATTGGTCCCAGGGCATGCTCTAGCATCATGCCTATCTATTCCCGCAAGGTGGTATTTGAGGTGGTTGATGCCTCCATGAAGTATTTTCTCACACTTTATGCATATAACTGACCCAAGATCGGGTCCCTCATAGGCATACCTCCATGCCCCATCTCTAGCACCTCTAGGACGGGTGCCTATATATCCAGATGGGCATGGATCTAGTGGCCATTGCTCCGTTGCCATGATTAATGCTTACTTAACCTACACATACAAAGTGAAAAAAAAATTAACATTTTAGTTAAACAATTTAGCAAACTATCTACATTAGTTTAAATAAATTTAGACATCATTTGAAGTTTTTTTTAAAAAAAAGTAGGGTTTGAATTTATTTTTGAAATCTAGATTCTTCAAAAAATTTGTGAAAATTCAACAAAACTTGTCAAATCTAGTGTTATATCTTGTGCAAATAACTTAGAAATGATTTAGACTACCTAGGAATCATTTCTAATCAATCTAAATGCAACAAAAAATAAACAGATTGTTTTAAAAAAGCATAGAAAAAAAAAAAAAAAACTTACCTAGGAATCTGATTTTCCCTTCAAATCCCCTTCAAATCCACTTGGAATCACTCAAAAATCCCTCCAAATCACCTTCCAAGTCACTCCAAGTCAACTTCCCCTTACTCAGCCCAAAACCCAATCAGAAAACCAAAAATGAATTAGTTTTTTGCCGTTTTCAGTTAAGGCAAACAGGCGGGCGAGTTTTTGTCACGGACTTGCCGAGTTTTTGCCAAAAACTCGCCAATTTTACCGTTTTCGGTTAAGGCAAACATGCGGGCGAGTTTTTGTCACGGACTCGCCGAGTTTTTGCCAAAAACTCGCCAAAAACTTGGCGAGTAGAAGTCACATCTACTCGCCAGGCTCAAAAACTCGGCGAGTTTTTGAAACTCACCGAGTTTTCGGCGAGTGTGTCATCTATGATTATCATAGACTTAGTTGAAATGATGTGATATTGCTAGCATCACAAAAGGACTTATGCAATTGTTCTATGCTTGATCAATTCTTTCATAAGGAAAACTCTAGTAATTCCACATTCTAAAACTAGAATGACATGATTTTGCTTTAATGCTTTTGAAACTAATCCTAACAAAGGCGTTGAAATAAAATGCAAAAGAATGAGGGTTTGGAAATCTAAGCTATTCCTAAGGACAATGATGATAATGAATAATGCTTTGATAGACAAACTCCTTCAACCAAGCTTTGCTTTGCTATGATAACAACAACTACACAAAATTGATGCTATCTCGTAAGGTAGTGAATGATTTTCACATTGTAAACATCCATCCAAATACCACAATCAAACTTAGCAACAATAATTAGGTTCAGGCTAACTTTACACTATAGCTTACAATCAACAAACAATAAAAAGTATGAACCAAGGAATTTATCATATATCATTGCACTGCTCAATTAAGATCAATGAACTTTATCTAAACTTAGAGAAGTAGAAACCATGCAACATGTTGAAATAACACACAAAATCCACCATATCTTCAATGAAGTAGTATGTTTATACTTTATTCCCTTGTCTTGGCAACAATCTTTGTCTTCCCTTCTACTCTACTTCTAAGACTAACTATTCTATCATCAACTGTTAACCCTTCCAATTGAGAAGGCTAAGCCTTTTATAGACATCCCAAATTACAATCCAAGGGCCAGGATTGATTTGAAATCAATGGCCAAGATTACATGATGAAACCCTAATTAGGTTAGTTACAACAACCACCATACTGACCAATGAGAAAATTACATTTGCTTGAATTCACATCTTACTGGGACCAATAAGAAATAAGTTGTTATATCGAATTTAGGGCCTTCCACATGTGTAGTTATCCTCAAAGGATGAGTCAGGTTCAATGCACTTGGATGCCTTGATACTCAACATTTCTAATTGCTTGATGAGATGATCAATTTTCTAACTTTGCTCAACTCCTTTGAAACTATTTTCTTGAGAGATGCATTCCTTGCTATTCATCTTCTACACTTGCGTCACCTTCATGATGTAAATGCTTGATCTTCATGTGTAGTCGTTGCAAGTGTATCCTCCATCAGCATTTGCAATACTCTTCTCTTGTCATCACTTATGCATGATCTCCTTTGATTAGGATTACTTCCTCGTCATACTGACCTTGATCTTGGATTATCGAAGGAAATTCAAGATTGTTGTAACATCCTCCATGTAGCAACATTCATCTTTGTCATCAGCTCACATATGTCTAAACCTCACCCTCCTTCGCATTGTTGATCAATCCTCTATGTTGTGATTGCATTACTAAGGTTGTGAAGTCCCTCTCTTGCATTGTTGAGTTCCATCCTTTGATCTTGGATTTTCAAAGGAAATTCAAGGTCAATATAGCATCTTCCATTTTTTTGCCATCACCCTCTTGACTGTAAGTGTATCCTTCCTTTGCAATTGGGTCGTTGAAGCTGTGAAGTCCATCTTTGGCACTGTGGTGGATTGACCTCTCGATGATGTTGATTCTTTATGTCATAGAGCATCCTTTCTCTATCACCATGCCTCACATTCCTTGCAAATATTCCTGCAAAGAAAAAGATAAAATTTGAAAATGAAAACCACGAGTCAATTAAATGCAAGAAGTTTGTGACAATAAAAATGAAAGTTTTAAACCCTTGCATCATTTGTTCACTTTCAAGAAGTTTAAATATCTTCTATGAACATCGATTCTGATTACAAATAACTTGCCCTTGCTTCATAACTCCTTCCAGCCTTAACGTTGATCACCATTTCTTGAATACCTGAAGACTTTAAGCACTCCAAAACCCTTGTAACCTCATAGAGTCGGCCTATCATCTCCCTTGAGTATTTTGCAATTTGAAACAAAATATGTATTAAGAATCAGGATATTGACCATCTAATGTATGCATTTTGGGTTTTAACTGTCATGCATACATTTTTGGAATTTTTTCCTTACCATGCATTCCCTTTCGGAAATTTCATCATGCCATGTATTAGATTTCGGAAATATCAAGCCCCCTTGTATGGAAAATCAGAACTTTCAAATGCTTGTGTATGCACTTTCGGGGTTTGCATCAGGTTATGCATAAGGTTATGGGGGTTTTAAGCAGGTCATGCAATGATTTCCGGAAGTCTTAGGGTATTATGCAATGCATTTTGAGATTTAGGCTGCCCTGTTCATGCATTTGCCCCCTTGATTTTGCCTTGAATTGCTTTGAATGCTACCTGAAATCAGTCTTTCTCACCACTGTAGATCTGCTCTGCCTTAACTCGCTTTTGATTTGCTTTGAGAATGATGGAGATGAATTGAAATCAACCTCTTATATATATCTGATCACCTACAAATCTTAATCAGTTCGGCCTTGATTCTTTTGTTTTGGCATTTCACTTAAGTTTTACACTCGTTTTGATGTTTCCCTAATCTAGGTCAGCCCTGACCTATATTTCACTTTGTCTAACAGATTTTGTGAGGGAAATTTGTATTTTTCATACAAATTAATTATCTTATATCTCTGCTCTGCATTTTTGGGTTTAGAGGTTGCTTATGCAAGAATTCGGGATTAAGCTGATTTCATGTATTGATTGATGAACCTCGAATTCAGACCATTTCTTAGTTTTGCCTTGTTTTTACCTTCTCACCTTCATTCTAAGGCAGTCGACTTGGATAAACTAGTTAACACCTCTCTCAATTTTCGCAAATTTCATCTCTTCTTGCAAGATTTTGGTATTTACCACTAGTCATGTAAGATTGCGGAACTTTCAGCATGCTATGTAGGATTGCTGAATTTTCAAGGGTTGTGCAAGAAATCGGGTTTCATGATTAATCATGCATTGATTGTTGGATTGTTGATTGTGATCATTCCTTCAACTCGCTTTGAAAACTTAAATCTTTTGATCCAATAATTTGAAAACTATAAGGCATCCACACAAGGTTTTGGGGTTTCAAACCATTCATCCGCCAAAATCGCAATTGCAAGCTCACTTTGCACAAAGTCGGACCTCTAGCCATCTTATGTAAGAATTTGGATTTTCATCACAACCATGTAAGAAATCGGACTTTGGAGGCTCTCATGTAAGAAATGGGGATTTTGCAATGCTCATGTAAAGATAGCAAGCTTGTGTAATGCTCATGCATAGTTTTCATCACTTCAACACTTTTGACATTTGGGAGATTAAGCAACTATGTAGTGCAACTTGGGGATACAAAGGTTAAATGCAGTATTTGGGCAAAATTGCCCTTGTAATAACTAAAGCAAGAAATCTTGCAACCTCATCTTTCAAGACCATTCTCTCAATCCCGGACTCACTCTTGGGACTAGTCAAGACGAAACCCTCTCATTCTAAGGCTAAAGACCACAAAAATGTTGCCAAGCGAACATTAGACTAACAAAACACCTAACCTAGCCAGCAAAAAGAGGGGTCCCCATCTGCAATGGGCGATGTGTGAATACGTCACAACATGTAGCACTCTAACCAAGGGCTTCAATATCTACAAATACAAAAAAATTAAAGCTACTAATTTATAATGAAAGTAAAAACTTTTAAAGTTTTAAAATAAAATATTCAATTTGAATTTTAAATTGAAGTTTTGGGGTTACCTTGATGATCTCTATAGCTCTTTGTGCAAAGAGGTTATCAAAGAGAAAGACTATCCTTGCATCCTTTCTCCTTCAGGCTTCTTTCAATATGACTAGTCTTGCCATGCTCGACTCAAAAACATTTGTTTCAAAGAAGTCAACAAACCAATAATGATTTGCAACATTAGGAAGATTGTTGCAAACATTGTGACACCTGATTGCACTAGCTCTTTCCCTTTGGTGTGATCTCTCATCAAATTAAGAACCCAAAGTTGATTATAAACAAATTTTGTTATGTTTCTTGCATCTTTTACAATCAGTCTCATCTAATTAATTTTGCTTATGTCCTTTTAATAAAAGGTCCAGGCAATGTGCTGCAGAAGGGGTCCAAAAGTGTGACGAATGCCTCCCTTGAAGCAATCTCCCAAACCACCACATACACTACTGCATTGTCAGTTATAATCTGCACTTTGTTAGAGGCATTAATTAAATTCAAAACAATTACCTCACCATTTGAAGCTACCAAAAAGTTGATAAGCGTACGGTTCTTTCCATTCATGCACCCATCTAAAAGAATAGTGCAACTATACTTTCGCCATTGTTTTTTTTGTTCTTCCACAACTAACTTTGCATCTTCAGTTGCATCCATGAGCAACTTTCCACTGTAAGTCTTTTCGAGAGTTAGAGGGTGCCTTGTAGCCTAGCTTTGCAACTCTCAATGCCATTACCAAATTTTTACAGTATGGGCTGTTCGCCATGTTGAAGGGAAGATTGTTGAAATAAGAAAAACTGGCACATGCCTTACTTGTTTCTAGGTGCATCTCCTTGTTCCACCCTATACCTTCCAATGACGGTTGTGCTCTAATTATGTTTCTAGGTACAAAAATGCTATATGATGTCCATGTAGGCACTCTATTTGAAGTAGATGAGGTGGATCCCGTGTCCCATGAGTTAATGACATTGATTCAAATGCCAGAAAATCATGTTTTTTCAGTGTTTATGTCATATTTTTGGTGCATTTGTGCTGTGTAGGGTTACCTGTTATGTGTTTGGTGAGTTTTTTGCTTGAACTTGTGCAAGTGTTTTGCATGGACATGCTGAATACTTGAGTGAGTTTGGGTGGAAAACTCGCTGATTTTGCAAAAATGCTCTGTGAGTTTACTGTGAAAAACATGCAAGTACTTGGCGAGTTGTTAAAATCTGGTTCTCCTTGTAAGGGAAGAATAGTTTGTCTCACTTAGATATGTTCCATAAATTTTCTAATTTAGAATCCCATGCATAAGAACAGGTGCCACCAAAAGTTGGAAAAAAAATCATAACAGTGAGTTGGTAGAAACTCTTACTCTAAAAATGAGGCATTCACATGTATAACAAATCCTATGGGAGTGGATAACAAAGAAACTGGAAAGTTCCTGGACATACCAAGGTGAACTTCTGTTCTTTTGCATCAAAGTATGACAGACAAACCATCTTTTAAAGCAGCTGTTATCTCTTAAACAGTATTAGGATTTTCATGAAGTGCTGGACGACTGGTTTTGATTTCATGGAGAAATTATGAGAATTTTTTTATAGGGGATTTGATTTATTGCCTTGTTGTTAGAGTTCTTGAATTATCCATTTCTTAAAATAATTGGAGAGACAATGCGAAGATTTGTGATTGCATCTGTTATCATCATGGATTGTAGCATTGCCACCTATGCTAGATTTTGTGTGAATCATGGACCAGGAGGAACCTTAGTGAAAACACTACTGCAAATTACACTTGGAAGATGTCAATATACTATGGAAGTATTCTATTAAAATGCAGAAAGTATTGCAGTACATTTTTTTACTAATGATCAAACACCAGATTCTCAAAGTACAAGTGTGCATTTGTAAAACCTACTAAAGCAAGAAATCTTTCAAGCATGGTTTGCATACTTGGACTTGACTTGGATTTGGCAGACCCCAAAGTTTTGACTGGGGAAAACTTGACAAAAACCAGCAACTTAAAGACGTTCTTAAATTACATTTAAAAGCAGTCACATATTTTTACGGTTGAGAGCACATTTTTTAACAGAGAGCATGCTTTTAAATACTAAGGGCATGTTTTTCAGTCAGCAGTCATGTTTTTATACACAGTGAAAATTAGGGCATGTGACGAGGATGGCAAAAATGAGTTTTTACAATCTTTTTGTTCTTTTCACTGATTTTTTCCATATTTTGGTGAATGGTTTGTTTCTGTTTTAGTCACTTGTTTCATGATTTTACTAGTAAGTACTTGCTGAATCCACAAATACTCTGAGATTGATAACTATGCTTCCCTGTATTAGTGCAGATACCTTTTTGTTTAAGTCATTCTCTATTTTTTCTCATTTTTTATTTGGTAAGCCCTCAATCATTAGTCCATCTTTGTTGAGATGCTTGAGTTCAGGCTTGGTTGCAGAGAAGATTTCAAATGGGATGGCCATTAGATACCAGTAGTAGAATGATTTCAATGAACAGACATCAAAACTGATTAAAATAGGAATTGTCTTAGCTTTGTGAATGGTAAATTCCCAATTGCCTTGGTCAATGGACCCAACAAGAGGATTTTTCTAGCCAATTGGGTACCAGAAGAAGACTACCAAGCATGCAGCTACTTCTAGTATCCAGAAAACTTCTGCGTTTCATACTTAAAATCAACTCCATATATATCTGCGCTGAAATTCTTGAACCTTAAGTAGATGGAAAACAATATGAGGTTTATCCACAAGACAAGCAGCAAGAGCCTGTTCCTCTTTTACAAGCTATAGTAGGGGATGCCAATTCCCTTCCCTAGCCAGTGGAACCTGTATAGGTTTCAGTCTTACCTTCATTAAGCATGAACACAAAATTAAGAAGAAACCTGTCTTAAGATCAGGAAACCCTTTTGCAATCTTATTTGTGGGAAAATCATTAAAGGAGAAGTGTTAATCTCTAGAGCAAAATTCTTGGCCTAAAATAGAGCTGATAGTTTTGTATATGACAATAAGCAACTAGTTGCCAAAATGTATGAAAGTTATAGAACTCGGCACATGAACAGATTCGGATGATTAAATAAGCATTTAAAGATATTGAAGAACACAACTTTTGCCCAGCAACTTTATATAGAATACAACCTCAAGCTTAGCATAATCACAAAGTCTTGAATCTTGAGGCCTTCATTCCTGTTTTAGAGCAGATCTTTGGCGGTCACAATCTAACAAAATGAGCTGAATAGGATTTGTCTTAAAGAGATAAAACTGTATTCCATTACAAATCAATGTGTTAGTAAAAATGGTTTCTGGTCATTCACAGATTGTGGTACAAATATAGTTCAAAGATAATGTCACCAATCCATTCAAATCCATATTGTTGAATTTGAGAGAGTAGCAGTAGCGATGAAAGTATTGGAAGCTGACATGAAAGTTCATTTGCTCCTGAGGATGAATCAGATTTACCTTCTAGTTCCTGAGGCTGTTTACTAAGAGTATGAGGGGGGAAGAAGTTGTACAATTATACAATATTTGAAACTTTGAGTTTTGAGCCTTTTATGCGATCATTGATTCAAGACAAAATGATATTTCACAATACAATTATGTGTTCGCTAAACTTATTCTTTTTGTTTCTTAAGCATTTTAAGTTTATAAATTATTCTATGTATCTATGTAATTTTTTTAATTTGCCGAATTGAGTCTGATTCCAAGTCAAATCACTGGGCTGCCGAGTTTTAGCCTAGTCTGACTTCTTGAACTATGGTTCGTATTTTACAAATGGGAATGAACAAATTTGAGATCATCCCAATATCATCACTTAATCTTCCTAGCCAATGAAAACTTAGCAGTATCTATAGTCTGCAGTCCTTTTTCCAATTAATAGCAATTAAGATGTAATCCTCTCTTTGTTCTGCAAATCAAAAGACTTTTGCTACAATGACAAAAGAAATCTGCTGAGTATGAATGACATTCTTATCTTTGCAATTTTTATTAGAAACATTTCTTAAAAAGATGTTCTTTTTGTGCTTTCAACGTTTATTGTGATTCTAAGAAAATGTCTTATCCACATCTCTACAGGAAGAGGTGCTAGAAAGGGCTAAAATGGCGAGGGAAAAAGCTGCCCGTGAAGCACTTGGAAAAGAGAGAGAAAAAGATTCATCTTCTTATTCAACTGTGGTGTCAACAGATTCAAGTTCTGTATCCAATAATTCTTCTTCACCAGTAGTTCCAAATTCCACTTCCAGTAACTCTGAGCTGTTGCGTACAGATTCAAATCAAAATTAGAATCATATATGTGATTAATAGAATGTGCTCAAAGCATGAGATTTAGAGGCTTTCTAAAGATAATCTGTGTCAGCAATCAATTTTCATATAATGTTGTAACTCACAATTATGCTTCTTGAGAATAAAAACGTGAGCATGCTATATTATAGAACAAACCATATGAGGGCAACACTTAATAATATTAAGAATGAAAGGTAGAGAGGCTTTTAGTTTACCGTACCTTTGAAGTCTTAATAGAGATTGGTGCCTTAGTAAAGCTTTATATCTATCGCATACACAAGTAATTTTGAAGTCTTTTTTTTTCTGATTAAAACTACTTTGAAATATAAGTAAGCTTGTTGGTCTTGGATGATAGCTTGTTTCATTTGGTCAAGAAATAGAGATTAGACTTAAGGTAATAAATAATGCTTGAATTCCATGGGAGCTAATGGAATGAGCCTTTGTTGTACTAAACGAATGCAAGCTGTATTATATTTTGTTGGGGAATATAGTCTTACAGAAAAACCCTTTTAATATAACACAGGAAATGGGCAGTTAAGCTACTCATATTACAATTGTTTTTGTTATAATCAAGGTTACCAGGAGACGGGGGGTACTTGGAAACCGGTACAGGTATTTTTACGGCACATTTTAAAAAATAGGAGATGGGGTACTCGGAGACAGCAATTTTTTAAATATAATTTAATAATTTCTAGAAAACAGCAACTGCACTGGTAGACATATATGCAAAATGTGGAAGCATTCATATGGCATGTGAAAACTATTTACACTTACAGTTCTGAGTTTAAATAAATAAACCAGGTGCATGAGAAAAAGAAACTATATGACAAACGCTGTGAGCATTCACATGACATGTGAACTGTATGCGAAACATGGTCTCATCGAATGCCATGATTGTAGGGTTTAACTTTAAATGAATAAAGAAAATCATGATTCCCAAACCTGGTTGCAATCATCGGCGTGCGTTTCACTATTCTAGGACCGAAGAAATGCTTCCAGCGGTAGATGAAAATGCAAAAAAATGTTTTTTTTTTTTTTAAACCTAAGACCTTGCATTTTTCTAGCGGAGACATGCAGGAGACTGGGAGACGGCAAGAGATGTAGGCGGAAGGTCTCTGGGCCGAAATGAAGACTCTAGGGACACCAAAAGAACTGGAGACGTGTCTTCATCTCCGAGGTAAGACAATAATATGAACTACTTTTGAGTAAATTTCAATGAAGAATTTTATTGGGGTTAAAAACTATGATATAATTGGTGGGTTTTAAAAACCAATGAGACTTTCCAACAAAATGTACGAAGTTGGACAGAATATTAGCACTCTTTTATGAAATTAATATTGAAGGACCTTTGATATATGTGTGAGAGACAACATGCTTCATTATCTCATAGATCAAGGCACTTTGTACACACTTAACATTATCAGTGTTATTAGAGGCAACATGCTTCGTTATTTCATGTGTTACATAATCTGCTAAAAACCATTTACGATGATGTTATTAGAGCCAACACGCTTCATTATCTCATAGATCAAGACAAGATTTTATATTGTACCCCATGAAATGAATACTGCTGCTAAAAAATATTTACTACTGTGTTATTAGAGGCAACATGCTTCATTATCTCATAGATCAAGACATGATTTTGTACGTGTACCCAATGAGATGAATTGTTTTTAGGAAGGGTCACAAAAAACAACTATGTCCATAGGTTCATTTTTAATGCAGAATTGCATCAAGGATGTTTCCTATAATATACTGTCTTTAATTTTTTATAAGCACACGAAGGGTGCTTTTCTAAAGTACTAAGGAATATGAAAGCAACACATTGGAGGAGGAAACAGAAACATTTAGTTGAGGTGAAGCATTCATGCCTTTAAAAAAGGTACTTAGGTGAACAAAACAAAGCTTGTGAGTGCCAAGTTCAAGCTATATACATTATTGAACATCATTCTTACCATGTTTTTGTTTACCATCCAATCGAGATATTCTTGATTGCTCAAAATGATCTACCAACAAGAAATGCAAAAGTGTCCTCCATCTTTAGCTGGTAGGTACCTTTTTGAATCATTTCATATTGATTACAATAAAGATGTAAAACCTCACTTCAGCCCACCAGTATAGTATTTACAGAATGATCATTAAAAGGGCCAGATACCTTAAATAGTATTACTTAGGAAAAATAATTTATAGAAAATAGAGAATTAATAGAGCTAATATCTTTAGAGCAGTAACACTTCTTCCTTATATGGAGTGGCATATTTATATTGTTTTCGAAGTTAAGAAAACATAAATGGGTGCAACTGTGTTGGCCTAGAAGTATCAAAAAGTAGGATACAATTCCATTGACCTACAAGTAAAAAGACATAAAAGGGCACAAACACATTGGCATAAAAATAAGAAATAAAAGGTTATAGTTGCGTTGCTTTAGAAGTACAAGACATTAAAGGGCACAAGTCTATTGGCCTAGAAGAAACAACAAAGAAAAGTGACTTGTAATCTCCACTCATGCTAACTTATTACAATTGCATTGACTAAAGATGACCAAATAGAAGGGACACAACTATTTTGACTCCAAAACGGTGCATGTTATTGATTCTTTTGAAAAATCACAGCCATCGGTTTTGCGATTAATGGTTAACATTGCAACCGTAACTGCGTGTTATGCACATTTTTGTAATATGTTAGGTCGGTTTCGGAACCAAAATAGCCACAGACAAATAGAAGAACTAATAGTCCTCACATATGGTATTTAAAGTGGGCAGATAAATATGTAAATGTAAGGAAATTAGATGGTGTCATAACTGATATGTCAATGATGAACCACTAGTACCAAACCGGTACTGAGAGGGGGGGGGGGGGGGTTGTGAATCAATACAAACACAAATACGGTCAAAAACCGGTTTGACAACAAATGCTCCAAATGACTGACAACTAGGGATATCAGTAAAGCAGAGTGCAATCGGTAACATCCAGTATAGCTCAATCAGTCATGAACTGGTCACTCAATAAGATTTCCTCTTAGCTCAATACTACAGTATCATTATATTCTCATGCATAAACCAGTAAACTTGACCATCAGATCTTTACAACAATGAGTTCAATATGTTTTATAGACATGCATAAAACATAGAACCTTCATGTGCTTAACAGGTAAAACAAAGCATCACAAGATACAAGCATTTCACATGACACACATATTTTTCATGTGGAAACCCAACTAGGAAAAACCACGGTGAGAATGAATACCCACAAGCTACTTTTTGAACTCTTTAGAAGTCTGCTCTGTTAGGAGCCTTGTCCGGTTAAGGACATTACAAATAGGTTCTGGTAGGAACCGATCCTGTTGAGGATCACCCGGTTAAGGGTTAAACCCGGTAGGGTCACCTTGTTAGAGGATTTCAAGAACTCAATAGCTGAAAGGATTTCCTAAGCTTCTCTAGCTTCTCAGAACTCATTAGCCTCGAGTTACCCGGTTAAGGGATTTGAAACAAGCCGGTTAAGACCACCCGATTTAAGGGATTTTGAATCAAGCCAGTTAAGGCTACCCTGTTAGGGGATTTTACAACTGTTGAAGTGGTTAGGAATCAACAGGTATTACAATGATCTGTTAACAACACTTAATGCTAATGTAGATCCGTTTAGGCTCCTCTCTTCCTTCTGCACATTCACTTTGCAGGTATCTCTTCTCTCCTTTGGTCTGGCAAGAATCACGTATCACTTTCCTTGGATACACACTCACAATTTTTGCCAACAAACTCAGAAAGAAACCCAACATCGACCTTATAGGAGACATACAGGTCGGTAGCAAAAACCCTAAACCCTAAACCTGTTAGGTTAAGCAATTCAAACGGTTCGATCCTGACCGTTGAATCATGCTGCATTAAATGCAACAATCTTGAATCGATCTCAAGACATTCTCCATCGTCCATTATCCACCGTTTTCATGGCGGCTGATAACCCATCACGCATTATCACCGTTTGACAGACTTCGCACATTCCCGAGGTAGATAGGAATAGTCATCTTCATGCAAGATCCTTCACGCACATAGAGCTTACGTGGCAACACGATCTGTCCTCCATCATATTGCTAACTCATCACACAAAGATCACCGATTGAGTCACACAGACTTGAGGTACTCCAACCGGAAACCCCGAAGTGGAAGCTGCCTACCAACCGGTAGTCATACAATGCTTCCATGTGCAGGTTCCCATAACTTCATGCCGGTTCCCATAACTACATGCCGGTTCACCTTGAACAAATATGCCGCTTCACTTTGGCATATAAACCGGTTCACACATATGCTGGTTCCTCTCTCTTCACTTATCACATGTGCCGGTTCACACTATGTCCCATATTGACATCAATGACAACATACAATATCATTATGTCTTCATGACAGTTCACATAAGGCTCATGCCGGTTCACATAATGCCAACAATCTCCCCCTTTGGCATTGATGGCAATATACAAAAGATATCTTCTCTGCTTCACATCTTCTCCCCATTTGCTGCAGATATCTTTTCGCTTCACTCCTTCTCCCTCTTTGACAACAATGCCAAAGTGGAGGTACAATCATCACTGTTTCATCTTGCTGCTCCCCTTGAGGAGTAGCATCCTTCAACACACCAATCAACCAAAACTTTGTCTTTCCAGTACCTGACTGATGTGGAACAATCACTTTTAGTTCACCTCCTGAAGGGGCAATACCCCTAATTCACCTCTCAAATGCACAAATGTTGTCTTTGGGAGAGGCTTGGTGAATATGTCTGCTAACTGCTCCTTACTGGACACATGCTCTAGTGCAATCTCTTTATTTTGAACCTTTTCCCTCAAGAAATGGTACTTAAGCTCAAAATGCTTGGTTCTAGAATGTAAAACCGGATTCTTTGATATATTGATAGCACTTGTGTTATCACAGAATATACTTACCGGTTCAGATACAGGGATCTTGAAGCCTTCTAGTACATGCTTCCCTTTTCCCTCAAGAAATGATACTTAAGCTCAAAATGCTTGGTTCTAGAATGTAAAACCGGATTCTTTGATATATTGATAGCACTTGTGTTATCACAGAATATACTTATCGGTTCAGATACAGGGATCTTGAAGCCTTCCAGTACATACTTCATCCAGACTGTCTGAGTGCAGTTCATGAAAGCTGCAACATACTCCGCTTCCGTTGTAGACTGAGAGATGCAACTTTGCTTTTTACTCATCCATGAGACCAGTCTACCACCGAGAAAGAATGCACCACCGGTTGTGCTTTTCTGGTCATCCACATTACCGGCCCAATCAACATCTGTGAATACTTTCAAATTGAAATTATTGCTGTATGGGTACCACAATCCATAGTCAACTATTCCCTTCAGATACCTAAGAATCCGCTTGACTGCACTCAAGTGAGATTTTCTTGGACTCTTCTGGAACCTTGCAGTGATGCCAACTGCATGTGCGATATCCGGTCTGCTATGCACTACATAATGCAACTTACCAATCATTGATCGGTATTCCTTCTCATCAACCAGTGCGGAATCATCCTCCTTTGTCAATTTGCAACCGGTCACCATCGGTGTACCAACCGGTTTGCTATCTTCCATGCCAAAGGTCTTCAACACCTCTTTGACATATTTGGACTGAGTGATGAAGATTCCATCTTTCATCTGCTGGATCTGCAGTCCAATGAAGAACTTAATCTCCACTATGAGTGACATCTCAAACTCTTTCTCCATCTCATCAACAAACTCATGACTCATCTTGTCATCTCCACCAAAGATGATGTCATCAACAAAAACTTCACAGATCAGAATCTAATCTCCTTCAGACTTTAAGTGGATATTGCTATCTTCACTTGTTCTCTCAAATCCAATCTTCACAAGATGGGAATGTAGGTGCTTATACCATGCCCTAGGTGCTTGCTTTAGACCATATAATGCTTTATGTAGCCTACATACCATGTCACTGTCTTCAGATAGGGTAAACCCATCTGGTTGCTCAATATACACCTCCTCTTCAAGTACACCATTTAGGAATGCAAATTTTACATCCATTTGATATACCTTGAATCTCTTAAAAGCTGCATATGCAATAAGCATACGAACTCCTTCCAATCTGGCTATAGGAGCAAAGGTTTCCCCATAGTCTTCACCTTCTTCTTGAGCATATCCTTTGCATACCAGTCTGGCTTTATTCCTAATCACTGTGCCATCCTCATTCAACTTATTTCTGAACACCCATTTGGTGCCAATGACATTTTTATGTTCTGGTTTGGGTACCAAGGACCATGTACCATTTTTCTCTATCTGGTCAAGTTCTTCTTCCATTGCCTTGATCCAGTCTTCATCTTTATGAGCCTCTTTGAATGACTTAGGCTCAAATTCAGAGATCATACATGAGTTTTCTCTGATCTTTCTTCTGGTAAGGATTCCTGCATCCTTATCACCTATGATCTGCTTGGGATCATGATTCAACTTGACATACCGAGGAATGGTCCTAACTGGTTCTTCTTGCTTTTCTTCTTCATCCTCATCTTCATCAGTATCAACATTCATCGGTTCAGGAACACTGTTACTGGTACTCGGTTGACTAACAACCGGTTCCCAGAAGGTTGCAACCGGTTCATTTACAGCTTGCTCACTGCCGGTTTCCTCAGTCTTCTCAGGGGACTCATCAACTCTTACATTGATGCTTTCCATAATTCTCCGAGTCCTATTGTTGTAGCACTTGAAAGCTTTACTCTTGGTGGAATATCCTAGAAATATTCCCTCATCACATTTAGCTTCAAATTTACCTTGGTGTTCACTCCTCTTGATGTAACATTTGCTACCAAATACCTTAAAGTAGTTAACCACAGGTGTCTTACCAGTCCAATACTCATAAGGAGTTTTGTCCTTACCCTTTTTGATGAGTACCCGGTTCATAGTGTAGACTGCAGTGCTCACCGCTTCTCTCCAAAAGGTGTGAGCAACCTTTCCTTGGATCAACATGGTTCTAGCTGCTTCAACCACAGTCCGGTTATTCCTCTTTGCTAGGCCATTCTGCTGTGGAGTCCAGGGGGTAGACAACTGTCTCTTGATGTCAAATTCTTCGCAATACTTGTTGAATTCACTGGAAGTGAATTCCCCTCCTTGATCAGTTCTGAGACATTTGATCCTTTTACTGCTTTCCTTCTCCACTAATGCTCTGAAAGCTTTGAATTTCCCAAAAGCTTCAAACTTGTCTTTCAAGAATGTGGCCCACATCATTCTTGAGCAGTCATAAATGAGAATCATGAAGTACCTATCACCTTGCACACTTCTAGTTTTCATAGGACCACATAAATCAGTATGCACAAGATCAAGCAAGTGTCAGCAGTGAAAGATTTACCTTTAAAGGCCGAGGAAGACATTTTCCCCAATTGACATTCTCTACACAAGGTATTATCTGGTTTGCTCAGCACCGACAACCCTCTAACTGCCTTGATCTTACTAGCTTTCACAATGTTATCAAAGTTCACATGGCAGAATCTCCTATGCCATATCCAGCTATCATCAAGCTTAGCCATAAGACATGTACTTATATTTGCATTCAGATGAAATAGGTTACCTTTAGTCTGCATGCTGGTGGCTACCAATTTACCATCTTTACCTTTGATTCTGCAAACTCCATTCTTGAATTGCAGAGTGAGACCACTGTCATTTAGCTGGGCAACACTTAGAAGGTTGTGTCTGAGACCATCAACCCAGTACACATTGTCAGCACTACTCTTTCTATTCAAAGAGATGGACCCTCTGCCTTTGACCATGCATGGTGCATCATTGCCAAAGCGAACCACACCACCATCATACTCCTCTAAGGATAGAAACTTGCTTTGGTCACCAGTCATATGGTGAGAACAACCACTGTCAATGATCCACTCATTGGAATCATCAAACCGGGAGACAAGAGCCTTCTTGTTTGCCACATCTTCCTTTACAGCAACAAACACAATGTCTTCATTCTCTTCATCTTCTGATTCCTCATCTGTGACACCTTCATCAATTGCCACAAAACAATTTCTCCGGTTTCCTCCTTTGAATTTCTTGAACCTTTCCGGTTTATCCTTGTTGTCACTATTAGGACAGTTCATAGCAATATGTCCTATCCAATTACATGAGAAACATTTCAAAGGAAGCTTACCTTTGTATTTACCGGTCCCTTTTGGAAATCTCCTAGCAAGAAGAGCTTCAAATTCCATCATAAACTCTTCATCCTTCATTTCTTTGTTCTAATTAGGTTCCCCACTAGTGCTAGCCTCTTTTCCTTTTCTGGATGGTATAGCAGAAGTTTTAAAAGCTGTTTCTGTCTTTTGAACACTACCATCAAAACTATTCAGCTCATAGGCTGTCAACTTGGCTATGATGGAGTCCAAGGACGCCTTAGACTTGTCTATTGATCTCAGCTCCTGAATAGCAGCAACCCTTATTGCATAGACCGGCAACAGGGATTTTAGGACTTTACTTACCACAGTGGAATCTTCTATTTTGCCACCTGCACTCTTTATTTCTCCAACAACTGTTTTGATTCTTATTCCATATTGCTGAATGGTCTTTCCTTCAACCATCCGCATGTCTTCAAACTTTCCTCTCAAGCTCTCTTCCTTAGCCTGTTTTACATCCTCATCACCACCATAGATATTTTCAAGAGCATCCCATACCTCTTTGGGATTTGCCTTGTCCTGAACATCAATAAATTCAATGTCAGAAAGGCTACTGATGAGGGCTTCCATGACTTGCCCATTTTCTTGTATCTCTTTCTTTTGGTCATCGGTGAGAGTACCGGTAGGAACAACATATACATTTTCAACATAACTCCAGTGTTGAACACCCATGCTTTTGATGAATATCTTCATCCTGTCTTTCCATATACCAAAATTTTCCCTGTTAAACTTTGGACCTTCCCTCTTCATTATTTGACTAAGATCTTTTCCTCAAGCAGTTAAGCTTACAAGACAGAGGACCTGGAGGGCTCTGATACCAATTGATATGTCAATGATGAACCACTAGTACCAAACCGGTACTGAGAGTGGGGGGGGGGGGTGAATGAGTACAAACACAAATACAGTCAAAAACCGGTTTGACAACAAATGCTCCAAATGACTGACAACTAGGGATACCGGTAAAACAGAGTGCAACCGGTAACATCCAGTATAGCTCAATTAGTCATGAACCGGTCACTCAATAAGCTTTCCTCTTAGCTCAATACTACAATATCATTATATTCTCATGCAAAAACCAGTAAACTTGACCATCAGATCTTTACAACAATGAGTTCAATATGTTTTATAGACAGGCATAAAACATAGAGCCTTCATGTGCTTAACAGGTAAAACAAAGCATCACAAGATACAAACATTTCACATGACACACATATTTTTCACGTGGAAACCCAACTGGAAAAAACCACAGTGGGAATGAATACCCACAAGTTGCTTTTTGAACTCTTTAGAAGTCTGCTCTGTTAGGAGCCTTGTCCGGTTAAGGACATTACAAATAGGTTCTGGTAGGAATCGATCCTATTAAGGATCACCCGGTTAAGGGTTAAACCCGGTAGGGTCACCTTTTTAGAGGATTTCAAGAACTCAATAGCTGAAAGGATCTCCTATGCTTCTCTAGCTTCTCAGAACTCATTAGCCTCGAGTTACATGGTTAAGGGATTTGAAACAAGTCGGTTAAGACCACCCGATTTAAGAGATTTTGAATCAAGTCAGTTAAAGCTACCCTGTTAGGGGATTTTACAACTGTTGAAGTGGTTAGGAATCAACAGGTATTACAATGATATGTTAACAACACTTAATGCTAATGCAGATCCGTTTAGGCTCCTTTCTTCCTTCTGCACATTCACTTTGCAGGTATCTCTTCTCTCCTTTGGTTTGGCAAGAATCACGTATCACTTTCCTTGGATACACACTCACAATTTTTGCCAACAAACTCAGAAAGAAACCCAACATCGACCTTATAGGAGACATACAGGTCGGTAGCAAAAACCCTAAACCCTAAACCTGTTAGGTTAAACAATTCAAACGGTTCGATCCCGATCGTTGAATCATGCTGCATTAAATGCAACAATCTTGAATCGATCTCAAGACATTCTCCATCATTCATTATCCACCGTTTTCATGGCGGCTGATAACCCATCACACGTTATCACCGTTTGATAGACTTCGCACATTCCCGAGGTAGATAGGAATAGTCATCTTCATGCAAGATCCTTAACGCACACAGAGCTTACGTGGCAACACGATCTGCCCTCCATCATACTACTAACTCATCACACAAAGATCACCGATTGAGTCACACAGACTTGAGGTACTCCAACCGGAAACCCCGAAGTGGAAGCTGCCTACCAACCGGTAGTCATACAGTGCTTCCATGTGCCGGTTCCCATAACTTCATGCCGGTTCCCATAAATACATGCCAGTTCACCTTGAACAAATATGCCACTTCACTTTGGCATATAAACCGGTTCACACATATGCCGGTTCCTCTCTCTTCACTTATCACATGTGCCGGTTCACACTATGTCCCATATTGACATCAATGACAACATACAATATCATTATGTCTTCATGACAGTTCACATAAGGTTCATGCCGGTTCACATAATGCCAACAATAACATCAATTTATGAGAAACCCTAACCAACATATTAAAGGCTTTATAAGATATGCAAAATGGTGGCTTACTAGAAGCCCACTTCTCATGACTTGTTTACATTAATTCTTAGTGTTGATTGATGTTATATTAATAATCATTGATTATCAATTAATGGTTTTATAATAATGAGTTTAATGGTTATATATGTATAATATTGGTTTTATAATTGACAATTCATGATCTATTCTATTTTATTAAAGTTGGATCGAATAAATTAAGTTATGTAATCGAAACATTTTATTATAATGCATATGGAACTACACAATTTCAATCATACCTATTATAATCTATATATAAAATCTCCCAATTGATAAATTTTACAAATTTTTTTCTTTATATTACAAATCTCATAAATCTTAGCAATATCTTGCAAAATTTAAAGTTGGTTTGCAATTTAATTCTTAAAAATTATGTTGCACTAAAAATGATATGAGCATCACAAACACTTTAGGGTTGAGCTTGCACTTCCTTGAGACACATTTTCAATTTGCACTTTACATAATATCTTGTCACTATGTTGCATAGCCCAATTGCATAACACCATTAATTTAATATCTCGTGATACACTCCAAAATTGTGCAATGCACATTGTTAGAATAAGCTTTACATGTACTATAAGACAAGCCTTTGGCAATATTGGAGTCCAATTTAATGGGACAATAGTTGAAACAATCATATTTGTTGGGACAATAAACAAGTTCTTGTAAAGTTTAAACAAGTTCTTGTAAAGTTTATTCAATTTTCAATTGAAGAACAAGTTATATTTTCAATGATGCAATGTTATTATTACTTACAAATTTACTATCTAACAATATTTGATTTTATTTGCAGGTTGTGGGAGAGAGATTATTTGATATTTTCTATGTCTTCTCCAATTAAACTTTATCGGTCTATATATGAGAATGAACCGATCAATGAATGACTTGATCGGTCATGTCTTTTGGACATGACCGACCAAGGCATTCATTGGTTGGTGCCTCTTCAATATAATCACATCCGAAATCGGTTTTAGTTTGGCATTTAACAAACACTATTCATAAGCAACCCGATAGTGAATCCGTGTTATTAACAAAGCCAAGTTTAATTTATGATACCCGATAAATGCATTGCGAGTTTATAACATAACAATAACATTATATGTTATCGAGTGAATACCTTGATAACATATTGTGCAAGCTTGAATTTCATCCTTAGAATATTACCTGCAATGAGTTAGTTTCACAAAATACAATGGAAATGCATACAAGAAATCCAAAATCCACCAATGAAACTACATGAAATACATATTAAAATAAAACATTATTTTACCTTCATGGCTTATGTCTCATTGTGTCCTAACTCCACTGTTCTTGGTTGCAGATGGTGTGCTCTCAGACAATGCACTGTTAGCTTCCAAGATGACATATGAAGAATGGACTGATAACTTGTAGTTAACTAATAGTATGATATGCAAAGCTACATGATTATGCTAAAATGATAATGCTAAATGATATATTGCTAAAATGATATTTGCTATTTGGTAATTGCTTCAAAAACTCATAGATGCATATGATTGATTGAAAGCTATTTTTGAAGACTAACCCTCTCAATTGAAGCTCTCGATTTTATAGACCTTGAGAGGATAAAATGATGTGGCTCAGATCAACGGTCATGATCAGATCTACAGATTTGAATGGCTTGTGAGCAAAGGTGAAGGTTGAGAGAAAGGGGGAAGAAGAAGACAAGTGTCACTCATCTCACCTTGACTGGGTTGCTGACTGAGAGAATCCAGGGATGGTTGGTGAAAATTTAGGCATGAGAGGACAAGTGGACTCAAGTCCTTCCCAAGATGTAGGGGTGTTGGAGAGTATAGGAAATGGTTATGAAATATGTGCACGTACACAATTTCATTAATTTTGGAAGCTGGAGATAAATCATGAATTAATATTTAAGAAATATTAATTTCCTTAGCCACATGTTTGATGAGTTGGCAAAGGGAAGATGAAGTGGAGATGGAGGGTGAGTTGGATAAGAAAGATTAAATAATTTAACAATTATTTAATATTTGAGACTATAGGATAAGAGAATAACTATTAAATATTAGATATTTAATTGATTGGAGAAGATAATTAAATATTAGATATTTAATTAACTTGGTTAGAGGAATAATTAAATACTAGATATTTAATTAATTAGAAGAATAGGATAATGAATTAATTAATAAAATATTAATTAATAGAAAGACACGAAATGAATTAAATGAATTAATCTTTTCAAATTAACTATTTAATAGACGAATAAATATTAAATAAATGTTAAATAAATATAGAATATTTATTTAATTGCTCATAGCCAATTTTTAGGTGTATACATTTTGCCCCTCTTTGAAATGATGTAAAGACAACATTGTTTCAAATATTAAATCAAGTCTCGATAATGCCTGATAGAAATTGAAAATCCAGATTGTGTGCCCCCTCAGGAGATTGATCGTGAAATTGTTGAAAATTCTAGTTTGAACGATTAATTTCGTGATAATGTGATAAAAAATTCAGTCAATTAAATTCATTTGTAAAAAAAACAAAAAAAAACAAATTAAATTGCCCCATTTTTGAAATTAATTACTCTTCAAATAGTAAATATAAAATTAACCAAGGCTAATTTTAACTTCATTGTGTATCCTTGTCAGCTTTTTGGAGAGAATATTTTTGCTGAGGTGGCCAAAATGGTGATTCCAGTGGAGTGTCATCGATTCGAGCGAGTTCGACGATGTCAGCGGCCAGCCAAGTATGGTTATCCGGTATGTATCTTATCCCGAGCTTTGTTTTCAAGTTTTCGTTCAAAATTTCATGTTTTAGGCGCTCTTTTTTGAATTTTTGAAATTTTTGATTTTTTCAATTTTAGATTAGCGCATTTGCAATTTAGTTTAGCGCATATGCAAATTTGGTTAGCGTAAATGAATGTTTTAGCGCATTTGCTAGGTATTTTAGCGCATTTGCATAGAATGTTAGCGCATTTGCTTAAAGTAGCGCATATGTATCATTTGTTAGCGTATTTGCATAGAATGTTAGCGCATATGCACAAAGTAGCGCATATGTATCATTTGTTAGCGCTTATGTTAAATAGGATAGCGCAAATGCACAAAGCAGTGCATATGCATCGTTGATTAGCGCTTTTGCTTAAAGTAGCGCATATGCATCGTTGATTAGCGCATATGCTAAAAAAGATAGCGCTTTTGTTTAAATTTGAGATTGTTGATAGGTACAAAAGCTAAAAATCACTTTGATGATTAGTTTTAACATGTTTGATACCCATGTATGATGAAATAGAGTCGTGATTGAGTGATTGTATGATTGATAGATCGATAGATAACTTTGATTACTGGATTGAGTAGCTCTGATTAGCTTGATTTGATAGATGTGATATTTGAGTAGCTCTGATTAGCTTGATGGATAGATTTGATGATTAAGTAGCTTTGATTAGCTTGATTGATAGATTTGATGATTAAGTAGCTCTGATTAGCTTGATTTGATGATTAAGTAGTTTGTAAGAAACCGATTTAGTTTCTGATGCAAGAGTTTAGCAGAGTTTTTGATCTAACTCAGTGATTGATAGTAAACTATGATTGATAGGTTTAAAATGATTTGATAGCTTAAGTTACTTCAATTTGATTTGATTGGTCGATTGATTCAGTTTGATTTGATTGATTGATAATTGATGAATGAGTCAGTTTGATTTGATGGATTGATTTCTCTTGAAAAACAGGAGAAACTTGATGTTCTCCAATGTCGGGATAAATTACCGCCATACGTCATTTAGTTCCAGAGTTGTCCCAGGCTGAGATTAGACATATAGATGCTTGTGGTTTATGCCATTTATTATTTATGCCCAAGATTACACATAATAGAGGATTGTTGACTGCCTTAGCCGAGAGATGGCACAACGAGTATAACACTTTCCACCTGCCGACGGGTGAGATTAGTGTTACTCTTGAGGATGTCTACAGGATTCTGCACATCCCAGTGACTGGCGAGCTAGTGCAGTATGATTATCAGGATCGAGTTGGGATGGAGGCTTGCAGAGTTGTGTTTGCTGATGAGAGCATCGGTAGAGGAGAGATCCGATGGGTTGATATGGTGATGTACTACGAGACTCTTCTTGTTATTCTGGCTGGTTTGATTGGAGGATTCATATGTCTTGATAGGCAATCGCGAGGTTTTTCTATTGGATGGGGTGAGGTTCTTCTCAGCATGATGCAACATCAGATGCGATATGCTTGGGATGTTTGCATGTTGGCACATTTATATCATGATCTTCACCAGGTTGTGTATGATGAGAGTGCTAGTTTATCGACAGGATGTACTTTATCACAGATCTGGTGCTGGGAGCACATTGCTGTTACATGACCTATCCATCATAGAGTTCATGGAGAGAGGCAGCCATATGTTTATTTTTATGCAAGGTATCCTTACTCAGCATAAGCTGGGTAAGATGGAGTATTGGCGTTGGGTGCTTGATTCTTTAGATAGTATTACTTGGAGACTATATGTTGATTGTGAGCCATGGATGGATGATGCACAAACATTACCACTTATTATGCAGAGTAGATATCTTATTGGTCGGACACCTTTCATTGTTGAGCGATAGTTGATTGGTCGGATTTTGAGACAGTTTGGTATCATTCAGCCTATGCCTACTGGTGTGACGATATATGAGCGATGATACAGAGATAGGCGAGATTGGGGACCGTCTTTTTCATTTAAGATTTGCTCGTGTAGAGTTTATTACTCCTCCGAGAATGGCATACGATATGAGATTACACATTCTGGATCCTGGGGTTACTGCAAAGTATGCTCAGTATATATTAGCTCATCCATTTCCTCGGATTACGGATCTAATAGATCCTCCTCCTAGCTCTGGAGATGATGATGATGATGATTCAGATGATCCTGTTATCAGGAGACGAAGACGTAGATGAGAGCTTAGAGCTGTGCATGAGGTTGGGAGAGGTGGAGATGATGGTGGGGATGGAGGTGGTGGTGGTGGGCCTGGACGGAGAGGACGTCGATTGAGAGTTCGCGGAGGACCATTTGGACTGGCTGGCATGATTGATAGACCTCGTCCTATGGGTGGGAGAGATGTTGGACAGATTGGGAGGGATACTGGCAGGGTAGGGATGAGATCACCTAGAGGATTACCGTTGACAGGAAGGAGGGTGACTGGATTGGATGGGGGCTGCAGGAGAGGTATTGATTTTGGATAGATTCAGCCAGATCCTAGAGTTATTGCAGCTCATGGTGGTGATGATGAGGATCATGAGGATCATGTTCCCCTGATTAGACGACGGGTTCGGAGGGTTACGCGGACTGAGATTCCAACAATTGGATAGGTTAGTGGGGAGGGGATTGGGGTTCATGCACCACAACAAGATTTACCAGAGCAGGTTGCACCAGTGCAAGATATGCCAGATGTGGTTATACTAGAGCATGATGTGCCAGGGCATGATATTATTGACAGTCTGAGAGCACATATTGATCAGCTTCGAGCACAGATACAGACTCTTATGACTGAGAGAGACACAACTGTTAGGAGACAACAGGATACTTGGGGTCTTCTAGATCATATTCAGCATGTGGGATCAGGTACTCTCTCAGCAAACACTGTTAGAGCATTATTTTGGGTCGGGAAGGAGACTTCCTACTGGCGATGACGATATGAGGAGGAAGTTGCAGAGAGCCAGAGAGCAGGTAGTTATCAGACCACCGTGTTGATGGATACTAGCAGTGGTGGGGTCATGGGACCTCCTCAGAGGAGTGGTGAGCATGGTAGACAGGCATCTGGAGGATCTTCTCGCCCACAACCACAGAGACGGAAAAAGTCAGGTGGTAGTGGTATAGGACAGCCATGACTTGATTTGAGGCACTTGTATTGTTTATTTGATATCATTGTATACTTTGGACTTTTATTGTTTTATGATGATCTATATGATGATGCTTTTATTTATGCATGTTACTCTTATTTGATGATGTTCTATATGCTTATATGCTTTGATTTTATGGATGCAAATGAGTAGATGAATAATGATATGATAATAATAACTTACACGATGCAAATGAAATGATTGCTTAATGCTTAGGATGATGTATATACAAATGAAATGTTTTTGGATTTTTATGCATGCAACTAAATGATAAATGGAATGATAATGCAAATAATATATGATGAAATAATATGTACCTATGATGAATGAAATGCATTTAATTGAATGCAATTAATGCAATGATTTACACGGATTTACACGATTGATTTGTTTTTGATTTATATGTTATGCTTATAATGATTATGAATCTAAGTGAAAAAGATGCAACTAAATGATCTTTATGAAATGATAATGTAGATAATAATGATGATACTTTACATGGTTAATGAAATGCATTTAATTGAATGCAATTAATGCAATGATAAAATGCAGCTAAAATGAAATGGATAATGATTAAAAATGAATGCACCTACAATGATTAAATGCAAATTGTTTTTATTTGTCCAAGTATACTCAATCTTTATGTATGACCGTTGATCTGCTAATGAAATGAAATGCTTATAATGCAGCTGACAAATGAATTCTTATAATGCGACTGACAAATGAATGCTTATAAAATAATCTAACTAAAAATTGTATTGCCATTCTTCATATGCTATCTGGTAACAGTGCTTGATTTCATCATTGAGCTTTAAAATGTTGTAATAAAATACAAACAACTTGACATAATGATTCAAGATGACCCGAGTATTTCTTACATGGATTTTGATATAGCAAGTTAATAAAAGCAACTTGATATAATGGATCAAGTTGACCTGAGTATTGCTTGCAGAACAGACAAGGATTATCTCCTTTCATGCATGACTTGGAACGTCCTCCTTGATCTTTGCCGATCATATCCTGAGACAAGTTCATACCGTAGTAAGAGATAAACCATAGACAACAATCAAATAAAATAATCATGCCCCATCATAGCTTCTCTAGTCATGGACATCCTTGAGTCGCATAGAGTACATAACTAGCAATAAAATCAAGATAGAAATACTGAATCTTGCATATCATTCACATGTTCTTATGGTCATTAACTAATATAATCATCGGGATGAACGATCTTTGATAATCCTTTATAGTTTGCTGGTTTATTCTTCATTTTCTAAGTTTGACGATTCAGTTGTTGATGAGATGCCTTGATTGATTTGTTGCTTTGTTGCTTGTTATCTGTGTCAAAACCCTAGATGTTTTTGGTTTTTCTAAGTTTTTCGAATGTTTTGGATTTTCTAAGTTTCAAAAGATCACCTTAGCAAAAGGAATTTGAAATTTTGCCCCCAGTGGAAACAAAAATTTGTTATGGAGATAGATACTGATAAAATCTAAGACAGTGACTACGACAAGTATGTCAAAGATTGGTTAATTGTTGGTAAGATGCATATATTTTTTTGCTAATGATTCAGAGCAATGGATGCGAAAGATGGAATGGATAAGCTAAGATATGATGGAAGCGATAGGTGCGAGAGGATGGAGTGGATAGGTGCGCAAAGCAATCTCATAGATGGAGGAACTCACTTTTTAGATAGTGCCTATTTACCAGGTTTTCACCATCTAAATTTATTGCATTTTTGTTATATTTTATATATGTTTTTTATTGATTTTTTTTTCAGGACTTTATATGCTTTTTATTGATTTTTTCAGGACTTTATATCTCAAGCATAGAATTTCTTGAGATGGATAGAATTGATAGGTTCATCAAACCAATCACCTTCTGGGGTAGATAATTTGTATGCTTCTAATCCATATGTTGCTACTATGACAAAAGGTCCTAGCCAATTTGGTTCAAATTTGCCCTTCTTTTCCCGATCTTGCCGATTTCTTGGATTTTCCCTTAGAACCATGTCTCCAATCTGGAAAATGCATAGCTTGACTCTGTGGTTATATCTTCTTGCCAATCTTTGTTGATATACTTTTAAATGATCTGTTGCATTTTGGCGACGCTCCTGAATCAGTTCTAGTTCCTGGAGTCGAGAGACTCTTTGTTCTTCTTTTGGTATAAGACCATGCAAGGATACCCGTAGAGAAGGTATCTCTACTTCTATAGGTAATATAGCTTCTGATCCATAGACCAAACAATATGAGTTGCCCCTGTTGGAGTGCGGACACTAGTTCGATATGCCCAAAGAGCAGGATTTAGCTGAATGTGCCAGTCTTTTCCAGCTTCATTGACTGTTTTCTTCAAGATTTTTAAAATAGTTTTGTTTGATGCCTCAGCTTGACCATTACCTTGTGGATAATATGGAGTAGAGAACCTATGTTGTATATGAAATTTTTCACATAGCTCTTTTACATCTTGATTTTTGAATGGTCTTCCATTATCAGTGATAATGGTCATAGGAACTCGATAGCGACAGATTATGTAATTCAAGATGAATGATGATATTTGTTATCCTGTCACCGTTGTTAAAGGCACTGCTTCAATCCACTTAGTAAAATATTCAGTAGCAACCAAAATAAACTTATGTCCATTAGAAGATGAGGGATTGATCTTTCCTACCAAATTCAGGCCCCACTATGAAAATGGCCATGATCCTATCATAGGATATAACTCTTGTGTTGGTGCATGAATTAAATTTCCATGAATTTGACATTGTTTACACTTTCTAGCATAGGTGAATGAATCTCTTTCCATAGTAGGCCAAAAGTAACCCATACGAATAAGTTTCTTAGCCAATGTTAAACCACTTGAGTGTGTACCACAAATACCCGCATGAATGTCATTAAGAACTCTCTCAGATTCATCTTTTTCAAGACATCTCAACAATGTGCCATCTAGACCACGCCTATATAGGATATCAACAATAATGGTATAGTGAGAGGACTGACGGATAAAGTTTCTTCGTTGATTACGATATAATTCCAAAGGAAGGATATGCTCTTTCAAATATTGGTAGGTTTGACCGTATAAGGATTGACTGGTTCCTGATATATGGCAAATTTGATAGGTATGCTGGGATTGAATGGTAGGGGTTAAGATATCTTCCACAAGAAATTTGTAACGTTGTTGATTCTCTTTATTTTGCAAGAGAGATGCTATTGTAGCCATTGCATCTGCTGCTTTATTCTCATTTCTGGGAATCTGGGTGAATGCGATTTCTTTAAAACATCCTTTAAATTCCTCCACTAGCTGTTTGTATGGCATAAGCTTATCATCCTTTGTTTGATATTCATCATTGATTTGATTAATGACAAGTTGTGAATCACCATAGACATGTAGTTCTTTGACATTCCATTCAATGACCATTTTGAGCCCTATAGCCAATGCTTCATACTCTGTAGTATTATTGGTGCTTGGAAATCACAGTCTATACGATTTCAGAATTGTATGTCCTTGAGGTGTGATAAAAAAGATTCCTGCACCTGATCCATATTGAGTATAAGAACTATCAAAGTACAATTCCCAAAAGTTTGTACTTACTGTTAAGATATCTGCATCAGAAAATTTGATGTGCAAAGGCATGTTATTGTGTAGAGGTGCATCAACCAATTGATCAGCAATGACTTGTCCCTTGATGGCTTTCCGATCAACATATTCTACGTCAAATTCACTCAGTATCATAACCCATTTGGCTAATCTCCCTGTCAATGTTGACTTTCTTAACAGATATTTGAGAGGATCTATCTTTGCTATTAGTTTTATAGAATGAATCAACATATAATGTCGTAGCTTTTGGGTTGCAAATACAATTGCTAGACATATCTTTTCAATTGATGAATAATTTAACTCATAGCCAACAAGTGTTCTGCTGATATAATAAACTGCTCTTTCTTTTCCTTCATCATCATGCTAAGCTAGGAGAGCGCCTAATGATACACTTGTTGCTGAGACATAGAGTAACAATGGTTTCCCTTTGGCTGGTGATATCAGTACTGGGGGACTCATAAGATATTTTTTTATTTGCAAGAAAGCTTCTTCACATGTTAGATCCCATTTGAATGGAACATTTTTATGTAGAAGATGGGTAAAGGGAAGACATCTATTGGCCAATTGGGACACAAATCTCGTGATTGATTGCAACCTTCCTTGTAAAGATCGCAATTGACTTATGTTCTTAGGTGATTCCATCTCCATGATAGCTTTAACTTTTCTAGGATGGACTTCAATGCCAGGAGCTGATATAATGTACCCAAGGAGCTTTCCAGAGGTTACCCCGAATGCACATTTCTTTGGATTTAATCTCAATTGATATCTTTCCAGCCTGTCAAAAATCTTGCTTAAAATGTTCAAATGTTCTTTTCTTGTGTGAGATTTTGCAAGTATGTCATCGACATAATCTTCCATAAATGTATGCATCATGTCATGAAAAATTATCGTCATAGCCCTTTGATAAGTCGCTCCTACATTCTTAAGCCCAAATGGCATAACATTCTAGCAGTATGTTCCCCATGCATAGGTGAAAGCTGTCTTCTCTTGATCTTCAGGTGCGATTCTTATTTGATTATATCCTCAGAAGCCATCCATTAATGAAAACATCTCATGTCCTGCCGATAAGTCCACTATGATATCAATGTTTGGTAGTGGAAAATCATCTTTTGGACATGCTTTATTCAGATCTCTGAAATCTGTACAAAATCTTATGCTTTTATCTAGTTTTGATACTGGTACAATACTTGAAACCCATTCTGGATAAGCCACTGGTCTTATGAAACCCACTTCCAATAGTTTCTTGAGCTTAGTTTTTACAAGGAGAGCAATATGTGGGTGCATCTTTCTTAGCTTTTGTTTAACAGGTTTTTCTTTTAAATCCACATTAAGATGATGCATGATAAGATCCGGGTTAAGTCTTGGCATATCTGCATAAGACCAAGCAAAATTTATTTGTCTCTGCATAAACAATTCCATGTATTCTTTCCTCTCTCTTTTTGATAATGAGGCAACAAAATGAACTATTTTAGGATCCTTTGATGTATCAATGTTTACTGCTTCTGTTGGTTCTATCAGGACAACATATCTCTCTTGAAAATATGCAGGAAAAATGTCAAACTTTCCATCTTCTGGCGCCTCAAGGAGGTTTTCACCATCAGATATGCCCTTTATTTTCTCTTTTGATTGATCTAATGTTGCCATGAAATGGTTTTCAACAATAGGTCTCTTTCCTTGTTTTATTTCACTTTTGCGACTGAAAAATTTGGCATTTGCCTGAATATGAGAAACATCACTTGATTCTGTACTGGAAGATATCTTAGGTGGTATGGGTTCAATAGCATTAAGGTACACAACTGAGTCATGATCATTGGAAAAGACATTTAGTTCGGGGTTTTCTAAATTATCCCAATCAATTAGTTCAGGATGAAGAAGGGGTAAATCGTAATCATTGTCATCATTAGGTGTTTCAATGTTCATGACATAATGATCATAATTTAGCATAGAATAGGTATAATCATAGATTAGATGTTTTTGAGAATTGTCTTTCTCAAGATTTTCCGAATTAGTCTTAACAAGATTAATATTAGCATTTTGTAGTTCACACTCAAGTGGTTCTTCATTTGACGCTTGTCCCTTAAATGAATGGATTATATCAACACACACATCTTTGGTATTGCAAATTTCTTCTTAATTGACTTCATTTGTAGTTTAGAGTCAATAGACTTGTGTACATGATAAAGAGGTTTCTTTTAATAGATTTTGTCTCCTTTCAAACTCAACTTCTTTTGAAATAATAGTTAATCCAACTTGACTATCTCTTATTTCTTCTATGGTTCTTGCATATCTGATCCTTGTTTGCACTTCTTGTGGCATTATGTCGTTGTTTTTGTCATTCTCTTTTCTTTTTGGATACGCCTCTTTTCTCTGAATTCTGAATTCTGAGTTTTTCTTGTCTTCTTTCTAATTTTATCTTTTGCTTTGTAATAGACAAGTCTTCTTTTGTAATAGCTGCTTGATCTTCATTGTGTTCCTTACTTGATGTAGTAGATAAGGCATCTGGTCCCCATTCATACTCATTGGAATCTATTTCTGAATCCTGATATGAGATTACTCCACCATACCATACTGGAATGTCATATGGTGCAAAAAGTTCTCTGATTTCTGTCATTTCTATTTTTACTGCCTTTGGAATATCTTGTTCAAATTTTTCTTTTGTTTGTATTTCTAGGACTTGCCGACAAGATTTTTCTTCCTCTTTGATGGTAGTCTCCTCTTCTTTCTTTTCATGTTCTTCTTGCTTCTTTTGTTTATTGGTTACTATTTCGGCCGCTTGATGTAGCCTTTCTTGCCAATTGTCTCCTTTAGAGATTGATTTCTTTCTCCATTTTTGTTGTTGAGTATTGTGTTGCTTTTGATTAGACTTTAGGTATCCCAAATCAGATTTATCTTTTGTAGATTGTAAGTGCGGACAAATAGGTTATGAAATACCTTGATGTTGCTTGCCAATTGGTTCTTTTCCTTCATATCCCATCTTTTGCATGATTTCATATCCTTTGCCATATTGTTTTATGGGAATAATGACTTCTGCTGCTATTGCTATAGTTTTATCTTCATCTTTGTATAACCAACCAAGAATGTCTTTGTCTTCATTTTCTTCTTCAAGGGTTCCAGCACTAACAAAGGTTCCTTTAAACATATGTTTTGATTTGCTTGATGTCTATGATTGAATATCTGTAGGTTTTCCATATGACTTAGGGGGAAGGTAAATTATTCAGAGAATACTTTCCCATTCCTTCCTCATTTAACTTGATCTTTTCTTCAAAAGTTTCCCATAACTTTGCTTGAACTTCTTTAGTAGGATATACTAATTCTTTGTTATGTGGGACTCTTGTATCTTGTGTTGGCTTCAAATTATTGCAATATTGACTAGAATCTGCAATTATAGTGAACTCTTGCCCTTCGTGAGGAAATTTCACACATTGATGATATGTAGAAGGAACTGCTTGTATCTTGTGAATCCAGGGTCTTCCCAGAAGAATATTGTAGGAGAGATTCAAGTCTAAAACTTGACACAATGTATTCTTTTCCACTGGTCCTATCTTTATTGGTAGCACAATAGTTCCTTTAGAAGAACGTTCTGCTTCATCGTAAGCCTTGATGGTTATTTTCTTTTTAGGGTCCACTGCATTCTCTGAATATCCTAAAGCTTTTATCAAACTTAATGCACAAAAAATTAAGCCAGCTCCTCCATCTATGAGTACACGTTTGACACGAGTTTTATTAATGGATACTTCAACATATAAAGGAGCATTGGGAGGATGTTGTAAGGATGCGTCATCATTTTCAAAAAATGATAAGCAATGAGGAGCTATAAGATGTCCTAGCATGTTTTGGAATTGATCTATATCCAAATCTTTTGAAACCGTTGTTTCCACTAAAGATTTCTCCAAAATTTCCTTATGCATAGGTGAAATCCTGAGAAGTTCCAGAATTGATATTTGAGCTGGTATTTGTTGTAATTGCTCTACTAAATTGTATTGTTGTGATGTGGATGTTGAGTCTTTTGCTATACCTGGAAAGGTAACCTTTTCTTTGCTTCTTGTCATAACGTTAATTGGTTCTGAAGATTGATTTTCATTAACAATGATCACATTTACTACATCATCGTATGCATAAGTGTAATTTACTTTGGTTTTTCCTTTGTCATTTTCTAATTGGGACGATTCACCTTTATCATAGTTTGGAAGTGGAGTTATAAAAGCCAAGTGTGATTCATTCGTTTTATGGCTATCCACCATGATGGTTCCATTATCAATTAGATATTGGATAATGTGTTTCAATCTTTGACAATCATTTGTTAGGTGTCCTTTATTCCGATGATAATTGCAAAAATGATTGTCATTCCACCAATTTGGCTTAACTGGTGGTTCATAAATTCTTGCTTTGGGTAAAACAATCAATTTGTTAGCAAGCAAAGTTTTTAGAGCCGATTCTAAAGATTCTCCAATATTTGTGAATTTTCTCCGAGGATTAGAGAAAAAGGACTTGGCTTTATTGTTTTCTAGATTGTTGTTGCTTGGGATTTGACTTGATAGATTGAAAATTGGTTGTTGTTGTTTCGTAGTATTGTTATCAACATTTCCTTCATTGCTGACATTCCTATTGTTTGACCAGAACTTGGGTTTGTTATTGTTGTTGTTGTTTTTTGTTGTATGAATTATTGTAAAGTTTTAGTTCTCCCTTCTTTACCATCGCGTTCTCTATTTTCAGACCATTTTCGATCATTTTGGCAAAAGAGGGAGGACATTGCATCCTTAGTTGATAACTCATTTCATTGATAAGATTATCAATGACTATGTCCATTTTTTCTTGATCAGGTACATCCCGGGGATACCTATTAAACATGCGTTTCCATCGTTGTAAAATGATCATAAAGGATTCACCATTCTTTTGTTTAACATTGCAAAGATCTAGCATTGTTATTTCATTCCTTATATTGTAGGAATATTGTGAAATAAATCTATTTACAAGTTCTTCAAAGGATTTGATTCCGGATGATAATCTTGAAAACCACTCCATTGATTGTCCATTTAAACTCCTAGGAAAAAGACACATAAGGTAAGTTTCATCGTGAGCAAATTCCATGCTCATAGTACAAAACTCCCTAATGTGATGTTGAGGATCAGATCTTCCATCGTATTTGTCATATTTAGGAATCTCGCAATGTTGCAGAAATGACATCATATTTAGCTTTTTATCAAATGGATATGGACATATGTCTTCTAATGAATACTTCTTGGAACTTGTCCCATTTTGCATGTCTTGTATCTGCTGTTGTAGAGTTTGTATTTGTTGAATAAGGTTTGATAATGAATTATCCACATTGTTTCTTTTATCATCATGTTCTTTTCTTTTGTCATCCCTTTCTTTCCTTGTTTCTCCGTTGCTTTCTTTGTTCATATCTTCATTATTTTGCTCATCTGTGTTTTGGGTGTTACTTGTTTCGGCATCTTGTTTTAAGCTTTCTATATTAAAATCTTGTGGTAGTTTAGCTCCAGATTTTGCCAACATCAAGAGATATTTCTCTTTTTGTTTTGCCAACAATTTTTCCATTAGCCTATCAAATTTGAAATCTTGTTCAAGGTCTCTAATGGTGCTATTGACGGCTTCTTCGTCAACAATGGTAAATCTAAAAGTGGTATCTTCTTCCTCCATTTGTTGTTGTTTTCTAAGTTGTTCGTGTTGGGCTCTAGTCCAAACTAGCATGTGTTTATTTCAAAGTTGTCGAAAGTTCTCAAGGACAAGGTCAATAGGTGATTATTGGTTTAGGAAGATATGCTTTATTTATCTTACCACTATTATTTGTTCGTTGGGATAAAGTGTCTCTTTGTTGAAAAGCACGTCTTTGTAGAGTTTCACTGTCAAATTCTGTACCGCAACCACGTAAGTAGTGACGAAAATGGTGTAGAAATGTCCTATGTTTCACTAAGATCTTGCGATTGATATACAAGAATCTTATTATTTTCTGAGTAGCTTTGTAACTGGGTTTTCTTTTCTTAAGGTGATACTTAAAAGTCATATAAGCATTTGACAGTTTACAAGTTTGATTCCAATGTTGGTGCAATTTTGGTTTTTATGTAACCTAAATTCAAAAATAGGAAAGATATATCCAAGATTAGGAACTTAGTATAGATTGATCAAGCTTCGTGGTAGAGGATTTGATTATCCTGATGAGAGACTTGACAAGGATGTTGATTTTTGCACTTAAGATGTTTGAATCAATAGCTTGTTGAATGTTGATGTTTATAGAACTTTTTGGGAATAAACTATAGGATTAGCAACCTAGTTGTTTGAGATAGTTTGAAAATACGTGATGGTTTAGAGACAAAACCTACCTCAAGAATTATTTTGATATTTTGATGTTTTGATACTTTGATTTTGAGTTGGTGTTTCAAGTGTTGGAATGCTTTTTGTTTTATCCTTTTGATCACACTTTTTTAGAAATTTGTTGATTTTGATCTTTTGTAGATGATAATTTTCTTCAAATTTTTGACCATTAGGAACATGTTATAGACATAGAAGACACAATTTTTAATAAATAAAAAATAGAAGCAAGTACAATCCCTATGGAAGGCTGAGACAATAGTTGTTGAATCTCACATGGAGTTTCCCCCGAGGCTACGCTATTCAAAGCAGATATTTAGATGCTTGACCCCACTAGCTCCACCCTCGACACTCACTTCTTCGAGGCAACCAAGAACCAGTTTCCATGAAATCTCCTCATGGCAAACTTTATATCTCTACTAGGAACCGTATGTGTGTGAGCCGCTTCAGAGGTCCGATCTCCTGCGCCAACAACTAGAAGGCTTTTGGCAACTAGTACAAATAGTTTTTAGTAAAGGCTTCTGGTCATGTGGCCATACATGCGGCACTTTCATCTCTGTAAATACAGAAGGTTCCAGCCTATAGAGGTTACGCTCCATAGGGTTTATGGGGAAACATAGTGTCGGTATGAACTTATTAGCACATGTTGTTTGAACTTTCGTCACAAACACAATTTATTTATAGTGGATCAGAAGGACTCGGTATTAGCCCATTTCCACTTTAGGTCGTTCCCCTCTCACTGGCCCCCTCAAGGCAGCTCGGGAAGGTAGGCCCTCTAAAGGATTAATTGCTTAAAAGTAAAGAAAGTGTAAAAAGAGTGGGTTTGGCTTTTTGATCACCCAATTAAGGGGAGAGCATATACCTATCACTTTCGAGACATGGAATACAAGCATTCTTTTTAACCTTTTCAAAGTAATTTGTTGGCTAAGTCTTATTTGGAGATGTTGCTCCAACAAGCATGGTGTTTATTTTAGCCCCACATAGCAAATGATTTTCTAATCTAGGAATTGGAAATCTTGGTCAACAAAATGAAAATCGTTGCAAAAAGTAACTTGCTTTGTAAGAGGACAAGCTGATTGTTCTTTTTAACCTGCAAAATATAAGATTGATTGTGCTTTTTACCTTTGCAAGAAAATGAAAGATTGTTGTTCTTTTTACCTTGCAAATGTGATTATTTTTAGAGCCCAAAAAAACAAGTGAGGTACTTTTTAGAACACCAAATTAAAAAATGAAGTTCTTTTTACCCAAAAGGAAATATGAGTTCTTTTTAACCAACTTTGAAAAAGCTAGAAAAAAAATCACTAAATCCTAACTTAACTCCTCCAAATCTGCAAGAAATTGTTAGAAACCTGCAATAAAAAGAAGTTAGTGAAAATCCAAAACCTTAGGTGGGCTTCCACAAGCCTAATTTCAAATCACAGCTACAAATTTTTCATTGTGCCAAATTATCTGTCAAATGCGCTAATCCTTGTTACAAAAGCGCTAACCTGTGTAATAAAAGCGCTAACCTAAGATACAAAAGCGTTGATTTACAGACAAAAGCGCTAACCTACATGACATATGCGCTAACCTATGATGCAAAAGCGCTGATTTACAGACAAAAGCGCTAACCTACATGACATATGCGCTAACCTATGATGCAAAAGCGCTGATTTACAGACAAAATCGCTAACCTACATGACATATGCGCTAACCTATGATGTAAAAGCACTGATTTACAGACAAAAGTGCTAACCTACATGACATATGCGCTAACCTATGATGCAAATGTGCTAACCTATGATGCAAATGTGCTAACCTATCGAACAAAAGTGCTATTAAAATTTATTAATTTTATTGCGAGATTTTTAAAGGTATATGTGAGGTCTGACCCCACTGTGAGTGCCAAAATGTGTGAGCTTGAATTTCATCCTTAGAATATTACCTATAATAAGTTAGTTTCACAAAATACAATGGAAATGCATACAGGAAATCCAAAATCCACCAATGAAACTACATGAAATACATATTAAAATAAAAGATTATTTTACCTTCATGGCTTATGTCTCATTGTGTCCTAAATCCACTGTTCTTGGTTGCAGATGGTGTGCTCTCAGACAATGCACTGTTGGCTTCCAAGATGGCATATGAAGAATGAACTGATAACTTGTAGTTAACTGATAGTATGATATGCAAAGCTACATGATTATGCTAAAATGATAATGCTAAATGATATATTGCTAAAATGATATTTGCTATTTGGTAATTGCTTCAAAAACTCACGGATGCATATGATTGATTGAAAGCTATTTTTGAAGACTAACCCTCTCAATTGAAGCTCTTGATTTTATAGACCTTGAGAGGACAAGATGATGTGGCTCAGATCAACAATCATGATCAGATCTACAGATTTGAATGGCTTGTGAGCAAAGGTGATGGTTGAGAGAAAGGGGGAAGGAGAAGACAAGTGTCACTCATCTCACCTTGACTGGGTTGCTGATTGAGAGAATCTAGGGATGGTTGGAGAAAATTTAGGCATGAGAGGACAAGTGGACTCAAGTCCTTCCCAAGATGTAGGGGTGTTGGAGAGAATATAGGAAATGGTTATGAAATATGTGTATGTACACAATTTCATTAATTTTGGAAGCTGGAGATAAATCATGAATTAATAATTAAGAAATATTAATTTCCTTAGCTACATGTTTGATGAGCTGGCAACGGGAAGATGAAGTGGAGATGGAGGGTGAGTTGGATAAGAAAGATTAAATAATTTAACAATTATTTAATATTTGAGACTATAGGATAGGAGAATAACTATTAAATATTATATATTTAATTGATTGGAGAAGATAATTAAATATTAGACATTTAATTAACTTGGTTAGAGGAATAATTAAATATTAGATATTTAATTAATTAGAAGAATAGGATAATAAATTAATTAATAAAATATTAATTAATAGAAAGACACAAAATGAATTAATCTTTTCAAATTAACTATTTAATAGATGAATAAATATTAGATAAATATTAAATAAATATAGAATATTTATTTAATTGCTCATAGCCAATTTTTAGGTGTATACACATATTAATGTCGATTCATAAATGAATCGACATTAATATGCTATGGGGTTTATTAGCTTGATAGCATATAGATTAATGCTTAACATATATGCATAGTGTTAACAATTGCTAATGACATAATAATCAGTGACAACTTTATAATTTTGTCAATCATCTAATAGAACCTAATAATCATATTCAAAACGGAAAGCATAAAATAAATGAATAAACTATAACAGATTTAAGGAGATCAATTGTAACTATCAAATAGAGTGATGGTTAGAGATGTCTTATCTTGCAGAAGCTATTATGCATTAACACTCCCTCTTAGCTTTGGAATATAGATAAAGCAACTTGCATCACATTTCTTTTTTATAACCAAAATTTCTAATGTAGTTTATAATGTCAGTCTCCAAGAGTTCATATCACCTAAACATATGACATGAGTTATCATCAAAGTATATGATACAAGAAACCATATCAACTAAGCACATGACATGGAGTATCACATAAACATGTGATACAAAAGATTCATCATGTTGTGATGACAAGATATCACCTGAACACGTGATATTAGTATTGCCTAAACACGCAATACTTAAGGATAAACATATGAGGATGATTAAATTCTCATCTTATCCAAGTTGTGGTATGTGCACTAACATTTTATACAAATGTTTTACCACAACATAGTCATGGCACATCCATGACATACCAGAGATCCAACATGATAACTGGTTTGAACATCATAAGATCATCACCTTATAATGTCTACATACAAGTGTTCATTATCTTGAGAGATCGTCACCTCTTAGATATGAACCCAGGAGATAAAATCCAAAATGTCCTAACATGACAAAGAAGATTACACAAACATCTTATTGATATGTAAGTACATATTACAAAGCAAATTACCTTTCTATCATACCTAAACCTTTTCTGAAGTGATCAACCTTCACTCTATAAAGAGGTTTGGTCAGAATATTTGCAGTCTAATCTCCTATACAAATATATTCTTATTGGATCACCTTCCTGTCTACCATATCTCGCACATAGTGGTATGGAATCTCAATATGCTTGGATTTGTCGTGGAACACTGGATTTACTGAAAGTTTTATGTGGCTTTGATTGTCACAATGTATAATAGTAGGTTTCATAAGCTCTCCAAATAATCCCACAAGCAACTTCCTAAACCATACTGCCTCTCGGGCAGCCATGGAAGCTGCAATGTATTCGGCTTCGGTGGAACTCTGAGCTACAGAAGACTGCTTTCTGCTAATCCAGGATATCACGACTGAACCTAAACTGAAGCAACACCCTGAAGTGCTTTTCCTGTCAATCACACTTCCAACCCAATCTGAGTCTGTAAATCCGTGTAGGTCTAGATCAACTTTCTCATATTTGAGACCAAGGTTTAGAGTACCTTGTAAGTATCTCATAATGTGTTTCACTACAATCAGGTGGATCTCCTTAGGCTCACACATAAACTGACTTAAGGCATTGACTGCATAACATATATATGGCCTTGTATTTACTAGGTACATCAGGGACCCAATCATTTGCCTGTATTGAGTAGGATCAGTGGATTGTGACTCTGCTGCCACTTCCTTAAGTTTATGTAAATTTGTCTCCATGGGAGAGGTCATAGGTCTGCAATTTAGCATTCTGAATCTCTTCAAAATGTCCAAGGTATACTTACCTTGGTTTAGTATAATGTTATCAGAATTCTGCCATATTTCCAAACCTAGGAAGTAATGAAGGAGTCCCAAGTCATTCATATTAAATTTTTTAGATAGATCTTTCTTGCATTGATCCATAAGGTGATCTTCTCATGTGATTAATAAGTCATCAACATATAGAATCAATATTAACACATCACCTTTATTTTGTTTCTAGTAGAGATTAGGATCTGCATCATTTTTAGAGAAGCCTAGTTCTGAGAGATAGGTGTCAATTCTTTCATACCAGGCTCTGGGAGCCTGTTTAAGCCCATAGAGAGCTTTCTTGAGTCTACACACATGAGACTTTGCATCATGAATTTTAAACCCTTCAGGTTGCTCTAGGTAGACTTCTTCTGAGATCTCACCATTAAGAAATGTTGTCTTAACATCCATCCGGTGCACCTTCCACCCTTTTGCTGCTGTAATGGCTAGTACTTCTCTTACTAAGGTATATTTGGCTACAAGTGCAAAGGTTTCTTCATAATCTATCCCTTCCCTTTGAGAGAACCCTCTAGCTACAAATCTGGCCTTGTGCTTTTCAATACTGCCATCTGGAACATGTTTGATCTTGAAAATCCATTTAGATGAAACAACAGATTTCTTAGTAGGCCTAAGAACAATCTCCCAAACATCATTCTTCATAATGGACTCATACTCTTCAGACATGGCATCCTTCCATACTTGATGTTTAAGTGTATCTGATACATTGTTTGGTTCATCTTTAGAGAGATCATTCATAAGGGAAACATAGCTAGTGAATTTATTAGGTCTTTTGCTTTCCCTGAAGGTTCCTGAAGGAGCAACAAACTTCTAAGCTTCTGCTACAGTCTTGGTGGCCCATAGTGGTCTTTTCTTGAGGTTTTATCTAGGTGGGTTTTGAGTTTCAGCTATAGTTTCCTCAAGATTCTCCCTCTGAAGCTCAGGAGTAGGATCTTCTTCTATGTTAGGAGTAGGGATATAGATTTTAGGCTCTATTGTAATTTGGGCTCTTTTGAAGGCTGTCTTCTTCAAAGATTACATCCCTAATAAGTTCAATATTTCTCTAACCTTGTATATAAATTCAATAGGCCTTGGATGTTTCACTATATCCTACAAGTATTCCCTTTTTGCCAGAAGGTTCTAGTTTTAGTCTTTTCTCTTTAGGTACATGTATTTAGACAGGACACCCAAATATCGTAAGGTGGCTAATATCTGGCTTTATTTTGGTAAAGACTTCCTCAGGAGTTTTATCTTCAAGATGGGAGTGAGGACATCTATTTTGTATATACACAACAGTGCTAGTTGCTTCTACCCAAAGATTGATATTTAGATTATGATCAAGAATCATGGCTTTGGCAGCTTCTACAATTGTCCTATTTTTCCTCTCAACTACCCCATTTTGTTGAGGATTATAAGGTATTGTTAACTCCCTCATAATCCCTGAATTTTTACAAAAATCTCTAGATAATTCTGATGTGTATTCCCCCCCATTATCAGTTCTTAGGGTTTTAATTTTATTTCCCAAGTAGTTCTCTGTTAGTGATTTAAACTCTTTAAACCTATTGAGGATCTCTTCTGATTCTTTACACTTCAGAAAGTAGATCCAAGTTTTCCTAGAGTAGTCATCAACAAATATTTAATAATACAAAAATCCCCCTAGAGAGGGTATGGACATAGGTCTACATACATTAGAATGAACTAACTCTAAAACTTTGCTTGTCTTCCTAGTACTATTTTGGAAGGCACCCTTGGTATTTTTACCTAGGGCACATCCCTTGCATGCCTCTGAATGATATTACTTCAACTTAGGTAGACCTGTGACAAGGTTTCCCATAGATGATAAAGCTCTATAATTCAGGTGGCCTAGTCTTCTATGCCAAACTTCATTTGCATTTGTGGCTTCATGAATTAGGGATAGGTTGGGCTCTGTGCATAGCTCATACAAATAGCCTTGTCTTTGATCAATGACTTTAGCTTTCTTGATGGAAGAATTCCTTGGCCAAGCCAACACCTTATTTTTCATGAAGGCTACTTTGTATCCATTATCTTCTAGTGTTGATATGGAGACTAGATTTCTCTTGATGTCGGGGACATATAGTACTCCTTTGAGTTGCAATGATATGCGTGTCTTTAGTTTGATGGTGCAGGATCCAATTCCTCTGACTAGATGTGAGGAATCATCTCCGATAGTCACTTCCTCATCATTCTCCTCTATCATGGAGTCTAGCACTTCTCTAAACCCTGTAATGTGTCTGGATGAGCTACTATCGATCACCCAGGAGTTAGACTTGTTTGTTGCATGGCTTGTAAGTGCTGAGTAGAGGAGACAGTTCTGAGAGTCATCTTCTGTTTTGGATTTTCCTGGTTTGGCAAATGTGGCTTGATGTTTGGCTCTCTATAGACATTTTGCAACATAGTGCCCAAATTTGTCACACCTATAGCATTGAATATGTGATAGGTCTTTCTTTGAAGTGTTCTTGCCTTGACGACCTTTTCTCTTCCTAAGTTGCTTCTTCTTGGTTTTCTTATTTGTGTTAGTATTTAGGACTTGAAGGTCTTTGTCTATGTTCTTTTGTTTTATTCTCATCTTGTTCAATCTTGATTCTTCTTGGAGACAATCATCTCTTAATCTTTCAAACTTAGGATATTTGGACCTTGCACTGATGCCTTGGATGAATGTACTCCATCCACTAGGTAATGCATCTAGAGCAATGAGTGTTAACTCTTTGCTTTGGATCTCATAATCAAGAGTTTCTAGTTCACCTCTTAGGGTTGATATCCACATAAAACAGGCGCTGATTGTCTCCCCTTTATTCATGGCGATATGATTTATCTCTCATTTTAATGCCAGCGTTCGACTTGCATTTGATATCTCAAATGTGCTTTCAAGTGCTTTGAACATTTTATAGGCCATCTAATGTTTCCTTATGATGGGCATTATGTTGTTTCTCACCCCATCAACTATTATTTTAATGGCCTTTTCATTTCCCTCAATCCATGCTGCTTTGCCAGGTTCATTTTTCAGGTTGTTCATTTTTAGTTTGAACAAATGAATCCACTTTGTTCTCCCTTAATATCATCTTGATTATGAACTTCCAAGCTAAAAAATCATCGCCACCTCCGAGTCTGTCTTTGAATCTAATAGCACTGGCCATTTGAGAAATGTGATGTAGTATATAACCTTGTTCTTAAATTATTCACAAAATCGAATAGCCTTAGGTTCGATCAACTTGGCTCTGATACCATGTAAAGTTTATTCAATTTTCAATTGAAGAACAAGTTATATTTTCAATGATGTAATGTTATTATTACTTGCAGATTTACTGTCTAACAATGTCTGATTTTATTTGCAGGATGTGGGAGAGAGATCATTTGATATTTTCTATGTCTTTTCCAATTAAATTTATCGGTCTATATATGAGAATGAACCGATCAATGAATGACTTCATTGGTCATGTCTTTGGACATGACCGACCAAGGCATTCACTGGTTGGTGCCTCTTCAATATAATCACATCCGAAATCAGTTTTAGTTTGGCATTTAACAAACACTATTCATAAGCAACCTGATAGTGAATCGGTGTTATTAACAAAAACGAGTTTAATTTATGTTACCCGATAAATGCATTGCGGGTTTATAACATAACAATAACATTATATGTTATCAGGTTAATACCCTGATAACATATTAATGTCGATTCATAAATGAATCGACATTAATATGCTATCGGGTTTATTATCTCGATATCATATAGATTAATGCTTAACATATATGCACAATGTTAACAATTGCTAATGACATAATAATCAATGACAATATTACAATTTTGTCAATCATCTAATAGAACCTGATAATCATATTCAAATCAGAAAGCATAAAATAGATGAATAAACTATAACAGATTTAAGGAGATCAATTGTAACTATCAAATAGAGTGATGGTTAGAGATATCTTATCTTGCAGAAGCTATTATGCATTAACACTTCTAACCATTTGTCTCTTGTAACATTTTTTATTTTCAGCCTCCTAGTTTGAGAAGTCCAACAAGATGAAGTGAAGTCATGTCTTTAAACACAAAATTCCACAATTTGTACACACTTTCAAAGCCACAAAAGCCTTCTCAATATTTGGTCCTTAGGAATAACACAACTTTGGGTTTCTAATTCATTTAGTGTATTTCTATATAATATCCTATTCATGATGAATAAAAGAGTTTCATTTCCTAACTCGTCTCCAATAGATGTGTAATTGTGCTTTGCATAAGCCCATTTTATTCCATTGCATGTTAACAAAATTCACCAAGCAAGTAAGAAAGATTCATTCCTTGGATAGTTTGTGGATTGCCATTTGTGCACCTATTTGCCTTGGGATAAATCATTTGTATCAAAGTAGTTCTTACTCATCCCATCCATTTTGTTTAGTTTTTACACCAATCTAGAGAATCAATAGCATCAATAATTACCTAATCATTCGATTTCTACATTGCATTCTAGTCGTGCATGGCTACTTTTTCATAGTATCAGAAGGAACATTTACAACATAATTTTGTTTCAATTATACTTAAGAGTGATAAAGCATAGCTAATATATTTTATGATTCAAATAAACCTATTTTATAAGTCCAAAGGGTTATCCAAGAAGCTTGAGAAGAATAATGGAAGAGTTTTTCCAATGTTTCACAACTTCATGGTTTACTAACAACATCTGTAATAACACAATTCATTTTTGTCCATTCTATTGAAGATATGTTGTCATTGGTGTCAAAAGAGTGTCAAGGGGAAGTCTATAGTCAATGTGAATTAGATGTAATTGTATGTGATATCATAGGAGCTCATTGTGAGGTCAAATCAACGTGTAAATGTATAGTCACTACTATCATAATATCTATGTTTGACAATTTGAATTTTCAAAATATAGTGTCATGTTGTGATATAAGTTTAAGATTGTTTGTAGTGTTATCTTGTATCTCTTATTGTTGGTGGAGATAAATTGGTAGTGTGATCTAGAAGTATATGTGGTACCTAAGTTGCTTAGATAATAAGCTTGCTTTGGAAACTTGTTATGTTCTGCGTTCCACCACAATTTGGAAGGAGAGTATGTTTACACAAGTGTTCTATGAAATTCTAGAGTTTCTGGAGTTGGTTATTTACAGATAGAAAATTTGGAGTGACAAAATGTTCACTGTGCTTGTTGGTCGACTAGGTTGTTATTTCAGATTGATGTGCCATAGGATTGTAACATGTGCTCATCGGAGATAGCATTCATATGACTATTGGGATCAAATAAGGCTACATTGGGTAACACATAGTGTGTTCCCTCTTTTGGAGTATAGTGTGGGCTTTCAAAGTTGACCTATTACATGTTTGGTTAAGGGTTATGTTTGTGGCCGACATGTAGATACAATAATCTTTATTTTGGGATGGCATGTGAATGTAATTGTAATTATAATGCATATATATAGATCATATGTAGTGTGGGGGAGTGTTCTAAAGGTTGATTATATCAAGTGCAAGTTGGGTATTCAATTTGAAGGTTTGAAATTCATATCTTTGTATCCTGATGGGATTGGTGTCTCACTTGTTGAGTTGGTACTCAGATCTTGGAGTAGGGGATTGACATCTCTAGTAGGTTGGTGTCTGCAAATGTAATAGGGGATTGGTGTCTCTGGTAGGTTGATGCCTACTTTGTATTGTAAGTGATTCATTATTTTGTGAGGTTGGATTTGGATTTTGTAGATCCAAGTAATTATTCTCACCGTTGTTTTTTCCTTATTGGTTTCCATGTAAGTCTAGTGCTCATATGTGTGAGTGTGTGTTTATGTTCTTTATTTGATATGTTGCTAGTAGATGATTTAAATGGTAAATCTAGATGTGATGTGTGGAGAAGCTATTAATGATAATTAATGTTCAATCGAGTTGAAAATGACATATATTGATTCACCCCCCTGTTTTAGTATATTGTGTGCCCTTCAATGGGTATCAAAGCCACATTCCTTGGAAGAAGCTTATGTTACCCAACACATCATACATTTTGCATGATTTTGATTTAGAGTTTTCAAATTTGATTTTCATTGTGGAGTTTACAAAATCTGTTTGGTTTGCACTTTCACATGTGCATTGCTCATTAGTTACATTTATCAAAATCATGTGTTGAATGGTAGCTTCTTTTATTTTATGTTGCTTGCATTGATCCACTATATTTTAATATATTGCATAATGAGGGATTCAAAGATGTTTCCAACATTTACTTCATTTCTAAAAGGTTTCATACACATATCATGTTATATGATGACATTTTTAAAGATGTTTATTGAATGTTGGGATTTCATTAAAGATCTAGTGGATGTTTCAAGTGATACCTTTGATAATCTTCCTAGGAGTGAACTTTAGATGAATAATGCTTGTACTTCTCTTAGAGTATCCCTTAATCATGAGGAAAGAGTTAATGATCCTATCAATGATCTCTCCAATGGACATGCAACATTGAAGAGTAATGATGAATCCTCTTCCCATAAGGTCACTTTGGTGTAAGAGGGACATGCTTCACACATTGACAATCAAAATCTCAACACATAAATCACTTTAGATCCTCTTTATTCTCCTAGAGAATATCTTACCCATCAACATGTTTTGAGAAAAGCTGATGTTACACATTTCCTTAATTATATGCCACCTAACATAACATTGAGTAATATGAAACTTTAGATGATGAGAACACCTCTTCCCAATCCAACAACTTAATACAAAAGGAATCTCTTATCTCTTATGTGGACATAAATGATGATAATAAAGTTATCATCCTCCAACAAGGATCCATCCACCTTCATCTATTCCACCCTTTGGTTCTTCAAGATATACTTATGTAACAAACTTCAATGAGGTCTATAATGAAAGTCCTTCCCCTTCACATTTGCAAACAGATTATAAGTGTGACTTTGACATGATTTCTAAACTAGGATATAGTGGGCATGAGCTCATAAAGATGGATCAAAGAATCAAAGTCCCTATATAATCCTAAACCCAATACATTAGAGAAGGCATATGATTTCCTATTCCTTCCTTACCAATCCTTGTACCAAAGCATAGCATTGTTCAACACATAAATACACTAAGAAGGGGGGGATGAATCGATGTATAATTTAATACTTCTAAAACATCTTTTCAGCACTCATAGGTAATTAATCATATAATATAGAAGAACATGAAGATCATTATTGCATCACACAACACTAGGACATATGTGGAAAACCCAAGATGGGAAAAACCACAGTGAGAAAATGTTGCTTGGAGCTACTGTCCAAATCCATCCTCACAAATGTATCAATTGATTATAGTTAATTTGAAGGCACCAACCTTTAGGAGACACGAATCCCCCAAATTTTATGGACACCAATCCAAAGGAGCACAAACCCCTACAGTTTATAGACACCAATCCAAAGGAACACCAATCCAAAGGAGCACCAACCCCTACAATTTATGGACACAAATCCAAAGGAGCACCAACCCCTACAATTTACTTCAGAATCTGGGACACCAATCCCTTTACAATTATTTGATTTGAAGGCACCAACCTTCAAGAGACACCAATCCCCTACACTAACATACAAGACAACAATCTTGATGTAATACAATGAATAAATATGAACCTTTGTAGTTCTGCTTTGCCTCTTCAGAAGTTTGGTTCACTCTCTGTCAGCTCTACAACTCACTCTCTTCTTAGTCCAATATCCACACCAAAACTGTGTCAATTTTCATCCTATTTGTATACTTTGTATTTTCCTCCATAAGGTCGGCCAAGACATAGTTCATCATAGATCAAACAAAAATAGTTTGCATCGTTATCATACAACATGATGTGTACAACTATCTATGCTACATTAGGATCATTCATTTTGTTAGTTTGCATTCTATTCTTATCATCACAACATAGAAAATCTATCCCATTTTGTAATTGTCCAATTGCATTCAATAGATAACTATTTAAGTCAATTTGTGCAAGTTCCTAGAACACTCTGTTATCATGCCAAAACAAGTTCTTCTTAATCTTTAAATCTGGATTGTTGATCCTCATGATTTGACCAATAATATTTGGTCGTTATTGTCACCATGGTAGTTCCACGTTCCACATCACATTACTATCAACACAATCTCCCTGAGTCATTATCTATGGCATGTCGAATATTAACTATCAAGGACATGTGGCAATGGGTCAAAACATCATGCCATGACATTAGCATATGTCATCAAACCTTGTGAGCCAACGCTTTCTTCACTTCCTGGACATGTGGTTGTTGGTCGCTTCATCGCAAGCCTTTCCTAATGACATCACTTCATGCAAAACTGCATTCTCTTCTATCCTTGTAGCTGTTAGGTCCCAAAGACAACTGAGAGGGGGGGGGGGAGGTGAATCAATTGTCAAATAAATTTGAACCAAAAATTTATTAACCAACTTAATGCTTAATACCGGTAAACTAGTTAAGTATGCCGGTAGACAGTGTTAACTGTAAACTGCTATACCGGTAAGGATTAATGCATGAAACATAAACATAAAGTCATCCACAACACATGACACCAATATTTGTATGTGGAAACCCTGTAAGGGGAAAAACCACGGTGGGAAACCTTACCCACAATTAGATGATAGTACTACAGATAGTATGTGTACATAAATGGGGTCTGCACATGCAGAAAGGCCAATAGTCTAGAGCTCACTGCTCAATCACAAAATGGGAGTCACACTGACTACAGTTGGATGGTTAAATCCAATAAGAATGTACTGCTCAAAATAGCATCTTCATATGCTGGATTCAGTACCGGTGTAATGCTGATATGCTTCTACAAAAACCTAACTTCACCTTCAAATGATGTCTTCGTGTATATCCTTGCTTGATCTCGTATATACCTTCACTTAATTCTTTTCGCATTCCACACTTGATCTTACAAATAAGATCTTACATTTATACCGTACCCTAAGACCAATTTTAGTAGGTCGGCTCTACAAGATATTACAATAAAAATATTTTACAAACAATATAATATCCGATGCAATAACCAATTGAACATGTTAGCTTAATTCATTTACAACAATAATAAATCATCTCCATAGCGTGCCATGCTGATCTGGAAAAGATAAACCTTCCGGTGTAACCCTAGATAACCTGGACCTATTTGCCGGTAAAAGCAAATATGCAAATATGAATATACCAATGATTATTTCTTCAAAATAAAGTTCCTACATGATGTCTTTGACATTACCAAGTGTCTTCCATATCATTCCAGGTACCGGTGAACCATATACCAGTAACTGTTGTACAATTTACTTGCTTGTCGGTGAATGTTGCTGGATCTCCAAAGCAGGTGTATTAGTAGGTGTTGACATCAATGACAAAACCATACCAAAATACCAACAATCTCCCCCTTTGGCATTGATGGCAACACAAGGTGGAAAATCCATCAAAAGTGCCAAAACAGAAATGCCAAATACAAAAACCAACAATCTCTATTTCTCCCCCTGGGAGTAACAATACCAATCTCTCAAATGTGTTTTTCAAAATCTCTCCCCTAAAATCTCTCCCAAAAAAGATAATGTGTTTTTCCATAGATATCTCTCCCCCTTTGACATCAAATGCCAAAGTCACAAAAGGTCAAGTTCATACAAAATACCAACCAATTCAATATACCAACTACTCCCCCTGAGAAGTAGCTTCCTCATCAAATACTAGAATAAAAGATTTGTCTTTTAATTCTGCCGGTTGATGACAATCATCAATTGTCTAGGTCTCTACCGGTGGAGGTATGACTCCAAGCTGATCTTTGAGATACTCAAAAGTCTCCTTAGGCAAAGGTTTTGTGAAAATATCTGCAAGCTGATCTTTAGTATTCACATAAACTAGTTTTATCTCCTTTTCTTCGACTTTTTCCCTTAGAAAATTCAGTTTAATAGAAACATGTTTTGTTTTAGAGTGTAATACCAGATTCTTAGATATATCAATTGTTGCAGTGTTATCACAGTATATAGTAATAGGTTCCTTGCATTTTACATTTATGTCTTTCAACATTTGCTTAAGCCATAATACCTGTGTACAGTTAGTTGCTACTACAACATATTCTGATTTTGCTATTGATAAAGATGTACAACTCTGTTTCTTACTCAACCAAGAAACTAATCTCTTTCCAAGAAAGAATGCTCCTCCAATGGTGCTCTTTCTATCATCTATATCTCTTGCCCAATTTGCATCTGTGTATGCACATAGATCAAAATTTTCATCTTTAGGATACCATAATCCAAGATTTGCTGTGCCTTGTAAGTACCGGAAAATCCTTTTCACTGCCGATTCATGATTTTCCTTAGGATTACTCTGAAATCTAGAAAAAATACATACTGCATTCATAATATCAGGCTCGATTTGTGTTAGATACAGTAAACCTCCTATCATAGATTTGTATCTATTTGGATTAACAGGTGTAGATTCATCCCTTTGAGATAATTTGTCATTTGTAGTCATGGGTATGCTTACCAGTTTAGAGTTCTCCATCCCAAATTTCTTTAGTAATTCTTTCAAGTACTTGAATTGACTAAAAAATATACCTTTATCAGTCTGAGAAATTTGCAAACCTAAAAAGAATTTTATTTCTCCAATCATAGACATTTCAAATTCTTGCTGCATTTCAAGAGAAAATTCCTTACATAATCCATCTTCTCCTCCAAAGATTATATCATCAACAAATACTTCAATAATCAAGATGTCATCATTAGTTACTTTGTAGTATAAATTGCTATCTACATTTCCTTTAGTAAAACCAATCTTCAAAAGATACTTATCCAACCTTACATACCAAGCTCTTGGGGCTTGTTTCAATCCATACAGAGCTTTTCTTAACTTGCAAACCATATCATTGTCATCTGTCAAAGAAAATCCATCAGGTTGTTCAATATATACTTCTTCTTCAAGATCTCCATTCAAAAATGCACATTTAATATCCATTTGATAAACTTTGTAATCCTTGTGAGCTGCAAAAGCCAAGAATAATCTAACTGCCTCAATTCTGGCTACCGGTGCAAAGGTTTCATTGTAATCAACTCCTTCTTTCTGAGAATATCCCTTACACACTAGTCTTGCTTTGTTTCTAACAACCTTACCATATTCATTAAGTTTGTTTCTAAATACCCATTTAGTTCCAATTACATTTTTATCTTTAGGCCGGGGAACTAATGTCCAAGTATTATTTTTCTCAATTTGTCCTAATTCTTCTTCCATAGCTTTAATCCAAAATTTATCTTCACATGCCTCATTGATAGATGATGGTTCAATTTGAGAAATAAGACATACCTCTTCATTTGCCAATCTTCCTCTTGTCATAACTCCTTTAAATTTGTTTTCAATTATCTGATCTTCAGAATGATTCAGTCTTACATACTGAGGTGTCTTAGTTTGCTGTTGTTCTTCAATTATTGTGGAATCTTCTGATGATACTGGGGTAACTGGATCTTCATTTTGTATCGATGGATTCAGTATAGGTTCATTTGTCACAATTTCTATTGCCGGTTTAGAGTCTATATACCTTGAAGTTCCTCTGAATTGTTCATCAATCTTTACATTTGTACTCTCAACAATTTTCTACAATCTTTTATTAAAACATCTATATGCCTTGCTCTTAGATGAATAACCAAGAAATATTCCTTCATCACTTCTAGGATCAAATTTGCCAATATACTCATCTCTTCTAATATAACATTTACTTCCAAAAATTCTGAAATACTTAAGAGTAGGAGTATTACCAAACCATAGTTCATGAGGGGTTTTACCGGTTTCACCTTTGATGTGAACTTTGTTGAATGTATAGACAACAGTGCTAACTACCTCTCTCCAATACACATGTGGTAGATTTGCTTCTGATAACATACTTCTAGCTGCATCCAAGATAGTTCTGTTTTTCCTTTCAACAACTCCATTCTACTGTGGTGTCCGAGGTGTTGATAACTGTCTTCTGATTCCATTCACTTCATAGAATGTATTAAAGTCCTTAGATGTGAATTTTCCTCCTTGATTTGATCTTAAACATTTGATTTTCTTACCGGTTTCATTTTCAACCATTGCCTTGAATAGTTTGAACTTTCCAAGTGCTTCTGACTTCTCTCTGAGAAAAGTAACCCAACACATTCTAGGATAATCATCAATAATTAGCATGAAATATCTATCACCTTGTAAGCTTCTAGTTCTAGCTGGACCACATAAATCAGTGTGAATTAAGTCAAGAGCATTATTGGATTTTTCTGGAATACTTTTGAAACTAGCTCTAACTTGTTTTCCAAATTGACATTCCTTACAAATTGTATTATGAGGTTTCACAATTTTAGGTAGATCTCTAACTGCCTTAGAAGTACTGATTTTTACCATGCAATCAAAGTTTACATGACATAGTCTCTTATGCCATAACCAACTTTCATCTATGTGTGCAATTAAGCATGCCTTTCCACTGTTATTCAAATGAAAGATATTGCCTCTAGTCTGATTACTGGTTGCAATTTCCAAACCAGTTCTATTCATGATTTTGCATTTTCCATTTTTAAATTGTAACTAAAATCCCTTCTCAACTAATTGACCAACACTTAAAAGATTATGCTTTAATCCTTCAACATAGTAGACATTGTCAGTGTTATGTTTACCATCAAGAGATATTGAACCCTTACCTTTGATTGAACAGGATTTGTAATCTCCAAATCTTACTAAACCTCCATTGAATTCTTGAAAGTTCAAGAATTTACCTTTGTCTCCAGTCATATGATGTGAGCATCCTGAGTCAATAATCCATTCATCCTTTGCTTCAACTTTAGCTGCTAGGGCTTGTTCTACTGGTTGAGCAATAGGTGCCGGTTGATCTTCTGTTATAGCAACAAAAACCCATCCATTGTCTACTGGATCCTCATCAGAATCATCAGTCACACCTTCATCAACAATGTAACAAGATTTGTCTTTGTTCCTTTTAAATCTGTATCTCTGATATTCAGGATTAGGCTTGTATGTTCTTCTAGCTTCTTCTCTTAGTCTAGCATGTCTATCAGGGCATCTTGAAGCCATATGACCAATCTTATTGCAGTTAAAACATTTAAAGGGTGCTTTACCTTCATACTTACTTCCAATTGGACCTTTTGGCATTTTCCTTGCAAATAGTGCTTCAAGTTCTTCAAGCTCTTCATTCTCCTTTCTGGTTTTTTCAAGTTCTCTGGCATAAAAGGCTCTCCAGTCTAATTTGTCAAATGATGGAGTAGATGATGTTGATGCTTTAAAGGCCAAATCAGTCTTTATAGCAACATGACCAAATTCCTTAATTTCAAAGGCTGAAAGTTTTCCAATCAATGTATCCCTAGTTACTGATGTATTAGGCATTGTTCTCAATTCATTTATAGCAGTAACCTTCATTTTATATGCCAGTGGCAAACCTCTTAAGATTTTTGAAACAATTTCATCCTCACTCAGAGTTCCTCCACAACATTTAATACCCAAAACAATTTCATTTACTCTTTCCAAAAAAGCAGAAATCCTTTCATCTTCTTCCATTTTCAGATGTTCATACCTGACTCAGAAGCTTCAAGTTTTGCAATCTTGACTGTGGAATCTCCTTCATTCAGTGTTTCCAAATGATCCCAAATAGCTTTAGCAGTAGACCTATCTGATAATCCCATGATTTGTTGATCTGATAATGCGCTCAAAAGTGCTTCTCTTGCTTTGCAATCATTTTCTTCATCTTTAGCTAAGGTAGTTGGAGCAGTCTGACCAGCTACAAGAATAGTATAACCTTTCTTAGTAACTTCCCAGATGTCTTTACCAATGCAATTCAGATGTGTCTCCATTCTGATCTTCCATATCCCATAGTTGGTTCCATCAAGTTTAGGACTATCCTTCCTGAAATAATTAGTAGACATTGGATCTCCTCAAGTTGTTAAACTTCTGCAAAGAGGACTAGGGTCTGATACCAATTGTTAGGTCCTGGAGACAACTGAGAGAGGGGGGGGTGAATCAGTTGTCAAATAAATTTGAACCAAAAACTTATTAACCAACTTAATGCTTAATACCGGTAAACCAGTTAAGTACGCTGGTAGACAGTGTTAACATTAAATTGCTATACCGGTAAGGATTAATGCATAAAACATAAACATAAAGTCATCCACAACACATGACACTAATATTTGTACGTGGAAACCCTATAAGGGGAAAAACCACGGTGGTAAACCTTACCCACAATCAGATGATACTACTGCAGATAGTATGTGTACATAAATGGGGTCTGCACATGTAGAAAGGCCAACAACCTAGAGCTCACTGCTCAATCACAAAATGGGAGTCACACTGACTACAGTTGGATGGTTAAATCCAATAAGAATGTACTGCTCAAAATAGCATCTTCATATGCTGGATTCAGTACCGGTGTAATGCTGATATGCTTCTACAAAAACCTAACTTCACCTTCAAATGATGTCTTCATGTATATCCCAGCTTGATCTTGCATATACCTTCACTTAATTCTTTTCGCATTCCACACTTGATCTTACAAATAAGATCTTACATTTATACCATACCCTAAGACCAATTTTAGTAGGTCAACTCTACAAGATATTACGATAAAAATATTTTACAAACAATATAATATCCGATGCAATAACCGATTGAACATGTCAGCTTAATGTATTTACAACAATAATAAATCATCTCCATAGCATGCCATGCTGATCTGGAAAAGATAAACCTACCGGTGTAACCCTAGATAACCTAGACCTATTTGCCGGTAAAAGAAAATATGCAAATATGAATATACCAATGATTATTTCTTCAAAATAAAGTGTCCACATGATGTCTTTGACATTACCAAGTGTCTTCCATATCATTCCAGGTACCGGTGAACAATATATCCTGCCGGTGAACCATATACCAGTAACTGTTGCACAATTTACTTGCTTGCCGGTGAATGTTGCTGGATCTCCAAAGTAGGTGTATTAGTAGGTGTTGACATCAATGACAAAACCATACCAAAATACCAATAGTAGCCCTGTGGGCCCCAACGGGATATATGGCAGTCTCTCACCACATCACAGGCTAACATTCTACTATTACCTCAAAACTGTGAGGATGTAGCTCAACTATTGCTATGACAGTTTACGGTTGATCACAACATCGCAGCCTGCTTTGGCGGTCAACCTAAACCGTTGTGATCATGCGCCTGACAGCTCATCGCAACCTAGTAATCTTAGTCAGTGGTTTGTCTTGACCACTGCGATCTTGTGCCTAACACTTCTTAACACCTCTATGCACTCTCCAAGCTGAGGGAAAAAACCATGTGTCATTGCACACTTAACCAATACTCATCGGTCTATATAGATACTTGATATCGTCGTTGTACTACCAATGTGGGATAAATAGTCAAAACCATTACACAGACTTTTTCTTCTGCGCACAATCTGTCTACTCGATTATCTTTGTTCTCTATTTGACCTTGCTTGATTTGAGATGTTTGCCAAATGCATTCTTTTTCCAAATGCAAACTCCATGCATTGTTTAGCATGCTCTCAGACTGTTTGACATAAATACATACATTGGTCTCATATACATAAACTCTGTCAACTTAGACTGCATAATCTTTGTCAAGCAACACTTCATCTCTATGACACTCATATTTTCTATCAACAAGGCAATATGTTGAGATCGATGACAATCCAATGACAACAAGCCTTACCAGCCCACAAGGGACAAGGCCTAACATTTTTGACACTTGTTTGAATTTAGCACAAAGAATCTTTTGGAAACTTAAACATGATAGAAAGATCACTTTTCGTTTAACAAGATATAGGTCTAATTCTAAACAAAACAATGGTAATACTTTGTCTATTACATCACATTCATACTCATTCTCTTGTTGATTGTAGAGAATTTAAATAATTTGTTCAAGAATGACATGATAAGGCTCTTATTCACATAACATTTGATGTTGATGATTTTCTAAATCTAGATATGCATGTAGTGCCCCAACACTCAACCCTTTTATGTTTCCCGTCACTATGTGACACTAATAGCTTACATTTTTTAGGGGTTGTAGTGTCGTAAATTGTAACCCCTTACAATTTTACACTCCTTTTTGGGCCCTTGTCTTAGTGTGCTTCCTCATAACTCTTTCCAAGCCTATTTTTGGCTCCTTTATTGTCAAACTGTTGTCATATGCTATTATGGTAAAAAGATGCTATTCTATGAGCTTGTGCATGCCACTTATGCCTATGTTACATCCCTTTCTAGGTGAACAATGGAGCTAACCACCATAATACTGGTAGACTATGGGGCTAGGCGCCATCGTCCCCCTAGATCGGGCCAAAATTTGAACTTATCGGCGTGCTGGTTCCTGCCAATTGTTATTTGATTTTGATATTTTAATATGACCATTGGAGGTCAAGCTACTTTATGAAATACCTTGGGAACCCTATATAAGAGCATATTTCCTAATCCATTTTTATCCATCCACATTCTTAATAACTTCGTGGAGTAAGCATTTTGGGTGAATTTCTTCATATTTGAGTATTATGGAGCAACATGTTAAAAAAATCTTCATGAAAGTGATTTTTCATGATTGATCTTGTCTTGTCATGTCATGTTATTGCATCAACCCTTTAGGGTCCTATCCAAAGAGAATTGCATCATCATCAACATTATCAACTTCGAGGTAAAATCTTGCTAATTCAACATTTTACTTTAGTTTTATCTTTCGCCCTACAATTGTAAGCTCTTTTTTTTCATATCATTGTTGTAGGCTTAATTCCAACCTAGGGTTTGGCCAAGGCAAACCACTATATAGCGCAATGACATTTCTCTCTCTTTTGTGTGTAGGATTTAGATTTGATAGAGAAAGATTGCAGATTCATAAAGTGCAGACTAAGACAAAGAAATTCAGAATTTGAAGAAGCATAAAACCCTAGACACTAGGGCTTAGCCCCATAGTCCAACACTTTTTTGATAGAATTTTAGGGATATAATCTGTGTGACATCCCAATTCAGAATTTGTTTATGGTATTTGCATCAGGAACCTCCTGAACAATGGTGACTAGCTCCATACTTTGACTCTTCCAAGCTCAAATTGCTGATACAAATTCCTTTGTGACTCTTATTTCCAAATCTGTTCTTAGAGTTTGCATATTTATTTTGTAGTTTACTACTCATGCTAATTATTGTCCAACATACATCTTTAGATCTAGTTCTCGCACTTTTTAATTCTATCTTATCCAATCATATCAAAATCAAAAGAAGGAATAATCAACCATTGCACCCAACTCTCCCAAGGGTTTTTAGTTGAGCCTATTGATTGTTCTATAATGTATGTTGATTTGAATGGATTTCATTCTTAGTTTTCATGCTTAGACTAGTGAACCCCATTCCACCACACTACAAGGGGCTCATTGAAATTCATGGTAGTACAATTTCATGTGCAATCATACTTGGCTAGCAACATAATAGATTAACTATTCTTGTCTCTATGTTGAAAGGAAAGAATAAGTTTTCAAATATTTCTCTTTAAGGATCCACTTTCCCTTTGTTGAGTGACATCTTTTATAAGTATATCCTTTCTTCCATAGAATTGTTTTTCCTTCATGAGAATTTTATCCTTTCTTGGAGGTGTGTATCCTTGATTATGGCCTCTTCCTTTCTTGAAAGTGTATGTTTTTCATAAATGATGTCTCATTGGTGCCAAAAGTGTACAATCCTTCATCAAGTATCCCTTTCCTAGCAATGGGAAAGGAGTGCATCCTTGATCCCCTTCCCCTTTTCTAGTGTTGAAGATGACATGCATATTAAAAATCTCCTCTTGGAGGTAGATATCTTTAGACAAAGACCTCTTCCTCACCCTTTGATAGTCATATATCCTTGATAAGGATCCTTTTGTACTTGTTGCAAGATATCTATTTTACAACTATCATTTCCTTAAATATATTCTTCCTAGCTTGGAAAACATGCATTTTTGTTAAGGATATCTCCTTGGCATTAAAGGTGTTTGTCGTTGATGTGCATCTCTATCTTCCTTAAGATGTGAACATGGAGGTATGTTGACATCTTAAGGAGGGCATATTAGGCCTCCTTGTTTTTTCTTGGTGTCATTGCAACACCCATCTTCCAATCTCATATCAATTTTTTTCTTGGTGCACATTACAATAGCCATTTTGTAGTATCATATCTTGGTTCACACTATAACACCCGCTTTACAATTATGTTTTCATATTAATTCACAAATATAGGCATTTTTTTGTAATCTTTTCATTTGATGCATTCTCTAATACCCATTTTGTAGTTGCATGTTTAGATTATTTAGTAAATATACATGTTTATTTTTAATCTTCCTTAGTGTTCAAGTCAACTAGAATAACACACTTTGCTAGACCTATCTGAATCTCCTTGCTCTGACATCGATCACAAAATATAATGCACTTTGTTGTCTAGTGGAATTGGTGTTTCTCCCTCCCTTTTCATGGATCACCTAGAATAACATAGCTTGTTAGCTAGTAATATCCATATCTCTAACATGAATCAATCAACCTAAAACACCTTGTGTTCCAGTTGAATTCATGGTTTCCCATGAACTCATAGCATAACATACAGTTGTTAGATCATGGATTCTTGTCTTATCAATTGATGTATGCTCTTCCCCTTTCTATAGGACTACTCGTTGTCTTGCAATAGTATTTTGAGACTGATATTAGTAGTTGAGACATTTTGATTAGTGAGGTCTTTTCAACTAGTTGACTTGGAGCCTTTTTTTTTAGTACTAACCATTTTGTGTGTCTTTGTGCTTGCCTTTGTTTATAGTTTTATCCTTTTGTTTTTCCTTGTGTTTTGTGTCCTTCCTTGGATGTGGTTGTGTGAATTAAGATCCTAGGCCCTAAGACATCCCCCCCCCCTTCTCTCTCTCTCTCTTCCCCTCTCTTTCTCTCTCCCCTATTCCTATTTTATTGTGAGTAAAAGTTCATACTCTTGCTAAATTGGGGGCTAAATGAAGTGTTGTAAATTGTAATCCCCTACAATTTCAAACTCCTTTTTATGCCCTTGCTTTAGTATGCCCCCTCATAGCTCATTTGAATCCTAATTCTTGTCACTACCAAACTACCGTCATATGCTAATTTGGTGACCAAATCCCATGCCTTGGACTTGTGCACTTTGTATTTGCCTCCATTTCACCCTTCTCTGGGTGGACAATTGTGCCTAGCACCTAGTGCCATAGTCCTCCTGAAACAAGCCCAAAATCAAATGTGTCAGTGTGCTAATTCCCACCATTTGTTATTTGATCTTGATATTTGAATATGACTATTGGAAGTCGGTCTAATTTATAAAATACCCCGGTAACCCTATATAAGAGCATCTTTTCTAATTCATTTTCACCTAAGAACCTAAGCATATTCAAGAAAATCCTAGAGTAAGTATTATGAGAAAATTTATTCAGATTTGAGCATTATGGAGTAGCAAGCTACAACAATCTTCATGCAAGTATGTTTTTATGATCAATATTGTATTGTTATGTCATTTTAATTCATCAACCCTTGAGGGTCCTATTCAAAGAGCATTAATACTCTAAAGAAAAACAATGGTAATACTTTTTGTCTCTTTCATCGTATTCATACTCATTCTCTTGCTAATTGTAGAGCTTATAAATAATTTATTCAAGACTTATATGACATGGCTCTTATTCATATAATATCTAATTTTTAATGATTTTCTAAATCTAGATATGCATGTAGTGTTTTATCACTCCTTAGCCCTATTATGTTTTTTTCACTATGTGATACTACTAGCTTACTTTTTCTAGGGGCTCATTGTCATTCATGGTGGTGTAATTTCACGTGCAATTGGCTAGCAACATAATAACCTAATTATTCTTGTCTCTATGCTGGGGGGGAAGAATAAGTTTTCAAACATTTCTCCTTCTTAAGGATCCACTTTCCCTTTGTTGAATGACATTTTTATAAGGATATCCTTTCTTACATAGAATTGTTTGTCCTTCATGAGGATTTTAATCTTTGTTGGAGGTGTGTATCCTTGATTAGGACATTTTCCTTGCTTGAAAGGGTATATTTTTTTGTAGATGATCTCTTATTGGTGTCAAATGTGTTAATCCTTCATCAATAATCCCTTTCCTAGCAATAAGGAAGGAGTGTATACTTGATTTGCTTTCCCTTTTTAGCATTGAAGATGACATGTATATTAAAGATCTCCTCTTGGAAGTAAATATCTTTAGGAAAATAACTCTTCCTCCCCCTTTGATAATCATGTATCCTGGATAAGGATCCCTTTACACTTGTTCAGATATATCTCTTTTACAACTATCTCTTCCTTTCTTAAAGATTGTATTCTTCCTAGCTTGAAAACATGCATTTTTGTTAAGGATATCTTCTTGGTGTTGAAGATGTTTATCCTTGATGTGCATCTCTATCTTCCTTAAGATATCTACATGGAGGTATGTTGATATCTTAAGGGGGGGCCATATTAGGCTTCCTTGTTGTTTGTCCTTTTTGTCATTGCAACACCCATCTTGCAGTCTCATATCAATTTTTCGCTTGGTGCACACTAGAGCACCCATTTTGTAGTATCATACCTTGGTGCACACTATAACACCCATTTTGTAGTTATGTTGTAATTACTTTACAAACAAAGACTTTGTTTTGTAATTTGTGTTTGGTGTATGCTGCAACACCCATTTTGCATCTATATTTTTAGATTATTTAGCAAATAGAGATTATTATTTGTAATCTTCCTTAGAGTGAACTAGCATAACATGTCTTGCTAGACTTGTTTTAGTCTCCTTGTACTCACATAGATCCCACAAAATAATATACTTTTTTATCTAGTAGACTCTCCCTCTCTTTTCACATATTACCTACCATAACACAAGTTCCTAGCTAGTAGAATCCATGTCTCTAACATGAATTACCCAACATAACACACCTTGTTCACGAATTGAATTCATGGTTTCCCACAAACTCATAACATAACATACCTTACTAGTTGTTGGATCATGGCTTTTTGTCTCATCAATTGGTGTATGCTCTTGCTCTTTCTATAGAACCACTTGTGCTCTTACAATAACATTCCGAGAATGATTTTAGCAATTGAGACATTTTGATTAGTGATGTCTCTTCAACTAGTTGACTTGGAGCCTTTTTTTTAGTACTAACCCTTTTGTGTCCTTTTTCTCGCCTTTGTTTGCCTTTTTTCCCTTTAAAAAGAAATTCCTTGTCTTTTTTGTCCTTCATTGGATGTAGTTGTGTTAGGCTTGGAAGCTCATTCTCTCAAACCTAGTTACATATTATCTCTTGTTAGTCTTGCTCTTGGTCTCTTTGTCTCTTTCTTTGTCTCTATTTGTCTTTGTCTGCCTCTTTGTTTCTCTCCCCTACTTTATTGTGAATATAAACATAAAGTCATACTCCTACTAAAGTGATGTATAAATGGAATGTTGTGTATTGTAACCTCTAATAATTAAACACTTCCTTTTGGGCCCTTGCTTTAATGCGCCCCTTATAGGTCATTACAAGCCTATTTCTAGTCTTGTCACTACCAAATTGTCATCAAATACCTATTTGGTGACCAAATTCTATGCCCTGGACTTGTGCACTCCACATCCACCTCTATTTCATCCTTCTCAAATGAGCTAAAAATTAAACATGTCAGTGTGTCAGTTCCCACAATTTGTTATCTGATTTCAATATTTGAATATGGTCATTGGAATTTGGCTTAATTTATGAGTTTAGTGTCATAAAATTGCAACCCTAGCAATTTTTGACAGCATTAGGGTCCTCACGCACGCAAGATCGAATACTCTAGCTTGATTGGAGACCAGAGATTGCTCAATCCTTAGAACTTGCTTCTTCCTTGGCCTCCGCACCACCTTGTCTACACTCTACCCTAGAGAAAGGGGTAGGACAGGGGTGTGGCACCCCTGTCCCTGCCCTATTTTGGGACAAGACCTTTCCTAAAGCATGAATTGTAGGTTGTGCAGTGAGCGGGAAACTTCCCGGATGTCGGCCTGTGAAAAAAATTAGTCTCATTAACCCTAATTGACATGTATTTAAGTTGCATTTGCCCTCTCATTTGGGTAAGTTGTAAGTTGGTTGAGTTGGATAAAATTGCGATCAAGCATTCAAGAGCATTCAAGCATTCCTTTCCAACATTGAGCATTCTCAAGACTCCCTTCAAGGCTAGGTGTTGCATTCAAGTCAAGGATTCAACCATTGAAGAGGAGATTTATTCCAACATTCAATTCCACACAAACATTTCTATCAACATTTCTATCACAACCTCCCTTGAGGTGATTTACATTTCAGTCTTTCATTTACATCTACTTGCAAGTACTTTCTTTCATTACTTGGTTAATTCCAAAATTGGGGTTTGACCTAAAGGCAAACCCCAAATCCCAACCCATTTTCCTCTCTTTTCTTTGTGTAGGTTGTAGGTGCATATCTGTACTTTCGGATTTTTGCTCCATTTGCAGAGGTGGAAAAACCCTTTTCATTTCACATATTTTTCGGAGGACTGTGGACATTCCCGCCATGGTCTAGATAACTTTTCCTCAAATTCGTAGGGCAACTTTGTCTCGACATATTACTACCAGATCTAGGTGCACAACTTCATCCTATACTCCGATCTCAAGTTATAATCAATTCTTTGTCACTTTTGCACTACATAATTCAATCAATTCCTTTCCATTTCAAATAGGAAGAGGGGGATAAGCTTTTCATTCCTATTTCACTCATAATTCTATCTTCTTCTTTGAAGGTTGAATCTAGTGAATTCTCCTCTCCTCTTCAATGTAATTGGGTGAAAAGTGTTTGAAGGGAAATCCGTAGTGAAACTCTCATCTCTCCTTGGAGGGAAAGGGTAGTTTTCCTATTGATCTCTCATTCACACATTCACCACATTAAATTTTGGTGAACTCGACGTCTTGCATGCTTTCCTTTGGACAAAATTGTATATTTTTCATTTGCAACAAATTTTTTTTTCTGCAAACTTAGTGGTTAAATCATTAAAAACCCTAGTTTTTAAAATTAAATTTGAACTTGTGATTTGTAAAAATTGCTTGTGGTTATCTTAGATCTGAAAATTGTTTTGTTTACCAAATTCAATTTCTTCATTGTCTTGTTCAATTTGCAAATAAAATTTACAAAATTAAGAGGTTACTTGTTAAAACCCTAATTTTCAAAAATAATCTTGAACTTGTGCAAAAATTGGATTTTCATTTAATTTTCAGATTTCTGATTGTTCTCAGACTTGTTTTCATTCCCACAATTCAAATTTTCAATTTCCGTCCTTTTCCCCAAAATTCAAATTTCAAAATGAAGTGGTTAGGTCATAAAACCCTAATTTTCAAATTTAATTGGATTTTGTACAAATTTCAAATCAATTTCATTCACATTCATATTTCTAACCATTTTCCAAGGTGTCCCTATCCATTAGGTTTGACCTTTTTCAAATTTGCAATTCAATTCCTCTTTTTCTTCAAAACCCTAATAGGGTCCTATTTTTACATTGGAGCCTTAATTTCACCCATCTAGAAATCTTAAAATTGCCAATTTTTGGGGGTTAGCTTTGAAATCATCATAATATTCATCCCTAAAATTTTTGAAAAAAGTTGGTCAGACCATGTGCGTTCCCGCCACGGTCCTCAACTTTTTCCTGAAATTTCGGGAGACTATTATTACTGTATTTAATAGCCTAAATCTAGAAGATTGGCTGATTTTGTCAAATTTTGATCCCTCTAGAATCGGAAATACCTCCAAAATTCAACATTTCAATTTTCACGAATTTTTTAAAATAAGAGGTTAATTATAGTTTGCCCTAATTTTAAAAATTCTGATTTTAAAATTAAGTGGTATTCCCTTGGCCCTAATTTTAAAATTCCAATTTCCTTTCATTTTTGGAAATTGTGTCATCCTCGTCCCCCAACAATGTTTACATTGTGCAATCATTATTTTCTTAAATTTTGCATTACTCAATTTTGTAAGCTTTGTTTCTATACTACAAAATCCAAAATTCAAAATTCACATTTTCCCTCTAGTGCATGAGTTTTACCACTATTAGTCCTACCTACACTATCCTTGTTAGACGAATAATTAGAATTAAGGCCTCCAAAGGTTTAATTATCGAGGAGATGGAGCCTAATTTGGGTGACTTCTTTAATGAGGATCATGCTAATTCTTCCCATCTTAATCATGTGCCTATTCACCCCATTGACGAATCCCATGATGAAGAAGAAGCTTTAACTAGGGTCTCTATAGATCAACTTTGCACATTGGACAATCAATCTGATAACTTTCAACAATGGATGTCCCAAGAATACCCTAATAGTGAAGCTCTTTCGTTAATTGAAGGCCTTAAGCACATGATTCAAAGTGATAAGAATGGAATTGATATATTGCGTGGCATTACACATATTGTTGATTCTAATGTTATGCCTATCAAGAGTTGTGCTGAAACCCTAGGTTATTCATAATCTTCAACACAAGTCAATCCTTCTATTCCTTTGACTACCCTTATGACTAGTATTCCTACTTTTACCTCCAACATCATGGCCACTTCAACTCAAAATGTCATCCCTACAACAATTAGTCATAGGGGCAATCCCTCTTCTTCATTTAATCCTTCATCTTTACCTATGTCTTCCATAAGTATTCCTATTATTCCTCAACCAATCAATGTGACACAAGGGGGCAATTCCTTCAACAACTTTGTTCCTCCTTTAAGTGTCCCTTTTCCTACCCAATCATCACCTATGCCTACTTATCATAATGTTCCACCACCTTATTCTCAGTCCATACCTTCTTTCAATAACATCACACCACCTTCTCAATCAACTATGTCTAACATCAATTCTTCTACCGAAATGACAATTAACAATCTTGCTCAAACCGTGTCTTCCTTACAACAAAAAATTGCTTCTATGAGTCAATCCAAGTTTAGTGTGCCCACCTTTGATGTTGCGAGCCCACTTTCTCTTGATATTGTTAAAGTTGTGCCACCTAAACATGTTTAGATCCCTCAATTAGAACTCTATAATGGAAAAGGTGATCCTCTTACGCATGTCAAAACATTTCAAACCTTGTGTACCGATTTTGTTTATGATCAAAGGTTGCTTCAAAATTATTTACAACAACGCTCAAAGATAAGGCTTTACAATAGTATTGCTCTTTGCCTTCTTATTCTATCACTTCTTTTCAACAACTGGCAAATGCTTTCATCCAACAATTTCAAAACAACATTGGTCCTAAAATTACTTTGAGTGATTTAATGCATTGTAAACAAGGTGTTAAAGAAAAAGTGACTGATTTCATTGTTAGATATAAGCATTTTTGTGCTCAAATTTCTTTTCATGTACCTGATAATGATATTCAAAGAATTTTCATTTCTAATTTACAAAAAAGATATCAGGGAAAATCTTCTTTTGTCTGAGTTTACTTCTTTTCCGCAGTTGTGTGCAACACTCCACAATTATCAACTTGCTATGAGTCAAATGGAGCAATCCACTCCAATGGCTTCGAGTGATAAGGGGGAGAGTGTTCAACAACCATTTGTGAAGTTCAAACCAACAAAAAGCTTCATCAAGTTCAATGATACAATCAACAACCACAATGTGAATGCTACAACAAGTGTGCCTTCTATTTCTAAATTTTTCCAAAGAGAAAGACAATTTACTTCTTTGAATGAATCTTTACATAGTATTATGTCTTAGTTGTTGCACATAAATGTTATCAAGCTTCCTCCTATAAAACCAATCAATCCTTCTAAACTTGCATCCCCTTATTTTGATAACAATTCATTTTGTCAATTTCATCGTCAGCCTGGTCTTGATACTAAGAAATGTTTCGCATTGAAGAATAACATTCAAGACTTGATTGATAATAATACTATATCTATGGTAGGTGTGAATGATAAAGGGAATAAATTAGTAGCTCCTAATCAAAATCTTAAGATTTTCACTGATCCCTTACCTTCTCATACCTCTAACGTTATTGAGATTGTGCCTAATTCTTTCTCTTCTGAAGAATTCACCTCTATGACTCCGAACTTGGTAAATATGGTAGAAATACAAGATATACCTAAGGTTCCTTGTATTATATTTGACCCTAGTGAGACCATTAGAGCATGCGATGGCCCTTTATACATAGTTGCAAAGGTTAGGGATATCCCTTGCCATGGTGCCCTTATTGATCCCTCTTGCATGGTTAATATCATAACTGAAGAGTATCTTGTCACTTTATGATTGCATAAACCAATATATGATGCTTCTAATGTGGTTGTGAAGTTATTTGATGGCTTCTCTTGTCCTACCATTGGCTCTATCACCCTTCCTGTTGAAGTTCATACTAAATCCATGGATGTTGACTTTGTTATCATACCCTCTTTTGAACAATTCCGTGTGAAGTTGTGCTATCCTTGGCTATCTTCCATTAAGGCTATTGCTTCTCCAATCCATAAGTGTCTAAAATTTCCTCACAATAGATAAATCATAACCGTGAACCATATCTTATTTCGTCCATCTAAAAGAAGCCCTAGTGTTCCTATTGATTTCTTTTGGCCTAAGCAATTTAAATCTCTTCCATCAAGGAGCGATGCTCTTTTTCAATCTTATAAAAAATGGAAGAAAGATATGATCTTATCCTTAAGTCAACCTAGATCCCTAACACTTGACATTCCTATTATTCTTCAAGATGAGGTTCTTCCTCATAGATAGAACTAATCTCCCTCCTAAGGAAGATCGTTAACCTATTCCTATGGATGTGACTATACCTTCTCCTAAGAAGAACAACAATATTGTTCCTAAGGCTAGACCTATACCTCCTCCTCATGATGGATCTGGTCTCCTTCCTACACCTACCATTCCTCCTTTCTATGGTGCAACTCCACCTCCTTCCTCTTATCGAGAGAAGAGGTCTGATTCTCCTCTTGTTCAACCAAAAAGACTTCAACCTAAACCTTCAACTATCAAGGAGAGAAACATTCCTACTTTTTCAAGTGTTCCTCCTCCTTCTTAGCCTTCCACTAAGACTCGCCAAAATCATTGTGTGAGAGAATGCTGATGAAGATGCCATGTTCGAGCTCGTGAATCTATCCCTCAAAATACTCAATCTCCTCAGACTCCGGCAATTGACATGATTCCCTTTTCTCCTAAGGAAGATGTTCAACCTACATCTCCAAATCATAAGTTTCACAAAACATGTGATGGTTTTACTCCTATTCGTGTTCTTGCTCCTCTTTCTCTAAACTTTGATGAAGAAATGGGTGAAAATGTTATTCATGATGACAATACAACTCTTAATGCTTCTGATAGTGAGTATGAATATGTTGATGTGGACAAGCATTTATCAACTGAATTTTCACAAACCCTCATCCTAGCTCCTAGAATCGAACTAAGTGACGTACAACATGAGAATAGTCCTTGTTTGGATCTTGTGATAGCTCCATTTGTTGTGCTCGATGTCGGTCCTCTGGCGTGTTGCTCACCTTCCCGAAATAGTGATCAGCAAGATTGAGAGGCGGATGTCATGCTAGATTAGAAATATTAGCACTGTAGATATTCTTTCTCTCTCCTTTCTTGCTCTTTTGTGACCACTCTTCTATGTGTATCCCTATTCTTCTATTTTTCCCTAAATGTCTACTGGGGATGATGCAAAGCACTGAGATCTTTTCTTGGTCTCTTTCATGTTGACTCAAAAGACATCCTCTCTTCCCTTTCTTCTAAGGTAGTGTCCATCTTTGGGGAATGATGATTATTATATGCACATATACATACATGATATACATGAGTTATCATACAACATACTGACTCCGAGGAAAGTGAAACTACCTCGTACCTAAAGTTTTATGTTCATTATCCTTGGGTTTATTCCTTGATTGGGGGCTAAATCCTTGTGATAACGTGCTTCCTCTCTTTTTTCTCTTGGGTGTATCGTACCTTAAAGAAATCGCTCTCGATGCAGCACACGCGATCACTTTAACGTTGGGGCATACACTCCGCTCATATTTTCCTTCTTGATACTTAGAATTACTTAGTGAACTTTGTTTTGCTTTGTAATATTTAGTATCCTTGCTTTCATGACTCAAAGTGAGGGGAACTTTGCTACTTGTATTCATGGTTCTTTCCTTCAAAATTTTCCTTTTTACTTTTTTCAATCGAAGTCATAAGATCCTAAGTCCACTGGGGGCTTTGCGCATCTTGCCTCCTTGGCATGGTCTAAGTCTTTCAATCTTATTTCCTTGTACTTTATTGACAGTATTGGCATACGCTCATACTCCCACTTAAGGGGGGGGGTGAATGTAGTGTCATCAAATTGTGACCCTAGCAATTTTTGACTACATTAGGGTCCTCACGCATGCGAGATCGAATCCTCTAGCTTGATCGGAGACCAAAGATTTCTCAACCCTCAGAATCTACTTCTTCCTTGGCCTCCACACCACCCTGTCTACACTCTGCTTTGGAGAATGGGGTAGGACAGGGATGTGGTGCCCTTGTCCCTGCCCTATTTTGGGGAAGGACCTTTCCTAAAGAATGCATTGTAGGTTGTGCAGTGAGCGGGAAACGTCCCCGATGTTAGCCTGTGATGAAAATCAGTCTCATTAACCCTAATTAACATGTATTTAAGTTGCATTTGCCCTCTCATTTGGGTAAGTTGTAAGTTGTAAGTTGGTCGAGTCGGATAAAATTGAGATCAAGCATTCAAGAGAATTCAAGCATTCCTTTCTAGCATTGAGCATTCTCAAGTCTCCCTTCAAGGCTAGGTGTTGCATTCAAGTCAAGGATTCAACCATTGAAGAGGAGATTGATTCCAACATTCAATTCCACACAAGCATTTCTATCAACATTGCTATCACAACGTCCCTTGAGGTGATTTACATTTCAGTCTTTCATTTACATCTACTTGCAAGTACTTTCTTTCATTACTTGGTTAATTCCAAAACTGGGGTTTGACCTAAAGGCAAACCCCCAATCCCAACCCATTTTCCTCTCTTTTCTATGTGTAGGTTGCAAGTGTGCAACTGTACTTTTAGATTCGAGCTCCATTTGTAGAGGCTGAAAAACCCTTTTCATTTCGTAGATTTTTTGGAGGACCGTGTACATTCCCTCCACAGTCTGGGCAACTTTTCCTCAAATTCGTAGGGCGACTTTGTCTTGACATATTACTGCCAGATCCAGGTGCACTACTTCTTCCTATACTCCGATCTCAAGTTATAATTAGTTCTTTGTCACTTTTGCACTACATAATTCAATCAATTCCTTTCCATTTCAAATAGGAAGAGGGGGATTAGCTTATCATTCCTATTTCACTCAGAATTCTATCTTCTTCTTTGAAGGTTGAATCTAGTGAATTCTCCTCTCCTCTTCCAATGTAATTGGGTGAAAAGTGTTTTAAGGGAAATCCATAGTGAAACTCTCATCTCTCCTTGGAGGGAAAGGGCAGTTTTCCTCTTGATCTCTCATTCACACATTCACCACATTACAATGAGATACCTTGGGAATCCTATATAAGAACATCTTTCCTAATTCATTTTCACCTAAAAACCTAAGCATATTCAAACACTTCCTAGAGCAAGTATTATGAGAAAATTTCTTCAAATTTGAGCATTATGGAGCAACAAGCTATAACAATCTTCATGCAAGTGTGTTTTCATGATTGATCTTATCTTGTCATGTCATGTCATGTTATTGAATAAAACCTTGAGGGTCCTATCCAAAGAGCATTGCATCATCATCATTACCAAGTTTGAGGTATTATCTTGTCAATTCAATATTTTAGTTTAATTTCAATATTTTACGTATCGAGGGTAAGCTCTCTTTCTAATCATCATATCTATAGTAGAGGTTAATTTGTACTCTAGGTTTGACTTAGGAAAAATCCAATACAACCCAACATTTTTTTCTTTTTTGTGTGTAGATTCTAAATCTGATAGTAATGAGTTGTAGGTCTATAAAGTGCAGTCAAAGATACATGATTCTAGATTCATAATAGGTGAAAAACCTGGGTCATTGTCAACTAGATACAATGTCCAACACTTTTTTATTGAAATTTTGGGAGGACGATCTACAAAGCATCTTGATATATAATCCACACTTTTGAGCTAACAAAAACACCCTTGGATAGTGGTACCCATTGACATTGACTAGCACTTTTAGGCCCAAATTGCAGACATAGGTTTGTCTCTGTATCACATTTCCATATTTGAGCTTATTTCTTGATTTACAGTTTTGTAGTTTCATGTTTATTTTGTTTCTTTTCCATATTGCTAGTTCTTGCATCGTTTCTCATTCTAATCATATCCAATCCTATCAAAATAAAAACTAGAAGAATCAATTCAAAGTGTTCAACTCTCTTAAGGGACTGAAGTTGAGCCTAATTGAATATTCCCTAATGAAACTTGATGGGATTGGGTTTGATTCCTAGTTTGCATGTTTAGACTAGTGAACACCCATTTCCATCACCTTTCAAAGAGAATCAATAATCATTAAAAAATATTAAAGTGTCATGTCCCTTTTTCAATTTTTTTAAAAAATAACAACTTATTAAAACTAGTAAGATAGTAGTCCCAAAATAGTAAATCAAGATTAGTTGACGATTTGAGAAATAAAAAAAAATTTGGTAATTTGGTTGAGATTTTAATATTATTCAAATACCAAAGGTATTTAAATTTAAATATTCACCACCTTTTGGCATGGGGATTTGGGAAAATTCACATTACTCGTCTTTTTGGAAATATGTAACCAAAAGCTCTTGGGAACCACCCATCAAGGGTAATGTACTCCATGAGCACTTTTAGGACATCACCTCAGATAGTCTTTATCTTCGCTTTGTTGTAGCTTGTAGTCCCATCTCTAACCAAATCTCTCTTCTACTTCTCCTCTTTTGGGAAGAGCTTGACCGCCTTTTCAGAAAAATTTTTATCTTTAGAAAACTTTGCCCCATTAGTGGAAAGACCAGTAACTTCTACAATAAGGTCTTCATTAACAACAATTTCCCTTCCAAAAAGAGTAACCGACCCCTTGTAATTTTTGACACTGTTTCATCACCTTGGCTTTGATGCCATGTAGTTTTTTAATATAGATGGTAAAACCACCCTTCTCCAAAATGCGCTAGATGGTTTTGTTATTTTCCAACTCAGTCCAGTCCTTCGGCTCCACACGTTTCAAATTCCCACCCATTTTGTGATAGTCACTGTGCTTAGAGAGGGAAAATTCTGTAATTAATAGAAAATCTGGAATTCATCGAACCTAAAACAACCCCAAACTAGACGAGATCACAAAGGAACTCCTAGCGCACCCAGACTACATGCAAAGAGAAGCCTCTAGAATGAAAATTAATGTGTGGTTCCCGTGACGTGTTCATTACACAACAAGCTCAAAAAACACTCATGGCAAATTCAATCATGACAAATTAACTTCTCTATTGGTTAGGCTATCCAACCCTAATAACCCACTCACTTCATCATCCAACCAGTCCCCTTTTTACCATATAATTTTATCATAAGCTTGCCTTCCAAAGTTGGTGAAATAGTTTGCAACCTTATTACCTTCCCTATATGTGTGGGATATGTGATAACTTTTGAGAGAGTCAATTATTCTATGGGATAAGCCAATCCAACTAGGAATATTCCACAAGGGATTAACTTCTTTTTTGAGACACTGAATAATGTTTTTAGAATCCCCTTCAATCCACACCTTAGTACAATTTATCTATTAGCAAGCAAGAGAGCCTAGTAGGCGCCAATGGCTTTGGCAACATGGTTTGACTTGCTACCCAAGGGGAGCACCACTGCTGAAATACAAGTGCCATTATAATCCCTAATCACTCCCCTACACCCAACACGACCCAAATTTCCCTTCGTCGCCCCATCAAAATTAATTTTAACCCAACTCGAAGGAAGCACATGCCAACAAGTTTCATCATGGGTTTTTCTGATAGGCTTGAAGACTCTAGCAATGTCCAAATGAATTTTCCAAGCCTTTGCAATCTTGTAATCATAGTCAGTGCAACTTTGAACCTCGCTTCTCAACTAGAAACTATTAAGACAATTGAAATTTTCCTTCACAACTCTGTAGATTTTATGGAAAACAATCTCAGCAGGTAAGGCATCATCTCTAAATATCATGTTGTTCCTTTCTTTCCATTTACCCCAGACAAGATGACGAAGGGTATAAAGCCAAAGTATTTTGATTACTTGATTTTGATGAGGAGCTCTCCATTGAAGGAACAAATTTGGCATAGAGGAAGGAAAAACCCAACAAAGATTCCAGAGTTGAAGCATTTTCCCCCAAATTTCCCGAGTGAAGGGGCACCCAATAAAAAGATGGGAAATAGACTGCATTAGCCATACAGAGAAGAGAAATGTTGGGAAGAAAAAACCCCCTTTTGCATAAATTGTCAGTGGTAAGGATCTTGTTTTGGAGAAGAATCTAGGTGAAGTTATTAAATTTTGGGGTAGGATTTTTAATCCAGGCCTTTTCCCAAATAGGGCTAGAGGAATTATGATTTCGAGAGAGAAGAGAAAAAGTAGAGGAGACCAAATACAAACTAGTAGGATCATATTTCCACACCATCCCATCCTCCGACTAGTTCACATAGATCGAATTTAGAAGAATTTGAAGAGGGCATAACTCCAAACTAATCTAGACTAGATTAACCCAACAACCATTCCTCCAGTAATCTGCGACCATGTGGCCAAATCTTCTACTGAAATCATCTTTGAAGGGATTGAAAGAAGTGTTAAGACTAAGAGGCTCATTTCCAATCCAAGAGTCCTCCCAAAAGTTAATACTAGAGCCATTACCCAACTTCCATCCAACACCTTTAGCAACAAGACTTCTGACCTTAATAGTGTTGTTCCATAGATATGATCCTCGAGGCAAGAAATCTGAGGTGATGAAATCCTTGAAAGAGGTAACTTGACGCAAGTATATACTGTGCAATATCAAATTCTATTCCTTTCTACTAGAAAAAATTTTCCACACCTTCTTCGCAAGCAATGCCCCATTAAAATATCTTATGTCATGTAATCGAAGGCCTCCTAACTTCTTAGGATTACACACCTCATTCCAGGCTATCAAAGGAATTCTCTTTCTATTCTCAACACCGAACCACATGAACCTCTTTTGAATACCATCAATTAAATCAATAAATTTAGCTAGAATTTTGAAGAGACTCAAAGAATAGACAAGGAGGTTCTGCAAAGTAGACTTCAATAATTAAATTTTCCTAGTTTGACTGAGAACAATACCTTTCTAGCTAGTAACCTTCTTATTAAATTTGTCCACAAGAGACAACCAAAAAGAGTTTGGCAGCGAAGTTCTCAAAGGAAGACCAAGGTAAATTGAAGGGAAATCACCAATAAAACACCCCAGGATATTAGCTATTCTTTGTTGTCTTTTATCTGGAGTATTGAAGAAAAAGAGAGAACATTGACCTCTATTAAAAAACTGCCTTGACATTTCTTTGTAAGTAACGAGAACCTTTTTGATAGTTTTGGCCTCTCCAATCGCTGAACATCCCAGGAGTATTGTATCGTCAACAAACTATTGATGAGAGAAAATAGTAGTACCAGATGAAGGGTGGAGCCCCTTTAAACAACTATCTCTAACCATATTTTGCAAGTACCTACTAAGACTTTCAACCATTATGGTGAAGAGGACCGGAAATATGGGCCCCCCCGTCTTATCCCCCTAGAGGAATGGAAGAAATGAGAAGGCGAACCATTAACCATAATTAAATTATTAGTTGTAGAAATCAATTGTAAGATAAGTTCCAAGACCTTGTTATCAAAACCAAAAACTGCCAAAACCTTGAGAAGAAAATTCTAGTTCGCTCTATCATATGCTTTGGATAAATCAAGCTTCAACAAAAAACCCTATTTTCTATGTTCCACCAGGGAGTGAATATTTTTATGCACCATTACAATTGAATCAAGGATTTGTCTCAAAAGGACAAAGACAATTTGCTGGGATGAAATGAGAAGAGGAAGAACAATCAACAACCTAGAAGTGAGAACTTTAGAAATAATCTTGTAAAAGGAGTTACAAAGGCTGATAGGATGAAATGCATCAAAAGAATCCGCTCCAGGAATTTTGGGAATAAGAACGATGAAGCTAGCTTTAATCTCTTTTAAAATTATCCTAGCTCCAAAATTATCCTTCACAACATTACAAACATCATCAACAACAATATCCCAAAAATTTCAAAAGAAGAACATTGGGAAACCATCGGGACCAGAAGCCTTATTGCCTTCAAAAGAAAAGAGAACTTTTTAAATTTCTTGGCTAGAAGGAATATCTAAAAGCATTTTATTATGCTCTTCATTAATAATGCACAGATCAACATATAATAGCTCACTAAAGTACTGGATGGCTTCATATCTAATTTCTTCCTCAGACTCAAACTTGATTCTGTTTCTCAAAATGTAGTTAATTCTATTGGATGCCCGATGTTTCATAGCAGAGAGGTGGAAAACCTTGGTATTCCTATCACCAAAAGCTAACCAAGTAACTCTCGACCTTTGCTTCCAAAAATCCTCTTCCTAGGTAATAATGTTATGGTATTTGGAAAGAACATCATTTTCTCTGGCTAGATAACCATCCTTATAACCTCCTTCCTGGATTTTGTCTTGGATCTCTTTCAACTCCATCTGGATAGCAGTCTTGTTGACAAATATGTGCCCAAAATAATCCTTCTTTACAAATATAACAGGTTCTCCCCAAGGAGAGATACTAGGATGGATAAATCCTTTCGCCAATAGATCCTCCAATTGCAAACGTAGTTCTTCAAGCTCCTATGTGGTCGTCTGATATAGTGTGCGTGAGATTGGTTTAGCTCCAGGTAACAAATCAATTCTGAAATGAATGTCCCTCTTAGGAGGCATTCCCAAAATCTCACTCAGAAAGACATCCGCAAACTCCTTCAGCAAGGGATGTTCGTCGAGTGATACCTCTTGACTCTCATGTAGCTCTAAGTCATTCACTATCATAGCAAACAACTGGCATCCCTAACACATACATCGTTTTAGCCGCATAGTAGAAATTAGGCGTAAAGAAATAGGTCTCTGGATGCCAACCATTTTCACCAAACTACCAGAATGGTCCAAACAATTCACTGCTTTATTCCGACAATCTATGACTGCCTAATTGGCTGACAACCAATCCATGCCCAAGACAATGTCATAAGAATGCAAAGGCATGATACACAGATCCATAGAGGCATGGAGAGTACCAATATGCAATTCACATCCACGAACCAAGGATTCTACCACAACCTTAAATCTTGAAGACAACTCTACTTGCCACCTAACTCCCTGCTCTATTGCTGTTAGTCCACAACACTTAACAAGAGAAGGTTTAATAAAAGAATCAGATGCACTAAAATCAAATAAGACAAATACAATATTACCATGCAACACACCTAATGTATCCACCATAATACCTTGATGTTCTGCTTGGCAGTTGTCAACGACTATATGAATCCTGTGGCTCTTGCCGACATCTCCAACTGTAGGCTCTGAAGCAATTGGCATATGGTTGGATCCCTATGCACTCTTCTGAGGGTAATATCTAGCAATGTGACCCTACTAACCACATAGAAAACATCATGTACTATGACCAAAACCACCACCACCAGAGGGCACACTCGACTATTGATGACCACCTCGATTAGCTATTGACTATGTGCTATGAGAAGGTTGTTTATTATAGTCACACTTGTTCATCTTCCAATTCTTGTTCTTCCTTGACTGAGAACCATCACCTTGCTGATAAAAAGAGTTCTTATGCTTAGACTGATGCTGCTGCTAACCACAAAATGATCCCACTCTTTGAGACTATGTTGCTCTAGAAATCTGACCACTAGCAGGTGTACTACCGATCTGTACTCTAGTGCGACCCCTAGGAGTCCTAGCAAGTGTCTCCTCAACCCAATGAGTTTTCTCAACTGCAACCTCCATGGTCTTAGGTTCAAAAACCCGCACGTTTCCACTAATCCGATCATTGAGACCTCTAACAAAGTGTTGAACTAACATGGTCTCATCATCTCTGATTCTTGCATACCTCTTGAGCTCATATAAATGATGCTTGTACTGTTCTACAAACATGGTTAAATGTCACAAATCATGGAACTCATCTGCTCTGTGCTGCCTCCAATGATCGATAGGAATCAAGCCCGAAAATGTTCCACAAACAACTCCCAATAAATGGTGTTAATATCTAGGTGAAGCTTCTATTCTTCTATCTTCCACCAAGAGGATGCGAAACCCCACATAATTGAACATCTTGCCTTAGTATTGGTACTAAAGGGATGCATTGCGAAACATTGGTCTAGTTCTGTAAGCCAATTCTCTGCCTCAAGAACAATTTCGACACCATTGAATTTAGGAGGTTGAGTCCTCATCAGATCCCTCATGTATGAAGCCTCCCATTCTATCAAGTCATTAAGAGACCTCACAGGTGACCTCTCACAAGCCCCGTTCTCCTGGAGAGGACCCAATCAGTCAAGGAGCTACTCAAGTAAAAGTTGCAACTGATGTCCTGCCGAAGTTGATTGCTCACGATTCTAATTCCCAACATCCCCTTGGGAACTCTAAGAGGAGGTACTATCAGATGCAACCCCTCTGCCATGTCCCCTACCTTAGCCTCCTCCATAACCTCTACCTCATGCTCTTGACATCCTTCTAGACAACACAACAACTCGTAAGAGGCAAGCTTACAACAAGAGTTAAACACATGCAAAAAACATAAAAGCAACAAATGAACCCAAGAGCACTCAGAGAACCCAATGTTTGACATGGCTCTGATACCAAGTGTAACGTCCTCGCTATGAGACCTAGATGACTTAAACAAATAAAACAATGAAAATGTAAATAATTTTTTTTATAACTAAAATAAACCATACAAATGCATGGAGTAACATGATACAACAAGATAAAGAAAAGATGTACAATTATTACTAGCAATAGTCCTCAAGGCCCCACAAAAATGTTACCCAAGAATAACACTTACCAAACTTACTAGAACATTAAAAACCTTATAAAATAAATCAGCACTGTCTATTACAAAGGGTCATGATACTATTACATTGTCATGAGAATATACATATGATCATCAATTACATTATAATGCATCCATAAAGTCATAATCTCCAAGAGTAAAAATAATGAAATGAATACATAGATATGAATCATTATGTAAGTCTTTAATCCTCACGTGAGCCACCACGATCATGCTGAAGGATGAGAAAAACCCAATGGGTGCAAAAAGCACTCCACCCAACCATGTGGTACCATCAAGTCCACCCCCTGTGCTAGGAGGTATCAACCAGACCCAAAAGATGGAAGGAAGCATAAGAGGATACAATAATGACTCACACGAGACTCACAAGACTACTATCAAAAGAGACTCACAAGTAAACCAACCAATTCCAGAGGCCCAAAGAAAACCAAGGAAAGAAAAGTGACCAAAAGAGACCACTAGGTATGCAATAGGGAAGAATGTTATCACTAGGTTGTCATGGGTTACCTTGGTGAGTCTTCACTAGGTCCCGACCCCCATCCTGGGTTATCCTGGTGACCTCTACCAACCCTCGGCCCCCATACAAACACTAATGGACCACATCATCCTTTCAAAGGGACAAGATTGGTGGATGCCATTCCAGGCCTTCTCTACTTACCTCAAACCTAAAAAAGCATTCAAGAGTAAGAGAGGCAATAATTAATATTTTTAATGTGATCTAACTACCCACCCAAGTTCATTATTTAAATTTCCACTTGATTTCAAAACCCTCATTGAGTTAACCTGGCGACCACTTTGGTTCCTGACCCCCAATGAAAGCCATTCCCCCTCAACTTGCACCTAGGAATATGAAATACACAAGGTCTATGACACCCGAAACTACAAAGAGACATACCTTCTACCATAGCAAGGCTTGACTCACATGCTAGAATAAGGTTACAAGCAAGGAGGTACAATGCAGAACAAGGAATGATTAACTAGAATATAAATCATGAAAGACACTAATCACATTACATTAAGAGATGAAGAATATCCAAACACAATATAGAACTCAACATTGCCCTTAGCCTCTGGAACCAAAATATATTAAACAGTGGACCCGTGTTTCCAACTATGATAGATAAGATCCAAAAATGGATACAAGGTCTCATAATGCCAAACATGAGAGAACCAGTCATAATTAAATACCATAAGAGACCATAACATTAACTACACATCAATTAATTTTTAGTTAATATTAATTTATTTATCCCAAAATAAGAAACACAATTACCCACTTTATTCCTTATTATTTTCACAATAAAACTGACATTTTGTTATTCAAACATTAAAGAAATTGTAATCCATTCCTACAATTTTGCTATCATTAATTCCTATAAACAACTAATTAAATGAAAGAATACCATATGTTCATATATATATATATATATATATATATATATAAACAATTGCTGAACCATCTAAATTGAATCACAGACCAGAGAAATCATATTACTGTCTGAATTTACCAGTAGCCAACAAGGAAGGTAGATTACAACATAATCAAAGGAAAATCCATGGGAGAGTACCACAACCATGGGTAGATCCCCCCCATAGATGTGGGTAGTTTCCCCACGACTATGGGTGGAGCCACCCACAACATGGGTGCGCTTCCCCACAACTGTGGGAAGAGCCGCCCATAGCGTGGATGGCTTCCCACAATCGTGGGTATCCCCACGGCTATGGGTTGAGCCCCCACAGCTGTGGGTAGGCTCCCCACAACACAATGTAGTGCAATAAAAAAAGATAATAAACAAAAACAATAAGAAAATAAAATTTACAAAATAAATTAATAATATATATAATTTTTTTTTCAAAAAAAACAAGAATTCTTCAGTCAATATACTGGATATAGAAAGTTTAATCATTCGAAACCAAAAATAAAAATTTTTAGAATCATAAATTGAATTTAATTCAAACCTAGATTTCAATTCAAATCATATGATAAATTCAACTAGGGAAAAATATAAATTTAAAGCCATGACATGATTAATAACCCAAAATCATAGTCAATTCATTAACCAACATTCTATGCTAAAATTAAAACGATTAAAATTTACAAAACCAAGGCCACAGATAAAATTATTCTCAGATACCAATTTTAATTCCGAAATTAAATTCGAGAAACAATAAACCAAAATTTCCCATTTAACAGACAATTCTAATTAATTTTCCCTATTTAAGAAAAACAAAACAAACTAGTTTTCTACATACTATGAAGAAATTTCAAATGTAAAAAGGAAATCTGAATCCCTACCTCTTTACGCTATTTGGAATCAAACACAGAGGTAGAAGTAAGAGCCCCAAAGAAACCACGACTTCGCCAATCATGATCCACAAAACACAATCAACACAAATTCATAATGCTCTAAGAAAATCTTCCAAATCCTTTCCTTTGTACTTTATTTTCAATTTTTCCTCCAAAAAAGTTACTCAAATCTCGAATTCCATTTCCCCAAAAATTTCACCAGACTTCCCCCATATTCGTTTCCAAAACCCATACCCATACAGTCATAGGAAAAATTCTTCATGGGAACCCCCAAAATTTTCCTCCCCCTTCTTTTTCCAAAAAGCATATGATATGGTTTTTCCAAAAAGTAACTCCCCATACAAAATACATGCAAGCCTCCTCACATTAATTCCAATAATTAATTATATTTTGTAACTCCCTTTTGCACATTCAAAAATAATTTAATTTTTACAACAAACAGATATAAATTGGTTTTTTTAAATATAAACAAGAGCACAATTAAAATACCAAATTAAATATTTAATTCCCTCTTAAATAATCATTTTCTGAATAGATAAATAATTTAAATTATTTAACTCAACAATTTAATTTAATATAACGTAGTAACAAATTTCCATTCATTAATAACTTTAATAAATTAAATTCATTAACTCATTTATTGTATTAATATTACTACTCCCTCACTATTAAATATAAATAAATATCAAACTATACACAAGAGAAATGAACTGCAACTAGCCAAAACATGAAGGACCAATAGGGCTAACAACTGACATGACCAAACAAACAAGGAACACGGATACTTGATTGGGAACTCGTTCTTGTAGGTACAATGGTCACATCGAGGGTGTGATTGATAACTCCATATTTTCCACATTACCATTGGCTCATAAAGCATGCTTAGACTTGAAGGTTCAGGTGGAGTTAATGCTTGGTGCCTGTAGTTGCATAAACAAACCATTGAGCATATACATATAATCCATATAACATCATACCAGGAAAAGGGAATGAAAGCAACGTAACTTGTAAAGAGTAGTGCGACACTTTTCCCTTTCACCCAAGCACATCAAAGATAGAACACAGTGTATGTCAGATCAAATAACATCAATAATTATTGTGAGATTTTGCCAAGATCAAGGGCACAATGAAAAGGATAAAAGAGAGACAAAATAATGACAAGAATAAACAGTATTCTCATCAATATGCAAATGATCAACTGGATTTACCAATACAATGAATATAGGCCTACTTATATAGGCAAGGCCATATGGATGTATGAGCACACAATCATGAGATGTGGCTCAATGAGAAACAAGGGTAGGTAAGAAATACCAGGGGTAGTTAGGAGAAATAATATAATATTCCACAAGAGGTGGATGACCCACAGAATGTGGAGTCTAAGAACAAAATAAGACCACAAAAGGTGGAATTTCTCCTACAAGCTATATCACTATGTGCACACTTCCCTAAGTGTCTCAAATCCAAACTACGAAGAGATGCATTATCCTAAGTTAACTTAAGTAAAGTGTAATAATATCCATAATGAATATTTATTTACACCAACACCCCCCCTTAAGTGCAACTTAGGGGAATGAAGACTCAAGTCAACAATGCAAGATGGGTCCCAGCTGCAAGGCCATGATAGGTACCCATGTACAATATGCAAATGCAAGCAAAACTATGCAATGTAATCTCTCACAAACAGAGAAAGGGAGAAAACCTAGTGGGAAAAAACTCCCCCCCAAAAGAGAGATGAATGTACACAAGACTCTCAAAGAAGAAGGACAAAACCTCAAAGAGGAAAAAGTCCCCCCCATAAGAGAGGAAGGAGAAGTCAATTGACCCCCCGTAATGACAAATCCTGCATCCCCAAGAGAGCTCGCAACTGCTGGAACTTACTCTTGGTGAAAGGTTTGGTGAATATGTCTGCAACCTGCTCCGGTATAGGACAACACTACAAATCAATGACTTGCTCCTGAAGCAACTCTCAGATATAGTGCGTATGAATCTCGATGTGTTTGGTCCACTAGTGTTGGACTGGGTTCTTCGAGATTGCAATAGCACTCTAATTGTCGCAATGTAGAACTGTCGGTCGTGGAGTGGTGAACCCAAACTCTGTGAGAATCTACTGAAGCCAAATGGTCTCAGTCACTGCGTTAATAGCTCCTCGATACTCAGCCTCAGTCAAAGAGAGAGCAATAGCATGCTGCTTCTTGCTTTGCCAACAAACGGGGCCTAAACCAAGGTGAAAGCTGTAACCTGAAGTAAACTTATGATCATCAAGATTGCCAGCCCAATAGGAGTCTGGTTAACCAACCAAGTGAAGTCTTGTGCCTGCTGCATAGTGATTCCCATAGTGATGTGTACCCTGGATGTAATGCAGGATGCATTTGGCGGCTTTCCAATGAAGCTCATGTGGTTCCTGCATGAAGCGGGAAACCATGCCAACTGCAAATGAAATATCAGGGCATGTATGAGTCAAGTAGATGAGACTACCCACAAGCTGACGATACAATGTGGCATCAACTAGTGGAGAAGAACACTGAGCCTCAAGCTTGACTCCTAAAAGAAAGGGAGTCAGTGCAAGCTTACAATTAGTCATATGAAAGCATGCAAGTAGATCAAGAGCATACTTGGGCTGCGATAGTGTAATCCCGGAAGGTGACTGCGAAATCTCTATCCCGAGAAGGTAGTGCAAAAGAGTCAGTCATAGCAAATTTGTCATGCAAAGTAGATTTGACCCTACTAATGATGGATGTGGTGCTCCCTGTAATGATAAAATCATCAACATAGAGCACAAGTAGCAAGTGAGAGTCATCCTGTCACAAAATGTAGACATTCAGATCAAAATGACACTTGGTGAACCCTGCTGAGAGAAGAAAGGAATCCATCTTGGCGTACCAAGCCCTGGGGGCCTGCTTAAGGCCATAGAGAGATTTCCTTAGTCTGCAAACCAAGGAAGTATCCTAGATGAAACCTTATGGCTGATCCATATAAATCTCCTCATCAATATCACCATGAAGAAAAGCACTCTTCACATCCATCTGATGTACAACCCAACCATGAGCTGCAACAATAGCAAGTGTCAAGCGAATGGAGTTCATCTTGGCTACGGGCTCAAAGGTCTCAGTATAGTCAACACCTGCAACCTGAGAGAAACCTTTCACAACAAGCCGAGCCTTATACTTATCCACACTACTATCTGCTGCAAACATGGTCCAATAGATCCACTTACATCGAACCATCTTTCTCCCCTTAGGGAGATGGACTAAATCCCATGTGTTGTTCCTCATCAAGGAACTATACTCTTCCTCCATAGCTTGGTCCCACTCAGGAACCCCTGATGCTTCCCGAAATGTCTGTGGATTGGAAATGATAGCAATGAATGCATGTGGAAGGTCCTAATGCTGTGATCGAGTCCTCCATGTATCTGGAGGATCCCCAACAAGAGAACCCACTGACTCAAGTGTTTGTCAAGCCCAACGAGGTCTAGGTGGAGGTGGAGAACGAGGCTCCTCAACTGCAAGTGGACCTTGCGGAGGTGTAACCCTGCGAGTCAGAGTGGAAGGAGTCTCATCATCTGAATCACTAGTATCACTATCCACAATGGAGGAAGGTGGAGGAGGTAGAGAGGCTAAGATAGGAGAGCTTTCCTCAAAGTGAACACTCCTCTCAATAAACACCTCACATGTCTCAGGATCCATCAATCTATATGCCTTAACACCCTCAGGATATCCAACAAATATGCAAGGCCGACTTTGAGGTTCCAATGCCTTGCATTTCTGCAGAGGTATGTGAGCCCATGTTGGACACCCAAAGACTCTGAAATGTCTCACAATCGGTTTCCTACTAGCCCAAGCCTCAAAAGGAGTAATACCTTGCAAAGCTTTGTGAGGAACACGATTTTGGATGTGTGTGGCACAACTGATAGCCTCTGCCCAAAAGGCGGGATCAAGAGAACGTGCATGTATCATACAACTAGCCATTTCTTTGAGAGTTCTATTCTTGTGTTCTACAACTCCATTCTGTTGTGGAGTGTATGCAACAGAATGTTGAAGATCAATCCCCTCAAATGTATGAAAATCCTCAAGTCTCTTGTTCACATATTCCCTTCCGTTATCTATGTGAAGAATCTTGACCACTTTCCCGGATTGCTTCTCCACACGAGTCTTGAAGTCCTAAAATCTGTCAAATACTTCACTCTTATGAATGAGAAAGTAGACCCAAGTGAAGCGGGAGTAGTCATCAATGAAGGTGAGGACATAGCGAGCCTTGCTAAATGAAGGTGTTGGAAATGGACCTGCTACATCGCTGTGAACAAGTTAAAGAACTTCCAAAGCTCTCCAAGCTTTCCCCGTATCAAACTTCTCCTTGGGATGCTTTCCCATGGAACAACTTGAACATACACCCTCTGAAAAACTGATTTGAGGTAGACCTGTGACCATGTCTTTCATGCTGAGCTGCTGAAGATAGCAGTAGTTGAGGTGACCAAACCGCTCATGCCATAGCTTACTTTTTGAATTTGAATGAGTAAGCAAGGCTCTAGAAGGAGAACTTGGTACAAAGTGGGAGAATGAATAAAGCCTTGAGTTGTCATTGACTTGTCCCACTACTACCAAGGCATCATCATCAAGTTCCTTTACCACAACTGAATCAGGTGTAAACTCAACCTTTTTCCCATTCCCATAGTGAGTGATTTGGTAGATAGAGAGAAGGTTGGTAGACAAGTTAGGAACATAAAGAACATTCTCAAATTTTCCATCATCCATGTCAACCGAACCTTTCCCTTCAACCTCTACTTGTGTATCATCACCTATGTAGATGTGAGGTACCTTAGATGGCTCCAATGAAGAAAACTGCTCCTTTGTAGAACCCATGTGATAAGAGGCACCCGAGTCAAGTATCCACTGTTGTGAAGAACCTGTAGTAGCCACAAATGCTTGCCCTTTTCCCTTAGACTGTGAGGAAGAGGAAGGAGTTGAATTCTTCTTTGTGTAGGTAGATGACAAGTTGATGTTGTTTTTCTTGAGAAGATTTGTCAACTCATCAACTTGCTTGGTGTGGCATTGATGCTCATCATGACCATACTTCTTGCAATATGCACAAGTTGATTTATCCTTCTTAGGCGGAGTCCCCTTCTTGGAAGATGATGAAAAATTGCCTTGTGATGGGGAGGATGATTGTCCTTTTTCCTATTGTGGCTTTGACTTGGATTGCTTCTTCTTCTTGTTGGAATTTTTGCCTTGACTCCCTTATTTAGCCACCAAAGCCTCAGACTTTGAAGACTTGAGACGCCCCATGTTCAACAACTTAGATTGTTCCAATATCAATATTTCTATGAAAGCATCAAATGAAGGCATAACATAGGAACTCCCCACTGTCAAACAATGAGTTTGGAAGCTAGACACAAATGCTGCATATTCTGGTGCAAGCTTGTCCAACAAGTTGAATATCAACTGAGCATCCTTTTTGTCAATTCCACAATCCTTAAGCTTTTCTCTTAGCTCATTTGCTTTGGTGACATAATCTTGGATTGTAATAAAACTCTTGGGATCCAATTTGGTGAGCTCATTGTCAATCTTATAACCTCTGATTTCATCAACTTGACCATACAATTTCTGAAACATATCCCAAGCATCTTTGATTGTAGTACACTTTTCAATATGAAAGATGAGATCATCTGATACATACTTGCACGAAGTTCCAAAAGCCATGCAATTCTTAGTGAGCCATTCTAACTGAGCATTAGGATCAGCCTTAGGATCAGGTGGTGCTGCTATTGTTCCATCTATGTAATGCGTGAGACCTTTTTCCATTAAATTTGCTCCATACTTTAATTTTCCATGATGCATAATTATGTGGAGTTAAAGGTGGAAATTTATGAGGACTCATTACAACAAAAAATGAAATAGCACAAGGAAAGAGAGGCACAAACACACAAGACACCCCCCCAAATTCACTCAATCAAACACGCTCGTCCCTCCCCCCCACCCCCCCCCAAAAGTGATGATTTGGCACTTTATACTTAGTGTGTATACAATGGGCCACTTGCAAAAAATGACAAAGTGGGCTTCTGATTTCAAATTTACAACTACCTCAATAAGGCCAAAAGAGACTCAAAATAATAGTGCAAGAGATCTAAACTAAGATCCAATCAATTTACAAGTACGAAATAGGCCAAATAAGACCAAGATCTAAAAGTGCAATTTATACTCATAATATATGAAATATGATCATATATTATGAAAGTAGACAAAAAAAAATGGCACCTAAAAAGGAGGTCGTATAAGCTCAAACGAGACCTTTGAAGTTGCAGAATTAAGGATTAGACAGGTACAGTTGAGAGAATCCAAAAATTCCAAAAAACTTGTGCACCAAAATCATAAAATAACAACACCACTGCGAAGAGCACGAAAAATTAGCCCAAATAAAAAAAAATTGCACCCAAAAATGAGCAAAATTGAGCAAGTTATGAGCCTCCAAAGTTGGCCCAAAAAACCAAACTGCTCAACGGAGAGGGGTCAATTTTTTTTTTTTCAAAAAATGTTGATTGGGCGTTGACTGTGTGCTGTTGACTGGGCAGAAGGTACGGACCCAAAAACAATTTTCAATTTTTTTTTTCAAAAAAAAATTTCAACAGGAAAAAATAATCGATTTTTTTTTTTTTTTTTTGAAAAAAAGTCCGAAAATTCCGTATCGTACCCCTTGAATTGGGCGGAAAATTTCCTCCACACCCAAAAATCGATTTTCGCAAAAAATGGTTGAGTTTATACTTGATTTTTATGGAAACGGCCTCCCAGACGCAATGGTGAGGTCAAAAACACTCCAAGATGCCTCAAAAAAATATTTTTTCCTCAGATCCGAAAATAGAAGCCTTCCAAAATGTCTCCAAAAACCAATCAATGAAGCCCCAATGACTTTAATACCATGTGAGATTTTTCCAAGATCAAGGGCATACAATCATGGCATGTGGCTCAATGAGAAACATGAGTAGGTAAGAAATACTAGGGGTAGGTAGAAGAAATAATATAATATTCCACAAGAGGTGGATGACCCACTGAATGTGGAGTCTAACAGCAAAATAAGACCACAAAAGGTGGAATTTCTCCTACAAGCTATATCCCTATGTGTCTCAAATCCAAACTACAAAGATATGAATTATCCTAAGTTAACTTAAGTAAAGTGTAATAATATCCATAATGAATATTTATTTACACCAACAATTATAATGATTAAATCCTAACATCACATATATAATCCATCTCAATAATCATTTGACTATTTGAGCATAAATAACATCATATAATCACATCATAGGCATCATCACAAAAAAATCATCGATCCATAAAGCATAAAACATGAATACCACATATAAGTCCAAGAGACATAATAAGCATCATATCTAATGTCAAAATTGACCAACACCAAAAAGTCTAAGCCTCACAGAAACTCAGGACCACAGAGTTTGACAAGCCAAAACAGAGCAGGTAATATAACTTTGTTTTAGTATGATGATATGTGAAGTACTATCCTTTGGATGTTAGGTATCTTCCTAGATCTAGAGTGTGTGTGGGATCTTGTGTCATCTCCTAGCATGGGGGGTGGTTCCTTATGGTTCCACATGGTTGGGTGGTTTGATGCCTTCTTCCATTGGGATGTTCTTCATTGGATTCTCTTGTGCATGGATGTGGATTCATTGCCTCTTCAGCTATGGACTCTTGGAGCAGATTGATGTATTATGTTTCATGAGCCATTTATATAGTATGATTCACGAGATAGTAGTATTTGTACATTAAGATTATGTGACATGATGTAAAAGGGATATTGTATTCATATGTAATGGGGAATGTTGTAATAGGTTGTAATCATGATTATTGTAATTGAATGTGATGTTAATTCTCTTGCTAGATTCACATTGCGTCTTGGATAGTGTGCATTGTGGTATAAAGGAAATGGAATTATGGTTAGTGTTACATTTCATGGGTTGATCATAATGGAATTAGATTAAATGGTTTCTAGAATAGAATGGGATATATTCTCTCATAGTGTTATCATTGGAATGGATATTTGCTAGTGATATGTGAAGTACATGATTGTATGTTAAGACAATGGACTAGGAATGTTTAGCAATGGGATAATGAAGGAATGACAATGTATAGGAGTATTGAAATGGTGCTCTCTAAATGAATCTAAGGGAACTAATGGCATTTGAATTATGTTAAAATGTGCTCATGGTATTTGGTTATACTATAATGTGTTAAATGAATGGATGTTATTTTATGTTGATTTCATTGGTAATTGTTGGAAGTAAATGGTAGTTAAGTAATGGTGTTGAGATACCATAGGGAATTTAATTGATGTGATATGTGATGATGTTTATTTCCGCTTGCGAAATTTGATCATATGTTTATGCTTAATATAGATTATGTGCTTATTGATATATGGATGTTTTATGCATTTGAAGTATCTAGTTTCTCATGTTGCATTAGATATTGATGTTATAACAAATTATTATCTCTATTTGCATGTTAGATAGTTATATTTCTCTAGGGTATTTTGGTAGGCATTACAAAATAACCCCACAATTCCAAGGTAATTGAGGTATATGTATCCAAGTTTGGTAACCACTTTAATGAAGGATTTATTTTCTATTGCAACTATCCTTTATGCTACACAAATAATATTTATATCATTAAGAATGGTTGCATGAGCCTTTTTTTTTTTGAATAGTCTTCTTGGTGGTAATGCACATGCACATCTCTCTAGAAAGGAGTTGAAAGGATGAGGTTATTGATTGAAAAAATTAGAAGGAGCACCATAGAACCTCAGGTAATATGGAGTAAGAGGTTGAAATTTGAACTTCATCTCCTAAAAATTCTGGGCCACATGCCATTTTCCCTAGAAATTTTTAGGATGATTAGGAGGGAGATGCAACTTCGCATAGGTATAGGATCAGAATCTATTACACACTTTAGAATCATTATATATTTTGAGCATTAGGAACTTGGTATTTTAAGTTTGCAATTTCTTGAGGAAAATCAATTTTAAAAATGGAGGACTTGTCATGTCCCTTTTTCAAAATTTTCTAAAAATAGCAACTTATTAAAAATAGCAACTTATTAAAAATAGCAAGTTAGTAGTCCCAAAATAGAAAACCAAGATCAGTTAATGGTTTGTATTTAAAATAAAAATAAATTTGGTAATTTTGTTGAAATTTGAATATTATTCAAATACTAAATATATTTAAATTTAATTACTTTCCACATTTTGGCATGGGGATTTGGGAAACTCCATATGACTTGTCTTTTTGGAAATTAGTGGTTTTTTGGTAGTTTTGAGAAATGAAAAGATTCTTTAGAAGTTTTAGGAGTTTGGAGAAACTTGGAAAAATGAAAGTTTCCTTTCTTTAGGAGTGGGATTTTGACACCCAAACTTAGGTTTTGAAATTTCTTTTATTTATACACGTTTTTGGCTTCATTTCTCATTATTCATGTTGCATATTTTATAAAAGCTTATGCTTATTTCTTCCGTGCCTAATAAACCAGTCGATAAGGAGACTACAAAATGATATGTTTGTGATGAATTAATGATAAACAGTTAGTACCAAACCGGTATTGAGAGGGGGGGTGAATCAGTATAGACAAAAAACTTTTCCTTGAACCGGTTTGACTGAAAACACTGCACTTTACTGGCAAGCAAAAAAAACACCGGTCTAAACCAGATTACTACCGGTTAAACACAGTAGGAATGTGAAAGACATAAACCAGTAACTCTTAGCTTTCCACACAATCTAACATCTCATTTCCACTTCACCCTTACGCATAAACAAGTACTCTACCATAAAAAATATAATAACTTGCTAGTTCAACATGATTTGCCCCTTGACAAAAAATAACAAAGCATCACATGGAAAGGCATCACACATGACACACATATTCTTCACATGGAAACCCAACTGGGAAAAACCACGATGGGGATGAATACCCACAAGCTGTTCTTTGAACCCTTTTGAAGTCTGCTCTGTTAGGAGCCTAGTCCGTTTAAAGACTATTACAATAGGTTCTGTTAGGCACCGATCCTGCTAGGGATCACCCGATTAAGGGTTAAACCCTGTTAAAGGTTACCTTGTTAGAGGATTTTAAGAACTCAATGATTTTGAGTCACCCTGTTAAAGGATTTACAGCAAGCTGATTAAAGCTACCCTGTTAAGGGATTTTCCAACTGTTGAAGTGGTTAGAGGTCAACAGGTATTACAATGATCTGGTAACATCACTCAATGCCAATGCAGATCTACTTTAGTTCCTTTCTTCTGCACTCACACTCTACAGGTATCTATTCTCTTATCTGTTCTGGCAAGAATCACGTATCTTTGCACTTAGATACACACACAACATTTGCCAACAACCTCAACATGAAAACCAACATCGACCTTATAGGAAACAGATAGGTCGGTAGCATAAACCCTAAACCCTAAACATTTAGGTTAAGCAATTCAATCGGTTCAATCCTAACCATTGATCATATTGCATTGATTACAACAGTCTTGAATAGATCTCAAGACGTTCTCCAACATTCGTTCTTCACTGTCATAACCCTCTTTTTGGACCTTGATATGACTTGCTATTATTGTTATTATTATTATTATTATTATTATTATTATTATTATTATTATTATTATTATTATTATTATTATTACTACTACTACTACTATTACTATTACAATATTAATTTTATGAGTAATGTTAGAAAGAAAAGATAAATTGGAATGAGGTTGAAGTTTTTAAATAAAAAAGAATTTAAGTGGTAACACACACATGAAGTCATAATTTATTTGAAAATTTCTTATTTTCTCAATATCCTAATTGAGCACATGGTGTAGGAGAAATAAGAAGATTCTAGAAAAGAAATTTTAAATTCAAAATATTAAGGAATAAATATTATATTTAGCAAACATATGACATGGGAGTTACAAAATTATTCTATGACAAGTTGTAAGGAATATGTCTTGCATGAAAATATTTTTGGGAAAGAATCTCAAATTCAAATTTCAAATGCATGGTCAAGTGTAACCCCCACTATGACAGCAATCATTTTGCATGAAATTAATTTTGAAAATTCTTATTTTCTCAATATGTTAATTTAGCACATGTCGTAGGAGAAATTGGAAGCTTCTAGAGGGAATCTTCATTCTCCATTTTCTTGCATGTAACTCCTCCATTTAGTGATCAATCAATTTTGCATGAAGATAATTTAGGAAAAAGAATCATTTCTTTCAATTAATTCTCTTGATAGTGGAATTGAGGGATTATACAAGTTTTCAAAAAAAGGGAGTTGATTTATTTTTTGAAGAAATTTTTTCTCAAGTTCTTGTAGAAAGTAGTATGATTTGTTTTGTAGTCACATTTCATTTGTAGAATTGTTAAGTAGTTGTTTTGAAGAATTTTCACCAAGTTGCAAGGATCAAGGAAGACTAGCTTGGAGATTTGGAGAGGTTTCAACATCAAACTTCGTCGATCCAGGTTCTCTTCTATTGCTTTCCTTAATTTTTCATGTGAAAAAAAATAAAAAAAATAAAAAAAATAAAATATTATGAAGAATATAGCTTCTATCCTTCTTTTAGATCTTCATTTATATAAAAGTTTTTAGAATTTGTTTTAAAACAAAGTTAAACTCTTTTTTTATTTAATTTGGGATAAATGTTGTAATACATATCTTTATTATATATTTAATTTTCTTAGAAAAGAAAAGAAAAAAAAAAAAAGATAAAAATCGGATCCTTGTTGTCTTTTTGCTTTAAAAGAAAAAAAGAAATATATTTTTATTTATTAAGAGTGCAAAAAAATATTTCGGGGAATAAACTCTTTTTCTTCTGTGATTGTATGATGTTCTTTATTCGACTATTTTCTGTGAATTAAACTTAACTCTCTGGAATGTGAGTTTGATCATTTGAGTGAAATTTTTAAATCAATCTTAGTACTCTATGAAAATCTCATCTCTCTATTTTTCACCTGTGGATCGAAGTTATTTTTCCTTAATTATTTTACTTATAAATAAATTCATTTCTCCTCTTTGAATGTAGATTTGATTAAATATTAAATCCCTTTCATTCTCCTCTATGATCAGTCTTACCTTCCTGTGAATTTATACTGCTCTTTTGAGAAAGAATTTCATTTGTATTCATTATTCCCTGTGAGTTGAATAAAACTAATTTTCTCCCCCTCTATATATTTAGCTGATTTCTTCCTGAGAAAACCTTCTTTGCCTTCATCCCAAGCATATCGCGAAGACTTAATCTTTCAAAAACTTTCTGAAACAAATATATATATATATATATATATATATATATATAATATATATACATATATATATATATATATATAATATATATATACTATAGACTTCCTCTCCATCTCTATGAAATCTCTCTCTGTGAAATATATAACTTGCAATAAGCTTCCTCTCTGTCTCTGTGAAATCTTTGTGAAATCTCTCTCTGTGAAATATATAACTTGCAATAAGCTTCCTCTCTGTCTCTGCAAAATCTTTTATTTGGCGTCTCCTTCTGCATAGTATCTGTGACTGCAAATCTTTTATTTGGCATCTCCCTCTTTCTGTGACTGCAAAATGTACAATAGATTCATTAATTGGTAAATGCAGTTATCTTTTATCTTAAGAATCCTATATATATATATATTTAAGTGTATCTTTTGGCCATTTAGTTCTGATTGATTGAAAAATAGGTTTTAAGGACCCGAAACCATTACAACATAGTTAGAAAGAAAGCTGAGAAAATAAGAGTCCACATACAGAGCGACTAGTCAAAAGACCAGCGAACAGAAAGAACAGCTAAACAACAAAAAACAACAAAGAAACCAAGGAGACACTACATAGTAATTTTCTTTAGCAGATCCTCTGCCTTTGTCACCAGCTCATCATAGGTCACCCCAACTGCTTTCAGCTCCTCTAGGTCCTTATTCAATTTCTTTTCCTTCCTCTTCCCATGGGTGCGGGTTCTGGGACCTTGGGCTTCCCCTGTTCCTTCGGCATCTAGGTCAATTTCCAGGATTTCCTTTTTGTCATCAAGCTTGCTGATGAGGGTATGGGTGTTGTTGGCCGAGATTTTCATAATGTTGAGGCTTTGCTCCGCAATGTTCTTAAGGCACTCCTCTACCTTTTCCACTTTGGCGACTGTGTCCGAGAGCATTTTTTCACTAGTTTCCGCCAGGGTTTTTCTGTCTTGTATCTCCTTTTCAATTTTCTCAAACCAGGGATTAAAGGCATCTCTGATGTCTTCCGCTTTAGCAATAGTGTTCTTAAGATCCTCGATATAATCAGCCATAGTGTTCCCCTCTCCAATGTTAATGGTCTCCAAGATCAGAACTCTATTGCAGAGTTTTTTGTACTCATCCGCAGTTTTCTTATTCCCATCAATAAGACATTCTATAATAATAATCAATTGGCCATTTAGTTAAAAAAAGGATTTATGCTATTTTATAAGGTAAATAATCAATAATAATAGAATTATTTCTATGTTAAATTTGTAATTTTGGTTTCACAAAATAGAATGTAAATATAATATTATTTTATAAAACGATTGGTGAATGATAATAGAGTTATTTTAAAATGTTATTTGGCTTCAAGAAATTGGAAATGAGATTGATTTTTGTTTTTGTTTTTCCTATAAAATAGTTAATAAGTTATGACAGAGTCATTTCTATTCTTCAATTGATTTTGTTATGGAAATCTTCTTGCTTTATTCATTATACCATAAAAGAGATAATAATAAAAAAATATATATATTAAAAAAAAAAGTGGTTGTGTTTTATGAAGTGGATTCATATTAACATGTTATCCTTCTAAATTTTATTAACCATAAAAAAACTGCATACCAATAACTTATTAGCCTAATATTTAAATTTACTTGTTCTAAAATTAATTTATATTTAAGTTCACCCAATATTGAAATTTGTTTATTTGTATTATTAAAATCAATTTGAACATTGGGTAATTTTCTCTTTAAAAAAAACAAACAAACTTATTATTGGAATTAATTTATAACTTGGGGGATTATAAATGTTCTTTTTAATAGTTGAAACTTATATTATTAGAATGCATTTATTAATTAAAAAGGGTTTTGCTTTAAAATGTTTTCCTTAGTGGATAAGAAAATTGATTATTAATTATATTAAGTGGTAATTAATCTTTTAAGAGAAGTTTAATGAACCTGGCTCATGCCAAAGGGTCACCGATTATGGTTCTATTGATGAGAATTTAAGTTGCAAATTTTGAGCTTCCCTTCATGATGGAAAAGAAAACCCCTCTAGGGTTTTGAAAGGATAAATATTATATAAGGCAAAGAGTCAATTAACACATTTGGCATTTCATTAGATAATCAAACATTAAAAAACCTACTATCTAAAATTAATCCTTCTTAGGATGTAGATATAACAGTTAAATCTTCTTATTAAATAGATTAGTTTGTCTTAGGAAAACAAAAGATAGGAAAATGATACTTCATCAATGATGCACTTATTCTATAGTACCGGTTCTTTTTCATCAAGTATCACTATTTAGTCTTAATTAATAATAAATGAAAATACCCTTTTGTATACCTTAAAAATTAGTGCAGGTGTTAAGGGTTAAAAGAATTTACCTCCCAAGTAAATTTGTGTTTAGTTACACACTTTTGTATTTCAAGAAATATGAAGTAATGTTTAGCTAAATTTTCCTCAATTCAAGAAGTTGTATATATTTGTTTTTGCAAGGTTAAAACTCATGATATAGAGTATACAAGACATTTGAGAATAATCAATCTATGAATAGTTAAAGATATATAAGAATAGTAAAGGTGAAGTTACATTTATGTCACAAAGTATTTAGTATAGATGAATTTAATTAACATTTAAATTTGGAGATAAGTCACAAGATATAATCTATTTTGTAAGAACATTAGTATTAATTAGTGTTAATACTCTCCTTAGTCTTGTTGAGTCAAGGGAGTTAAATTTGTACATCAGACCCATCTAAATAGTTAAGATTTAATGGGTTATTAGCATTTTTATTTTATTATAAATTATTAATTTCTATTGCAATCATCGTCAAATTTAAGTTAAATATTGATCAAAATTGTCTAATTCCTTGGCTCCCTTAATCAATTGTTTATTCAAATAAATAAATCAATATTTTATTTTCATTTGTCCTCATTTTAGAAATTGAACATTTGTT